>NC_134601.1:91718972-92318972 GCF_037038515.1 Microtus pennsylvanicus | reverse complement strand
CTCTCTCCTTCTGCTCCTGATTTGGACCTTGAGATTTCAGGCCTGTGCTCCAATGTGGGTCTCTGTCTCTGTCTCCTTTCATCACTTGCTGAAGGTTAATATTCAGGAGGATGCCTATATGTTTGTCTTTGGGTTCTCCTTATTTAGCTTCTCTAGGATCACTAATTATAGGCTCAATGTCCTTGGTTTATGGCTAGAAACCAAATATGAGTGAGTACATCCCATGTTCCTCTTTTTGGGTCTGGCTTACCTCACTCAGGATAGTGTTTTCTATTTCCATCCATTTGCATGCAAAATTCAAGAAGTCCTTGTTTTTTATTGCTGAGTAGTACTCTAATATGTATAAATTCCATACTTTCTTCATCCATTCTTCCATTGAAGGGCATCTAGGTTGTTTCCAGGTTCTGGCTATCACAAACAATGCTGCTATGAACATAGTTGAGCATATACTTTTGTTGTATGATAAGGCCTCTCTTGGGTATATTCCCAAGAGTGGTATTGCTGGGTCCAGGAGTAAGTTCATCCCGAATTTCCTGAGAAACCGCCATAGTGCTTTCCAAAGTGGTTGCACAAGTTTGCATTCCCACCAGCAATGGATGAGTGTACCCCTTTCTCCACAACCTCTCCAACAAAGGCTATCAATGGTGTTTTTTATTTTAGCCATTCTGACAGGTGTAAGATGGTATCTTAAAGTTGTCTTGATTTGCATTTCCCTGATCGCTAAGGAAGTTGAGCATGACCTTAAGTGTCTTTTGGCCATTTGAACTTCTTCTGTTGAGAATTCTCTGTTCAGCTCAATGCCCCATTTTATAATTGGGTTGATTAGCCTTTTACGGTCTAGTTTCTTGAGTTCTTTATATATTTTGGAGATCAGACCTTTGTCAGTTGCGGGGTTGGTAAAGATCTTCTCCCAGTTAGTGGGTTGCCTTTGTGTCTTAGTGACAGTGTCCTTTGCTTTACAGAAGCTTCTCAGTCTCAGGAGGTCCCATTTATTCAATGAGGTCCTTAATGTCTGTGCTGCTGGGGTTATACGTAAGAAGTGGTCTCCTGTGCCCATGTGTTGTAGAGTACTTCCCACTTTCTCTTCTATCAGGTTCAGTGTGTTCAGACTGATATTGAGGTCTTTAATCCATTTGGACTTGAGTTTTGTGCATGGTGATAGATATGGATCTATTTTCATTTTGTTTTCTTTTTTAAACAATCTTTTTCATTTTACACACCAATCCCAGTTCCTTCTCCCTCCCCTCCTTCTGCTCCCCGGTACCTTCCCCCCACCCAGCTCCCTATCCATTCCTCAGAGAGGGTGAGATCTCCCATGGGGAGTCAAAAAAGGCTATCACATCACTTGAGGCAGGACCAAGGCTATCCTACCTGTATCTAGCCTGAGCAAGGTATCTCACCATAGAGAATGGGCTCCAAAGAGTGAGTTGACGCACCAGGGATAAATAATGGGTCTATGCCCAGTGGCCCCACAAACTACCTAAGCCACACAGCTGTCACCCAAATTCAGAGGACCTAGCTTGGTCCTATTCTTGTTCCCCAACTGTCAGTCCAGAGTCAGTGAGCTCTGACTAGCTTGAGTCAACTGTTTCTGTGGGTTTCCCCATCATGGTCTTGACCCCTTTGCTCATATTATCTTTTCTCCTTCTCTATGACTGTACTCCAGAAGCCTGACCCAGTGCTTAGCTGTGGATCTCTGCATCTACTTCTGTCAGCTACTGGATGAAAGTTCTATGGTGACAATTAAGGTAGTCATCAATCTGCTTACAGGAGAAGGGCAGTTAAGGTGCACTCTCCACTATTGCTTGGATTCTTGACTGGGGTCATCCTTGTGGGTTCCTGGTTATTTCCCTAGTGCCAGGTTTCTTGATAACCCCATAATGGTTCCCTATATCAAGATATATGTTTCCTTGCTTTTCCTCTCTGTCCTTCCCTCAACTCAACCTTTCCAGTCCCTCCTGTTCTCCTCTCCCCTCCCCTTCTTCCATCCCCACTCATCATCCACTCTCCTCCTACATACTCCCAATTTACTAAGATCTCGTCTATTTCCCCTTCCTAGAGGAATCATGTATGTCTTCACTTGGGGTCCTTCTTATTTCCTGGCTTCACTGGGGTTGTAGACTGTAGGCAGGTTATCCATTGTTTTATGGCTAATATCCACTTATTAGTGAGTATATACTGTGTTTATCTTTCTTTTTCTGGGTTACCTCACTCACAATGTTTTTTCTAGTTCCAGCCATTTGCCTACAAATTTCAAGATGTCATAGATTTACTGCTGAATAGTTCTCCATTGTATAAATGCACCATATTTTCCTTATCCATTCTTCGATTGAGGGGCTTCTAGGTTGTTACCAGGTTCTGGTTATTATTAATAATGCTGCTATGAACATAGTTGAGAAAATGTCCTTGTTGTATGAGTGTGCATCTTTTCAGTATATGCCCAAGAGTGGTATTGTTAGTCATGAGGTAGATTGATTCCCCATTTTTTTGAGAAACTACCATACTGATTTCCAAAGAGGTGTACAAGTTTGCATTTCCACCAGCAATGGATGAGTGTTCCCCTTACTCAGCATCCTCTCCAACAAAAGCTTTCATTAGTGTTTTTGATCATAGCCATTCTGACAGGTGTAAGATGGTTTCAGAGGTGTTTTGATTTGCATTTGACTGATGGCTAAGGATGTTGAGTGCCTTTTGGTCATTTGATATTCCTCTGCTGAGAATTCTCTGTTTAGATCAGTGCCCCATTTTGAAATTGGGTTATTTGGTATTTTGGTGTCTGGTTTCATGAGTTCTTTATGTATTTTGGAGATTAAACCTCTGTCAGATGTGGGGTTGGTGAAGATCTTTTCCCATTCTGTGGGCTGCCATTTTGTCTTTTTGGCTGTGTCTTTTGCTTTACAGAAGCTTTTTCGTTTCAGGAAGTCCCATTTATTAATTGTTTCTCTCAGTGTCTGTGCTACTGCTGTTATATTTAGGAAGTGGTCTCCTGTGCCAATGCATTCAAGACTACTTCCCTCTTTCTCTTCTGTAGGATTCAGTGTGACTGACCTCATGTTGAGGTCTTTGATCCATTTGGACTTGAGTTTTGTGCATAAAAATAGATATGGATCTATTTGCATTCTTATTCATGTCAACATCCAGTTATACAAGCACTAGTTATTAAATATGCATTCTTTTTTCCATTGTATAGTTTTAGCTTCTTTGTCAAAAATCAGGTGATCATGTTTGTGGATTAGTATCAGGGCCTTTGATTCCATTCTACTGATCCACCTGTATGTTTGTCTTTCAATACCAAGCTGTTTTCATTACTGTAACTCTGTAATAGAGCTTGATTCAGGGATGGTGATGTCCTTTATTGTACAGAATTGTTTTGACTGTCCTGGGATTTTTTGTTGTTGTTTTTCCATAAGAAGTGGAGTATTATTCTTTCAATGTCAGTGAAGAATTGTGCTGATATTTTCATGGAATTACATTGAATATGTAGATTGTTTTTAGTTCATCTTTTTTCTGACCATTATAAATGACAACTTATAACCCTAAAGGATGACAAATATCAATAACTCACTGAAGTACCAAAAATCACCCACCCAACCTCTAATATGTGTATCATGTTCTTCAATCTACTTCCTGCTGTTTGGGGATGATGGCATCTTTAGGAGATCCTTGAAATTGTCCTGAGCAGTTTGTAGTTCAAATTCGGTCTTTAGGTGGTATTTGTAGCTTAGTGATGTTACCATAGTCCAGATGGAATCATCACTGTGGGATTCCATCATCTGTTTGAAGAATTCAGGGATATCATTTGTTCAGTTTACTCCTTTCCTTGGTAAATTTTTTCCCGGATAGTTCTCCCTTCTTTGATGGATGTTTATTTGTCCAAAGGTATAGGGCCCTGGTCTCCCTTATTCCTGTGGTGCATTTGTGGGGACAGTTTATGATCTACCAACTAAGCTTCCCGTGTGTTTCTGTGCTATGCCTGCCCCGCCTGGTGGTTAGCTGCAGGGCATTTACTCTATTGTTAATATGGTAATTTCCCACCTGCCTGGGTGGAGATCCTTGTGCTGCAGTCAGGTAGATAAGGACTCCCCCAATGCTGAATAAAGTGGCATTCGGCTGATCTCCTTTCGAATGACCCTGGTCTCTCTGTGTCTTCTTTTCATTCTCCAGGCCCTTGCCTGACTCGTGTTCGGTACAGTGGCGCGCGAACTGTACCGAGGGTGTAACACCAAATCGGGTGTTACAATTGGAGGCCCCAGCGAGATCATCATCAGCAACTAGACCCATCTGCGAGATCGAGAAGTAGGGATCCCTGAGAGGTCGCCCTCGGGAAGGCTGGCCAGCAGGTAAGAAATTGTGTGGCGAGGGTGAATTGGTTATGGGTGCAAGTTATTCTGTTCCTGTGTTAAAGGGCCGGTTAACAGGCCAGTTGTTAGGTCTTTTGGAAAATAAAGGCACCGGTATTAAAGTTGAGACAGCACAAGAGATCATTAAGACAGTTTTAGAGTTTAGTCCCTGGTTCCTACATGCAGGGGGTTTTAATATTACTGATTGGGAGCAGGTAAAGGCTGATCTTCAAAATGCACTGAAAGAGCGAGGGCCACAAGAATTCCCCATGGCGATATTTTCACTATGGCGCTTGGTCAGAGATGCTCTTCTCAGTGATGATGTTAAAGTGAGAGAGCAATTAGAGTGTTTAAACAAAACCCTTGAGGAGATTCAGGAAGTAGAATCTGTGAGTTCTATTAAGAGTTTTGAGGAACAGGAAGTTTTAGGAACAGGAAGTAACAGAAAGGATATAGAAGAAGAAGAAATTTTAGAAAAGGAGATCGCACTGATAAAAAAGAAGTTAGAAAAAGAGGAAAGGAAGGAAGCAAACGAAGATGTCTCCATGAGACCGCCTCCGCATGATCCTTGCACTACTGCTTCTGCCCCTATGGACTTAGAGGCAGAAATCCGAGAGATCCGGGACAGGTTAAATAATCTAAGCAGAGAGAAGCGGATTTATCCTGTTATGGAAAAGATTGATCAACAGTGACAGAGGGCCAGGCAACATAACCCTCTGGCCTTTAAGGATATTAAGCAGTTAAAAGAAGCAGTTGTGGACTATGGAGCTCATGCTCCTTTCACTGTAGCTTTATTGGAATCCTTTGCAGAACTCAACCTTATACCCAGTGACTGGATGCAGCTTTGCAGGGCTTGTCTTTCAGGGGGAGATTATTTGTTATGGAGAGGTGAAATGCAGGAAAATTGCAAAAAGACTGCAGGCAAAAATGCTGAAGCCAGAATAACCTTGACATGTTGACTGGTGAAGGACAATATGCTAGTTTAGAAGCACAGATTGCTTATGATCCTGCAATTTATGCTCAGATAGCTGCAGCAGCCGTTAAAGCTTGGAAAACTTTACCTAACAAAGGATCACGAGAACAGCTTTCTAAGATCCTTCAAGGATCTTCAGAACCTTATTCTGAGTTCATTGACCGCCTTCTACAGGTGGGAAGCCGCATTTTTGGGGATGTGGATTCAGCTATGCCAGTCGTTAAACATTTGGCCTTCGAAAATGCAAACAAGTTCTGTCAGCAAGTCTTACGCCCCCATAGAGATGGAGATTTGAATGACTTTATCCAATTATGCAGAGACATTGATGGCACCCACGTGATGGGCCAGGTCATTGTTTCTGCCCTCAAGGAAGGTCAGGGTGGAGCTAGGCCTAGGAATTGTTTTCAATGCAGAAGGTCAGGACACCTCAAAAGGAACTGCCCTGCTGGTAAAGGAGCAATTAATCAGCCTAGAAGAAATCCAGGTGTTTGCCCAAAATGCCAAAAGGGAGTTCACTGGGCCAACGACTGTCACTCTAAGATGGACAGTCAGGGAAATCTTATCCCCAGGTCAAAAAACGGGGGGAGGGGCCTGCCCCGGGCCCCCAAAACACAAGTGTACGGGGCCATGAGCGGAGCAGCAGCTCCCATCAGATTCATTCTTCAGAGAAATGCCTCACTGTCAACGACCTTGTACGAGGCACCTCAGGAAGTGCAGGACTAGATCTCTGTACCTCCGCCCGAGTAGTATTGACCCCACAAATGGGTGTGCAAGCCTTGGGGACTGGAGTATTTGGACCTATCCCAGAGGGTTCAGTAGGTATAGTTTTGGGTAGAAGTAGTTCTGACCACTGAACCTGTGCAGTGTATGCTATCGAAGCAGGGCTTTGTCCCTGGTCAGGGTTTGGGCAAAAATCTGCAGGGGGATGTGCAGATTTTAGCAGACAAGAAAATAATACAACAGTCACCTGGACAGCGTGCAGGGTTAGGAAATTTTTCCTAGGGGCCATTGCAGAGCAGCCAGGAAGCATTCCTATAAAATGGAAAACTGAAAAACCTGTTTGGATAGAGCAATGGCCCCTGAGTAAAGAAAAATTACAGGCTGCTCGTACTCTAGTTCAGGAACAGCTAGAAGCAGGACACATAGTGCCATCCACTTCTCCCTGGAATACCCCTATCTTTGTTATTAAGAAAAAGTCTGGTAAATGGAGGTTATTGCAAGATCTTAGAGCAGTAAATGATTGCATGGAAATTATGGGGGCAACTCAACCTGGGTTGCCTCAGCCTGTAGGTATTCCTGCAGGATATTATCTTTTAGTTATTGACCTAAAGGATTGTTTTTTTCACCATTCCCTTGCATCCAAAAGACTCTGATAAATTTGCTTTCAGTGTACCTTCTATAAATTTCAAAGAACCATACAAGCACTACCAATGGGTAACACCGCCCCAGGGTATGGCCAATAGTTCTGTAATTTGCCAAATGTTTGTGGCACGGGTTATTGCCCCTATTAGGTATAAATATTCTCAACTGTATATAAGTCATTATTTGGATGACATCCTATTAGCTGGACAGGACCCAGAAATAGTCCTTGAGGCTTTTGCTGACTTGCAAGAATGCCTAGCACATGCTGGGTTAGTTATTGCTTCTGAAAAAGTACAACAACAGTTTCCATATCAATACTTGGGGCATCAGCTGTTGCAGACAGGAGTAAAACCGCAGAAGGTTACTCTTCGCCTAGATAGACTACGAACTTTGAATGATTTTCAAAAGTTGCTTGGAGACCTAAATTGGGTCCGGCCCAGTCTGGGAATTCCTACTGGAGACTTAAAACCACTTTTTGACATTCTGCAGGGGAATCCAGATCCAACCTCCTTTCGTGAGTTAACACCTCAAGCAAGGCAATGTATTACTCTAATTGAAGAAAAGCTTGCCTCTGCTCATATTAATTATATTGACTATAGTCAGCCACTGCTGTTGATAATTTTCCCCTCCAAGCATAGTCCTACTGGAGTTTTTTGGCAGCAAGGACCCAACCTGTGGGTGCATGAACATGTGTCGCCTGTAAAAATTGTTATCTCTTATCCATCAGCTGTGCTACGTGTTATTCAGAAAGGATATAAGCTTAGTTTGCAAACTTTTGGAATGTTACCTGATAAGGTTATTACACCTTATACCCAGGCAGAAATAACTTGGTTACAAAATTTTGCTGAAGATTGGACTTTATTTTTATGCACTAATTCCTGCAAGTTAGACAATCATTATCCTTCTGATAAGTTAGTCACCTTCTTTAAAAATCATCCGGTATGTTTCCCTAAAATTATTTCTTTGCAGCCTCTGGCAGGGGCACGAAATGTGTTTACTGATGGATCTTCCACAGGGAGAGCTGTGGTAGCCTCCCCTCCTGATTTTGATATTCAGTCTGTTAATACTAACTCTGCTCAGGTGGCTGAATTGGTTGCTGTCCAGATGGCCCTAGAGAAATATGCTGATATTCCATTTAACCTTTTTGCTGACAGTCAATATATAAGCAAAATTCTTGCACCGTTGGAAACTGCAGCTTATATTGCCTCTGTATCTCGAGTCCAGATGCAGTGATTGGCTATTCAAACTTTGCTTTGGGCCCGATCTGTACCCATTTACGTAGGGCATTTGCGGGCTCATACTGACCTCCCTGGTCCTTTGAGTGAGGGAAACGCTTTGGCTGATCAGCTTACTCGTCAGATTTATGTAGTTAGTCAGGAATCTTATGAAGCTGCAGAAAAAGCTCATAATCGTTTTCATCTCAATGCTGGATCTTTAAGATTTCATTTTAAGATATCTCGAGAGCAAGCCACTAATATTGTTAAAAAGTGCTCTCTGTGTACAGAACTTTTAACTGTTCCCCATTTGGGAGTTAATCCTCGTGGGCTTGCCCCTAATCATTATGGCAAATGGATATCACCCATGTTCCTTCTTTTGGGCGCATGCAATATGTTCACGTAACCGTGGATACATATTCTCATCTCATTTTTGCCTCAGCTCACACAGGAGAAAGATTACGAGATGTTAAAAGTCATTGTCTCCAGGCTTTTGCCTACATGGGAGTTCCTAATACTGTAAAAACTGATAATGGACCAGCCTATACTAGCACTGGCTTTGCTAAATTTTGTTCTGAGTTTTCAATTTCTCACAAAACGGGTATTGTTGTTCCTTTGCCGAACTACAGTTCCCAGCATTCTCCTGGATAAGGACATTTCCCAGAAGCCTTTGCATTCCCCGTTAAAAGCGAAGGTCTTTACGAGTTCCCTCTCTTTTCCCTTCCCCCCTTGTTCTCCTAGTGTTTTGCACACCTGTACCTGCCTGTTGCCCCTCCCCCCATTAAAGTGCACCCACGTGGGACTGCCGCGTGTCTGTGTCTTTTCCTCGCGTAACCGCCTCCGCTTTTACATTACAGCCAAACCAGGATTTTATTATTTAACAACAATTTGGTGCCGTTTGACTCATCTCGACCGATTACTGCGCCCAACTTCACCTGTTTGCCACGGCCTCATCCTCAACCGTGAGTTAACCTGAGTTGGCTTCCCTTCCCCCCGGGGCGCTCAGAGACTGTCCGGCCGGCTTTCTCTGCTGTGTCCCGGACTGGGTCGCCAACCTCCTTTCCCACCCCCCCCCCTTGCTTCTTGCCCTTGGCCTAGGCCTGCGTCACCCGCAACCGGGAGTTCGGTGCTTCCGGCCTTCTTCTCCTTTTTTTCTAAACTTTCCTGTCTCCGGCCCGCTACGTTGCGGTGCCTACGGGCAACACGCCCTAAAACAGCTTAATTGTCTCCTCCCAGCCGGGGTTTCTTTCTCCCCCGTACGGTTGTTGGGTTCGGGCCAATTAAGCCTTAGCACGCCCCAAGAACACTCGGACGCCTGTGTTTTTGGCCTGCCGTGTTCGCGGTACCTTTTGGGTACCTTTTTACGGGTGACCTTCGCTTTAGCCATGGGCTCGAGCACTCAAAGCCAATCCCTCCATCCTCCCCGCTCGGGCAGCTTCTGAAAGCTCTGGAGCCTCACGCCCTCATTCAAGTCATGGGCTCTGTAACCAACCCCCGCACCTGGAAGGCTGGTACAATGCCATCCCTCCAGGGACCCTCTGCTCCTGCCGCCATGGACATGGCTCCTGCACCTTTTCCCCTTGTCGCCTCTGGGCGCGTTGCTCCCGGAGAAGCCCGGTCCCGCTCGGCTGCGGCTTGCAAGCCTCCGGCCGCGCCCCCCACCCCCACCCCCGCTCCCGCAGTGGACCCTGCTCGCCTTTCCCTGTTGGGTCGCACCATCGCGAGCAGGGGGGGACAGGGGCGGAGCGTCTGGGTACGCGTGTTCCCGGGACCGCAGGACAGGGGCGGAGAGTCTGGGTACGCGTGTTCCCGGGATCGCAGGTGCAATGCGATCCTCTCCGCAGGCCGCTCTCCGCTCTCCAGCTCTGCTCTTTTGCGGCTTTTCAGAGTAATTCTTTTAACTCCTACAGCCGCCAAGCTTGAAGGGATTCCTCATTGGATTCACCTGTCACATCTTAAACCGTTTATCTCCACAGCTCAAGATAATCCTTCATATACGGTAACTCAAACTGGAGCCTGTTCTCTTAAGTTCCAAAGGACACCTGATCCAGTCCCCCTACCACAGGCTGAGAACACTGGTCCCCATCCGTCGCTGTGTTAAATCCATAAATAATCTAGCTGTCGTTTGCAGGTACCCTCACTAAACACGGAGTCAAGTGGTAAGCAGATTCTCCTCTACAAACTCTTTAACATAACAGGCCAGCCACTGACTGCAGCAGTGGCCCCTGAAATGTTAAGAAATGTATGGTTAGAATCTATTTCTTTTAAGACAGTTTCTTTAAGCTCCAGGATGCCAGCCCAACCTATCCAAACAAATCAAGCACAAGCGGACCACTAAGGATAAGTATCTCCCCCAAATTTTTTAACCTCCTTTTTACTTTTTTAATCTTTTTCCTTTTACTAATGCAACTTTGCCTTCCAGCGTCTTAATGATGACCCAGCTACTCAGGAGAGCCAGACAGATTTCTTCAAGCAGCGATCTCAAACACTACCAGCTACGTCAAACACCAGCGATACAGCCGATTTCTTCAATCAGCGATCTCAAGCACCATTAATCAGCGTCTTCAAATGCCAATGGAACATTCCCTGGACCCCTCAACGCCCAAAGCCAGCAGGAAGCAGTTAGAGACCGGACTACGCCCCTACTCCCTACCCTTCAAGGTCCCCCAATTTTTTTTCTTTTTTAATCAAACCAAAAGGGTGTAATGTTGTTCCTTTGCCGAACTACAGTTCCCAGCATTCTCCTGGATACGGACATTTCCCAGAAGCCTTTGCATTCCCCGTTAAAAGCGAAGGTCTTTACAAGTTCCCTCTCTTTTCCCTTCCCCCCTTGTTCTCCTAGTGTTTTGCACACCTGTACCTGCCTGTTGCCCCTCCCCCCATTAAAGTGCACCCACGTGGGACCGCCGCGTGTCTGTGTCTTTTCCTCGCGTAACCGCCTCCGCTTTTACATTACAGCCAAGCCAGGATTTTAATATTTAACAACAGGTATACCTTATAATCCTCAAGGACAAGCTATAGTGGAGCGAGCGCATCGTACTCTCAAAGCCTATTTGCATAAAACAAAAAAGGGGGAATATGGTTCCACCCCCAGAGATCATTTATCTTTTATTTTATACATTTTAAATTTTTTGACTGTTGATGCTCAATCTCATACTGCCGCTGACAGGCATTGGCGGCCAGATTCTTCCGGGATGCCTCATGTCAAATGGAAGAATCTATCAGATGGCACCTGGCATGGTCCAGATCCTGTACTGGTGTGGGGAAGAGGGGCTGTTTGTGTTTTCCCGCAGGATGCTGACAATCCAATATGGGTACCTGAGCGGCTGGTGCGTGCTGTGGATTTTCCTGTCCAAAAGCCTGAAGACAGGACAGAGCCGAGAGATCAAAGAGATTCTGGCTTGTCAATTGAAGAGTTGCGGGTTTCCTGAGGAGCTGGCTGCGGTGGTCCGAGTGCCAAGGATTGTTCCTCGCCCGTCTACCTATCTACCCATCCCATGATATCGGCAGCCACAGCTGTTGCTGCCTCAGCAGCTAAAGCTGCTGGATTTTTCATTAGTCAGTCAGTTGCTTCCTGCTAGCACAAGGATACCTTCTCAGGGCAGGTTGCAAATGCCGTAGCCATTCAAATTGAGCTAAATTTACATATGAATATTGCAGTTAATTTTGCTCTGGGTTGTGGTTAAAGACCACTGCTAGATGTTACAGTAATAAGCTTATTGCTGTTGTTCACGGACCCTGAGGTGTACAATTTACAAATTGGCTCTTAAAATTATTCTAGTTAGCTATACCAGGGTTATTTTCACCAGCGCTGAGACCTTACTTAAAGGGCTCCATTTTGGACAGAATTATTAAGGATTGAGCAAGCACAGTCTCCTTAAGGGATGCTTACATATGCTGGAGCATCATCTTCATGGTTATGATGCCAGAGCCAAAGGCAAGCTCAGGTCAATGTTGCCACATGGCAAGTCCTCTTAGCTATTGCCCCAGAGAATCTTTCAGCACAAATCTGGCTGAACTCGGTGATGGATGACTAGTGAGCCAAAGACGGGAAAGGCTTTTGGGGGGCTGCCTCAACCTAAGACAGGAAATGTGTTTTGACCTGGATGCTTTCCCATGACGGGTAAGGGGTATTGCCTGACGTCCAATGCCACCCAAGACAGGCCTAGTCATAATTTATACAAAAGGGGGACCTGTAGGGCCCTGGTCTCCCTTATTCCTGTGGTGCATTTGTGGGGACAGTTTATGATCTACCAACTAAGCTTCCCGTGTGTTTCTGTGCTATGCCTGCCCCGCCTGGTGGTTAGCTGCAGGGCATTTACTCTATTGTTAATATGGTAATTTCCCACCTGCCTGGGCAGAGATCCTTGTGCTGCAGTCAGGTAGATAAGGACTCCCCCAATGCTGAATAAAGTGGCATTCGGCTGATCTCCTTTCGAATGACCCTGGTCTCTCTGTGTCTTCTTTTCATTCTCCAGGCCCTTGCCCGACTCGCGTTCGGTACAGTGGCGCACGAACTGTACCGAGGGTGTAACACCAAATCGGGTGTTACACAAAGGTCCTTAAATTCCTGAAGATGGCTATTCTTATTTTTTTTTGGAAAGACAAAAGCAAAACTCTCTCCAACCCTAATTTTTGGGATTTTCCCTTTGGCAAGTTTTATCTGCTCAAATTAAAATAATTGTTAGTCTTATATGCCAGTTTAGATTGAATGGTTATGCTGGTTGGTATACTATGGTCTCTTCTAATCAAGAGGTCTCTCTTGTTCAAATCTAATCTTCATAATGTTTGCTTTGGGATTCTCCTAAATTTTTTCTTTTATCTTCTAACACTGTTCTCTCATCCAGAGCAGTGTGGTTTTTTACAATGGGCATTAGGTCCTTTAATTGCTCTAGGAAGGAGTTTTACCTATGGTAACAGGGAATGACATGGGAGACTGTGAGAGGTCCCTGAAGGTGTTTTCCAATGTCAAAGAATACCTGTCTGTCCCTTGTTGATTTGCAGTCATTGATCCAATGTTGGCCTTTGCCACACTTTCTGCATATTCCAGAAGGGAAGAGCCTTCTGTTTGGATTATTCATAGAAACACTGTTTCTAGAAACACCCTGTCTCCAAATCTCTTTTTAGGTGACATTGTTTGCCACTATTAAAGCACCTAACATTTTGATTTTTCTTTAAGCTTCTGCAAATAACTTCTCCTATACAAGCATCATCATGGTTATAAGATTCAATATTGATTGTATCTCAGACCCATTATTTTATGGGTGCTTGTCTTACCTTTAAAGGCCTAATTACCCTTTTGCATTGTGAATTAGCATTTTCAAAAGTCAAAGATTCAATTATTATTTGTCTAGTTTCTGAATTTGGCATCATTCTATTTACAGCTGAAGTCAATCTTTGTAAAAAAAAATCAGTGAAGATTTCTTTTGGACCATGTATAACTTCAGTAAATGACTCAGTTCTCTTTCTGACTTCTTCAATTCTGTTCCAAGCATTCAAAGCTGCTGCACAGCATAAAGCCAAGGTGTCGTAATCTTATAGAGACTATCTTTGTATGTTAACATAATCACCCTCTCCAAGAAGTTGGTCTTGGGAGATTTCAATACCTGTAGCACCACTTCATTGTTCAATGGTCCTAGTCTCATCTTTCTACCAGGTCCTCCTCTGCAATTGAGGACCTGGCTCCAATACTGATGTAACCAAGTCCCTCCAGTCTGGTGGAACAATTCTGTTACTAGTTCACCATGAATTTAACATTTGCTTCATAAAAGGGGGATGAATACCATATAAGACTATAACTTCCTTAAATCTGGACCAAGAAGCCCTCCTCGGAGCAAGGATATAGGGGAAGAATGAGAAAGTTGGGGGTACAGAAAGAGATAAAGATACAAAATATCCAGGTTTTAGGGGCCTTGAAAGCAAGGTTGGAACATCACTCATAGAAATATATAGTAAAGAACAGAAGGCATGAAAAAGGGTAGGGAGAGTCAACTTCACTTTTGGTTGCTCCACATAACCTCTCTGTTGCTTTTTTCAAGAGCACTCTGGCCAATACCATAGGAAAAATTAAAGCATTTGATTTTCCTATATTTGCTATAGTACCAGGTTGGGATAGCTGTATTATTTAGAGTTTTCTAAAGGGGCTTATTAGACATACTTTCAGGCTGTGGTCTGAGTAATACAACAATGTTCTTTTTTTCCTGACAGAAAGGTCAAGGATCCTGTACTTGTTTTACCATGAGATTGGCTTCTCAGCATCCTAATCAAGATCTAGACTCTCACAGAATTCCTAGAGATATGTTTATCTTCAGTCTACACTGAAAACCCAAATACTTTCAAAGAAATGCCTGAGGAACAGGATAAACTTGTGGGAGATATTGAGGGAAAACAGTTTAAAGCCAAAGCTTTTTTTTCTTCCATGCTCTTTTTGTGGGGGCCATCAGAATGTGTAGCCCAGATTTAGGGTAGCTCTTCCTACCACAAATGACCAAGAGTTAGGGTTGGTCTTCCCACTTAGAATGATCACAGTGCCAAGGTGCTTACGGTTTTGTTGATTCCAGATGAATTTTAATATAACAACATCAGCTATCTGAGGACTTTTCTCAATTACATTCCCACTAACCCCCACTCTCCATAGACTCCTGCCATCTCATCATGTAAAATACATTTATTCCCCTTCAAAAGTCCCCATAGTCTTTAATAGTTTCAATGGTGTCTAAAAAGTTAAGGTTTAAAGACTCTTCTGAGACTCAAAGATATTTCTTAATTACAATAGACTGTAAAAAAAAAGATAAATTACTTATTTCTAACATGTAATGACACAGAATATGCATACCCATTTTAAAAAAAGGTACAATAAATGCATAGTACAGTAATACTGAACTAAAGTATGACTGAAATCCATTAGGGAAATTGTCAAATTGTCTAGCTACATATCTGGTGTTTGCTCTTTGGTTTCTAAAGATTTGGATGGTTTCAGCATTCTGCAACATACATCTCTATCTCTTGGGCTGATTTTTGCTTCATATATGCAGCCCTTCTTGGAATATATCTCAGGACTCTTGTTATTTCCAACAACTGCGGTTCTCTACCTGTGGTACTTGGAATGTAGTTGGATCCATAAGCTCATAGAGAGTGGCCTTGATGGAATAGGTGTGACCTTTTTGGAGGAAATGTGTCAGTGTGGGGGCAGGCTTTGAGGTTTCCTATGCTCAAGCTACAACCAGTGTGGAAATTCTTTCTGCTGCCTGCGGATCAAGATATAGAACTCTCAACTCCTTATCCAGCACTATGTCTGTTGCATGCCATCATGTCCCACCATGATGATAATAGATGAATTCTTTGAACTGTAAACTGTAAACCAACTCAATTAAATATTTTCCTGTATAAGAGTTGCCATAGTTGTGGTGATCTTCACAGCAATAGAAACCCTAACTAAGACACTACACAGCCCAGCTTTCACCTTTACAACTTCACACAATTGATGTGGGAGTCCCCTCTGTTTGGTGAGATTACCATTAATGAATAAAGAAGCTGCTTTGAAACTATAGCAAGGCAGAACTTAGGCAGGGAAAGCTAAGCTGAATGCTGGGAGAAAGAAGGGCAGAGTCAGGGAGAAGCCATGGATCCTCTACCCAAGATAGATGCTGGGAACATTATCCAGTAAACCACTGCCATGTGGAAATACGCAGATTACTAGAAATAGGTTAAATTAATATGTAAGAGTTAGCCAATAAGAAGCTAGTGATAAGGGGCCAAGCAGTGATTTAATTAGTACAGTTTCTGTGGGATTATTTTGGGACTAAGCTAGCCAGGCAGCCAGGAACCAACAAGTGGTCTTCTTCTCCAACAGATTGGCATGACAATGTGGGTAACTACATCCACATAAAAGCCTGAGAAAGCTTAAAAATGAACCTTTGACACAAAAGAGCAGAATTAAGCATGGTTTGGTAGCGGCATTTTCTTGGGTGGGCTGTTTTCTAGAAGCAAGCAGAGGCATGGCTCCTTTAAGAGAGGTTTTCCTGATTCAGCTGTAGCAGAAAAAAAGCTGTGCAGCTTTAAAACACAGCTTCCTGGGTCATGCTGCCAGCATGAACTCCAGCTATGGAATATTTAAATGGCAATAGTAGGCCCAAGTGTTTGTGTGCCCACTTGGAGTCAGGAGGAAATTAGCTGAGACCATGCCCACTGCTCAGTGCTCCCCGCCTGGGCAGGTGGTGGGATCAGGTCTACTAGGCATGCACAGGCAGGAAATTCTTCCAGATTCCTGCTGCCATACACAGAGATATTTCTAGGCTGTGCAATACTCTCCATGGCAGATTTAGCTATTACTCAGATAAAAAGAGTTTATGTGCTGCACACTCATTCTTGGAGTTAAAGTGCTGAGTGTGGCTCATACCTAGTGGCCCCAGAATTGGCAATAACAGTATCTCCACCATTTTAAAAGTGGAGAGAGGCAGAGCCAGCATCCAGAGTAGCCACAACCAAGCTGTTTACCATTTTAAAAGTTCTTCAAGACAGTAATGCAATAAGGGCAGATTTAGATATAAAAGAACTCTAAATGGATCACAGTGTTGGATAAATTTACATAGGCTGGGGAGAGAAAAGAAAGAGTATACAGAGTTGGAAAAGAAGTAAATCATTTTTTAAAGTCTTTAAAGAAACAGAGTACAGACAGTCATAGATTAAAAGGAGTAAAGAAAAATAAGCCATTACACAGAGAGTGTGGATTATGTATATTATTGTGTTTTCTTTGGATTTTTTGACTGTGAAGGAGCTAAGTACAAAGAGATATTTCATTGTATGGGGTGCTAAGCTAAACCAGCATGTATATTATAAAGGTATCTTTACTTCAAAGTTTGAATCTATAGATATGTTGCTTTGGAAAAGAGGTTCTTTTTTTGTTTTCACAGAGGATGAGAACCTGTGGATTACTTCCAGAGTAAAATGGTTTGATGAGACAAGATCCCCTGGAAGGTTTCCTTGAACACCCCTCAAAAATTACTTTGCCCAACAAAAAGCAGGAAGAAATATGGATAGAACTATGCCCATATTCCCAAATATTGTCTATAAATGTTTCTTTACATTTAAAGGGGGATATGCTATAGAGATTTGCATTGGTATAGATATCAGTTTATTGATACAAATTTAAGGTCAATCTTGTTATATGTATATTTCTACTCTTTATTAAGGTATTGTGATTATGTAGTTCTTTTAAAAATGTAATGTATAATTAAGAAATATAGACTAATAATCATCTATAATAGTCAAGCTTGTAGACATGCTAGTTAGATTTTCTAGATGTACAGTGATGAATTTTAGATGGATAGGCATTCTTCAAATGTTTCAAAGACTACAGAATATGTCATTTAAAGTGTTTTAATAACTTAGGACTTTTGACAGTGAGACACATCTGTTCCAGCAGCACCAATTACTTCAAGAGGAAGATAGGCATCAAAGAAGCTCCTTATGAAATTGGTTATCCATTTGGTTAAAAAAACTGCCCTTGATTGGATTGCTTAATGAACTGGACATGCAAGACCAACAGAGAAATGACTGTTGAACTTGCCTATAGCTAAGACTTCATGAAAGAGTCTGCAAGACATTCTTCAAAAAAACAGAAGAAAGGGACTGAAAACTGCCAATATAGGCAGAACTGTCTTTGAGATTTCCTGCTTCACGGAAAAGTCTGCTGGATACTATGGGCCTGTAGGCTGAAGATGAGTACCCCAATGGTATGGAAGAACTTTGGGTAACTATCAAGGCAGTGAAATGTCTCTGTCAATTCTAGAGTTTTGGAAGTTGCTAACAATGTACTTCCTGTTTACTTAGGCAATATTATATCCTTCTGGAGTCTTTGATGGAGTTGAAGAGTTTATAGTTATATGCCCCAGCCTGCAGGTAAGTCAACTGAGACCATAGAGGGGGAATGAGAATGGGATGGGACAAGAGACACAAGAAATGAAGACAAGATTCTGATCAAGTCTTGTTTATTCAAGGGAATAATCCAGGTAAACATAGGGTAAGGGAAATTCTCCTTGTATATATGGATAACTAAGCAACTTACTAGGCCACCTAACCATGCTCTAATGGTCAGGTGAAAAGTCCCTAACTGCAACATGCAGAAAAGTCAGAATGTTCAGAACATGGGAACAATGGAGCAATAACTCCTTGCAGAGTTAGTATTTGACAGATCAGAAGAGGAGGAGAAGCCAAGTGCAACAGGGTGGGCAAAACTGATCCAGGGAGCAGTAAGTCTCCCACAGTTATAGTTTTCCTTAGTTATGATAAAAGATAAAGTAGATATAAATATTGTAACTGTAATTCTTGTTTGGTACCTGTTTTGTTATATGCAATTTTACTATGTTAAAGTTAAAACCTTCCTTTTTATTTAAACAGAAAAGGGGAGGTGATGTGGAAGTCTGTCTGTGTTCTGTGATTACCATTAATGAATAAAAAAATTGCTTTGGACCTACAGCAAGGCAGACCTTAAGTGGGCTGAGAAAGCTAGGCTGAATGCTGGGAGAAAGAAGGGCAGAGTCAGGGAGAAGCCATGAATCTTCTGCCTGAGACCAATGCAAGGAACATTACCCCATAAGCCACAGCCATGTGGTGATACACAGATTACTAGAAATGGGTTAAATTAATATGTAAGAGTTAGCCAATAAGAAGCTAGAGATAATGGGCCAAGCAGTGATTTAATTAGTATAGTTTCTGTGTGATTATTTTGGGTCTAAGCTAGCCGGGCAGCCGGGAACCAACAAGTGCCTCCTCCTCCCACACACAATTGCCACAAAGAACCTTCTTTTAGGACTCTGATGATGCCACATGATGCCTGCTTCAGTGGCTCTCTGAACCATAAATGAATAATTCACAATCCTTAAAATTTCGCATATTTCTTACCAAAAACAGTTTCATGTGTACAGCAGTGCCAAGTTCAGATGGCAGTTTTGAATAGACCTTCACCTCTTTGGACAACAGTTGCTTCAGTTTTTGTATGCAGACTAGAAGCAGAAAACTCTTCAGTCTCTCATAAACTAGAGACCTATCTAGGTGTGACCTTAACCCTGAGAATATCTTTTCTACTATTTTCAGTACAGGAGACTTCTCTTAATGGTGACCATTAACAGTTAATATTTCATCTTCAGCATATGACTTACTGCAGTCTTAGGCCTCCTTGTGTTCTTTTTCTCTCCAAACTGCACATTTTTTCATTTCTTTTGCCCAACTTGTTGCTTTTTTTCCATTGTAGATCTGCATAAAATTAACCAGTAACAGTCCCTCTACAGACTCACCATTGTGCTGTCTTGAAATTTCCTCCACCAAAGTAATTAATCCATTACTTTTTTGTTGTGGGAGCTGCGGGCCTCTTCCCACAGCCCGGCTCCTGGCCGCTTGGCTAGCTTATGCCCCGAAATAACAACACACAAATTGTATTCTTTTAAACACTGCCTGGTCCATTAATTTCAGCCTCTTAACCCATTTCTAATAATCTATGTAGCACCACGAGGTGCGCTTACCAGGAAAGATTCAGCATGTCTGAAATGGTGGCTGGCTGCATCGCGTCTGCCCTGGAGAGAGCTGCATGGCGTCTGAGCTCACTTCCTCTTCCTCCCAGCATTCTGTTCTGTTTACTCCGCCTATCTAAATTTTAACCTATCAGGGCCAAGGCAGTTTCTTTATTTAACCAATGACCTTCCTCCATCACTTTTTAATTTAGCCTCATACAAGTTCTCATGACATGGGTACATTTCAGCCAGTTTATCTGAGAAAATATCACATGAATGCCTTCTAACCTAGTTAACAGGGTCCCTGTTCTCTCATCCAGGCCCCCATTCTCTTTATTACTCTCAGCATTACTCTCTTTCAGGCTCCAACTAGAACAGCTCAATATCTCTGTTTGTTCAGTATCTTTTATTTTCTAGTTCAAAGCTCAAAAGTCTTCAATATACCTCCAAAAAGCAACATGGTCAAAATCCTCACAATGTCACATTTCTGATTCCTATTTCTATATTAGTTATTTTTCTTTTGTTGCTGTTAAATATTATGAACAAAAGCAACTTAAGGAAGAAAGAGTTTATTTTAGCTTAACTTTCCAGAGGGATGGAGTCCTCATAGTGGGGAAAAAATTGAATGGCAGCAGGAGCTGTAAGGTGGATTACCATATTTCACCCACATCTAGGAACCAGATATAGGAGGTGGGGATGGTTATAAACCCTCAAACCCTGCTTTTTTCCCAAAAAGCTTCCTTCTCCTGAAAGTTTTATAATTTTCCCAAACATCACCAAAAACAAGAGAGCAAGTGTTCAGATTCATGAATCTATGGGGCACATTTCTCATTCAAATCACCACACACTTGTATCCTTTGTCTGCTCCCCCTACTTCTTTAGGTCTGGTTATTGACATTTTAAATATAATGCTTCTATGATATCACACGTGGATTGTTGTTTTAGATACAGAGGGTAAGAATGAAATCATACCAGGTCATGGTAGCTAATGTATGACTTAAACTCAGGGATTTATGCCTTAGTGGCTTTGATAATTTCTCTCCTGTAGAGATCTGTTTCCCTAACATCTCAGTCTCAACTTTACCATATTCTAGGATTGATTCTCTTAACAGCTTGAGATATGAGATTATACTTGTCACGTGCACAAAATATGATGCTTGGCAAACTGAGTACTATAAGCTGAGGCTCCCATAAGAAGTTAAACCAGTGTCAGAACTTCAACAAACTGCACTTCTGCTGTTAGAATTCATGGGAGTGATGCCAATGAGTGTGAAGACTTAAGATGGTACAAGTCCAAAGCCAAAAGTTTCTTGGGGTATCTTAGTCTTTTGAATAGCCTATCTATTACCTATCTTACTGTTCTGATTCTTGTATCTATAGGTCTCTCTCTAATCTACCTGATGATTCAATCTATATAGATGTTTTTCAACACATTACATAGTTTCAGATTCATGAGATCCCTCTTTTATACTACCAAGCCACAGACCAGCATCTAACCACTACCTATAAAACAAGAATACCTCATACTACTGTTACTACATTCTGAATCCAGGAAGAATAAGCCAAATACTTGAATTTAACATCCATCATCCCTTATGTCCTACCCTCCAGCTTCTTTTCTTGACAAAATTCTGCAATTTCCTTTTGTATGAACAGAATGGTTGGATTGTTAGATTACAGATCCTCTACTTACCTATCTATCCCAGACATTAGGCCATGGCCCCCATGCTCTGACACTTATAACAAGGAAATGACAGGTGCTTCCTGTGACAAAGCACTAAGACTGTAGAGGTGGACACAAGAAGTGCAGCCTTTCCCACATTCAATTTCAGGAATAAATTATGGCTCTACCTCCACAACCCTTGGCAGATAGGCCAGGTCAGGCTAGATCACATGTCATGAAGCTTGTGAGTCAAACCTCTTTGTTCATTCATTTGAAGGCTCTTCCCTCAGGCCCTATACATGGGGAGGAAGCTTCCTCTTCAGACCTGGAGGCCTGCTCTTTCTTTCAGGGACTTATCTCCCAATAAGGGTCTTCTGGAGGGTATTTTTTAAAAAAAAATAATTAATTTATTTTACATCCAGACAGAAGTTTCCCCTCTCTCTACCCCTCCTATTCCCTCCCCAAGCCTCTCCTCTGATTCTGTTTAGAAAGGCTTAGGCCTTCCATGGGTATCAATAAAGTATGGCTTATCAAATTGCAGTAAAACTAAGCACCCCCTTTTATTAGGGCTGGACAAGGCAATCCAGTATGAGGAATAGGTTCCCAAGATTCAACCAAATCATTAGGAACAGTGCCTGCTCCCATTGTTAGGAGTCCCACAAGTAGAAGAAGCTACACAACTGTCATATATGTAGGGTCAGTCTTATGCGGGCTCGTTGGTTGTTGGTTCAGACTGTGAGTTCCTATGAGCCAGGTTAGTTGTTTCTCTGGGTTTTCTTGTGATGTCCTTGATCCCCTGGTTCATACAATCTCTCCTTCCTCTCTTCAGAAGGATTCCCAAAGCATAGCCTAATGTTTGACTGTGGGTCTCTTCATCTGTTTCCATCAGTCACTGGATGAAGGTGCATTGATAAGAGTTGGGATAGTCACCAATCTTATCAGAAGAGACGGCCATCTCCACCATTGCTAAGAGTCTTAGTTTGGGCCATCTTTGTAGATTTATTTGAGTTTGCCTGGCATCAGGTTTCTCCTTGACCCCAAAATGTCCCCCTTTCTAGTCATCTCTTTCAGTACTTTCCCCCTCCATCCACCGTCCCCCAACTCGATCCCTCCAGCTCTCATCTCAACCCACCCCCACTGTGCCCAGGAGATCTCTTCTATTTCCTCTTCTCTGGGAGATCTCTGAGTCCCCGCCTTGGGCTCTCATTGTTACTTAGCCTCTCTGGGACTGTGGATTATTGCCTGATTCTCCCTGAAGGGTAATCTTATCCAGCTCTTTTTCATCAACTTGCTTTTCTGCTCTTTCTTTTTTAATTTCCAATATTTTCTACATGTGTTTATGTTTTTATATTGTTTACTTGGCACCAAACTGATTTATAAGTTAATGTGAATGTAAATTGAGTTACTAAATAAAACTGAATTTCTTCATTTTGTAGCATGATGAATTTTAAGGAAAAAAAAAAACAAAACAGAACTCCATAACATAATCTCATTTACAAAAATTCCAACAACTTAAGTAAAGTTGGCCACTTATCCAGTAAGCCTGAATACTGGATGATGATGAGGGATAGAAAAGGATATTTATTCATTGTGCTATGCTACAGAATGGTATAGGTATAGTCCTTCTGTCTATATGTTGCTTTCCTTGGTTAATAAAGAAACTGCTTTGGGCCTGTTGATAGGGCAGAACTTAGGTAGGTGGGGAAAAATTAAATGGAATTCTGGGAGGAAGAAAGCAGAGTCGGGAGACGCCATGAACCCACAGCCCCAGATAGATGTGCTGAGATTTTGCTAGTAGGCCACGACCTCATGGTGATATATAGATGAATAGAAATGGGTTAAATTAATATGTAAGAGTTAGCCAATAAGAAGCTAGAGCTAATGGGCCAAGCAGTGATTTAATGAATACAATTTCTGTGTGGTTATTTCTGGGCTAAGCTAGCTGGGCGGCTGGGACGAACAAGCAGCCCCCTGCAACAACAGAACAAACAAATGGCTCGGGTGTACCCATCTTGCTTTTGTGGGGGTATTAACATGAGAGCTTGAATTTGAATTAAAAAGTTTCTTTTTTAAAAAAAAAGCCAAGATACAATTGGAAAGGTATGGTCAGGATGTTATCTTCTCCCTTTTTTCTCAAGGCTTTCTAAGAAGTACTTATTGCTTGTGATTTTTCAAGAGATGTTTACTAAGGGTACAATTTTCTTTAAAAGGTAATTGTATTTATTTGGGATGCTAGGTTCTTGTTCCAAGGACTGGAATGATAGCATATCTCCATGCTTCTAGCTTCCCTTAAGTACTCAGGATGATTACTTAAAGACATATGCAATTGGCTCAACAGAAAAGAGATAGATAAGGAATAAATACAGAAATTTCAAAATTCATCCTGATTTGGAGGCCTCATAAGCCCAAATGAGAAGTAAATACTTTTAAACAATTTCAAAGTGCCTGGTATAATGAGTCAAATTTTTAGTAGTTAATTTAAATTTGCTAAGAAAACACAGGAATATTAATATTAGATGTATTTATAACTTCTATATACTTATGATCCAATATGCATGATTCCTGTCTTCCAAAAACAGCTTCCTGGGTTTTTATTTAAAATATAATTATATAAAAAGTCCCTTCTAAATTTTGTAATAACAGCAACAACAATAAAAAGACAGAAACTATCAAGTGAAGAAAAAATCAATAGGTTATAGATATGTTGTTTTGATTAAATATGTTTTGGTTAAAGAAAAGGGAAATTATTTCAAATGAGAAATGACTTAAGGACTAAATATTGTGTTTTTGTCTTCTAACATTTTCTAATTTACAACTTTTGTTTTTAAATTTACATGTTGTTTTATTTTGTTTTTGAGACAAGTATCAAGGTTTAATCTGTGTATCCCGGGACTGTTCTGGAACTAGCTCTGTAGATCAGGCTGGTCTTGAACTCACAGAGATTGGCTTCCTTCAGCCTCCTGGGTGCTGGGATTAAAGGCATGTGCCACCAACGCACATTTGCTAGTTTTTAAATTCTTGAAAATTATTTTATAACTTCTAAAGTAATCTTCATATGAAAATTCCACTTTTAATGAAACTATCAGAGCCAAAACAAATGAATTTCTTGTTACTATGAAAAAGAGAAGAAAGTTAACTAGTTCTTGCCAATTGGAATATAGTTTTACATTAATATTAAAAACGGTGAGCTGTTAGAAAATGATTCAAGAATGGAGTTGTGTGTGGAGATTTCTGAATGCTTGTGAGAAAATTCCAAGAAACCAAGACAAGAATCATGTGACCTCAGTTTCTTCAAAACACTGAATAGTCCCTGGAATGTGCTTTTCTGCCCCTCCAAGATGTAGCGGATAGGAGTGAGTTTACTTTGGATTATTCATTACAGTTGGCTATTGTTACTTGTTTAGATGCTCTGTAGAAAAACATGTTTCTGCCACAATTGGCGTGGCTACCAAGTACAACTTGTTCTTATGATTGTAAATTTACTAATGTGACTCTTTTTAATCCTCGAGTATAAATTGTCTGAAGCTCTGAATAAACATTGGCTATTGCATGAGACTTTAGTCTGTCTCGTTTACTTGCTCCACTCTCCCAGGTCTTACCACCTCTAGAGTGGCCAACAGTGAGATATAGTAAACAGAAAATACTTTTATTTTTAATTCCATTCAACACTGTTAAAGATACTCAGAGTTGTGAGTTAACTCTAGTCATCCAAATTATACAAAATATCTCTAATACTAAAAATACTCATGGTGCATTATACCATAAGAACAAGTATTTTTTGATTGGATGATTATTTTGACTTTCTTATAGATAGGTAGCCATGACTGAGAAAAAATACTTATATAATATTTCTATTTTGCTAACAAAAAAGAAATTGACAATATTAAAATGACTCTCTACTAGAATCCCATTTCCCTTTATGACTGTCAGAATTAAAATATAAGATCTGGTTATGCTGTAATGTCACTTGACATTACTATTCCTACCATGTTTGACCTCTTGTTTCTAAAATTGTTATTTGTAATATTTGGTCAGTGGGAAAAAATGATTTTTTTAATTTAAAGAGTACTATATTGTTATCTAATTTCTTTTGTATTGTAACTTTTAATTTATATTCCAAAACTAAAATAACACTTAATTATTAACAATTATTAGTATCAAGATAATAAAACGGATCAGGTCAACCTCAACAAATCAGAGTGATGATAATTTGGATATAAAAGACCAATCTTTCTTTATAATTAGAACAAGCTGCTCCATATGAGGCTCTAACTGTAAGAACAAGCTGGAAAAAAGAAAAACCAAAATTAAAAGATAATAGATTATTTTATATACTCCAAATATGAAACAAGAATATTTCATGGAATGTAAAAAACTGTGGCTACAAGGGGAAAACATCTAGTCAATCTCTTTTAAAAGCATCATAATGTTTAACCTGGTTGTATTTATCTATTCCCTTCATTGGCTACTTTTACTTCATTAGGCCAGAAAGCCTTTCTGATGTAGGCATACTATTTCTATTACTGTTCTAATGCTGTTCCGATGCAAAAAAAAAAAACAGAAAAAAATGACAAGCCAAGTCTGATCATGCTAACTAATGGATTTGGTATGACCTAGGAGTTTCTTCTTCAAGGTCATAGCAGCCATTCTTCTCTTGAAAAGACTGTTTTCTGTTTTCTGTTTACTCAGACTCAGATCCAAGCAATGAGCATTTCCAGCAAGGAGGGACATTAAATAATACTTTATTTTTTTGACCTCTGCATGTACAATATGATGCTTAGACAAGAGGGAGCACTTAGAACTACAGTTCCAAGAAAGAAGATACACCTGTAGTACACACCCTACAAAGGTTGATTAGACTTTCAGTGATTGTGGAGAGACTGGAATATTGTAGGTCCAGTGTCTAGTTATAAGTTGCCTTAGGCACTGTGAGTCTTTGAATGGCTATTGTATTCTGTGTATGACCTAACACCCTTGCTTATGATCATTAGATAAATCCAATGGAATGTATGAACAGTCCCCCAGCTTCCACCAACCTCAAAGCAAAGAATGTCATTACACTTCATAGGAGGCCTGTAGAGGAGGTTATCTCCGCTTTTCTATGACTCACCTGCCCAAGGTGCTCACCAGTGTATTTGAAAGGCATCTTATTTATGCTGCTCTTTGTTCTGTTACGAGAAAAACATTACAAAATTATTATCATGTTGGAACATAGTGTTGAGGGAAACCTAAATCTGTATTCCTAGGTTATGCTCACTCATACTTGGCTCCAGAATAAAATGTCTTTTTATTCCCTGCGAGGTAAGGCCTGTGTATTTTATGTTGGCAGTCCCACAGAGCTGTAACCCGTAGAGTATTTAATAAGAGGATGGTAAGGATCCTTAAAATTTTGCTTAGATGTGGAGAATAAATCCAAGAGATACACATAGCATTGTGACAAAAAGGCAACCACTTCCTACGTATAACCCCAGCAGCACAGATATTAAGGGCATCTTTGAATAAATGGGACTTCCTGAGACTGAGAAGCTTCTGTAAAGCAAAGGACACTGTCACTAAGACAAAAAGGCAACCTACTGACTGGGAGAAGATCTTCACCAACCCCGCAACTGACAAAGGTCTGATCTCCAAAATATATAAAGAACTCAAGAAACTAGACTGTAAAAAACTAATCAACCCAATTATAAAATGGGGCACTGAGCTGATCAGAGAATTCTCAACAGAAGAAGTTCAAATGGCCAAAAGACACTTAAGGTCATGCTCAACTTCCTTAGCAATCAGGGAAATGCAAATTAAGACAACTTTAAGATACCATCTTACACCTGTCAGAATGGCTAAAATCAAAAACACCAATGATAGCCTTTGTTGTACAGGTTGTGGAGAAAGGGGTACACTCATCCATTGCTGGTGGGAATGTGCAACCACTTTGGAAAGCAGTGTGGCGATTTCTCAGCAAATTCAGGATCAACCTACCCCTGGACCCAGCAATACCACTCTTGGGAATATACCCAAGAGATGCCCTATCATACAACAAAAGTATATGCTCAACTATGTTCATAGCAGCATTGTTTGTAATAGCCAGAACCTGGAAATAACCTAGATGCCCTTCAACAGAAGAATGGATGAAGAAAGTATGGAATTTATACATATTAGAGTACTACTCAGCAGTAAAAAACAATGACTTCTTGAATTTTGCATGCAAATGGATGGAAATAGTAAACACTATCCTGAGTGAGGTAATCCAGACCCAAAAAGAGGAACATGGGATGTTCTCACTCATAGTTGGTTTCTAGCCATAAATAAAGGGCATTGAGCCTATAATTCGCCATCCTAGAGAAGCTAAATAAGAAGGTGAATCCAAAGAAAAACATATAGTCACCCTCCTGGATATTAGTCTTCATCAGGCGATGAAAGGAGACAGAGACAGAATCCCACATTGGAGAGCCGGACTGAAACCCCAAGGTCCAAATCAGGAGCAGAAGGAGAGAGAGCACGAGCAAGGAACTCAGGACCGCGAGGGGTGCACCCACACACTGAGACAATGGGAATGTTCTATCGGGAACTCACCAAGGCCAGCTGGCCTGGGTCTGAAAAAGCATGGGACAAAACCGGACTCGCTGAACATAGCGGACATTGAGGACTACTGAGAACTCAAGAACAATGGCACTGGGTTTTGATCTTACTGCACGCACTGGCTTTGTGGGAGCCTAGGCAGTTTGGATGCTCACCTTTCTAGACCTGGATGGAGGTGGGAGGTCCTTGGACTTCCCACAGGGCAGGGAACCCTGACTGCTCTTTGGGCTGATGAGGGAGGGGGAGTTAGTTGGGGGAGGGGGAGGAAAATGGGAGGCGGTGGCGAGGAGGAGACAGAAATCTTTAACAAATAAAATACTGCACGTACTGGCTTTGGGGGAGCCTAGGCAGTTTGGATGCTCACCTTAGGAGACCTGGATAGAGGTGGGCGGTCCTTGGGCTTCCCACAGGTCAGGGAACCCTGATTGCTCTTCGAGCAGATGAGGGAGGGGGACTTGATCGGGGGAGGGGGAGGGAAATGGGAGGCGGTTGCGGGGAGGAGGCAGAAATCCTTAATAAATAAATAAATTTAAAAAATAAATAATAATAAAATAAGGAGAAAAAAAAGAACAGCTACTGGTGGCGTGAACAAGACCCTCCGAGGCTGCAGCTGACTGCAAAGCAGGAAGGAACCCTCATTACCTTCCTCTTTTGTCTCCCACTGCAGAGTCTTCCTTCTAACCAAAGTTCAAGAATAAAGCTGTGCTTGGGTTAAACATTCAAATTAAAAAAAAAATGAGCATGTGTGGTGACAAATTTGCTACTGAGGTTGACTTAGACATCCCACAACGTGTGCTTCAGAATTCTTTGCAGCATGAAACATACAAGCTTTGAGAATTAGAGCAGCGAATTAACTAGGAGACAAAAACTTCTGTGCTGCAGAAATAAGAGCTCGCTGAAGTTTCCTGGGAGGAAAGAGCCTGTGCTTTTTGTTATTTCAAGTTTGGTGCTTTGATCTGAGTCCTAGTAATACACCCTGCCTGAGCTAGTTTGAGTACCTCACCCAAACCTTCCATTTCGAAAATTTCAACCTGAAACTACCAGAGTGACCTCTATATACTTTCAAATTAGATGAGAGTGCTTCAATTTTCTCTAATGGATGTTCTGTCCTTTTTCCTGTGGACAATTATCCTGTAGCAGGAAATAAAAATAAAAGATAATGTTTTTCATTAACTAGGAAGGCTACTTTGTGAAAGTTGAGGGTACAGAAATTAGTCTCCTCTCAACAATATTTTACAAAAATGTTCTCTGGTCATGTCTACTTCCATTTTCCCTTCTTTGTGGGTTATGAACTTATAATATTTGTATTCTGTCACAAAGTAAAATTTTTAGTTCAATGCTCTATATATGGTAGGTGCCTAGCAAATGAATATTAACAGGTTGATTAAAACTACTCAAAACTGAACCATCATGTAACTGTGGTTATGAAGCTACAAGAGAATAAAATAATACAAAATGAGTTCGTGTAGCAGAATATACAAATTGTATTTATTAGACACAGATATTAATATATTTTTATAATTCCAAAAATCTTGTGCATTCTCTTACCAAGTATGGGTAATCTTATCTTCTGTTGTTTGAGAAACATGCTTAGTGAAATCATTTTCATCATTATAATATGTCCTTAAAGTTTGAAAGTTTCATAAGATGCGTTCTGATCATATTCACTCTCCCCAATTTGTCCTGAGTCTATCCCCACTTCCCCATCTTCTCATCATTATATCCTTTAGTTTTTGCCCAACAAGACCAATCTGAGCTGCCAAAATTTTATCCAACCTGTGGCCTCCCATTGGAACATAATTAACTTACCAAGGGCTAGACTCTTACACAAAATTGACTTTCTGTCTCCTAACTGGCAACAGTTGCCAACAGTACTATGGATAGGGGTGGAATTTTATGCCCAACCCCATGCTTGGATTTGAACTGTCTTGAAGTGGCATAGGTCTTGGGCATGCTGTCACAGTTGCTGCGAGTTGAATCCACAAATGCAATTGCCCTGCTGTGTCTGAAAGACACTGCCTCCTTGTGGCCACCCACTGCTTCTAGGTCTTACACTCTTTCTGCCCCATCTTTCACAATGCTTCCCTGAGCCTCCAGAGGAGGGGTGCAGCATATGTGCTCCATTTAGGGCTGAGCATTCTGCAACTTCTTGTTTTCTGTGGCTTGGACAGATGTGGGTGTGCGGGTATGTCATGACCTATTACAAGGAGAAGATTTTCTGATGAAGATTGGCAGATGCATTAATCTATGGGTGTAATGATACATCACTAGATGACAGCTTAATATTATGTCCGTTTAGCAAAATAATAGTAGTGATTTATCCTCTATGATATCTCTTGCCTAGGTTCCTGGTCCAATAAAGGTTTTGGGTATGGGGCATGGATTATTGAAATGTAAAAGAAAAACAGATAAAAATATAGTAGGAAAGAAATAGAGTCAAAAAGGAAAAGATCAGAGAAAAACTTCCTAGAAAACATAAGACCAAGAAAGAAAAAGGAAAGATTATGAAGAGTGGTACTTAAATCCAACCAAAAAAATGGTTGGTTTATTCCCATGCCACCAATGAGAATGTTTTGCCTGATAGGTCACTACTGCAGCTCATCGGGGTCATAGCTGCATATTGTTGATTCTTTTTCTCCTCTGGTAATGTGCACAGCACCTTCCAGGAGGGATGGATTATCCAGGTCAGTACCAGATTGAATTTTATGACTTAAATATATGGGATCATTAGAAATGAGCCTTAGCAACAAGTCCTGGAGGGTAACAGAGAACTTTGGCAATGACCTGCAATATTGGGGTATTTATGGCATTCCACTAGTCAACAAAAGCAAAAGAATAACCAACTCGTGGCACCAATCCTTTTATTTGTTAGTCTCTGGAGTCTAGTACTAGTATTGTTGCCCCACTTTAAGATATCTCCATATAAGCCGGGTGGTGGTGGCGCACGCCTTTAATCCCAGCACTCGGGAGGCAGAGGTAGGTGGATCTCTGTGAGTTCGAGACCAGCCTGGTCTACAGAGTTAGTTCCAGGACAGGCTCCAAAGCCACAGAGAAACCCTGTCTCGAAAAAAAAAAGATATCTCCATATATATATTTGGGTAGCATTGATCCCAAGTGGTTTTGTAATTTCCTAATTATGTCAAGCTAGGTGGCCTGCCCAAGACAACTTCAGTGTAATCTTATAAGACTGTACTTTATTAATGATTTTAAATACCACAATGGGTTTTAGCCTTGCCAATTATAACAAATAGCACTCTACAGCCAAAGCTGTATTTTAGACAGTCTGAGAAAAGCATTGAGCAGGGTAAACTACTGAGAAATGTGAATTTATGGTCAGGATGATGAGATTTGACAACTACATATTATGGTCATTTACTATAAAGAAATTTATGTTAACACACAGACTGCTTCAGAAAGAAAATAAAAAAATGATTATTGTGACTTATTGGTTAGTAATAATGTCTTATTTGGACATCCATGGAAGTCACTTCTTTGTAGCAAAACCCAAGAGGAAACTGTATTTTGTGCCCCTGCTAGAGATGTAAAGGAAGTTTGGGTATATTTTCTTTGATCCTAGAGCCAACAGTCTAGCTCTTTCTTTCACTTTCTTTTGCCCATTTTCACTGGCCTAAACTAATATCCGTGCTAAATTAAGGAGCACTGCTCCAGTAATTTACTAGTTATATGATGTTGAAAAAACCATTAAAATATTTGTTATTTTTGGCTATGAAATGCAGATGCAAGTAAGACTGGTAGACACATAATAGGTGTGCTCAATAGCCAGAAATTGAGGGAAAGGAGGGCAGAACTGCTTATTAGTAGGAAATATGCCTCAGTATGGAAATATTCAGACCAGAAAGTGTTTGCCTTTCTAGATATTTGTGAGATGGAAAAGGATTGATTCTTTAAATGTTTTGCTTGCGCCAGGCAGCACTGGCAATTTTGATGCAGGATATTATATAAGTCTCAAAGCAAATCTGCTCTGCTGTAAGAAATTGCTTGAATATCGAGCCTGCTGCAAAAGCATGATTTCAAGTCCTTACTTGCTTTCTATCCACCCCTGACTTTCTGACAATCCTGGAGCTTTAATTTTCTGCTCCGTGCTACCACCCCCATAATATTCAGAGCCCACCATTTACTCCTCATTCTGCCTCCCCCAGATTAAAACAACATACATTTCCCCAAAATACCCTTCTTCCACTGACAGATGACAAGTGTAGGATGTTATAACAATGGATTCTCCACGCGAGGCTTCAAAAGAAAGCAGAGGATTAAAGATGATCTATACAGTGTCAGAATATTTTAATTTAATAAAATGTATAAAATGAAGTGTTATACTCTAGACATAATAATTTCTTGATGTGGATCTTCACTGCTGTATTTATCTTTTGGTCATGTAATGAGAGGATTTGTGTTGCCCTTTAACTGACAGTTTAATAAATCCCAACTGTACTCTCTCTTCCACGAGGCCAATGTGTGGGCTGAATTTTCAGCAGGATCATCTTTCAGCAGACTGGAGCAAAAGCAGCCTAGCATAAGCAGGAACAGCATCTTTTAAAAGGCTGTTCAGAATCCTACCCCCTATAACCTCAAATGGACACTGTAGAAAGGGAGGGGCATAATGCGATACTTGGGAAAACATTCAGAATAAATCCCCATGGATTACAGAAACGGTGCAAAAAAAAAAAATCCAATGGGGAGAAAGAAAGAAACAGAAAGTACATGTGAGGGAAAAGACCAGAGAAAGACTGGCTTGATGAATGTAAGAACAAGAGAAAGGAGATAAGAGGTTAAAGAAAAAACAAAAAGGTGCAAATAGTATTAGGCACTTGAAGACAGGGGAAATGAGAGCCAAAGAACAAAGATGGTCAAACGCCTTGTTTGGGAAGGGGCAAAATTACCAGAACCCTAACCAGTCTGTTTCTTACCTGACATTAAGGCATTTTTGCTAGCTTCAAAATAGGATTGCACTTGACACCTGTCAAGGCTATTGCCTTGACAAGCAAGTATAGAACATAACTTGTGATATTCGCGGCACACCTTAAACTGTGGTAGCTAGGGCAAGTTGAGGGGGGAGTTAAAGGTAACCGAGGCAGAAAGAAGCTTAGAAAGTCTGGAACTTTTTGTCATGAAGACGGAGACAGAAAAATGCTCACTTGCACAACTTGAAATGAATTTTTGTTTTGGGATTCATTCCCTTTCTATATTCTCTCCTAGAAAATGGAGGTGGCTACTTTTTTGCTACACATATCTACACATTTTTTTTCTACCCAAAAGACCCAACCTCCTCTGAGACCATCCTAAATGGTCTCTGGGGAGATTAGAACCTCATTTTTCTAAAGTTCTGTGGATCTAGTCTCACCTTCACATCCAAAACCTTACCCCCAGTCTTTTGTGTGTCATCCCTAAATTGCAGTATTTTTGCTAATGAAGTTGCTGTTGCCAGGCTAGGAACTGAAAAATGTATTTGTGTCTAGCACCAAGGCAGCAGTGTGGGATTCTGCTCCACTATAAACAATTGTGTATAATAAGGCTAATTTTCTCTAGGTAAAAATTCTTATAAAGGAAAGTGTTCATGTATGGGTGTATGGGTGTCATCAAATTGCTTTTCTGTCACATTAATTTGCCAGCATTGTTTTGGTGAAAATGTAACTGTTTAAATTGGTTTAACCTGAATAGTTTCAAATTACATATTACTTTGAAAAACTCAGATGATTAACATTTCTAATGTTTATCTAAGTATATGTGTTACCTAATTAAAAGAAAACACAATTTAGGGTCAGTGAATGCACCCCGCAATTTTTTCCGTCCTCTGTTTCTGATTGCTCTATTTCATAATTTGCCCATAATTAAAAGTTGACTGCTGCCTCTTGTGTTCTCATATAGAATCTGAATTTCTAAAAGGTTACCAGTTTTCCTTTGGCTCTGTGTAGGCTAAAAAATGAAAAAGAATCGGTCTTAACAAAAGTCTACCCTGAGTTTCCTTCTCAATTGAACCCAGCAGGTCCAATAACCAGATACAAAGTGAATTTCTTATATTGTAGAGGGCTATGAAGGGACAAAGCAAAGCTGATCCACTAAGCCTCGGTGCACCAAGCACTATGCCAGCTGTTTGTTGGTGCATTGCTTCCTCTAGCTCTCAAGACAGCCCTACGCAGCAGATAGTATTGTCCTCATTAGACAGAAAGAAGACCAAAGCTTGAAGAAGTTCAATGACTTACCCCTTGTCATACATCTCCTGAGTACCAAGAACTGGATTTGGAGACAGAGCTACTCAATTGCAAAGATCATGTTTTTACCCCTGTGACTTACTAATGCCTAAGGTTAGTAAACTTGCTTACTAGCCAAAGCAAACTGCTGTTATTAAGACTTGATTTCTCTACACACTGATATCAGTAGGCACTTTGTACTCTGTAAACTTCCTCTCCTGTGGCATCTGTGATACTACTCTTTCCCGATACCAGTCTGTATTACTGCTGCTTTCAATTTCTTTGTTCTAAGGTCTTCTATTCTGCTTGGGCAATGTTATTGAATCTCTTGATTTTATGTTTCCCAAGAATCTGGATGTGGTAGACTCTCAAGATTCTATTTCTTCATTGTTTTTATGGAGCTGTATATTTTTCCTCCCCTTCTGCTTCTGCCCTCTCCCATGATTCCCACATTCCCAATTTACTCAGGAGATTTTGTCTTTTTCTGCTTCCCATGCAGATTAGAAAGATGTATGTCTCTCTTAGGGTCCTCTTTGTTGTCTAGGTTCTCTGGGATTGTGAATTGTAGGCTGTTTTTTCTTTACTTTATGTCTAAAAGCCACTTATGAGTGAGGACATATGATATTTGTCTTTCTGGGTCTGGGTTATCTCACTCCATACGATCTTTTCTAGATCCATCTAATTGCCTGCAAATTTCAAGATGTCAACCTCAAGAATGGCTAAGATAAAAACCACTGATGACAACTTATGCTAGAGAGGTTGTGCGGTAAAAGGAACACTCTTGAATTGCTGGTGGGAGTGCAAACTGGTACAGCCCCTTGAGATATCAGTGTGGCAATTACTCAGAAAATTAGGAAACAACCTTCCTCAAGACCCAGCAATACCACTTTTTGGCATATATCCAAAGGATGCTCAATCATGCCACAAAGACATGTGTTCAACTATGTTCATAGCAGCATTGTTTGTCATAGCCAAAACCTGGAAATGACCTAAATACCCTCTGACCAAAGAATGGATAAGGAAAATGTGGTACATGTACATAATGGAGAACTACACAACAGAGAAAAATAATAACATCTTGAAATATTTTATTTTTATATTCTACTATTTTCCCAAAGATCTAGAATCAAACTGTTAGAGCCTCCTGAGACTTTTTTCACACAGATATGGTATGGCCCCCTCAAATTCAACATGTCAAAAAATCAGCCTCAGTTCCACTCACAATCATTCCCAAACTTAGTCCTATCCCCATCATGGTTATTCTTTTATGTCAATCATGTGCTGAGAAATCTATTGTGTTAGCTGCAAAAATGAATGTTTCTGGATTTTTGTCGAGGCACTTGTCTTTTCCATTGTGTTAGAATGTATGTACAATAATTTTACGATCATAATCATTTTAAGCACTAATTATATTCGTGATATTATCTAATCATTACCATTATCCAATTCATCATCCTAAAGAGACATGCTGTACTCATTAATTAGTAACTTCTTATTACCACGCCCCATTGGAGGACAACTCTCATTTCTTTCCATATGAATTTATCTTTTAAAAGTACCTAGTGTAAGTGGAATAATATTTTTCTACTATACCTGGCTTGTTACACTGAGCAAAACATTTTCTTTCTTTGAACATTAACAAAACTTTTTATCTGACCTACCTGATAAAAATTAATTTTTTAAAATTATTTTTATTGAAAACAGATACTTCTCACATACAATACATTTTGACCACAGTTCCCCATCCCTTCATCCCTCCCAGCTCCCCCAAGCTCCCTTCTCTCCCAGACCCTTTCCTCCTCTGCTTCCTTTTCAGAAAAGAGCAGGCCTCCAAGAATCAACAGCCAACTAGAACAAAACAAGATAGTAAGACAAGGAAAAAGCCCTCATATTAAGGCACAAGGCAACCTAATAGGAGGAAAAGAGCCTCAAGGACAGGCAAAAGAGTCAGAGACACACCCTCTCCCACTGTTGGAGTCCCACAAAACACCAAACTACAGCCATAATATATATGCAGAAGACATGGTACAGACCCTTGCAGGTCCCATGCTTGCTGCTTTTGTCTCAGTGAACCCTGCTTAGTGGATTTGTTCTTCTAGCGTCCTCCATCCCCTCTGATGCCTACAATCTTTCTTTTCTGTCTTTCATGGGGTTCTCCTTTTTAGAGAAAAGGAGGGACCCAATCAAGACTTCCAATTTAGTCTCCCTCTCTCTGCATAATGTCTAACTGTGGGTCTCTGTGCTAGGCTCCATCTGGTGACAACTGTACAAAGCATAGACCTATGAGTATAGCAGAATATTATTAGGAATCATTTCATCTGTTTTCCCCAGTTGTGTTTGGTTGTACCCTAAGTTTCTGGGCTATCCAGTCTCAAGTTTCTTGACATCTAGGTAGTGTAGGGTATGAGCTCCCTCTCATGGTACAAGCCTCAAGTTAAACCAACCATTGATTGGCCACTCCCACGACTTCTGTGCCACCATTGCCCCAGCACATCTTTCAGGAAGAAGAGATTGTAAGTTGAGGATGTTGTGGCTGGGTTGGTGTGCTAGTTTGAATGTAATTTGCTTCCATAAGCTTGCTTGGGAGTGGAACTATTAGAAGATATGGCTTTGTTGGAGCAGGTGCTGCTTTGTTAGAGAAAGTACAACAATGTGGAAATGGACTTTGAGTTCTCATAAATGCTCATGCTACATCCCAGTAAAACCGACCACTTTCTGTTGCCTTCAAGTCAAAATGTAGGGCTATCAGCTACTTCTTCAGTACCATGCCTGCTGCATGCTGTCTTGTCCCACTATGATGACAATAAATTAAACTTCTGAAAATGTAAACCACCCCAGTTTAATGTTGTCCTTTATAAGAGCTGTTGTGGTCACGATGTCTCTTCCCAGCAATAAAAACCCTAACTAAGACAGCTGGTATTCAAGTTTTTCTTTCCATATCCTGCAGAGTACCTTCTCACATTATAGCCAAAATGACTATAATGCAGGTGTGAAGACTCTATGCAGGCACAAGCTCCACCTATCGACATTCAATGAGATATGTGGATGTTGTCCTCTTCAATGGGGCTCAACAGCCTGGGTCATTTGGGGATCTCCATAAGAACCTCCTTGGTCAACAACTCAACTTAATCCAACCCAGCCAACCACTGGAAGCTTTGTGTGGCTACAAAAGATGACCAGGTTTGACTCTGCATCCTCCATTTAGGATCTCCTTCAGAGATTCCAGAAGTTTCTACTGTACTAGGTTTCTATACCATGTCCCAAATGCCCCACAATTTCAACCATCTCTCGTTACACTCTTTCCCTCAACAGCCCCTCAACTGATTCTTCCATGTCCAATCCCCACCTACTCCCAGTTTACACACAAAATCTATTTTATTTCCCCTTCCCAGGGAAATACATAGCCCCACAGCCCTTCTCTTGATCTAACCTCTCTGGGTCTGTGGACTGTAGCTTGATTATCATTTATTTAACAGCTAATATCCACCTATAAATGAATACATACCATATATGTATTTCTGTGACCGGGTTACTTCACTCAGGATAATTTTTTTTTCTAGTTTACCCATTTGCCTGAAAATTTAAAGAGGTCCTTTGACAGTTTCTTAAATTTTTTTCTCTTTGAAATTTTTATTAGTATATATTATTTGTACAAACATCCAGTTTTGAACAACACCATTTGTTGAAGATGCTGTCTTTTTCTATTGTGTATTTCTGGGTTCTTTATAAAAAAAATAAGGTGCCCACATATGTTTGGACTAACTCCGAGCCTTCAATTCAATTCCATTGATCCACATCTATTTTTATGCTAATACCATATGTTTTTATTACTATAGCTCTGTAGTACAACTTGAAGTCAGGAATGGTAAGACTTCCAGTGGTTCTTTTATTGTTAAGGATATTTTTTAAACTATCTGGGGTTTTTTTTGTGTTTCCATGTGAAATTGAAATTTATTCTTTCAAGATCTGTAAAGAACTGCATTGCATCTATAGATTGTTGTTGGTAGGACGGCCATTTTTACTATGTTAATCCTACCCATCCATGAGCATGGGAGATGTTTCCATCTTCTGATATCTTCTTCAAAGTCTTATAGCTTATTAATTAATATAATATTTTTATTGGTAATTTGGAAATTTCACGTAATGCACCCTGATCATATTCACTTCTCAGTTCTTGCATTTCTACCTCCACTCTTAGGACTGCCCCCAAAACCAAAGGTGGAGGAGGAAGAGAAGGAGAAGAAGGAAAGAAGAAAGGAAAGGAAAGGAAAGGAAAGGAAGGAAGGAAGGAAGGAAGGAAGGAAGGAAGGAAGGAAGGAAGGAAGGAAACGAGTCCAATTTGTGTTGCCCATATATGCACTGGAGCATCATCAAACTCCCAATGGCCAGCTCTTTAAAAAAAACAAAAAAACAAAAAACTGATGCCTTCCCTACCCCCAACCCTTCCAGAAGCTACAACTGTGAAGAGCTACACTTCAGTATCCCTGTCACAATTTTTAAGAGTTCTATTCAATGGCTTCTTATCTAAACAGATTTTGGGGATGGGGGCAGGGAGATGTTGTCACAGAAGCCTTCTATGTTTCTCCTTCTTGCCTGTGAGTCTACAGTCATTGATTCCACTACAAAAGACTCTTCCTTGCCCATTATAATCAGTGGCAGCCCAGATCATGTATTTCCACAGGGTTTCTGGCTACAACATGGGACACAAGCATCAATATAACTTCTGGTGGCAGCACACACCACAGATATCCCCACGGCCTTAGGTAGTAATTTGGGCCATGAACAACATCATGGCCCTCTGCTGCAATAGGGCATGGGCACAAACATGACCCCTGCTGGCAATGGACTACAGACATCAACATGGCCTCAAGCTGAAGGTCAGGCCACACACATCAACATGGCCTCTGGCGGTAGCACAGCCCACAGATACCAACATTTTCAGGTGACAACACAGATCATGAACATCCACATAGCCTTCCGGGATAACAGGTGCCATGGAAACCAACATAACCTCTAACAGGAACACAGATCCACAGACATCCACATGGCTTCCAGTCATACCAAGAACCACAGCCTTTGACTGGATTCAGGTAGCAGCATAGACTACTGACATTCCATGGTCTTTGGTGGTAATACGGTCCATTGACATCAACACGGCTCTCAGCCACAGCATGGGTCATGGACATCATGGTCACTGGCAGCAGCATGCATCACAAGAACACAGCCCTTTGCTGGAGCACATCCATGCCAAATCCATGAAGTTTTTATCATACAAGTCTTTAACTTGTTTGGTTAGAGTAACCCCAATGTATTTTGTATTGTTTAAGGCTATTGTAAAGGGTGTTGTTGCCTGATTTCTTCCTTAGCTCATTTATCATTTGTTTATAGGAGTGATACTTATTTTTTTATTTAATCTTATATCCAGCCACTTCAACTAAAGATATTTATCAGCTATAAAACTTTTCTGGTAGAATTTTTGGGATTGCTTATGTATCCTATTATTTCATCTGAAAATAGTGATACTTTGACTTCTTTCTGATTGGTGTCCACTTGATCTCCTTTAGTTATCTTATTGCTGTAGCTAAAACTTCAATTAGTATATCGAATAGATATGGAGGAGTGGACAACCTTGTCTTGTTCCTGATTTTAGTGGAATTGCTTTGAGTTTCTCTACATTTAATTTTATGTTGGCTATAGGCTTGCTGTATATTGCCTTCATTATGTTTAGGTATGTTTCTTGTATCCCTGGATCTCTCCAAGACTTTTATCATGAATGGGTGTTGGACTCTGTCAATAGCTTTTTCAGCATCTAATGATATAATCAGGTGCTTTATTTCTTTCAGTTTGTTTATATGATGAATTACATTGGCTCATTTTTCATTTATTGAACTATTCCTGCATCTCTGGAATGAAGTCAACTTGATTGTGGTGGATGCTCTTTTTGATGTCTTCTTGAATTTAGCTTACAAATATGTTATTATTTTTGCATATTCATAAGTGTAATTGGTCTGTAATTCTCTTTCTTTTTGAGTCTTTATGTGGTTGAGTTTCAGGGTAACTGTAGCTTTATAAAATTTGGCAATGTTATTTCTGTTTCTATCTTGTGGATTCATTTGGAGAGTATTGACATTAACTCTTCTTTGAAAGTCTGGGAGAATTTTGTGCTAAAACCATCTGGCCATGAGTTTTTTGTTTTTGTTTTGCTTTGTGGGAGATTTTTAATAAATGCTCCTATTTCCCTAGGAATTATAAGCCTAATTTAATTGTTTATCCGGCCTTGATTTAGATTTGCTAATGGTACCTATCAAACATATTATCCATTTCTTTTAGATTTTCCAATTTGCTGTGGTATGAGTGTTGCAATATGAAAAATTTCCACAGTAACCCAGAATGGAGTATAATAGAGGTTTATTTATTAAAGGTTAAACTCACAGAAAGAATAGCAATCCACAGTCCTCTGCTTATGTGGGGAACTGGAACTGAATCCAGCACCCAAGGGGCCATGCACACTTTTTATCTGCATATATAGTACATGAGACCATGCCCAAAGTGGGCCAGTATATTAAAGACTATTGGCTGAAGGATTTCCTATACCATATTAGTTTTTAAAGTATGTCCTGATGATTCTCTAGATTTCCTTGATGTCTGTTGTTATCCCACTCATTTCATTTCTGATTTTGTTAATTTGGATATTCTCTATGTGTCTTTTAGTTCATTTGAATAAGGGTTTGTCTATTTTCTTAGAGTTTAAAGCACATCTGTCCAGGCTTTTAGAGCCTCAATTGAGAAGTCAGGTGTAACTGTAGTAGGTCTGCCTTTATACGTTACTTGGTCTTTTTCCCTTGCAGTTTTTAAATACTCTTTCTTTTTTCTATATGTTTAGTGTATTAAGCTGTAGTTGGTTGTTTTTTAGTTTTTGCTCTTTGGGAGCCCACCACCCAGCTCCAAAATAAATACATGGAGACTTATTCTTACTGATTAATGCCAAGTCTTAGCTTGGCTTATTTCTAGCCAGCTTTTCTTAAATTATCTTGTTTACCTTTTGCCTCTGGGATTTTTACCTATCTTTATTGTATATATCTTGCTTTCCTTCTTATTCTGTGGCTGTCTGTATGACTGGGCAGCTGGCCCCTAGCATCCTTTTCTCTTTCTTCCCTCTTCCCCTCTCTTCTATTTATTCACTCTGCCTGCCACCTCCGCGTATCCCTCTCCTGCAGTCTATTGGTTATTCAGCTCTTTATTAGACCAATCAGGTGTCTTAGACAGGTAAAGTAACACAGCTTTACAGAGTTAAACAAATGCAACATAAAAGAATGCAACACATCCTTGCATTATTAAACAAAAGTTCCACAGCATAAACAAATGTAATAATCTTCAACTAATATTCCACAACATGTGGCAAGAGAACTTTCTTTTCTGGTCTTCTGTATGCATCTTGTACCTTTACAGACATCTCCTTTTTTAGGTTAGGAAACATTTTTGCTATCATTTCTCTGAAAATATTTTCCATGTTTTTGAGCTGATAGTCTTCTCATGAGCAATATCCTTGCTAAGGATAGTATATAGTGTCTCAATTGAGGTTTTATTTGCATTTCTGCAATGATACTCAAGATCTTTCCATGTTTTCAGAATTTGTATCTTTAATCCTTTGCCCATTTAATGCATTTTAGTAAGAGCTTTGTAGCTTTTGAGTTTTAGACTCTTTTATATTATAAATAATAATCCCTTATTAGATAAACTATTTGAATATATTGACTTTTATTCTGTGAGTTATTTAATGAACAAAAGCTTTTGATTTTCTAATATCTTATTTCCTTTGTTCTTGATGTTATATTAAAGAAATTATTTCCAAAGAAAATGTTAAGTAGGATTTTCAGTTTGCTATTTTTTTTTAGTAATATCCAAGCTATTACTATCTTTAAATAAAAAAAATAGTAAAATATATAAATGGCCATCAACTAAATGTGGAAATATACAACATATCTATATTACAGGACTTCACATGGTTTTTGAAAAGAATGTGGTGCATCTATAAATGGTCTCCTGGTAGCAGCCTCCTCGATGACAAGACTGGAAACAATGAACTATGTTCTCTAGAAACCTGGAGATTTAGTACATGGGTGGAAAAGGTCCAACTGGTCTACTAAAGGCTACCAGAGGAAGGGACCTGGTCAGTTGTCCTTATCAACTCAGACCATGAAACCCAATATGGACAAATTCAACAGAAACACCTGGGTTAAAGTCCCAGAATCTGACAGTGTCCCACCTCCATGTCATAAGTCCAGGGCAGACAATGCTTCTCTTTTAAAGCCGAAAGGGAGAAGGGGAGCTGATAAAAATGGATAGGAAAGACACTTCCTCATGCTGAAAAGAGTCACCACATAGGGACCTGGAACAAGAGAACACCAAACACAGTCAGGAAAACTGGCTTGTTCAGTCATGAGCTCAGTCACTTCAGATGGGATATCATTGGATTGGCAAAAATATATTGGGCAGAACTTGTAGTAAACAGATGCAAGATTATAAACCCAGGTGGAGAGAGAAAACACGCAGCAGGTGTAGCTGTAGTGCTATCCAGTTTGGCCCCAAAATGCATGCTTGGGTACAGACCTGTAAATGACTGAATTATATCAGCCAGATTTCAGACAATGACATATGACACCAGTAAGTATCATACAGGTATACACACCAACAGCAAAAACAGAAGAGGATTTTTCAACCATTTCTACACAGACCTACAGAACGAGGTCAGCAGGGTGCATAAGAATGACATACTACTTGTTATGGGTGACTTCAATGCAAGAGTGGGATCTGGAGAAAGAATGGACTGTAACATCATGGGAACATATGGATTTGGATGAAGGGACGATAGAGGGGGACAACTGCTTGACCTCTGCTATGTAAATAATTTGTACATATCCAGCACAGAATTTAAGCAAGCCAAACCAACAGGATGCTGAATGTGAATCCCCTGACAAATGTGCATACAGCCAAATTGACTACAATCAGGTCAGCAGGAAACTCTTATTTAGCATTCAAAACAGCCAATTCTTTCCCAGTGCTGACTTAGGGTCTAATCACCATCTTGTTATAGCCAACATTCAACTGAAATTTAGAAAAGGCACACCAGGCCAGGTGAACCAGAAGATCGATCATAAACAACAGATGAGCCCAACTGAATGGAGAGAGTATAAGAGAACCTCTGAAAAAAGATGAGGGAAATCATTAAATATCCCCTTACAAATACAGAAAGTGAATTTGAGAAAATCAGAAGAGCTATACAGGAGGCTTCAAAGGAGACGCTTGGTTATGCAAAGGGGCAACAGCGGTAGAATGGCTTTCTACAGGTGAAGCAAAGAAGGAAGCTAAAGAGCAAATGAAGAAGCAATCTGCAGGCAGCGAAACACCACAACTATCTGTGCAGGGGTCAAAAGGAGAGCGAAGAAGGATAGAGTCGTGTATATACAAGGTATATGCAAAAGGGTCAAAGAGGCTAGACTTCATAATAAAACATATCTTGTCTACGTAGCTATCAGATGGTTAACTGCCAGATATGCTCCTCAGATCTAGGTGATTAAAGATGATTAAAAATGGGCAGCCCATGCATGCTTAAGCATTTATTAACAGAACCAGGGGAAGTAAAGCAAAGATGGAGACAATACTTTGACACCCTATACAATGACCCCAATGCTATCAACATAGACTACAACAAGAAACACTTTGGCAGCCACTTGAACACCAAGGACAATGAGAAAATATTAAATATTGACAGGAGTGAGATAGAGGAAGCTATCAAGAGAACAAAACATAGAAAGGTCCCAGGAGTGGATGACATCATGGTGGAGGAACTGGAGGCAGCTACAATAGGCTCAGAGGCTGAGGTGCTTCTCAGACTCTTCAAAGAGATATGGGAGCATGAAGTGATGCCCACAGAATGGAAGGAAGCACTCAGCCATAATTCCCGTACACAAGAAGAAAGGCACGCTGGACTGCTCAAATTACAGGGGCATTAGTTTGTTGTGCCATAACAGCAAGATCTTCTCCTCCATTATCCTGCAAAAGATCAAGGGCAGAACAGAGGAAATCTAGCAGAGGCCCAGGGTGGATTCCGAGCTAGCAAGAGCACACTTGATCAGATCTTCACTTTGCGGCAACTGGCAGAAAAATACGTTGAATTAGAAAAAGATGTATATGTATGTTGTGTCAATCAATAGCATTTGGAGGAAAGGACTTTGGAAAACAATGAGGTACCCAGAGAAAATCATAAGAATTCTAGAAAATGCCTATAGGATACCTTTGTATCAGTCAAAGTCTGTGGAGAATTAAGTGATCAGTTTTAAGATAATCGTAGGAGTGTTGCAGGGATGCATCCTTTCCTCAGTTCTCTTTAACATATTCCTGAAATTAGTAACAGCAACAGCCCTGGATGATGAGGAGATAAACGTGTACAAATTCATAACTTGCATTTTGCTGACAATACAGCACTACTTGCTGAAAGTCCAAATGAGCTGCAGGCCACGGTAAATAGAGTGGTGGAAGTCAGTGAAAACCTTGGTATAAAAGTAAACACCGAGAAGTAAACACATTGGAAGGACACAGAAGGATTTTAACACTGTAATAAAGAATCAGAACATCAAGCAAACAGTCAACTTTGTCTATCTGGGGGGAAACCTCAGTTCAAAGGAGGGAACTATTTCAGATGTCAAGTGGCAGATAGGGATAGCGAGGGCTCCCTTCCAGGCACTAGGAAAGGTTTGGTCAGCAAAAGATATAACGACAACAACAAAATTACAGGTATATGAGGCACTTGTCTTGAGCTGCCTTGTTTACAGCTCTGAAACTCAAACAATGAAACACTCCTCAGAACAGTGGCTGAATGTGTTTGAGATGGCATGTCTCAGGAGGATTCTAATCACAAGAAGAAGATAGGCTATGAAACAATGACAGTAAGAAATATCTCCATCTACAGAAGGCAGTAAATAGCAGAAGGAAGGATATGGCAATGGTGCTTGAGATAGTTTAGCCATGTTATAAGAATGAATGATGGCAGATACCCGAAGATAGTACTACTTGGAGGAGAACATGGGATAAGGGGAAGAGGAAGCCCCTCCCACAAAAAAAAATGCTGGATAGACAACATAAAGGAAGACTGTGGAACCTCAGGTATGACAATAACAAAAGCATCTAGGATTGCCAGGATAGGAAGAACTGGAGAACAGCCATAAACGGGCTGCTCATTCGTGCTTAGCATTGTCGGGGCATAGATGATGATGAAATGATGATGGCATCTGTAAATATTAACAGGAAAATATGCTCAAGATCAAGAAACTGGAAAGTAAAAAATGCAAATTATAGTTTACTGACACGTGGTTTTGAAAATAGAACTCACAAAAACCAATATACACAGTGTTATATGCTCATTTGTGTATAAGAATCTTTATACAAGCCAAGCGCTGCCCCAGACTCACAAATATTTGTTGGACAGGTGAGCTAGATAGAAAAACAGAGTGGTGTGTGCACTGTGGAGAGAGATGGATTGATTCAAGTAGCAGCTGAGAGAACAGGCTGAGGTTGACTTGCTGTGGTTGGCCGACAGGGTCAGTTGGATGGTGTACATAAGAGCTTATGTACACTGGGAGCTTATGCAGATGCAAACTCAGTCCCCAAACCTGCCTCCCGGCTGCCAGATCTTCCTGGCTCTGGGCAACAATGGAGCTCCAAGATGAGGAGAGTTTCACTTTCTGTATTGGACTTCCTCAAAGAACCACCATGGCCTATGATGCTAAGAGAGGCCATGTTGGTGCTGTGGTTCATGCCCCAGGCTGCAAAGAAGCCTGAGATCCATGTAGACATATGTAGTCTGTGCCACTGCCCCATGCCTTGGTGATGTCCTCGAGCTTTGCTGCCTAGTGGGGGATTCTGGTGTCAGTGGCATGTGTAACCACCTGAGGCCATGTCAAGGCTCAGGGTATGTTTAGCCACTGAGAGTCAGTTGATACAGGCAGGGGTTGTGATGATATCTGCAGATGTCCATGGTCCCGGCTGCTGTCTGAAGCCATGTTCCTCTCTGTGGGTTTAGGAGAGCTGGCCTGCACCTCACTGGCCCACACCATCGTGATAGAATGGGCACAGGTGGTGGCATGGGTTCCCCCCATTTTGTAGGAGAGCTCAGCCTGCCCCTCACCATCAGTCTCAAGGCAGTCTCAGTGGTGGCTTGGGTGCCAGAGAACTGGCCCAGACCTTCATTAGCCACTGCATGGCTTTTCTCAGTTAATGGCTTCGGGTTTAGATGCAGATAGAGAAAGACTCATCCTCCCTTAGGGGGATGGCTACTAGGAATTTGACCATGATCCAGTGAATATATGGACAACATAAAATAGACTTTTTAAAAACTTGGTGGGGAGTTCATGGGGGAGGGGTAGACATGGGAAGATTAAGAGGTGAGCATGATAAGGGTGTATGATATGAGATTCCCAAATAATCAATAAAACATTAAAAAAGAATCTCTATACAATCATACAGCACATCCATATGGCGTCCATTGACTCACAGATAATATGCTCACAGGTGCTCATAGTCTGAGGCACCTCCAGTTTTCTCCAGAGAAACTGTATACACCAAAGATCCTTAAAATACAAAAAATAATGATTATAATTTCATATTATAAGCTACAAAAGGAATATAAAGTACAAACCAATATATTATGTCCAATTCTACTCATTTTAGATTTTCCCTTGCATGAGTATTTTCCCATAAGTGTGTGAGAATATGTTATTTTACTGCATGCTCTACTCCTCCACTTCCTGATGTTGCCAGGAGGGAAGGTTGGTAATTCCTTTTTCTGTTCTGGCAGTTAGCGCTTTCTTCAGATAATGCTGAGCAAGAAGAAAACTTGAATCCTTAAACTTCAAAACCAGTTGAAGTAGGCTTGGGCTACTGGTCACAAAGAAAAAATACATGCCAGTCCTAGAAAGAAAGAAAGAAAGAAAGAAAGAAAGAAAGAAAGAAAGAAAGAAAGAAGGAAGGAAGGAAGGAAGGAAGGAAGGAAGGAAGGAAGGAAGGAAGGAAGGAAGGAAGGAAGGAAGGAAGGAGAAAATTGGAAGCAGTAGGCATCATTGCATTGTATTCATGGTTTATATTATGGTCACTGTTGACTGTGAACTTGGCATAATCTAGAACTACTCATAAGACTATACTCTGGGCATTATCTGTCAAGGTTTTCCTAGATTAGATTATCATCTGGACATGCCTGTGAAGGGCTTTCTTTGAAGTGGGAAAACTTACCTGAAATGTGAGAAGTGTCTTTTGGCAGTGTCCCACATGTAAGAAAATCTGAGGGACAGGTTTTGGTTTTTGGTCTGCCCACCATTGCCTCTTGGTTACAAATGCATTTACCATATTGTTGCTGCTGCCCCTGCTGTTGCCATCCTTTGCTGACATCAGAAGCCAGCATTTTAAACCTTCCGATGTGGACTGACACACATCTCCTGTCTGAGAATCTTCTGCTGAGGCAGTATCAGATTCTCAACCTTCCCAGCATGAAGATAGCTTTTGTTGGGTTATGTAGACAATATTATGAAAAGCAATATAAAAAAAGTCCACTTTATTCCTAGACCCTGGTCAGAGGGCTTTGTAGGGAGACAGAATATTGAAGAATTAGAGCAATTTAATTACTGTCTCATACTGATAAGCCCGACCCGTTCACCTATGAAGCAAAACAAGTCCTGGAAAAATGATAGGAGAGGAGATAGCAAGCAGCAAAGGTACCAGGGCAAGAAGATATCTGTTACAGGGGAGAGCGCAGGCCCTTTTGTTCTTCCTGCCTGGCTAGCTTACACCCGAAATAATCAAACAGAAATTGTATTAATTAAATCACTGCCTGGCCCATTAGCTCTAGCCTCTTATTGGCTAACTCTCACATCTTGATTAACCCATTTCTATTAAATCTGGGTATCACCACGTGATTGTGGCTTACCGGCAAGATTCTAACCTACGTCCATCTCAGGCAGGAGATTCACGGTATCTGCCACACTGCCCTTCTTCCCAGCGTTCAGTTTGGTCTATTCCACCTATCTAATTTCTGCCCTATCAAAAGGCCAAGGCAATTTCTTTATTAAATCAATGAAAGCAACATATAGACAGAAGGACCTCCTACAGATATCTGGTCATTTCTGAGGTAGAAACTCACAGAAGAGCAACTGGAAAAAACAGCTACCTCTCTGTTAAATGTGTGCCAGGGTCTGCTGATGTTGAGGAGTTTGACTGTAGACTTTTCCCTGGAGGAGTGAGAAAAAATGGACTTTGCTCATAGCACTTGGTGTATCAATGTGATATTGTGGAATTACAGCAATCTGGCCTGTATAACCATTGCTTATATGATTAAATAGAGAAAAGTCTTAGATCAATGCTCAAAGCATTTTGTCTGTCACTATGTCAATGACGTAGATAAGTTTTACAAATACAATAAACTTTCAAAACTGCTTCATGAATCTTCCAGTTGTAAACTTTGTAACACAAATAATACTGTAGAAAACTGCAACAAATACAGATGTGGTAACCACAAGAATGCCTCTATTGAACTGTCAAACCTCAATAAATGTAAAAGTATGTACTCTGGAAAAGAACCCTGAAAATAGAAAGACTAACAAATTCAAATTTGTGTTCCAACATTAATCAAAATCAGAGAATCTGCATGAAACAGCATACAAAATTTAAGAAAGTAAAGAATATTTTGGCTCTACCCACAAATTTGTGCAACACTTAGTCCACAGTGGAGAGAAACCACAAAATATAAGAAATATGGAAAATGCTTCAGAAGCCTCCAGAAGCATCAAAGAATTTATAATAAAGGGGAAACATGGGATCTAAAGAGTGTGCTAAGTCCTTTTTTTAGCTGGAACACCTTAAAATCCATTACAGACTCAATAGTGGAAGGGAAGCCTTACAAATGCTAGGGGTGCGACAAATCATATACTAGCTGCTCAAGTCTTCAAACACATTAGAAAATTCATAATAAGAGAAAACAAATGCAATGAGTGTGACAAATCTTTCACTAAGTGCTCAGTGCTTATAAACCATCTGAAAATTCATGATGGAAAGAAATGGAAAGAATGTGACAACTCATTTGACAAGTGTGTTAACCTTAGAACACTAAATAGTTCATGCTAGAAAGAAAATCTAAAAATGTGCAGAATGTGATAAGTGCCCCTTAGTTGTCACAGCTTAAAGAACATTGCAAAGTCGGTACTGGAAAGAAACCTTACAAATGCAATAGATGTGGCAAATATTGTACCTTCTACTAAAATTTTGTAAGATACCAGAAAATATCAGAAAGTTCATACTGGAGAAAAACCATAGAAATGTATACTGTTGTGTTACCATTTTGTCATTTTTCTACTTTAGAGAGTTCACATTAGAGGGGCTTAAGAGGTGACTAAGCACTGTTCATTCTTATAGGGGAATCATGGTTCAATTGCGAGCACTCATATGGCGGTACTACACAGCCACCCATAACTCCTTTTCCTGGGGATCTGATGCCCTTTCTGACCTCTGGGCACACTATGTACATATGATATAGGCACACACATGGGCAAAACAGCAATACAATCTATTTTCAATAAAAGGAAAAATATTCACTATAAAAATAAAATAAACTATTACAAAGAAGCCCAAGAAATGCACATTAAAAAGTATGCAAATTGATGCCTTATTAAATGCAGTGAAAACTAGATAGTTGAATTAAATAATAAAAACAGTTCAATACACGAAAATAGAATTTAAAAAACAGAATAGCTAAAGAAAACAAAAGCTGAAGTGAAACTGGAAATAAAAACTCAAAATGTCAAACAAATTCTAAGACAAGCCTCACCAACAAACATATTCAAAAGGGGAGAATTTCAGATCTTGAAAACAAGGTAGAAGAAAATTTCTCAAAGAAAATGTTAAATAAAAAAATTCAGGCACAAAATATCTAGGATATCTGGGACCTATGAAAAGGCAAAGCCTACAAATAATAGGTATAAAAGAAGGAGGAGAAAACCAGGTCAAAAGCACAGAAAATATTTTTAACAAAATTATTGAAGAAAATTTACCCATTTTAAGAAAAAGACATGCTTATCAAGGTACAAAAATCATTCAGAACACCAAGTAGGCAATACTCAAAATGATACTCTCTGCAACATATTATAATGAAAATACTAAATATAAAGAACAAATAAAGGATAATAAAAGCTACAAGAAATAAAGACTATGGTTTGGCTAGGAAAGGCCCCATAGGCTCATATGTTTGAATGCTTGGTCACTAGAGAGTAGTATTGCTTGACAGGCATTAAGAGGTGCTGGAAGAAGTGTATCACTGGGAGTGGGCTTTGGGGTTTCGAATGGTTAAGCCAGGTCCAGTCTCTCTCTGTTTTACTGCTGCTTATGGATCCAGATATAGAACTCTCAGCTTCTTCTCTAGCACCAAGTCTTCTTGAATGCCACCATACTTCCTGGCATGATCGCAATGGACTAAGCCTCTGAAGTTGTAACCAAGTCCCAATTAAATGTTTTCCTTTATAAGAGTTGCCATGGTCATGGTGTCTCTTCACAGCAATAGAACACTGACTAAGACAAAGACCAAGTCACATATAAAGTACTATTAGAATAAAACCTGACTTTTCAGTGCAGATTCTGAAAACCAGAAGGGCCTAGATGGATGTTCTAGAAACTCCAAAGAGACCACAGATACCAGCCCAATACCAGCAAAATTATCTGTCACAATTGTTGAAGAAAGAAAAACATTCCACTATAATTTAACATTCCACCAAATTTAAGCAGTATCTCTCTACTACAAATTCAGCTCTACAGATGGCAGGCACTAAAGGAAGAAACTTCAACCTGAAATGGTTATCCACACTGAAGAAAACACAAGAGACAAATAATTCCAGAACAGTTAGTCAAAAGTGTGTGTGTGGAAACAAACCTATACTCCAACAAGTAAACAATGGAAATTAATAAACACTTCAATTATTAATTCTTAATATTAGTAGTCTTATGTCACCAAAGAAAATACACAGATTAACAGATTGAATTTGAAAATAGGATTTACTTTTCTGCTGCATCCAAGAAACATATCTCACCAAGGACAGATATTACCTTAGGGTAAACGTATAGAGAAAGGCATTCCAAGTCATAACTAAGAATCAAGCAGGTATGGATGTCAAATAAAACCAATCAGGAAAGATGGAGTAAGATACTACGTGCTTATTAAAGAAAACAATCCACTAAGAATATTGTAGTTCTAAACATGTATGCACAAAACAAAAGGAAACCCAAGTGTGTAAAAGTATGACTATACCAGCTAAAATTACATATTGATCCTAACACAGTGATAGTGGGTGATGTCAATACTGTACTCTTTCCAATAAACAGGTCATCCAGGCAAAAACTAAACAGAGAAACACTGGAGTTAGATAATGTAAATCAAATGGACTTAACAGACACCTACAGAAGATTCAACTCAAACACTAAACAATGTTGCAGTTAATTGAACTTTTCCCAAAACTTATCACATATTAGGACACAAAGCTGGTCTCAATAGACATAAAAATTCTGAAATAACACCCTGTATCCTATCTGACCACCATGAATTAAAGTTGGATATCAACAACAATTGAAACAAAAGAAGTATACAAACACACAGAAACCGAACAACTCATTACTGCATAAAAACTGGGTTGACAGGAGTCAAGACAGAAATTAAAAGTTTTTTAACAGTTGAATAAAAATGAAAACACAACTTACCCAAACCTATAAAATAAAATCAAGGCAGTTCCACAAGGCAAGTTTATAAGAATAAGTGCCTACATAAAAAACTAGAGAAATATTATATTAATAACTTAACGGCACACTGAATGTTTGAGACAAACAAGAGTAAATAATACCCCCAAAAAGTAGATAGGAAGAAATAATCAAATTCACAGATTAAATCAATGAAATAGAAACAAACAAACAACAACAAAACAATATAAAGAATCAATGAAATGAAGATTTTGTTCTTTGAGAAAATCGATAAGACTGACAAACTTTGTTGCTAAATTAACCAAATATCAGAGAAAGAAGATACAAATTAATAAAATTAAAAACGAAAAGGGAAACATTGCAAAAGAACCAAGGAAATTCAGAGAATCTTAAGGACATACTTTAAAAATCCTACTCTACCATTGGAAAACCTAAAAGAAATGAGAGAATTTATTTACGTATGTGACTTACCAAAGTTAAATAAATATGATATAAACAATTTAAACAGACCCATAACCCCTAATAAAACGTAATTAATAATTAAAAATAAAGACACACACACACAGAGAGAGAGAGAGAGAGAGAGAGAGAGAGAGAGAGAGAGAGAGAGAGGAGGGAGGGAGAGAGAAAAGGATAAGATGGATTCAGTTCAGAATTCTACCAAACCTTCAAAGAAAAACTAACATCAACAGTCCTGAAATTATTCTACAAAATAGAAACTTAAAGGGTATGCTCAATTATTTTTATAAAGCCAATATTATTCTGATGCCCAAACCACACAAAGACCCAACAACAAAAGAAAAGTGTAGATAAAATATGAACATGGATACAAAAATCTTCAATAAAATACTTGTAAACTGAATTCAACAACACATCCAAAAGATTATCCATCATAACTGAGTTGATTTCATCCTAGAGATGCAAGGATGGCTCAACATACATAAATCAATAAATGTAAAACACCGCAAAACTGAAATACAAAAACCACATGATTATCTCATTAGATGCAGAAAAGGCCTTTCACAAAATCCAACATCCCTTCATGATAAAAGTCCCAAAGAGACTAGGGATACAAAGGATTTACATTGTATGGGTGAATGCCTTTTGATGGAGCAGTGCCTACTGCTGGTGCAACCCAGAACCTCAGAGTGCTTAGTATATATAACACAGGGGACAAGATGTTTAACTAGTCTCAGTAGATGGGCAGTCTCTGGCTATAAAAACACAGGTTTAAGAAGCTGTATTTGCTAGCTTTTGTACATACAATTTTCACTTGCAAGTGGTTGTGACAGACATTTAAAAATAGCTTTTAATATTAGAGCACTGTGTCAGCGATGACCCTTGTTTGCTTGAACCTTGAAATTTGTCCATTAAATTCATTCTCATAATGACTCCACAGCAAAATGTGTGTCAAGCCATTACATTACCCCGGAATATTCCTTTAGAATAACAAATGAGCCAGAGTGTGAACTTCTGCCATTAACTGAAGAGAAACTTCCTGAGGAGAAAATGACTTGTGCTACAGTTTCTAAGAGAGACTCACAGCAGCACTGCTGTTTTTGCTGTGGCTTGGTGTGGAAATATGAATCCAAGGTAGCAAAGTGGCTCTCAGATAAACAATGATGACTCTGATCTAACCTGGGCCCTGAGATTACATCTATAGCTCAGCGGTCAGGTTCTCTCTTCCTTCTGGGATCAGTCTCAGATTGATCAGTGGAAAAATATGCTTTTCCCTTCCCTTTATGCTCTGTCTTCTGCTAATTCTAAGTTCTTAAGAATAAAGGTGATATCCATTGATCAAAGCATCAGAAAGGGCACACTCTAAGAAAGAAGATGACCACATCCCAAAGCGCAAAAGCAAGATTTTGTTCTTTCATCTTTTGGAGTTTAGGCAGTATGTCTGCCTATGAATGCTCAGGGTTGTAGAGGAGAATCATCTCCTAAGTGGGAAATTTGTATTCCTTTAGGGGAAATACAAAGAGAGGGCACCCACTTGAGAAAAGAGTTTTAACAATATCCTAGCCACTGACAAATATCCAGGCCGTGTCCAGAATTTCGGCCTATACTCTCCCATGACAAAGAAAGAACCAAAGGCAGTTATGGCACTTGGCCTACAGGAAGTACTCTTTGCTTCTCTCTGCTATCCAGAGAGACATGATGAAAACCTGTCTCATCCCACACAAAAACAAAACAAACAAAACCCTCAGGCTTATGGACTGGAACAAGTTTGTTAAAGGAGGCAATGAACCCCACATTTGTTGAATCTTTGCTGTTTTCCTGTTGGTATAGGGTAAGCCTGGAACAACGCATGAAAAACAGCGTGGAAAACTCATGCTGTGTCAGCCGTGAAAACATAAAGGTGGTTTATATTTTACGGGCTAGAAATGTCTTATTTTCCCAAGAAAATCAGTGGTCAGAGATGATAATGAAGTGCCTAGACAGAGAAATATGTAAAGAATGATCTATAATGGATACGGCGAAGAGGCAAAGATGGGCTGTGAGTAACCATCATGCAGGTCAGTGAAAAGAAAGACAGCATGCACCTTTCAGAAACAAAATAGTACATTAAGTGATATTAAGTAGTAGACAGTGGTGTTAAAGTGGAAAATGGGGGCACAGATGATATATTTAAACTCACAGAGAAAAAGTTGAAGGTTTTATAAAAGGTAGTCACTGCTAAATCATGCGGTTCCTGAAATAAGAGAGGAAAGGAAAGAGGAAATTGAGGTAATAGGACAAGACATGAAGGAATTAACCAGTGCTATATGACAAGAATGATTTTAAGCACAGAACTGATGGTTCAACAATAGGAAGGAAAATAATGTAAATATGAATATAAAGGGCAAAGTGACGTAAATGTAAGTAAGGTGTTAAATATTAAAGGCCTGGATAGAGGATAGAGAGATAAAAGGGTTGCTACGTAAGGTGAGAAGGGCAACATCAGTCATAAGAAGCATGGTGAGAGCTTGGCTTTAGGGTGCTGTTAATAAAAATAATAAGACTAATTTCATTTATCAAGAAGATTTAAAAAGAGTGAATTTATAAGCACTGAATTTTGCCTCCTTCATAAAATAAACACAAGTTGAAATTCAAGGTCAGACATGCCTTTACTCAATAATGGTGAGTCCCTTCAATATCCAACTGTCATTTTTGAGTAAGTTATTCACACTAAATATAGGCAAAGAAAATTCAAAATGAAATTACACAATAAATCAAATGGGCCAAACTGTTCATCCATACAACATATACAGAATATGAAACCTCTAAAAATAGACCATTTTCTAGAAAAGACTGAGAGTATTAGCAAGTACAAAAGACCCAAATAATTTTTATAACTGATGAAAACATAGTTGACTAAAACCAAAAATCCATAGCTAGCAAAATTACAGAAACTATTCAAATATTTGAAGACTAACAATATAATCTTGAATGCTTAGTGATCATTGAAGAAATCAGGGAGAAAATTAAAATATTTTTTAGAGTTCAATGAAAATGAAAGGACAGATTACCAAGTACCTGTGGGATATAGCTAAGGCAGATTTATAGGAAAACATTACATTATAGCCATGAGTCCTCACAGACAGCTCAAGAACTGTAAGATGCATTTTAAGGTCTAAGAAAAACAGCTGGCCTGGGTCTGAAAAAGCATGGGATAAATTTGGACTAGTTGAACATAGCGGACAATGAGGAAGAATGGGAACTCAAGAACAATCGCAGTGGGTATTTGATCCTACTGCACGTACTGGCTTTGGGGGAGCCTAGGCAGTTTGGATGCTCACCTTATGAGACCTGGATCGGGGGAGGGGGAGGGAACTGAGAGGCGGTGGCGGGGAGGAGGCAGAAATCCTTAATAAATAAATAAATTAAAAAAAAAGAAAAACAACAATAAGGCAAAGTCAAAAGTAATAGGGGACAAGAAATAATAATAATCATTGAAGAAATTAATGAAATGAAATGAGAACAATACATAAAAACAAAGGCAAGAAAAATTAAACACATACACAAACTAACTGAAATAATAAAAACAAGTCCTAAATTAACAACATTGGAGATGAAAAAGGGGACTTGCACCAGATTATAAGAAAATCCCGAGGATCATTAGTGAATACTTTGAAAATTTATATTCTAAAAGAATTTGAAAATCTAGAAGAAATTCTAAGATATATATGACTTAGAAAATTAAATCAAGAAAATATAAACCATATAAAACATTCACAACAAACACAGTGATATAAGTAGTAATAAAAGTCTCCTTATATAGAAAAGTTCAGGAATGGACAATTTGATGAGTTCTACTAAATATTTCAGGAAGACTTAACACTAATATGCTAAGTGTTTTACAAAACAGAAAGAGGCATAATACCAAACAGCTTCGAAGGCAGTATCTTGATAATCAAGCCAGATCATTTTTCTCTCAAAGCGCCTATGAACTCTTTTCCCTAGTGAACATAGATACAAAACTCCTCAAATAAAATATTTACAAATAGAGTTGAAGAACATTAAGAATATTATACACTATGACCAAGATGATTTCATCTGAGAAGTACAAAATGGTTCAATGTATAAAATTCAACAAATGAAAAACCCACAAATTTAATCATTTGCACCAAATGATCATCTCAATATATAAACAAAAAGCTTTTGACAAAGTTTAAAATCCATTCATGATTTAAAAATACCTTAAGAGGAATAGAAAGAATATACCTCAATGTAAAAAGGGTTAGACATCATAAACTGCTAAGATAACACCAAATTATAAACAAAACTAAAACGTTTCCCCTAAACTCATAAGCAAGGCACAGGTGTATATGCTGTTCTCACTCCTCTTATTTAACACTGTGTGGGTTGGCTAATTTAGAACAATAAAACAAGAGAGGAAGAAAGGGATCCAGCTGGGCGATGGTGGCGCACGCCTTTAATCCCAGCACTCGGGAGGCAGAGGCAGGCGGATCTCTGTGAGTTCGAGACCAGCCTGGTCTACAGAGTTAGATCCAGGACAGGCTCCAAAGCCACAGAGAAACCTTGTCTCGAAAAAAACCAAAAAAAAAAAAGAAAGGGATCCTCTAGGATCCAAATGATTAGTTTTTATGCCTAAGGATCTCTAAAAATAATGCAAAGAAAATTCTTTTATTTGTAAACACTTTCAGCAAAACAGCAGAATACAATAAAAATAAAACTTATTAGCCTTTTATATATTGACAACGTTACCAGTAAAGTGGGAAGGGGATTCACATTAGCATAAAAATACAGAATTTTCAGAAATAAACCTAACCAAAGGAGGTAAAAAATCCTTTTCAATGAAAAATTTAAAGCACTGAAGAAAGAAGTTGAAGAAGACACTAGAAGATGGAAAGACTTCTAGTGTGCCTGGATTAGCAGAATAAATTTTGAAAGACTGCCTATCAACCCCTAAAACAATCTATAGTCTTAATGCGTCACTCAGCAAATTCCCAATGGCATTCTTCCCAGAACTTGAAAAAACAATAATATGAAGGCATGGTGGCTCTTACCTTCACTTTCAATCCCAGCACTCAGGAGGCAGAATTAGAAGGATCTCTTAAGATTCCAGGCCAGTCTAGTTCCTAGTGACCCAGACTAGCCAGGGTTACAAAGGATTCAAATGAAATCCTAAAATTCATATGGAAGTACAAAAGATATTGAATTAGCCAAAGAAATCCTACGCAAAAAGGCAGCGCTTGAGGTTTATAATACCTGATCTTAAATTGTACTACAGAGTCACAGTAAAAAATAGTCTGATACTGGCACAAAAACAGACAATATAAACCAGAGGAACAGAGGTCACAGAAATAGACACAGACAGCATTAGTCATCTCATTTTTGACAAAGATGTTGAAAATACAAATTATAGAAAATAATTTCCTTAATAAATGGTTCTGGGAAAACATAATTACCACATATAAGAATAAAACTAGACTCACATCTCCTTACACAAAAATCAATTAAAATGGATCAGAAACCCTAAAGTAAGACCTGAAACTGAAAATAATGGAGAAGATTGAGGTTAATTACTTCTGGCAATAAATGTAGGCATGGAGTTCCTGAAAATGATTTCAATGCACAAGAAAAAAAATCCCAAGAACTTGATGTGCCAGGTTTTATTGACTCCCTATGGGAGGCCTTACCCTTGGGGAGGAGTGAATGGGGGTGGGGTAAAGGGGCGGGGGGGGGGGGGGAGAGGAGGGGGAACTGTGCTTGGTACATAAAATGAATTAAAAAAAATTTTAAAAGAATTGACAAAAGAAATTATTGCTGTCCCCGTTTTTAATTGTCTGCCTTTTAAACTAGGTTATCCTAGTCAGCAACTGCTAGTCTGCCGCTTCCAGCAGCGGCTAGGCCGCAAGAGAGGCAGCCTGAAGAAATTCGGTTCCCTCAGGCACCGACTCTTTCAAACTACTAAAAGAACTTATCTAAATCTCTGCCCTCACTAAAGAATTCAAGATTCAAAGGTTGAGGTAGAATCCTCCTTCCCAGAGTGGCTGGATAGCAGGTAGCTCACCGAGCTCACCTCCGTGCTTCTCCCAGGAAGTCCTCATGCTTTCTCGTGTTCCTCTTTATAAACACCTCTCCACGAAGCTCCTTCTACTACTTTTTGTCAGCTAGTTGCTGATGCAGCCTCAGGGCCCCACGGGTGAATTTTATTTAATCAAACACATCTTTGCATCATTAAACAAATGTTCCAGAGCATAAACAAAAGTAACACACCTTAAAATAATATTCTACAACAGATTACATGAAATTAAAACAACTTCTAAGCATCAAAAGAAATAATCACGAGTGAAGAAATAGCATTCAGAATTAGTAAAACACTTTGCTAATTGCACATCTTTATTTATATATCTTAGATTGACATTTTCTATTTCCCTACCGACTCTAAGATATATAAAGAAAAACAAACTGCAATAAAGCAATCAGCTAATTAACAGACTGGTTAATGGCCTGTACCGTCAGTTCCAACAGTAGATACATAAGTGACTAATAAAGATTTTTAAAAGTGTTCAAAATCACTGACCATCAGGAAAGTGAGTTTGATGGAACTGGAGAGATAGATTATCAGTACAGAGCATTTCTGTTTGATTACCTGACCATGTCAGGTGGCTCACAGCTGTCTGTAACTCTAGTTCCAGGCAGATCCAAGGCCTCTGGCCTCAGTAATCACCTGTACTCATATGCGTGCATACCCTCCCCCACACACATACTTTAAAAAATAAAAAATAAAGAAAAATTTAAAATAAATGAAGAAAACATACTTCAAGATTCTGTAACACCCCAGACAGAATGGCTATCATCAAGAAAATGAATTATGTGGCTTTGGATATGACTTAGTGGGAAGAAAACTCACATAGAGAGTTGGACACAGTCTTAAGCACTTGTAATTCTAGTCGGTAGGGAGATAGAGTTCCTGGAGCTTCTGGGCTAGCTAGTCTTGTCAAATGGGTGAGTCCTAGGTTCAATGAGAGACTGTCTCAAAAATAAGGTGGTAACATTGGAGCACTGGACTGAGCTCCCAAAGTCCAAATGAGGAGCAGAAGAAGGGAGAACATGAGCAAGGAAGTCAGGACCGCTAGGGGTGCTCCCAACCACTGAGACAATGGGGCTGATCTAATGGCAGCTCACCAAGGCCAGCTGGACTGGGACTGAAAAAGCATGGGATAAAACCGGACTCTCTGCTCCAGTGTGGGTCTCTGTCTCTATCTCCATCCATCACCAGATAAAGGTTCTATGGTATAAAACCGGACTCTCTGGACATGGCGAACAATGAGGGCTGATGAGAAGCCAAGGAAAATGGCACGGGGTTTTGATCTACTGCATGCACTGGCTTTGTGGGAGCCTAGTCAGTTTGGATGTTCACCTTCCTAGACATGGACGGAGGGGGGAGGACCCTGGACTTTCCACAGGGCAGGGAACCCTGACTGCTCTTTGGACTGGAGAGGGAGGGGGAGAGAAGTGAGGGGAGGGGGAGAAGGGTGGGAGGAGGGAGAGGGAAATGGGAGGCTGGGAGGAAGCGGAAACATTTTTTTCCTTTTCTCAAAAAAAAAAAAACAGACTCTCTGAATATGGCGGACAATGAGGGCTGACTGAGAAGCCAAGGACAATGGCACTGGGTTTTGATCTACTGCATGCACTGGCTTTGTGGGAGCCTAGCCAGTTTGGATGCTCACCTTCCTAGACCTGGATGGAGGGGGCTGGACCTTGGATTGCCCATAGGGCAGGAAACCCTGACTGCTCTTTGGACTGGAGAGGGGGGGAGGGAAATGGGAGGCGGGGAGGAGGCGGAAATTTTTAATAATAATAAAAAATAGGTGGTAAATGATTGAAGATACTAAATATTGATCTCTTGTACACACAAACACACATACACTTTAAACCTTCATACATGTGAACCTACTGTTATGCCCAGATCTGCAAAGTCTCCCTAACCCAACAAAGAGACCAAGTCCCATATGTAAAAGGAAAGAGTCTTTATTTTATGCAAGTTTGCAAACTCAGTCTCTCTGCATGTCCAATGTACTAGAATAAACAGAGAGTCCCAAGCTCAGTTAGAGTTGGGTTTTTATAGAAAACTCCACTGGAGCTGAGCAAAGCCCAGAAGCACTGATCAACCTCCAGGAACACAGAGAGACCAACGTTGTAACTAGAACCAAGGTACTGACTGTACCATGAGGAATAACCATCTGAGCCTTGGATTCACTGCCACCTAGAAGATTAATCACAAGAATCACAGTCAGTCCCAACCACACAAATTAAAGGAAAAGATGAATAGACAACTTTCTGGATAAATATCACTTACCAAAATTAAATCAAGACCAGATAAGCAAATTAAATAAACCTATAAGTGCTGAAGAAATAAAAACAGTCATGAAAAGACTCCCAACCAAAAAATGCCCAGGACCAGATGGTTTCAGCTCCAAATTCTACAAGATTTTCAAAGAACTAATACCAATACTCCTAAAATTGTTCCACACAATAGAAACAGAAGGAACATTGCCAAATTCTTTTTATGAGGCTACAAGTACCCTGATACACAAACCACAAAAACACATTACTAAGAAAGAGAATTACAGACCAGTATCACTCATGAACATTGATGCAAAAATACTCAAAATACTAGCAAATCGAATCCCAGAACACATCAGAAACATCATCCACCATGATCAAGTCGACTTTATCCCAGAGATGCAGGGCTGATTCAATTTACATTAATCTGTTAATGTAATAATCTACCATATAAACAACCTGAAAAATAAAAACCACATGATCCTCCCATTAGATGTTAAAAAAGACTTCAACAAATCCCTTCATGATAAAGGTCCTGGAGAGAACAAGGATACAAGGGACATACCTAAACATAATAAAGGCAATATACAGCAAGCAACAGCAACATCAAACTAAATGGAGAGAAACTCACAGTGATTTAACTGAAATCAGGAACAAGACAAGGTTGTCCACTCTCTTCATATCTATTCAATATAGTTCTTGAGGTCCTAGCTAGAGCAATAAGAAAACAAAAGGAGATCAAGGAGATACAAATTGGAAAAGAAGAAGTCAAACTCTCACTATTTGCTGATGATGTGATTGTTTACATAAACAACCCCATAAATTTACCAAGGAACTTCTACAACTCATAAACCCTTTCGGTAATGTAGCAGGATACAAGATTAACTCAAAAAAAAAAATCAGTAGCCTTCCTGATGTCATTCTTAATGTCTTCTTTGACCCATTCACCATTCACAAATGAACTATGTAATCTTCAAGAATTTTTGCACTTACTAGAGATTTGCTTGTTGTTGACTTTAAGTTTTATTACATTATTGTCAGATAGAACACAATGAGTTATTTCATTCATTTAAAAATTTGTTAAGATGTGCTTTGTGTCCCAGGATATGGTCTATTTTAGAGGAGCTTCTGCGTGCATATTCATTGGTGTTTGGATGAAATAGTCTGCAGATATCTGTTGAGTCACTTTTATGTGTGATGTCATTTAATTCTGATATTTCTCTGATTATTTTTTTGCTCAGATGACCTGCCTATTTGAGAAAGTGGGCTTTTAAAATTATTGACTATTAATAAGCTGATGTTACACTGTGTTGTGGCTCCTGACAGGAGCACTCCCCTCTCTGGAACCAAAATTTCTAGGCCAGCAGTGCTTAAGTTCATGGGAACAGGAAGCAAAACTTTCCTAGTGGATCACTAGGAACTCTTCCCCTTTCCACCCCTTGATTTCTGGATCTGTGGATCCTAGCTATGGGAAATTGTATCATATCTTGGGTAATGATTCAAAGCATATACTGCCTTCTGGAGATGTGAATGATTTACAAGCTGTGGTCAAACTCAGTCTATGAGGCTAAATGTCTCAGCTTGTCTTCAATATATGCCAGAATCCTGAAAAAGTGGGCTCTAATGCCAGTGAAGGAATGGACTTGCTATCAAGGTGAGAGCAAGCAGGCAAAGAGAAGTCTTCCTTCTTCCATGTCATTTCATAAGCTTCTAACAGAAGGTGTGGCCCAGATTAGAGGTGGGTTTTCCCAGCTCACAAGATCTAGATAAAAAAAATGTGTCTTCCTATCTCAAGATCTACAGGCATGTGTCTTGCGGCCTCATAGATCCAAATTAGAAGTAGATCTTCCTAGTTAAAATTAAGCAGATAGTCATTGTTCAATGAAATAATAAGAAAAATATTGAATGAGGTAGTAAAAAGAATAATTTCATTTTCCTATAAGTTCAAAAGATTTAAAACATTGATCATTATTGTTTCCACAATATTTTTTGAGGTACCAAAGTTTTACAAATTAAAAATTCTTACAAAGGTATAAAGATAGAAAGAAGAATCTTGTTTTCCCATGATTATGTAAAGAAGACTGGTTAAAAGGGAATGAAGAAATTTGGCGAATGATGAAGATATTCTACATCAGAACTGTGTTGCCCATGACTTGACTATATAAATTTACCAAACTATCTCAGATTCTTCACTTGACATTGGCAAATTTGTAAATGTAAATTGCGTAGAAATTAAAGGTGTTCCAAACTAGTCAAGATATTCTGAACCAACAGAGATTTGAAATAAAAATATGAAGGTATTCCAAGTGGATGTTGTAAACAACAAAACAAAACAACACCACACCGAGGTCCAGAACTCAGGGCACTAGTTTCCAATTTTGGTTCTAGAAATAGCTATGTTAAATAAGGATTTTGAGCCTCTATTACATAGGTATGATTCTATTTATCTTATTTATAGGGTATTAAGCTACACTGAGATGACAGATGTAGTCATATTATAAAAAATTTATCACCTTTGTTATGACAATCAGGATGTTTGCTTTGTGTAGCCAGATTTTTACCAGATAGAGAAAATATTTTGCCTAGAACAGGGTCAAAGGGAACAGACTGAATACTGAATCTCAGGACTCATAATCCCAAACTCCTTCAGAGCAATTGCTCTTCATCAGCTGATTAATAAATGTTTTATCAGTGCAGCCTTGGGCTAAATTTAACTACTGGGGAAAGTCCTACTGCAGTTGTGACAGGGGACACAGGAGGATTGCAAAGTGAAATGTAGCAAAAGGCCAAAATAGCAACATTCGTATCTCAGATGGCTGATGGTCTGAATGTTAATTTGGCCCCCAGACTGTCCCATCAGAGACCCTGTGGTTTCCTGGTGTTTCAAGTCACTATCCTAATTCTTTGAGACTGAACACTTTATCTCACTAGAAACATCTCCCTGTATTTTACTTTATAGGCTCTTATGAAGTCCGATTTCCCAGGGGGGAAAAACGTTTTATCACAAATCACAAACTGCTATCTTGGAGCCTACACAGATTTTTTATTAAAAGGAAGCCAATCATTTGTTTTCTGAGTAAAAGGAGGTTCCTAATGAATAATGGTCTATAATAAAAATACGTGGTCTGACCTGACTATTCCCATTGTCTCAAGGGCCCTGAGTCAGGACCAGGGAAACCAAATGAAAGGTTGACAAAAGGTCAACTTGACCACCATGTAGATATAGAGAGAAGGGAAGCCAAATGCCATCACGCTTTTCCTCATGGCCTCGCTTTCCAACTCTCAGAGTGAAAAAGAAAAAAAGAAAAGGATTTCAACTTTATTACACATTTTGCCTAAGAATCTCTAAACAGCAAAGCAGCTCTAGACTCCTCTGAACAAGAACGTATTTCTGTATACAGTGTTGTTTTTCTGTATACAGGGTTCTGCCTGCATGTGTGCCTGCAAACAGAAGAAGGCACCAGATCTCAAGGTTGTAAGCAACCATGTGGTTGCTGGGAATTGAACTCAGGACCTCCAGAGAAGCAGCCAGTACTCTTAACCTCTAAGCCACCTAACCAAGTTACAATACATAGCCTCAGAGAGGGTCAAAGAGGGACACATGGTTTCTCTGGGAAGGGGAAATAGAAGAGATCTCCTGGGTAACCTGGGGACACACGGGGGTATGGGAACATGACAGATCGGGTTGGGGGGTTGGGAACAAGGTGAAGTGGGAGAGTAATAAAAGAGATGAATAATAAAAACCCAGAGACAGATATTGAAGATCAGAAAAAGCAAACCAGCCAGCCACTGGCTCTTACTTCTACCTTAGTCTGAAAATGGGTAAGATCTTGTCTCTACGAATACTAAAGACTCCACACCCCACACTCCACACTCGACTGAGTTTCTGCCTCTTTCCCCTTATATGTCTCTCTCTGCCCAACCATATTGCACCTATCTCTACCTCCCTAGTGTTGGGATTAAAGGCATGTGATTCCAAGTGCTGGGATCACCTTTGTGTGAGCTCTGTTTCTCTTTTAGACAGATCCAATCTTGTGTACCCCAAGGTGGCCTTGAACTCACAGAGATCCACCTGCCTCTGTCACCCAAATCCTGGGATTAGAGGTGTGTGTTACCACTCCTTGGTCTGTGCGGCTGAACAGGATGGCTGCTTTGCTCTCTGAAGCAGCCTGAAGAGTCAAGCCTTATTTATTAAAACACAAAAATATATCACTATACGTAGTTATGCTATATATAAAGGTTCATATAATTGTCCAACAGAATTGGCTGTGAAGGAATGTGTGGTGCGACGTTTTACACTTTTGGCTTTTTAGGGGTCCCACCAATCAGCTCCCAGATAAATCACAATGGAGGCTTATTCTTAGCTATGAATGCCCAACCTTAGCTTTGCTTGTTTCTTGCCATCTATCTTTGGGCTCTGGGCTTTTATCTTTCTCTATTCCTGTATACCTCTTCTTTCCTTCTTACTCAGTGTCTGGCTGTGTAGCTGGGTGGCTGACTCCTGAAGTCCTCACCCTTCCTCTCTCGTTCCCAGATCATTTTTCTCTGCTCCCACTTAAAAACCCTTGCTCGTGATTCCTCCTTACCACTTCCTGTCAGCTACCTGCTGACTCAGCCTCCTGCTTGCAGGTTAATTTTATTTAATCAAACACATCTTTGAATTGTTAACTAAAGCAGTAGAAAAATGCAACACATTTTAAAATAATATTCACCAACAGAAATGTAACAAATCCTACCAAGGTAAATGGTTAGAACTGAAAAACTCACTGAGTGAGATAATGCAAACATCCAAAATATGAATATGTTCTCATTCATGTGTGGACTTACTGTTGAATCTTGTATTTAATTTGAAGTACCTAAATAATCCAGGAAACAAGAAAGGGATCATTGTTGTGGAAGGGGAAAAAAGACTTTAAGGAAGGGGGAATAGGAGAAGAGGTGACATGAAGGGGGAATAATGGGGAGGAAGATTTAAGAAAAAAAAGGTTGAGGCCAATTCAGGCACCCTCTCTACTATTGCTTAGGGTCTTAGCTGGGGTCATCCTTGTGGATTCCTGGGAATTTCTCTAGTGCCAGGTTTCTTGCTAGCCCTATAATGGCTCCCTCAATCAAGATATCTCTTTTCTTGCTCTCCCTCTCTGTTCTCCCCATATCTCAACTATCCCATTCCCTCAACTGCCCTTGCCCTGTAGTCAGATTGATGACTATCCTAAATGTCACCATAGAACCTTCACCCAGCAACTGATGGAGACAGGGGCAGAGACCCACAGCAGAGCACTGGGCTGAGCTCCCAAAGTCCAGTTGAAGAGTAGGAAGAGTGAGAATATGAACAAAGAGGTCAAGATCATGAATGGGGACACCCACTGAAACAGTCTATCTGAGCTAATGGGAGCTCTGGCCGGAAAGAGAAAAAGCCAGCATAAGACCAAGCTAGACCCTCTGAATGTGTGGGCACCAGGATTTGTCCATGCTGCTTGTATTGACGTTTTGGAACCCATTTTCTTTGGATAGATACCTTGAGTGGGGAGAGCCTTGGTCCTTCTTTGGAGCTATAGGCCTTGCTCTCTCTGGGAAATAGATGGGGGTGGGGTGGGGTTGAAGATAGAGAGAATGGGAGAAGGTGAGGGGGTTGGAACTGGTATGTAAAATGACAAAAGATTAAAAAAAAAATAAAATAGAGAAAAAGAAGGTTGCCGGGCAGTTGCGACACACACTTTTAATTCCAGCACTCTGCAAGCAATCATGTATCTAGTCTGATCCAATTACTAAGTAAAACCTCAATTCTCTGAACAGTTAAATAAAAATGTTTGTTTCCAAAATAAAGATACCAAGACCCTCTGGAAATGGATAATTCTAATTAACTATAGATAAGAATACTTAGAAACCCAGGAGCAGAACTCAAGTTTCCTGAAGCCTGATTCAGTTATCAAGTATGGCTGAATGGTCTTTTCACAACAGAAATCCTCAAATAATGAGTAGATGTGCATCAGTTTATTCTTACTTGCTCAGAAACTAGGGTCTTCCTTAAGATTTCAATCACTCCAGAGCTGATTACTCAAGTAATATTAAGTTCTTCTAGCCATAGCCTATAGCCATCTAGAGTAACATGATCCTAGAGGCACCCTTATTGTGGAAGGCAGCATCCCTGTGAGAAATTATCTGAATATAACTTCCAAAACAGGTTGACAAGTCATCCCAATTCTAAGAGACTTGACCACAACTCGGGCAAAATGTGGGATGAATGGCCTGTAGGTGGGTACACCTGCAGTGGTGCTGTTTCTGGGACACCACCTTGATGAAGCAAAAGAACCCCTCTACTTCATTTGGAAAATGAATCTTGGATTCTCATATTGAAATCAACAAATATTTGCAGAGTATCAATCATGTAACAGTCTTAGAGAAAAGACTTATTTCCAATCCAACTAGTTTATTGTTATTGCCACTATTACTATGTCTAGTTACCCTAAGGTTTCAGGTATAAAAACAGATGCTCAAACAGGGAAAATGATTGATTTTAGATCTGCCAAGTAGCAAGTGGCAGCTAACATTTCAATTCAAGTATGTTTGATTTAAAAGAGATGCCACTTCCATTACATTGGGTTGTCAGGAAACAAAATCTACTGACTTTCCTATTTCTATCAATAAGCATTTGTTGAATAAGTGAGTGTCAGAGTGAATGATAGACATAGAGAATTGGTAGAGGGACATGGGAAGGAAAAGGAACTTAGGATTTGTGGGCATCCATGTGTGCTAGGACCCAGGATGAGGACATCCTTAAATTTGATTTTAATAAATCTTTACAATCATCCTGCAACAAATGTTATCTAGCATTTCATTTTCCAGATAGGAAATTGAGGACAACACATATTCTACAAATGCTCAAGTTAGCAGAACAAAAATTTGGAGTTTGGTGTATCCCGCTTTAAAGTTGATTCTTTTCACTACACTGGCTTGGCCTAGAAACCTCTAGACTAGAAACCAAGAAGGAACTGGTAAGAGTCCATGTGGACTATGAAGAAGGGCAGCAACTGAGTAGAACAAAATAAAGTCCTCAAGACCTGAGCAAGTTGGAGGTAAACTAGATACTAATCATAATTTGAATATGGTTCTGAGAGACTGTCATCAGCTGGGTCAGAGCTATAAAAGGAACTAGATGACAACTGGTTTCCCATTTGGGGTCCTGATGTCACCCTTCCTTTCAGAGATATATTTAGCCCAAAGTATCTGGTTTGGACCTCAAAAAACAGAGCCGTGATGTGGGATCCACTTATATCCCAAAGGTGAGAGTGGCTGCAAAGGTGTGGTAAGGCATGAGCCAATCTCAAGAGTAAGTTTTCTGACACTTGGCCTATAAATAAAGATAGATCAACCCTCAGGATAGGGTATACTAACACTGTCTCAGCTGATCCTTCCCCCGAGAGGGTTTCATCTGCGTCAAACAATCAGAGGCTGAGGGTATCTGATATACTTAGCAGAGGGATGGTAGCCTCTAAACTTTCTAAAGACTCGGTTTTCAGTGGTTGTCTCTTACTAAAAGGAAGAGAGAAGAGCAACAGATGAGACCATTTTTCTTGCATTAAACCTTCCTGTTCCACTTGGCTTCCCAGGCACGATACGATTGAGCCCTAGGCAGGTGGTTTCGAAAATATGGCTTATTAATAACCATCACCTATAGTAATGCCACTGAAGGTGAGTTTGGGTGTAAATAACATTTTGTTTTTGAATACTTAAGACTCTGGCTTAGAATTAGAGTCCAATAGCATTAGGGCATGATGGAAAGACAGAGACTGAAGTCTTCAGTCACAACTATGTTATGTCTGACCTTGGACAAATCTCAGTCTCTTTGAGTCTATTTCTCCATGCATAAAACAAGAGGATCCCTCAAGCTTTTAAAACCCTCCTAGTTCTGACAGAGTGACCACCATTCTGTCTTCGTTACTCTTTCCTCTTTCCTCTTACTACCTCCCTAACTCCAATGGATTTCTGAGAGATGTTCTAGAAGATCCGAATGAGTGATTTTTTTTTTGGTTCCTCCTTCCTAAAATGTTGAGAAGAAACCAGTTAGAAATAAACTTAAACAAAGCGTCTCACAGGTTTCACACAGATGAGTATAAAGGAAGAGATGGGAGAAGGAGTAGGTCCTATGCATCTCCAAAGCCTTTGAGATTGAGAGAATATTGAGAACACGGAAACAAGGATTCCAGGAACATTTATAGAATTCGGAAAAAATTCCATAAAATTATAAGCAAAATCAGCATTCATAAAAATTATGTTGCAAAAAGGATTAAAGATGAGGTAGGACGTGTACAAGGCCCAGGCACCTGATATTTCTTTCAATTGTGGCATGAATTGTGAATGAAGAGCCTGACAAATAACTGAGTTAGAAGGACACATTCTAAAATTCTAGACATAACTAAGGAATTGCGTGGAAAGTTTCTGGATTTTAAATCACACAAATTAATCATTCCAGAGTTCAGAGGGGCTATGCATGATAAGTGCTCACTAAAGGAAGACACATAGACCATATGTCTAAGTATGAGGCAACAGAGATAGGGCCGTGGCACCCTCATAGAATGTTGGAACTATGGGATAGTTTGTTTTAAGGACTGCACACTGTTTCTACAAGGACACAGAATAGGGTAGAGAGTAAGAAGTAGAGCATGTGAGGTTTAGAACATACTAAGTCCAGAGAAATGGGGACAGAGGTGATCTTTTGGAAAAATAGTATCTTAATTACTTTTCTATTGCTGTGAAGAGACACCATCATCAAGACAACTCAAAGAAGAAAGACTTTAATGGGGACTTAGAGTTTCAGAGGATGAGTCCATGACCATCAATGCAGGGGAGCATGGCAGCAAGCAGACAGGCATGACACTGGAGCAATGACTGAAAGTATACATCTGATTCACAAAAATGGACACACACACACACACACACACAGAGAGAGAGAGAGAGAGAGAGAAAGAGAGAGAGAGAGAGAGAGAGAAAGAGAGAGAGAGAGAGAGAGAGAGAGAGAGAGAGAGAGAGAGAACTAGAAATGGCATAGGCTTTAGAAACCTCAAAGCCACCAAGTGACACATCTTATCCAACAAGGTCATGCTTCCTAATCCTTCCCAAACAGTTCCACCAACTGTGACTCAGGCACTCAAATATATGAGCCTATGGGGCCATTTTCATCCATGCCACCACATTCCACTCTCTGGCCCCCCGCAGCTTCATAACCATATCATAATGCAAAATGCCCTTAGTCCTACTTCAGAGTACCCCATGATCTTTAAATCACAAAACAGTTTCAAACTCTAAAGTGTCTTCTGAGACTCGCAGCAATATTTTAGCTGCAATCCCCTTGTTTTCGTCAGTATTCTATTATTGTGAAGAGACACCATCACCACAGCAACTCTTATAAAGGAAAGCATTTAATTGGGGCTGGCTTACAGTTTCAGAGGTTTAGTCCATTCTCTTCATTGAAGGAAGCTTGGTGGTATCCAGACAGATAATGGTGCTGGAGAAGTAGCTGAGATCTCTAAATCTGGATTGGCCAGCAGCAACAATGCCACATCTCCAATACTGCAATTCTTTATGAGTCTGTGGGGGCAATTTTCATTTAAACCACCACATTCCACTCCCTGGCCCTCATAAGCTTGTAGCCATAGCATAATGCAAACTACATTTACTCCATCTTCAAAAGACCCCATAACATTGTTTAAAACTCCAAAGTCTTTTCCAAGACGCATGGAAATCTCTTTTATTCATTCCTTGTGGCTTCCACATGAAGCATCTCCCCAACCCATGCTACCGCATGACAGATGGGTAATAGGGACACCTCTCCCAAACTCACAACTTCAAAGCTGGCTCACCCACACCTCTACCAGTGGGACTGGCTCCGTTGGGTTGCCCATTCAAGGTGCAGAGCCTGATGTCCCAAGTGTTGCAGCTGGTCATGGGCAGGAGCAGCTTTCTCACCTGCCTCAGGCATTGTTGGGTGGGGTAGGCATCTCTCCCCCACCCATGTTCTGTCAATCTCTTAACTATAATCCCCCTTAAACTCAAAATGAAATAGCAGATCACATACTTTCAACATACAATGGCCCAGATATACAGTACCATTCCAAAATGTAGAGAAAAGGAACAGAGCGAGCAAATACTGGACCAAAGCAAAACTGAAAACAAGCTGGACAAATTCCAAACTCCGCATCTCCATGTTTGATGTCAAAGCTTTCTTCAGATCTCCAACTCCTTTCAGCTCTGTCGACTGTAACACACTTATTTCTCTTGAGCTGGTTCCACTCCCTGTTAGCAGCTCTCCTCAGCAGGTGTCCCACAGTTCTGGCATCTCCAACTTCTTGGGGTCTCCAAGGGAATCCAGGTTTCTCCTTCACAGCTTCACACAATGGTCTCTCTAGGCCTCCATGCAGGGACACCCATGACACACTCCTGAATTCAACACCTTTACTTAGTCATGGAGGGAGATCCCATAACCCCTTTCTTGTATACTTGACTCTAAAGACAGAACCACATAGCCAACACAGCCAAGTTCTGCTGCTTGCTAGGGCCAGAACATGGACCCCTCATTCAATTACATTTTTATCAGATTTCTGTTCTCAATTTTTTTATTATCCTTCTCTCATATATTACATCCAGACTGCAGTTTCTCCTCCCTCCCCTCCAAGTCTCTCTCCCCCATCTCCCTTCTCTCCAGATCAATGTCCCCTCCATTTTCCTTCAGAAAAGTGCAGACCTCCCTCGAACATCAACCAAACATGGCATAATATGCTACAATAATACCAGATACATACAATCTCATCAAGGGTGGACAAGGAAACCCAGTATGAGGAAAAGGGTCCTATAAGTAGGCAAAAAAGTCAGTGACTGCCCTTGCTCCCACTGTTAGGAGTCCCACAAGAACACCAAGCTACTGAGCCATAACATATGTGTAGAGGACCTAGGTCAGACCACTACAAGACCTCTGATCTCTGTGAGTACCCATGAGTCCCAGTCAGTTGATTCTGTGGTCCATGTTCTTGTGATCCTGACATCTCTGGTTCCTCCCATCCTTCCTTCCCTACCTATGAAGGACTCTCCCAGAGCCACCTAATGTTTGGCTGTGGGACTCTGCATCTGCTTCCAACGGTTGCTGGATGAAGTCTCCCTGGTTTCTCTGATGAGAATTATGCTAGGTTCTGGTCCCAGAACATTCTGCAGGCAGGACAAGCTGTAGGTTGAAGATTTTGTGGCTGGGTTGGTGTCCCAATCCCTCCACTTGAGGTCTTGTCTGGTTAGGGAAGATGGCCGGTTTGGGCTCCGTGTTCTACATTACTAGGAGTCTTTGCTAGAGTATCTTAGTTAGGGTTTCTATTGTTGCAATGAAACACCATGACCAAAAAGCAACTTTGAGAGGAAAGGGTTTATTAAGCTTACTCTTCCGTTTTGTTCTTCATCATTGAAGAAAGTCAGGATAGGAACTTAAACGGGGCAGAATCCTGGAGGCAGAAGCTGATGCAGAGGCCATGGAGGGAACCTGTTCACTGGCTTGCTTCCCATGGCTTGCTCAACTCACTTTCTTATAAACAAAAGAAATTAGGAGGTATCACTATTGCTAATTTCAAGCTGTACCACGTAGCTGTAGTAATAAAAAAACTGTATGGTATTGGCATAATCAAATCGAATCAAGAACCCAGCTGTTAATCCACACACCTATGAACACTTGATTTTTGATAAAGAATCCAGAAATACGCAATGGAAAAAGAAAGTATTATAAACAAATGGTGCCGGTCTAACTGGATGTCAGTATATAGGAGAATGCAAATAGATCCGTATATATCACCCTACACAACACTCAGGTCCAAGCAAATCAAAGACCTCAGCATAAATACAAATACACTGAGCCTGATAGAAGAGGAAGTGGAGGAAAGGTATAAAAAGATTGGCATGGGAGACAACTTCCTGAAACAGAATGCCAATAGTGCAGGCACTGAGGTCAACAATTAATAAATGGGACCTCATGAAACTGAAAAGCTTTTGTAAGGCAAAGGACACTGTCAATAGAATAAGAAGGCAGCCCAGAGGATGGGAAAAGATTTTTATCAACTCCACATCTGACAGAGGGATAATATCCAACAAAATATCCAAAAGAACTCAAGAAATTAGACATCAACAAACTAAATAATACAATTAAAAAGCAGGGTATAGATCTAAACAGAGAGCTCTCAATGAAGGAATCACAAATGTTTGTGAAACACTTAAAACAAATATTCAAAATCCCTAGCTGTCGGAATTTCTTTTATTGTATAGGATTGTTTTAGATATCCTTCATTTTTTTTCATATGAAGTTGAGTATTGTTCTTTCAAGGTCTGTAAAGAATTACGTTGGAACTTTGATGGGGATTATGCTGAATCTGTAGATCGCTTTTGGTAGGGTGGCCTTTTTTACTATGTTAATCCTACCAATCCATGAGCATGCGAGATCTTTCCATCTTCTGATATCTTCTTCAATTTCATTCTTTAAAGGTTTGAAATTTTTATCATGCAGGTCTTTCACTTGTTGGGTAGAATTACCCCCAGATATTTTATATTATTTGTATTTATTGTGATTGATGTTGTTTTATGATTTCTTTCTCAGTCCATTTTGTTTTGCAATATTAGTCTAAGATGTGTTACATTTGTTTATGCTGTGGAATGTTTGTTTAATGATGCAAAATGTGCTGCATTCTTTTAAGTTGCATTTGTTTTACTCTGTGAAGCTGTGTTACGTTGGCTGTCTAATACCTGATCGGTTTAATTAAGAGCTTAATGGCCAATAACTAGGAAGGAAAGGATAGGTGAGGTTGACAGGCAGAGAGAACAAATAGGAGGAGTAGGAAGAGGAGAGAAGGATCTGAGGGGCCAGCCACACAGTCAGCTATTGAGTAAGAAGTTAAGAAAGGTGTGTAGAATAGATAAAGATAAAAGGTCATAGGCAAAAGGAAGAGGAGATAATTTAAGTTAAGCAAATCTGGCTAGAAACAAGCCAGGCTAAGGCCAGTTATGTATAAGAAAAAATAAGGTTCCATGTATTAATTTTGGAGCTGGGTGGCGAGCTCCAAAGAACAAAGGGCAAAGAATAAAAAACAAACAGCAACAACAAAAACAACTACACTAGTGTAGCTAAGTCTTTATCTTTAAATTTATCTTATTTTTCTTTAGATTTACCTTTCTTTTTCTTTTCTACTTTTGAGATAGGGTCTCACTAGCTTTGAACTAATGAAGATCCACTTGCCTCTACAGGTGCCTTCTGAGTCCTGGGATTAAAGGTGTGTGCCACATGCCAAGATAGATAAATTTTTAACTTTTTAAAAATTCCTCATATTGGTTTCACCTGGTTATAATCCCACCAAGAGTGAATGAATGTTCTGCTTTCCCCATATCCTTATCAGCATTTGTTGTCAGTTGTTTCCTTGATCTTAGTCATTCTAACTTGGCTAAGAGAAGTATCAAAGTATCTCTAAGTTCTATTTTCTTGATTCCTAAGGATGGCAAACATTATTTTAAAGATATTTCTTGGCCTCAGTATAAGCCTAACAGAACACTGACCATTCCCTCTCTGCCCACGTAAGTATCAGCCATCAAAAAAACTGAAAACTTCCAATCTCATTGGGAACCAAACAACAGACTCTATCAAGAGAAAAGGTGCTGGCTTTCTAATTATTGCTATTCCTCGGGCTCTAGAAAAGTACTCAATATTTGGTTAATGAATGAAAGAAGACAGAGGCTTACATCTCATATATGTACAACCAGAACATCATGGAAGTTTTTCAGTTTACCTGGTCGAGAAAGGGGAGGTTCATATGCAGCAGACTGGACCCAGGGAAATACATTTCAGCACAATAGCCATGACTTCTAAGCCTTCGGGGAACAGAAGTCAAAATAACTCCCATTGTATTAGTTTTTACCAAGTGACTAGAACCTTCTGCCTATTTCTCTTTGGGGAGGGATGGTGATAAACTTCAGAGCCATTTTAATATCTAGGGACATTAAAATATTAATCAATTTTAAAATGTTTGAAACTGAATCCCAACTTTACTCTTTTTCTGTTGGAGTCCCTAACAGGACACACAACCATTCTAATTTTGTTTAATTTGCAACTGAATTGAAGAAAAAGAAATCAACATTGGGCCCTCCCTACACTACAAAAAGGTTGCAAAAACAAAGATAAATATCTATGGTGTACTGAGAAGCCCACCAGATTCCAGTGGATAGTTCTAACCCCATGGTGACGTAGATGATCCTGATAAAACCCAGTGTATTTAAAAACAAAAAGAATAAGAATCATTAATGTGGAAAGGTACTTGTGTGAAATGAGAAAGTGGTTAATAGGGATGAGGATGAGATTATCAAAAGTTTTAATAATTATCTCTTGGTGTAAGCTCCAGAATTATTTTATTTATAAGATGATTTGCTTATGGATCTTTTGGAGGAGTTAAGGATTTCTCTTTTCTCCCTCCAAGCCATTCATCTTGGTTTTATAAGACAAAGGCATACACATTTCATTTTAATAACAGCTTGTCATTGACTTTCTGACAAAAGCAGAGTATTCCCAACTTTCCATAAAATATGAGAGCCTAGAAATTACCTCCACATCCTTTACTGTCTTGTTAGCTTAGATGTGAAATGTCTTTTCTTATGTTAAGTTTTTTCTTTAATAGTTAAAAAAAGAAAATTTAGATTTAAGGAGAAAGGACTGAGCCAGCAACCAAGGCCAGAGCAGGCCTGAGACAGCAAACTCCACAGGAGCAGGTACAGGGAAGCAATTGCTGAGAGAGTGGGCCAAAGTCAGAGACTTCTGTGAATGCGGGCATGAGTCTGGGACCTCCGAGGGAGTGGTCCTGAGCCAGGCCCTCTATGGGTCTGGGCATGAATCTGAGACCTCTGAGGGAGTAGACCTGAGCCAGGACCTCTATGGGTCTGGACTTCAGACCGGGACATCTGAGGGAGTAGGCAGGAACCAGAGACCTCTGCGTATCCAGGCATGAGTCTGGGACTTCCAAGGGAGTAGATCAGAGCCAGAGACCTTTGCAGGACCAAACCCAAGCCAGCGACCTCCGCAGAAGTGGATCCAGACCAGGGACATTTACAGAAACAGGTCTGAGCCAGCAACCTAGGCCAGGGCAGACCTGAGATAGAGAACTCCACAGGAGCAGAGCAAACCCTGGGAGCACCAAGTGACCTTTAGGAACACAGAGTAACCAATGGGGTGACAGGAACCATGGCACTGACTGTACTATGAGGAGCAACCATCTGACCCTTGGATCCACTGGCACCTGAAAGATTGATAACCAGAGTCACAGACAGCACCAACACCACCAAGCAGGCAAAACCACAAAGAGCAATATGACACCAGTGGCCCTATACCAGCAAGACTTGAAAAGCCAAATATAGATGAAGCAGAAGAAAATGACCTAAAAAATAACTTTAGGAGAATGTTTAAGGCTCTTAAAGAGGAAATGAAAAATTCCCTCAAAGAAATGGAGAAAAAGACAAACAAAAAATTGGAAGACATCAACACATCCTTTAAAGAAAACCAAGAAAAAGCAATCAAACATATGAAAGAAACTACTCACAATCTGAAAAAATGAAATAGAGACAATAAAGAAAACACAAGCCAAGGAAATTATAGAAACAGCAATGATCAGGAACTACAAACACAAACATAAACAGCAAAACACAAGAGATGAAAGAGAGAATCTCAAGCACTGAAGATACAATAGAGGAAATATATTCATCAGTCAAAGAAAACATTAAATCTAACAAAATTATAGCGCAAAATATCCAGAAAAATATGGGACACCATGAAAAGACCAATCCTAAAAATAATATGTATAAAAGAAGAAGTTCAACTCAAAAGAACAGAAAATATATTTAACAAAATCACAGAAGAAGACTTTCTCAACATAAAGAAAAATACGCCTATGAAGATACAAGAAGCATACAGAACACCAAATACACTGGATCAAAAATAAATTCCCCTCACCATGTAAAAATTGAAACACTAAACATACATAATAAAGAAAGAATATTAAGAGCTGCAAAGGAAAAAGGCCAAGTAACATATAAAGGCAGGCCTATTAGGATTACACCTGACTTCTTAATGGAGACAATGAAAGCCAGAAGGTCTTGATCAAGCGTTATGAAGATATTAAGATACCACAGATGCGCTTCCCTGCTCCCCTATCCAACCGTCCTTTATGAGGGCTGCTGAGAAGCCAAGGACAATGGCACTGGGTTTTGATCCTACTTCATGTTCTGGCTTTGTGGGAGCCTAGCCAGTTGGGATGTTCACCTTCCTAGACATGGATGGAGGGGGGATGACTTTGGACTTTCCACAGGGCAGTGAACCCTGACGGCTCTTCAGACTGGAGAGGGAGGGAGAGAGGAGTGGGGGGAGGGGGAGAGGAGTGGGAGAGGGGGAGGGAAATGGGAGGCTGGGAGGAGGCAGAAATTTTTTTTCAATAAAAAAAATTAAAAAAAAAAGATACCACAGATGGCAGCCCAGACTACTATACCCAGCAAAACATTCAATCACAATAGAAGGACAAAACAACATATCCCATGACAAAATTAGATTTAACCAATACCTATCCACAAAGGGAGCCCTACACAAAGTACTAGAAGAAAAATTTCAACCAAAGTTGGCTACATCAACAAAAACACAGACAATTGATGATCTCACAGCAGTAAATCCCCAAAAAAGAGAAAAACACAAAATAACATCACCAACAACAAAAACTAAATTAGCAGGAAATAGCAATCACTGGTTGTTAATATCCCTTAATATAAATAGACTCAACTTACCTGTAAAAAAAAGACACAGTTTAACAGATTAGATACAAAACCAGAATCCAACCTTCTTCTACATACAAGAAATACACTTCAACCTCAAAGACAGACATTGCCTCAGAGTAAGGTGTTGGGGGAAAATTTTTCAATCAAAAGGACCTAAGATTCAGGAGAGCACAGGAGACCCTGGAGCACGAGCTGAAGGTACTCGGGCTCCCTTACAGGGGACCTTGAGGCCTGCCAGGTAGGCAGGCACTCACCGCTCTGGAGCTTAAAACTGTTCTTGAGCACTGGTCCTAGCATACAGCAGGGCAGGGTTGGGGGGTGGTGCTGGGGGGCTGGGTCGTGTGTAAGAAAGACAGCCCTGCAGAAGGAGCTGGGGGAGGGGGGTTTGTGCTCTCTTCCGGGACAATCCGCCCCTGGATAGCACACACTCACCCGTCCAGATGTACTCACTCATAATTGGGTTCTAGCCATAAACAAAGGTCAGTGAGTCTATAATTTGATATCCTAAAGAAGCTAAATAAGAAGGTGAACCCAAAGAAAAACATATAGCTATCCTCCTGGTTATGGGAAGTAGACAAGATTGCCGAGAAAAAAAACTGGGATCTTAGGGGTGGGGTGGGAGAGGGGTAAGGGGAGATGGGGAGAGAAAAGTGAGAAGGGGAGGATGGGGGTAACTTGGGGAAACGGGATGATTGGGATAAAGGAAGGTGGGATAGGGGAGCAGGGAAGCACATATCTTAATTAAGGGAGCCATCTTAGGGTTGGCAAGAGACTTGGGCCTAGAGGGGCTCCCAGGTGCCCAGGGCGATGTCCCCAGTTAGCTCCTGGGGCAGCTGAGGATAGGGAACCTGAAATGACCCTATCCTATAGCCATACTGACGAATATCTTGCATATCACCATAGAACCTTCATCTGGCGATGGATGGAGATAGAGACAGAGACCCACACTGGAGCATCGGACTGAGCTCCCAATGTCCCAATGAGAAGCAGAAGGAGGGAGAACATGAGCAAAGAAGTCAGGACCACAAGGGGTGCACCCACCCATGGAGACAGTGGGGCTGATCTATTGGGAGCTCACCAAGGCCAGCTGGACTGTGACTGAAAAAGCATGGGATAAAACCGGTCTCTCTGAATATGGCAGACAATGAGGGCTGCTGAGAAGCCAAGGACAATGGCACTGGGTTTTGATCCTACTTCATGTTCTGGCTTTGTGGGAGCCTAGCCAGTTTGGATGTTCACCTTCCTAGACCAGGATGGAGGGGGGAGGACTCTGGACTTTCCACAGGGCAGGGAACCCTGACTGCTCTTCAGACTGGAGAGGGAGGGGGAGAGGAGTGGGGGGAGGGGGAGAGGAGTGGGAGGAGGGGGAGGGAAATGGGAGGCTGGGAGGAGGCGGAAATTTTTTTTCAATAAAAAAAAATAAAAAAATTTAAAAAAAAGGACCTAAGAAACAAGCAGGTATAGCTATCCTAATATCTAACAAAATAGACTTCAAACTAAAATCAATCAAAAGAAACTAAGAAGGATATTTCATATTAGTCACAGGAAAATTCCATCAAGAGGAAATCTCAATATTGAACATCTATGCCCTGAATACAAGGGTACCTTCATATGTAAAAGAAACACTTCCAAAGCTTAAATCATACATTAAACCCCACACACTAATAGTGGGAGACCTCAACACTCCACTCATACCACTGGACAGGTTAGTCAGACAAAAAATTAACAGAGAAATAAGGGAACTAACAGATCTTATGACTCAAATGGACTTAATAGACATCTATAGAATAATCCATCCAAACATAAAAGAATATATACCTTCTTCTCCACACCTCATGGAACCTTCACAAAAATTGACCAAATATTCAATAATAAAACAAACCTCAATATATACAAAAAATGGAATAACCCCATGTATCTCATCAGATCACCATGGCTTAAAATTAGAATTCAACAGCAACACTAATTCCAGAAATCCCACAAACACATGGGAATTAAACAATGCTCACCTGAATCATCAATGGGTCAAGAAAGAAATAAAGGGAGAAATTAAAGACTTCCTAAAATTCAAAGAAAATCACCACGCAACATACCCAAATTTATGGGACACAATGAAAGCAGTGTTAAGACGAAAGTTCATAACACTAAATGCCTACATAAAGAAGCTGGAAAAATCCCACACTAGTGAATTAACAGAGCGTTTGAAAACTTTAGAACAAAAGGAAGCAAACTCACCCAAGAGAGCTAGATGTCAGGAAATAAATTGAGAGCTGAAATCAACAAAATAGAAACAAAGAAAACAATCCAAAGAAACAATGAGACAAAGAGTTGATTCTTCAAGAAAATCAATAAAATAGACAAACCTTTATCCAACTAACCGAAAGGCAGAGAGAAAATGTCCAAATTAACAAAATCAGAAATGAAAAGGGGGACATAACATCAGACCTGGAGGAAATTTAGAGAATCATCAGGTCATTTTTCAAAATCCTGTACTCCACAAATTTGAAAAACTTAAAAGAAATGGACAACTTTCTGGATAAATATCCGTTACCAAAATTAAATCAAGATCAGATAAGCAAATTAAACAGATCTATAACTGCTGAAGAAATAAAAACATTCATCAAAAGTCTCTCAACCAAAAACAGCCGAAGGCCAGATGGTTTCAGCTCCAAATTCTACAAGATTTTCAAAGAACTAATACCAATACTCCTCAAATTGTTCCGCACAATAGAAACAGAAGGAACATTGTCTAACTTTTTATGAGGCTACAATTACCCTGATATCCAAACCACATGAAGACATTACTAAGAAGAGAATTAGAGACCAATCTCACTCAAGAATATTGACGCAAAAATACTACATAAAATACTGGCAAATCGAATCCAAGAACACATCAGAACCATCATCCAACATGATCAAGTCGGCTTCATCACAAAGATGCAGGAATTGCTCAACATACAAAAATCTGTCAACATAATCCACTATATAAACAGACTGAAAAATAAAAACCACATGATTCGATGCTGAAAAAGCTTTCTACAAAATACAACATTCCTTCATGTTAAAGGTCTTGGAGAGAGCAGGGATACAAAAAACATACCTAACCATAATAAAGACAATATACAGCAAGTTTATTAGTTTGAACCAACATCAAACTAAATGGAGAGAAATTCACAGTGATCCAACTGAAATCAGGAACAAGACAAGGTTGTCCACTCTCTCCATATCTATTCAATATAATTCTTGAGATCCTAGCTAGAGCAATAAGACAACAAAAGTAGATCAAGGAGATACAAATTGGAAAAGAAGAAGTCAAACTCTATTTGCTGATGATATGATAGTTTACATGAGCGACCCCAAAAATTCTACCAAGGAACTTCTACAACTTATAAAGCCTTTCAGTAATGTAGCAGGATACAAGATTAACTCAAAAGAATCAGTAGCCCTCCTATTTCCTATTTTTTATTTCATTCTTAATGTCTTCTTTGACCCATTCACTAGTCACAAATGAACTATGTAATCTTCAAGAATTTTTGCACTTATTAGAGATTTGTTTGTTGTTGACTTTAAATTTTACTACATTATTGTCAAAAAATCAGTAGCCCTCCTTTACACAGATGAGAAATGGGCTGAGAAAGAAAACAGAGACACTGAAGGGGAGGGGAGAGGCAGGGACGGGAGCAGAGAAAAATGTATAGCTCAGTAAAATCAATTTTAAAAAAGAAAACTTATAGTAGCCCCAGAAAAAGCATCCTGTTTGGAAGTAATGATTAATATTCATTGCTGACTTGGCTGCTTTTTGTGTGCAATGGTGTTTGTAGAGAGGATTAACTAAGGGGAAGACCCACACTGAATACCAGCAATCTCATGCTATAGGCTAAGGACTTAGATAGAATTAAAGGATGAAAAGTAGAATTCAGCTGAATGTAAGCAGCTCCCTTTCTCTCCTTTCTGATGTGCTATGATGTGGCCTACTTTCCTCCATCATTCCTTCTGGGCTTGACTGAACCCAAGGAAACTATAAACAAAATGAGGAATTCCTCTCTTAAGGTATTTCTCAGGATTTTAGACATAGTGTCAAAAAGTAATATATTTATTTTTACCCTGAGAAAGAAAGTGTGACTTCAGATAAGTATGGCAATAAAGAACAGAAATATCCCATTAAAATTTCCCAAGCAAATGAGAGAGTATAAAAGGGTATCAAGGTTGGAGCGCTTTTGCCTCCTCCACAATAAAGAACCAATAAATGAATTCTGAAATTCCTTTAATAAAGTTCTGGGAGTAAACAAAAATTCATTAGATCCATGCATATAAAAATTTAACCCCTAAATATAAGTTTATATAAATCTGTATAAGCTTGCAAAATTAAAATAAATCTTAACATAGTTTAAAATTTTTACTAACCAAATTACCGCGTCAAGTAATTTTACATGTTTACTCATTTAATCATAATTAAAATTAAGTAACATAGAACCAAAAATTCCCAGAAATATTGGGATTTTGCTGTTGTTTTCTGAAAGATTATTTGTTTATTTAAGGTATATATGTGTGTGCCTGCGTGAGTTTACGTGCACCACATAAAGATTTATAACTGTTGAATCAACCGCCTCTCCAGACCCCAGATTTGTTTTTTATTTTTTTCCCAGAAATTTTAGGTGGAAATGACAAATGTTATGAAATACCTCCAGGAATTCATTTCCTCTAGCAACAGTATACACATTCACCTTAAATGGAATATAGACTCTCACAGTGTCACTTCAGATGGCAACAACAATTAAACTGTGGTCTTCAAAGCACTGTGGAGTTTTAGGATTGTGAACAGCTATTCTGGATTTTCCCTCATTTTACAAATAAAGAGAGTAAACTAACGAAAGGTCCAAGAAACTAAATGCTTCCCTGCTAACAGATGATGGAGAGCGCTAAAATGGAATCCAGGTAGCCTGGCTCGAATTAGTACTCTGGCTTTAGCCACAGGCTTTTCCTCTACTCTTGTTCGCTAAGCTGTTCAACATGCTCAGCCCAGGACTCTGTGTCTATTGTCATTGCTAGGCTTCTTCTTCTCCTCCACAAGACTTGCCTATTGCCTAGACTCTGAGCCTTCAAAGCTACATTTTAAATTCTGGTCCCTCAGTCAAATAAGCCAGGGGGCCCTCACAGTGCTCTTTGCTCCTACCTTGTTTCAAATGGTAAGGAGCTGGAAGATATGTTTAAACCCCACCACCACCACCTTGCACGTTATCCCAGCGTCCTAGTAACGGCCGTATCTATTTTGTACCTAGGTGGCTTGGCTCCAAACACTTGTTTGAAATGAATGAATTCGGGCATCTTCTGAATAGAGGAAAGAGTTTACACTATGAACAAGAATGCCTAGCCTGCGCATTTTTTAAAATGAGAGAGAGAAGCAGAGGGAAGAGGAGTTTGTCTATGAATAGATATGGGAATAGTTGCTATAAGAAAGGAGTAAGGTTCTGTATTTCCCAGAGGCAATGTAGCAAAAGAAGTTCAAGAGAGACTTACCACCGGGATAGAGAGGAGGAGGCACGTCAGAATGAGTTGATGTTTCTGCTTACGGAAGGCTGGTAGGAAAAGAGCACGTCCGTGGGCCCAATATTTCACGGAGAAGGGAGAAATAAAATGACTGTTAGGTAGGCAAGGGTGAAGAGAGGGTCCTTTCAATAGCCGGCGTAAAAGTCTAAGGAACGAACGGATTGGCGCAGTTTCCTGTTTCCTAACCCTTAACTGCAATAGCTTCAAAATAGCACAGCAGTGCTACCCAGTGGATAAGTGTGGAACTGCAGGTCACAGAATCTAAAGTTGCACTCAAAGCTGAGAAAAGCAATTCAGTATTTCTTGCTGACAGACTTCTCAACCTTTGACTACAACCAGTCCCTCCGATATTCCTTCATTGCTTTTCAGGCTCCTCCATAGGTTTTGTTCAGGTTATGTGCTTTCCTAACCTCCTCAATACAAATCCTGCCTGCTCTTCTAAGTGTTTTCGTTTGTTTGCTTTGGGATTTTGTTTTTGTTTTTGGCATAAGGTCTCACATATTCCAGGATGTCCTTCAGCTAAGTATGCATTCCAATCGGGCCTTAAATTCCTGATCTCCTTGCTTTCACCTTCCAAGTTCTGGAATCACAGTAATAAATCACCATACCTCGCTTTAGGGTGGCTCCAAATGGCACAAAAACACTGAGATAGAAGACAAGAAAGCGAAATTCTATACTAGTTTTGGTAATTTATTCACTTAATGATCTTGGACAAGTCTCTAACCGTAGTCAGATTTTTCTTTGGGCCACCAGCTCACAAATAATGATGTGGAGACTTATCATTAATTGTGAGATTTCAGCCTTAGCTTAGGCTTTTCCCTCTAGTTCTTATAACTTAAATTAACCTGATTTTATTCATCTATATTTTACCATGCGGCTTTTTATCTTTCTTTTATTCTGTATGTCTGACTCCCCCCATGTCTCATTGGCATCTCTTCCGTGCCTCTATTATCTTCTCCTTTCTCTTTCCCTCTTTCCCCAGAAGTCTCACCTCTACTTCCTGCCTAGCTGTTGACAACCCAGCTCTTTATTAACCCAATCACAGCAATGTATCTTCACACCCTGTAAAAGTATCCCACAACAACCAACCTTTGGGGAATATGAAGTTCTAAGCTTCCAGAAGAGGCACTGAAAATATCACAGAAGGTCATTTGTAAGAGTACTTATATAAATAACAGTTCTAAATAAATATAGGATACCTATAAAATTTCTTCTTGGACTACATTGGGCTAGAAAATCTTAACCACTCCAAAAGTTCTTCTGCCACAAATTTCTGTTATTTTGTTATTTATTTGGTCCTTACACCATATACATATGTCTGAATTTTAAGAGGATTAAATGTAATTTGCAACATATATGGACATATATAGATTGAAATCTCTCTTCTGATACTTAATGACTCAATAGCCTTGAGAAGTTCATTTTATTTTGAATTGCCATATCATTATTTAAAAGAGCTAATAATCATTAATACTTGGCATAGATGTTATAAAAAGATAAACAATTGCAAAGGCAGTGAATAAGCTACTTCAAGTGCATTGTTAGCATGAAAAAAGTCAATTGTAGTTAGGATGGAGTTGATCTCAATAAACCTTCATTGGTACACAGGCATGTGACACACTCTCAGTTCCTAAATTGATGAGTTCTGAGACAGAGGGAATAATTCAGACTCCAGCTTTGACACCAGCGATCAGAGAGCCCATAGAGCACTACCTATTTAAGCCGTGCTATTCAACATGCCTGACTCAGTGATTAACACAGACAGCCACAGCTTGTCAAGGTGAAAAGACTACAGGATTTGCAACCCTAAATGGACCACATATACCACAACCTAGCTTCCCAAGACTTAGCAATCATTACAGAAGAAGGGCAAAAAGATGGAAGATCCTGAGACATTAAATGACCACAAAACAAAATCAGTATCCTCTGCAGATATTTGGCAAGTGTATGTATAAACTCATAGTAATTGTGACACTATGAAGAAAACCTATGCAAGCCCAACCAGGCCAAATCTCAGACAGAGATGGAACTTCAGCTCACAATCCCATCTCTAGCCTTAGAGCTTTTCACAATATTTGGCTTCTAGGAGACAAAAAAAAAAGAAAGCAGTTTTCTCTGACAGTGTAGTCTCTGGTAAATTAACCACTTTTTGGAAGACTATATATCAAAGAATATTTAGGCAGTACATATTGGTCTCGAAGGATTTGGGGCTGGTAAAGAAGGAGAGGTAGATTTAGGGAGAGTTGACTGTATGAATATGATCAAAACACATAGTACAAAACTCCCAAAGAACTAATAAAAATAATTATTACCAAAATCAATGGACAAAGGTACATGGGGAATCATTTTATGGGAATAACATGTTTACTTTGAATGATACAATAGCTCTAAAAATGGCCAGTGATTTATTCACACCATTATGGGTATATGTAAATACCAATAAACTATGTACTTAACATGGTTACATTGAAAAATATTTTGCCATGTAAACTTTAATCCCATAAAATTTATACCAAAATTATATTAAAGTATATTACATTGAACTTACATCTCGAAGTATTTGGTTTATGTCTTCGGGCTTCTATGGCTGTGACAAAACACCATGACCAAAAATCAACTTGGAGAGGAAAGGGCTTATTTCAAATCTTATACTTCCAAGTAACAGTTCATCATCCAGGGAAGACAGGTCAAGAACTCAAGGCAGGAAACTGGAGGCAGGAGATGATGGAGAGGCCATGGTAAAGTGATGCTTACAGGTTTGCTCCTTCTGGTTGCTTGGTCTGCTTTTTTATAACATCCAGGGCCACCAGCCCAAAGGTGACCCCACTCACAATCATCTGGGCCCTCTCATGCCAATTGTCAGTGAAAAGAAATGAATGCATCACAGGCTTGCCCACATTCTGATCTGGTGGTGGTACGTTTTTAAAACTGAATTTTTCTCTTCCAAAATGACTCTAGCATATCTTAAGTTGGCATAAAAACTAGACCACACAAAAGAGCAAAGAAAAGGCCTCTATGAGACGGATCAGTCATTTATTATTTCTCAATCTCTGACACAATCTTTTTTATTGATTTTATTGAGCTATATGCTTTTCTCTGCTCCCCTCCCTTCCTCTCCCCTCCCTTTCAACCCTCTCCCATGGTCCCCATGCTCTCAATTTACTCAGGAGATTTTGTCTTTTTCTACTTCCCATGTAGATTAGATCCATGTATGTCTCTCTTAGGGTCCTCATTGTTGTCTAGGTTCTCTGGGATTGTGATTTGTAGGCTGGCTTTCTTTGCTTTATGTTTAAAAACCACTTATGAATGAGTAGATATGATAATTGTCTTTCTGGATCTGGGTTGCCTCACTCAATATGATATTTTCTTAGATCCATCCATTTGCCTGCAAATTTCAAGATGCTGTTATTTTTCTCTACTATTTAGTACTACATTGTGTAAATGTACCACATGTTCCTTATCCATTCTTTGGTTGAGGGGCATTTGGGCTGTTTCCAGGTTCTGGCTATGACAAACAATGCTGCTATGAACACAGTTGAGCACATGTCCTTGTGGCACGATTGAGCATCCTTGGGGTATATACCCAAAAGTGGTATTGCTGGGTCTTGAGGTAGGTTGTTTCCTAATTTTCTAAGAAATCGCCATACTGACATCCAAAGAGGCTGTACCAGCTTGTACTTTGACTAGCAATGCAAGAGTGCTCCCTTTACCCCACATCCTCTCCAGCATAAGCTGTCATCAGTGTTTTTGATCTTGGCCATTGTTACAGGTGTAAGATGGAATCTCAGGGTTGTTTTGGTTTGCATTTCTCTAATGGCTAAGGATGTTGAGCATTTCCTTAAGTATTTTTAAGCCATTTTAGATTTTTCTGTTGAGAGTTCTCTGTTCAGGTATGTACTTTATTTTTTATTGGATAATTTGTTCTTTTAATGACTAATTTCTTGAGTTCTCCGTATGTTTTGGAAATCATCCCTCTGTCTGATGTGGGGTTAGTGAAGATCTTTTCCCATTCTGTAGGCTGTCGTTTTGTCTTGTTGACAGTGCCCTTTGCTTTACAGAAGCTTTTCAGTTTCAGGAGGTCCCATTTATTAATCATTCTTCTCAGTGTCTGTTCTATTTAGGGGTTCTATTTAGGAAGTGGTCTCCTGTGCCAATGCGTTCAAGTGTGCTTCACATTTTCTCTTCTATTAGGTTCAGTGTGGCTGGCTTTATGTTGAGGACTTTGATCCAGTTGTGCATGGTGATAGATATTTTCATTCTTCTACATGTTGCTATCCAGTTATGCCAGCACTATTTGTTAAATATAATTTCTTTTTTTCCATTTTACATTTTTTGTTTCTTATCAAAAATCACCTGTTTAAAGGTGTATGGATTAATATATGGGTCCTTGATTCAGTTCCATTTGTCCTCCTGTCTGTTTTTATTCTAACACAAGGCTGTTTTCAGTACTGTCGCAGAGTCTGAAGTCTGACACATTCTTATTAAACTGTATTTTCAATAAATGATACTTTTCTTGATTTTGTAAGAGAATAAAAAATTTTAATTGTCAGATCTATAGATTGATCCTACCAAGTCAAAGATCCTATTTTGTTTTAGAAGTGAAAATAAAATTAATATATAAAAGGCTTCAATATTGTATTATGGTTTCTCTTGCTGTGAGGAGACACCATAACCATCACAACTCTTATCAAAGAAAGCACTTAACTAGGGTTGGCCTACAGTTTCAGAAGTTAGTCCATTAGCATCATGGAGGTGTTTAGACAGACATGGTGCTGAAAAGGGAGCTAAGGGTTTACATTTTGAGCTGCAGGCAACAGGAAAAGAACTATATTTCACCTTGGGCATATATTGAGTATAGGAGACCTCATAGCCTACACCCACAGTGTCATACTTCCTCTTACAAGACCTCACCTACTCCAACAAAGCCGCACATCTAATAGTGCTACTCCTAATGGGGGTCATTTTCTCTCAAGCCACCACATATATAGTTTTTCTGTGGAATGATGCTTATGTTGACAACTCTTACATGTATAAATCCTGTTTTACTATATAAGCCTACTAAAAGTTAAGATATAGTAGACATATGTAAATCTGTTAAGAAGTACTAAAGTTTCAAATTAGTTTTGTTGAAATCTAAGAGATGGCTTTTTTATCAAAGCGTTGAACAAGATAAAAGTTCATTTAAAAAATTAAAAAGCTACATAGAAGAAATATAAATTCTTCCCTTATTAGTATTTCTTGTAATAAAAATATACAAATAACATTATACAGAATGATCAAGTAATATTTAGAAATATACTTGTATATATATACATATATGCATGTAATAACAATTAATGAAAAAGGTTTCAAATTTTAAAGAGAGCAAGAAGCGGTATGTGGGAGGGCTTGGAGGGAGGAAAGGAGAGTGATGTTATATTATAATCTCAAAATGAAAAAATAAAATAAATCCAACGTGTAAAAAGATATATATGCTCATTTTTTTATTTCTCCCTAGAAACAGTGCTGTTCTCTAATAGTTAATCACAAAAGAATATGAGACCAAGCTCTGACCACTCAGATTTCATTCACAGATTCCCCTTTACTTTAGGAATAAGAGCCCAGAAAAATCTCCAGTTGGGTGTGTTTGTCTGCTTGCACTCTTTACTGAAAGTAAAACATTTTGTCTTAGCAAAATACCTTGGATTGTGTGGTCTTTGTCTTGGATGCGACAACTAATTTTAGTCTCTTAATACAGAAGTACTGCTTTTAACAAAGAAACTTAAACAGCATGTTTAAGAGTCTAGGATATTACTCATGAGCCAAGCAAAGTGAACTTCAGGTATTTCTAACCAATGATCCATCCCTTTTATATATCTTAATTGCTTAAAATTGGGTCTAAAGTGCTTATAATCCTCCTGTTTCAGCTTCCCGAGTTTTGGGATTACACACAACTGTTACCATGAAAATGTGACTTTATTTTAATTATGACATTCCACCTCTCATCTCTGAAGATATCACTGATTAAACATCTGGCAAGTTCTCTCTACCTTTCACTGGGAATCATATTTGTACAGTTGGTCTAACATTTTTAGATAAATGACAGCTGTTGAGTTAATGACAATAAACAGGCTCATCTTTAACCAATTAAGATGTATAAAAGGAATGGAAAACTATTCTGACTTCAGAAGACACACTTCAGATATATCTATGAGTCAAACAGCGCTAATAAATAGGTTTATAGTATTTACTGTATTCCAAGGACCACTCTAAGTGCTTCATGAATATTAACAAATTTACACTTCAAATTACAGTAGGCTCTTCTTGCTACTAAACTGAGAAATTAGATGATACTTTGATGGGCCTGTCTTCTTATATAACTTGAGCCTTCCCCTCCAAATACCCTTTCTTTGTTCTGGTTTTGTGACACTTGTGGGTTTTTTCTGGCATGGATATATAGTCTCGCCTTTGTTGGCTGGGTTATCTATTCTTTGGTTGGTGTTACCACAATCTGGGTAACATGGTCTGTAAAATTAAAAACAGATCATGGGTGGAAACTCTCACTATAATACTTAAAACTGAGGCTACAGAAATAAGACAAAGGAAATAAAGAAAAAGAAGAAAATAAATTGTTCTTGTTTTAGGTAATATGATTCTATATTGAGAAAATTCCAAAATAGTCCATTAAAAGATTCATAGTACTGATCACCAAATTCAAAAAGAAATAGTAAGTAGTAAAATCAACATGTAAAAAATCAGTAGCTTTCCTATTATACCTAATAAACTCACTGAGAAAAAAATCATTAAAATGATATCATTTGCAATAGCCCCAAAAAATCCCTAGGAATAGACTTAAACAAGGAGGTGAATGGCTGCTACAATGAAAATTAATAAACACTGAACACAAATTGAAGAAGATCCCCACATCTGCAACAGAACACCCACAGCAGCCTTCCTTACACCACCTCCATCTCCTACAGATCCCGCAGGTCTTTCCCTTATAACATTCCTCCACAAACACAGTGCTTTGTCCGAGACCCCAACTTCAGTAGGTGCCCCCTGCTAACTTTTGATGGGTGAGAGTCTTCTGTTTTGTGTTAATTTCATTGGTTAAATAAAGAGACTGCCTTAGCCCTTTAATGGGACAGAAAATTACGTAGGCGGAGTAGACTGAACAGAATGCTGGGAGAAAGAAGCTGAGTCAGGCAGTCACCATGATTCTCCGACCCCAGACAGATGTAGGCTAGAATCCTTCCTGGTAAGACACCATCTCGTGGTGCTACACAGATTATTAAAAATGGGTTAATCGAGATGTGAGAATTAGCCAATAAGAGGCTGGAAATAATGGGCCAGGCAGTGTTAAAAAGAATACAGTTTCCATGTAATTATTTCAGGCAAAGCTAGCTGGGCGGCGGGAAGCGGGAAGCAGCCCGCCGTTCCTACTACTACAGAGTGGCAACCAAAGCGGTAGTGAACTCCACATAAAACCTAAGAGAGCTTAATTTTAAATACAAAAAAAACCCAACAGAGTTTAGCACAGCCTTTTGCTATTTGCTAGGGCGTGCTTTAGAGAGATTTCCTGATTCAGCAACAGCAGCAGAAAAAACGCTGCATCATTTTAAAACACTGCTTCCTGTGGCTGTGCCGCCAATGCAAACTCTGGCTTTAAAGCATTTCAATGGCTTTTATGGGACTGGATGTTTGTGTTCCTGCTTGGGATCAGGAGGAAAGTAGCTGAAACCATGCCCTTGGCTCAGCTCTTCCTGCCTTGTAGATGGCAGAATCAGACTTGGTCAGGCAGGAAAGCAAGGCAGATTCCTGCCGCCATACAGGGAGGTGTTTTCAGACTGCCCAGTGCTCTGCGTGTCAGATTTGGCTGTAACTTGGATGAAAAGAGTTTCTGTGCTGCACGCTCAGTCTCAGAATTAAACTGCTGACTGTGGCTCCAATGTGGACTTGCTATGTGCCTGGAACTGTGCGCAGCTCAGGGGCACCAAATGGATATGAGGCAGGAGCGGCTGCTCCATGCTGAACTGTGCTGACCTCAGGCAGGACTGATCGTAATTACCATAATAACAGCACAGTTAAGGTTTAGACTGGCAGTAAACAGGCAATACTGTATTACCCCTACATGGTGCAACTTAAGTTTTTAAGAAGTGCTTAGCATTTTAAGAACTGCTCCTGGATAGTAAAAAAATTATAGATTCACAATAGGACAGATTCAGACATAGGCTTGGGAGAGAGAAAAAAATATAGAGAATAAAGTTAATGCCTTTTTTAAAAAGGGTAAAAGTCTTTAAAGTCTTTAAAGAGACAGAATAAAGTAAAGTGATAGAGTAAAAATAAGCCACGTAAAAATGGAAAATTCACAGAGAGTCTGGATTCTTTGTATTATTGTGTTTTCTTTAAAATTTTTGACTGTGAAGGAGCTAAGTACAGAGAGACATTTCATTATATGGGCTGCCAAGCTAAACCAGAATGGATATCATAAGGGTATGATTTCAGAATTTGGGTCTAAGGATATGATGCATTGGAGAGGGTCTTCTTTTGTTTTCACAGAGGATGAGACCCTGTGGACTGTTTCTATCCCAATTTGGTATGATAGACCACACCCTCCTGAAAGGTTGCTGTGAACATCCTCAGAAAATTACTTTGCTCAACTGCTGACTGAGATGAACCTAACAGACAGGTTATCCCATAAAAGACCTGAATAACTGCGCCCCAATACAGCAGGAAGCAGTTTGGAAGATAAAACTGCGCCCATATTCCCAAATATTGTTGATAAATGTTCTTTTACATTTAAAAGGGGAAATGATATAGATATGAATAATTTACATTGGTGTGGATTTTAAGGTCAATTTTGTTATATGTATATCTGATCTTGATTAAGGTATTGTGATTGTGTAGTTCATTTAAAAATGTAATGTATAATTAGGAAATACAGGTTGTTGATGGATAATCATAAATAATAGTCAAGCTTGTAGTCATATTAGTTAGATTTTCTAGATATATAGAGATATATTTCAGTTAGATAGGCATTCTTCATATCTTTCAAAGACTACAGAATATGGCATTTAAATGTTTTAATAACTTAGGGCTTTTCATGACAATGAGACACAAACCTACTTCAAGAGGAAGATGGGCATCAAAGAGGCTCCTTATGGAGTTTGATAGCCATTTGGGCAAGAAACTGCTCTTGCCTGGACTGTTGCATAAACTGGACAAAGAGAACCCGCAGGGAGAGAACTGCTGAACTTGCCTAAAGGTGAGCTGATCTTTCGGGGTTCCTGATTCATGAAAGAGTCTGCAAGACATTCTGCAGGACAGAGGAAAGTGGCTAAACTGTCTTTGAAATTTCCTGCTTCATGGAAAAATCTGTTGGATACTATGGGCCTGTAGGCTGAAGATGGATGTCCCAACGGTACAGAGGAACTTTGGGTGACTGTCCAGGCAACGAGTTGTCTCTGTCATTTCTAGAGTTTTGGAGGTTGCTTATTTCTTGTTTACGTAGGTAGTATTATATCCTTCTGGAGTCTTTGATGGAGTTGAAGAATGAATGGATAGTTATAGTTTTCCTTAGTTATGATAAGAGATAAAGTAGATATAAATATTATAACTGTAATTCTTGCTTGATAACTGTTTTGTTATATGTAATTTTACTATGTTAAAGTGAAAGCCTTACTTTTTTGTTTAAACAGAAAAAGGGGAAATGATGAGGGAGAGTCTTCTGTTTTGTGTTAATTTCATTGGTTAAATAAAGAGACTGCCTTAGCCCTTTAATGGGACAGAAAATTACGTAGGCGGAGTAGACTGAACAGAATGCTGGGAGAAAGAAGCTGAGTCAGGCAGTCACCATGATTCTCCGACCCCAGACAGATGTAGGCTAGAATCCTTCCTGGTAAGACACCATCTCGTGGTGCTACACAGATTATTAAAAATGGGTTAATCGAGATGTGAGAATTAGCCAATAAGAGGCTGGAAATAATGGGCCAGGCAGTGTTTAAAGGAATACAGCTTCCGTGTAATTATTTCAGGCAAAGCTAGCTGGGCGGCGGAAAGCAGCCCGCCGCTCCTACTACTACAAACTTTAGGGCAGCTCCTCCCAGGGCAGTTCCTCTCCAGTAGACTGAAGGCAGACACATACCATTCCTATTTTTCCTGAGATCCAATCCCCAAGTCTCATCCCCAGCTCTGTAGCATGAAAATTGAAGTGGTCTTCCTTTCCTTTCTGACCTCATCCTCAATGGATCACAAAGACCTTCTCACCCAGTCTTCTTTCCTCCAACTCATCAGAACAACCCAGCCCACAACAACAGCATTCAATGAGAACATGCTAGCTAAGCAGGCCAGGAAAATGGAACGCACAGACATTAAACTTTCTGAAAAATCAAGAAAAAAAAAGAAAAGAAAACAGAAACAAAAAACAAAACAGACACCCAGCAAAGACAAATCAAGAAATCAGCAACTAGACATATATTCATCTTGAACCTAGATGCCTAAACACCACTATAAAAACATAAGAACAGCAAGGGCAATATTTTTTCCACTAGTGTCCAGCTATCTTACCAGAGTCAACCCTAAATATTTCAACATAGCTGCTGCACAAGAGAAAGACCTAAATCCAACTATATGGAGATGGTGGAAATCCTTAAAAAGAAAACTAATGAACCCTTAAAGAAATCCAGGAAAACACAAATAAAAACTGAGGATATTCATAGACGTCTTAAAGAAATCTAAGAACAAAACCAGTTGAAGGAAACAAAACTGACAATGAAAATAGACTAAAATAAAACACAAACTGAGGGAATTCTGGAAATGAAAAATTTACAAATTCAGACAGAAACTACAGCAGTATGCTTTACCAACAGAATATAAGTTATGGAAGAGATAATTTCAGGTGTTGAAGATATGGTAGAAGAAACGGATAAGTCAGCCAAAGAAAATGTGAAATCTGGGACACTGTGAAAAGACCAAAATATAAGAATAATAAGAATAGAAGAAGGAGAAGAAACCCACTTCAAAGGTCCAGAAAATGTTTCCAACAAAATCATAGGAGAAAATTTCCTAACGTAAAGAAGGAAATTCCTATGAAGGTACAAGAAGCATACAGAACACCAAAGAGTTTGAAATAGAAAAGAATGTCCATTTGCCACATAGTAATTAAAACACTAAACACACCAAAGAATGGATATCAAAATCTACAAGGGAAAAAGGTCAAGTAACATATAGAGGCAAACCTATTAGAATTACAACTAACTTCTCAATGGAGACTCTAGATGCCAAAAGAGCATGAGGAGATGTGGTAAAGACTTTTAAGAGACTACAGATTATTATACAGCAAAACTTTCATTCACCTTAGATGGAGAAAATAATATATTTCATGATAAAGTCAAATTTAAATAATATCTATCTACAAATCTAGCCCTACAGAAGGTACTAGAAGTAAAACTCCCACCTAAAGATGTGGTGAAATTTTGTTTGTGCTCTAACAAATAAAACTTGCCTAGAGATCAGAGTATGGAGCTAGCTACTTGTTAACTCATAGATGCCAGGCAGTGGTGGCACACACCTTTAATGCTAGCAGTTGGTAGCTCATGCCTTTGATCCCAGTACATGGGAAACACGTGCCTTTAATCCCAGCACTACAGAGGAGGAAACTGGAAGTGATATGACTGGGCAAAGAGAGGAATATAAGGTGGGCAGAGACAGGAACGAGGCCCTTTTTAGACTGAGGAGTTGGTAAGGTAAGAAGTGATTTGCTTGCTCCTTTTGTCTTTCTGATCTTTCAGCATTTTTAAACCTACATCTGACCCAGGTTTTTATTGTTAAGACCAGAGTTTGCACTACATGAAGAGGTTAACTGAACCCATGAAAGCTCAAGAAATAAATAACCTCACACCAGCAAAATCAAATGAAGAGAAATACACACACATACAGCACAACCAACAACAACAATAACAACAAAATAACAGGAATTAACAATCATTGGTCATTGATATCTGTGGCGAACCTCTCGACCAGCGAGGAAGAACGACCACCACATCAGGATTCTACTCAGAACATGCTTTACTGGAGTGCCCTTGATTGATGGGGAGCAGGAAAGGAGGGGCAGGAAACGAGGGAGAGGAAGGGAAGGGCAGGAAGCAAAGGGGAGAGAGAGCATGAAGCGAAGGGGTGAACGGCACTGAGGCAGCTGCTTAAATAGGGAATTGGCACACAGGTTGCCCTGTGATTGGCTGCCACCAACAGCTGACACCAGACCGCATAGGGATAGGCTCAAGGATCCTCATCCACCTCGCATGCGGGAAGCGGGGGACACGCAGCTCTCAAAGGCATAGCCAAATATGGAGTTGTTTATTTCCAACAAGACAGGATGTCGGCGCCATCTTGTAATGGCGATCCTGTCCGGCTCACTACAGATATCTCTCAGTATCAATGGCCTGTGTTCCCCATTAAAGATACAGACTAACAGAATGAAAACCCCCAACCTAAAGTGGTTAATCACCCCACAAAGCAATGAAATAATTTCACACCAGTAAAACCAAAAGAAGGGAAATATACACATTCACTCACACTACTCACACTACTGCTAACAGAAAAACCAACAAAATAGATTTCAAATTAAAATTAATCAAAAGAAATGGGGGAGGACACTACATATTTATCAAAGGAAAAATTTTCCGAGATGACACTTCAATTCATAACATCTATGCCTCAAACAAAAGGGCAACAACTTTGTAAAGAAACCCTACTACAGCTTAAATCACATATTGACCCTAACACATTGATAGTGGGAGACTTCAATACCCAACTTTTACCAATGGACATGTTATCCAGACAAAAACCGAACAGAGAAATGTAAGGACTAACTAGAATTATAAACCACATGGACCTAACAGATATTTTAGAACAGTTCACCCAAACATCAAAGAATGTATCTTCTCAGCACTTCAGGGAACTTTCTATAAAATTGACCACAAGCTCAGACACAAAGCAAGTCTCCGTAAATAACAGGAAATTGAAATAACTCACTGCATCTATCAGACAGCCATGGATTAAAGCTGAATGTCATCATCAAAAGCTACAGAAAGTCTACAAATTCTTGGAAACTGAACAACTCTCTATTGAATAAAAAATGGATCAAGACAGAAATAAAGAAATTACATACTTTCTAGAATTCAATGGAAATGAATACAGAACATAGTCAAACTTATGGGACACTATGAAAGCAGTGCTAAGAAGAAAGATTATAGCACTAGGTGCCTACAAAAAAGAAATTGGAGAAATCTCACACTAGCAACTGAGCAGCACATCTGAAAGGTCTAGAACAAACAAAAGCAATCTCACACAAAACGAGTAGATGGCAAAAAATAATCAAATTAAAGGCTGAAATCAATAAAATAGAAAAAAACAGAATACAAACAATAAATGAAACAAAGTTGGTTCTTTGGGAAAACCAACAAAATAGACACACCTTTATCGCAACTAACTAAAAGACAGAGAGACTATGTAAATTAAGAAATGAATTGGGGGACATAGCAACAAATACTTGAGTAAATCTAAAGAATCAGTAGATCATACTTTAAAAACCTGTATTCCATGGTTGAATGCATTGGCACAAGAGACAGCTTCCTGAACTGAATGCTAAGATCGATCGACAATTAGTAAATGTGACCTCCTGAAACTTAAAAGCTTCTGTAAGGCAAAGGATACCATCAAGGGGACAAAATTCCACATCTGATAGAGGAATAATATCCAAAATATATAAAGAACTAAAGAAACTATATGTTCAAAAACCAAATAATCCAATTTTTAAAAATGGGGTACAGATCTAAACAGAGAATTCTCAACAGATGAAATCTCAAATGACCAAGAAACACATAAAGACATGTTTAGCATCCTTAGTCATCAGGGAAATGCAAATCAAAATTACTCTGAGATTTCACCTGTCAGAATGGCTAAGATCAAAAACACAAACAGCAATTCATGCTGGTGAGGATGTGGAACAATGAGAACATACCTCCATTGCAGGCAGGAATGCAAACTTGTACAGCCACTTTGGAAATCAATATGGTGGTTTCTCAGAAAATTGGGGCTTGATGTATCTCAAGACCCAGCTATACCACTCTTGGGCATATACTCAAAGGATGCTCAATCATACCATAAGAATGTCTGCTCAAATATGTTCATAGCAGTTTTATTCATAATATCCAGAAGCTGAAAACAGCCTAAATGTCCATCAGTCAAAGAATAGATAACGAAAATTTGGTACATTTACACAAAGCAATATTATAACTCAGCTGTAAAAAAACAATGGCATCATGAAATATGCAGGTAAATGGATAGAACTAGAAAAATATCATCCTGAGTGAGGTAACCCAGACCCAAAAAGACAAGCATGGTATATATTCACTCATAAGTGAATATTAACTGTAACATAACCAATAACCATACCCAGACCCAGAGAGGCTAGATAGCAAGGAGGGCCCAAGGGGGGACATATGGATCTCCAATGGAAGTGGAAATAGAAGAGATTTCATGGGTGGACTGTGGATGGGTAGAGATGAGAACATGAGAGATTGGGTTGGGGGTGGATGAAGAGAGAGAGTACTGAAATAGATGACTGGAAATGGGGTGGCATTTCTTCAGGATCAAGTAGAAGCCTAGTACAAAAGAAACTCCTAGTGGTCTACAAGGATGACTCAAGCTAAGACTCCTAGCAATAGTATATATATAGCCTGAACTGTGCCATCTCCTGTGACCAGAAAAGGCTTCCAGTGGAGGCATTGGGACACCAATCCAGCCACACAATCTTTCAACTAGTCTGTCCTGCTTATGAGATGTTCTGAGGTAATAAGGGTGGCACAGAGATCAGAGTAGTAGCCAGTCAATGACTGGTCCAGCCTCATATGTATACCATGAAAGTGAGCTTACCCTTGATATTACCTGACATTCCAGGACCCAAAGGTTGGATGGCCTAGAAACATAGGATAGAACCAAACATGATTGGAGGGGGGGAAAGGCAATGTAATGATGCCTAATGATATTCTGCTACACTTAAAGATTGGTGACTACCCCAACTGACATAACAGAGCCTTCATCCAGTAACTGATACAAACAGATGCAGAGACCCACAACCAAATATTAGGGATTAGGCCAAACTTGGAGAATACTGCTAAAGAGGGGGAGGAAGGATTGTATGAACTGGGAGGGTCAAAGACATTACACGAAAACCCACAGAAGCAACTAACCTGAGCTCATAGGAGTTCGCAGAGTCTGAACTGACAACCAGGGAGCCTGCATGGGACTGAATTAGACCCTCTACATGTATGTGACAGTTGTGTGGTTTGTTCTACTTGTGGGATTCCTAACAATGGGAGCATTGCTGTCCCTAATAATTGACTAGCTTTTGGGAGTCTGTTTGTCATACTGGACTGCCTTGCCTAGCCTTAATACAAAAGGAGGCGTTAAGTCCTACCTCAACTTGATAGGCCATGCTTTATTGATACACATGGGAGGCCTGCTGGTACAGGAAAACTGTCTATATTCTGTCAATTATGTTTTAAATAAATGCTGATTGGCCAGTAGCCAGTCAGGAAGTATAGGTGGGACAACCAAACAGGAAGTAGAGGCGGGTCAATGAGAACAGGAGAATTCTGGGAAGGAGGATGCCCATTCCTCCCCGGTCCTGTCCCAACCACAGGAGAAGGAAGATGTGATTGCCCCGCTGACAAAGGTACTGAGCCATGTGGCTAACATAGATAAGAATAAAAGGGGTTAACATAAGTTATAAGAGTTTATAAGAAGCCTGGGCTAATGGGCCAATCAGTTTATCATTAACATAGACCTCTGTGTGATTTCTTTGGGGCTAAATGGCTATGGGACCTGGTGGGAGGACAGAAACCAGGCAGGACATAAACCCAGACAACAATCTGCCCCTTTCTGAACAAGAACAGAGGAAGAATGGATTGCAGTAAGAGGAGAGGAGGAAGGGAAAACTGTGGTTGGGATATTAAATGAATATATAAATGTAATTAATTTTAAAAATGACATCATGAAATTGGCAGGAAAATGGATGGAACAGCAAAAAAAGTCATCCTGAGTAAGGTAACCCAGACTGAAAAAGGTCAATATGGTATGTTTGCTTAGGGTTTCTATTGCTGTGAAAAGACATCACAAGCATGGCAACTCTTATTTAGGAAAGCATTTAATTTGGATAGGCTTATGTTGTAAGAAGCTGCTAGTTCATTTCCCTACTGCCTGGCAGCTGAGACCAAAAATAACCACACAGAAACTGTATTAATTAAATCACTGCTTGGCCCATTAGCTCTAGCTTCTTATGGCTAACTCTTACATATTAATTTAACCTATTTCTAGTAATCTATGTATTGACACATGAACACATGGCAGCGACTTACCAGCAAAGTCTTGGCATGTCTGTCTCTGGCAGCAGCTCCATGGCTTCTTTCTGACTCTGCCTTCATTCTCCCAGCATTTAGTTTAGTTTTCCCTGCATAGCTAAGATCTGTCCTGCTTTATATGCCTACAGCAGTTTCTTTATTCATCAATGGTAATCACTGCATACAGAGGGGAATCCCACATCAGGCTTACAATTCAGAGGTTTAGTCCATTTCATCGTGGTAATGTGTAGACAGACATGGTGTTGAAGGAGCCAAGAGTTCTACATCTGGATTGGCAGGCATCAGGAAGAGAATAATACTGGGCCTGACTTGAGCTCCTAAAACTGCAAAGGCCATCCCTCTTGACACATACCCTCTAAAAATGCAGGACCTATTCCAGCACAGCCACAACTCCTAATAGTGCCACTCCCCATGGGCCTATGGGAGTCATTTTCATTCAAACCACCACGTATGTATTCACTTAAAGGTGGATTTTAGCCATTAAGTAAATGATAACCAAACTACAATCCGTAGACACAGAGAGGTTAGATAAGAAGGAAGGACCTAGGTGTGACACATGAACCTACTTGGGTAGGGAAAGTAGAATAGATTTTTGTGGGTTTACTGGGTATGGGTGATGATGGGAGCAGAAACAATTTTGTTGGCAGATGGAAGGAGAGAGTGAAGGAGAAGACTGCTGGAATTGGGGGTGCATTGTGGGGGTGTGTGGAATCCCAGTACAGTGGAAATTTCTTATAATCTATGAAGGTAATCTTAATAAGGATTCCTAGTAATGGGGGATAGATATGGAGCTTTAGGTAACCATCTCTTATAGCAAGGAAAGGGTTCTAGTGGCAGGAATGGGTTGAGTTCATTTGAGTTGTTGGCCAAAGGCATCCCATGGAAATCCCCATACAACCTAGGCTGATGCCAAGACAAAGGGTTTCTCTCTACAAACTGATAGTGGGGGCACCACTGCAGAGGACAAAATTTCCACAACTCATTGAATATGGAGAAGTTGAGCTGGTGCCTCCATGAAGTCTTCACTCCTATGTTTTAGTCTTTTTGGTGCAGGGAAATACTCTGTAGGCTACTGAAAGCAAAACATGCTCATCAACCCAGCCACAAAATCTTTGACCTACAGTCTATCATGCCTGCAAAATATGCTATGGCAATGGTAAAACAGAACTTGTGGGTATTGTCAATCAATATGTGATTTGTCTTCGGTCGACTCCATGAGAAGGAACCCATACCCAACACTGCTTGAATAACCGAGAACCAGAGACTAGATAGCCCAGAGACCTATGGTAAAACTAAATATGACTGGTATAAAAAACAAAATCAATAAAATGATTTCTAATGCTGTTCTGCAATACTCATAGATCAGTGAGTTATCCAGTCACCACCAGAGAGGCTTCCTCCAGCAGCAGATGGAAACAGAGGCAGAGATCCACAGACAGAAATTATGCAGAGAGAAACAGTCTACACTGAAGGTCTCTATAAAAATCCCTGCCCTTAGAATTCAGGGACTCCTGTAGAGGTAGAGAGATTTTAAGACTCACAGGGGAGGGAGTACATTGGGAGAACAAGGACTTCTGGATCAACTAAGCACATGTGAGCTCATGAGTTTGTGGCAATGCAGGCCACTCAGATTGGTGGTAGCATGGCCCTCAGACATCAACATGGCCTTAGGTGGCAGCCCAGATCACAGACATCGGTATGACCTTCACTGGTAACACAGGTCACACACATCAACACAGACCCCAACTTCAGTAGTGCCTCAGACCTAGAGATAGATTTTGGTGACAGTGCAGGCCTGGGCACACATGACCCCAGATGGCAGCATAGGCGACCTATAGTAGCCTGCTCTTCACCATTGATATGCCTTTAGTTCTGCCTCTCTCCACATGCATGAACCATTCTGCCTCTCCTTCTCTCCCGTTTCTCCACTACATCCTAGTGGTGCCCACCCACTAAGGCCATGGGGCACTGGGTAGACCTGGATTTAAAAATAAACCAATTCAAACACAGAATGAGGGAAGACACAGCTTCGTAACAGTTATGGAAATACAGAATAAAATTAGACTCTTTAGGTAATTCAGAGAGACATTTAAATATCAGTTCTTCATGATTCATGTATAACAATTAGACTGCGTTCATGAATCAAAACGCCTGCGTCTAAATCTTATTCAGCGTAGCTAACATGCAAACATGGGTAAGTCATTTAACCTCTCTGTGCTTCAGTTTCTTCATATGCAAAATGAGGATGATAGCTCATTTAAAAACTACTGTACTGTGATAATTAAATAAGATGCTAACTATAGACAATAGTACCTAGGAAACAGTGGGATATGTGAGCGGTTATTTACCATTTTATCAATTAAAAACATTGTTCATGCTTTCCTTACTGTTCACTTTGACTACTGCTTAGACAACAAGCTCCAGTGAAAAACGCATATTTGCTCAGAATTGGGAAGCCTGTTTCAATCACTACCTGTCATTACCTCATTTAGAAAAGTTCCAGGTAATCAAGTTCTATCTGTTTGGATTCTATATCTCCTACTTGGAAGGTGTGAGAAAGGTTAGTTAAAAACCTAGGTAAAGGCATGCAAGAGTAGAAAATCTTTCAATTTGACAAAAACAAAAAGCCTATCTGGCTGGAAGTGGATTGATGAAATGTGGTCTCTAGAGGGTGCTAAAAACACACAAAATAGAACTGTAATAAAGATTCTTGGGAAGCTTTAAAAACAGGGATTATTCTCTATAGCCATACTGATGAATATCTTGCATATCACCATAGAACCTTCATCTGGCGATGGATGGAGATAGAGACAGAGACCCACACTGGAGCACTGGACTGAGCTTCCAATGTCCCAATGAGGAGCAGAAGGAGGGAGAAAATGAACAAAGAAGTCAGGACCACAAGGGGTGCACCCACCCACAGAGACAGTAGGGCTGATCTATTGGGAGCTCACCAAGGCCAGCTGAACTGTGACTGAAAAAGCATGGGATAAAACCGGTCTCTCTGAATATGGCAGACAATGAGGGCTGCTGAGAAGCCAAAGACAATGGCACTGGGTTTTGATCCTACTTCATGTTCTGGCTTTATGGGAGCCTAGCCAGTTTGGATGTTCACCTTCCTAGACCTGGATGGAGGGGGGAGGACTTTGGAGGAACCCTGACTGCTCTTCAGACTGGAGAGAGAGGGGGAGAGGAGTGGGGGGAGGGGGAGAGGAGTGGGAGGAGGGGGAGGGAAATGGGAGGCTGGGAGGAGGTGGAAATTTTTTTCAATAAAAATAATAATAATAATAATAAACAGGGATTATTGGTGCATGGGATAGTTGTTGCCAAAGAGCTCTAACCTGGGACTATTGTAGATAGGTTGGGATTCACACCCCCCTGAATATAGTTACGGGTGGCCTAAGTACTTACGTATCAGCTATCAGCCTGTGTTCTATAATTCGGCTATGGTCACCATCAAAATGTAGTAATGAGCTGGTACTGACATTTTTACATTCTATTCTATCACAACTTTATCCCAGGACTATGTAGGATATGAGTGGTGCTGACAAGGAACACGTTGGGGGCAGATCTGGAAATGAGGGTGGGGAGAAAAACTTTCCTAGCTTAAGAAGGACAATGAATGCCCGAAAGATGTCCACTTCCTGGATTTGGTAAGTAAGTATATAATCCTTTGGAAAAAGAACTGAGCTAATGAGGCCACAATAAGCTCAAGTGGCAAAGAGATCCTAAATATTCTTGAGTGATATAAGAAGTGGGAATCTGGAAATTTTCTAGTTTCTGAGTGAGAGGCTTCAGCATCCTTCATCACTCCCTGACATAGGAGACTCTTTTCTTTTCCAGCTACGGGCAGCTCAGGCACCCCAGTGATTGAATTTCATTTAAAAACTACACTTTCTGCCTATTTTTAATTTTTGAAAAGCATAAAGATATGAAATAACATGAGTTAACATTTATCATCAATATCTCTCAATAAGAATGGTCTCAATTCCTCCAATAAAAAGACACAGGCTAACAGAATAGATATGAAAACAGGATAGATCATTCTATTGCATATAAGAAATATACATCAATATCAAAGGTAGACATTGCCTCAGAGTAAAGGGTTAGAAAAAGTTTTTCCAAGCAATTTGACTTAAAAAGTAAGCTGGTGTAGATATTCCAGTATCTAACAATATCTAACAAAATAGACTATAAACCAAAATTAATTAAAAGATACCGAGAAGGGCATCTCATACTCATTTTCATTGAAGGAAAAATGCACCAAAAAGATGCTTCAATTTTTAATATCTATGCCTGAAATGCAAGGGCATGCACATTAGTAAAGGAAACATTACTAAAGACAAAACCCCACATTGAACCTCACACATTAATAATGGGAGACATCAGTACCCCACTCTCACGAATGACAGGTTATCCAGACATAAACTAAACAGAGAACTAATAGAGCTAACAGACATTATGGATCAAATGGACCTAACAGATATCAACAAAATATTTCACCCGAATACAAAACATATATCTTCTCAGCACCTAATGGAACCTTCTCCAAAACAGATCATATACCCAGTCACAAAGCAAGTCTCAAGAGATAGAAGAAAATCGAAATAACCCCCTGCATCCTGTAAGACCACCATGAATTAAAGCTGGATTTCAACAAAAGAAACAATAGAATGTCTACAAACTCATGGAAACGGAATAAGCCCATATTGAAGGACTACTGGGTCAAGGAGGAAATAAAGAAAGTAAATGGAAGACTTCCTTGAATTCAGTGAAAATGAATGCATACCATACCCAAACTTAGAAAACACTATGAAAGCAGTGCTAAGAGGAAAGTGCATAGCACTAAGTGGTTCCATAAAGAAGTTGCAGAAATCTCTTGCTAGCAGTTTGACATCACACCTGAAAGGTCTAGAACAAACAGAAGAAAGATTACCCAAGAGGAATAAATGGCAGGAAACATCAAACTGGGGGCTGAAATAAATAAAATATAAACAAAGAGGGGACTACAAAGAATCAATGAAACAAAGGGTTGGTTGCTTGAGAAAATCAAGATAGACAAATCCTTATCCAAACTAACTAAAAGACACACAGAGAGAATATCCAAATTTAAAAAATCAGAAACAAAAAGGAGGACATAACAACAGACACTGAGGAAATCCAAAGAATCATTAGGTCATACTTCAAAAACTTGTACCTAACAAAGTTGGAAAATCTAAAAGAAATGGACAATTTTCTCATTAGGTGCCACTTACTAAAGTTAACTCAAGATCAGATAAATAATGTAAATAGACCTATAACTCCTAAGGAAATAGAAACAGTCATTAAAATACTCAAAACCAAAGAAAGCCTATGGTCAGCAAGTTTTAGTGCAGAATTCTCCCATAATTTCAAAGAAGAGCTAATACCAATATTCCTCAAATTAGTCCACAAAATAGAAACAGAAGGAACATTGCTAAATCGATTTTATGAGGTCACAGTTACCCTGATACCCAAACCACACCAAGACTCAACAAAGAAAGAGAATTACAAACTAATTTTCCTCAAGGACATTGATGCAGAAATACTCAATAAAATACTAGCAAACTGAATCCAAGATAACATAAAGCAGAGATGTAGGGATGGTTCAACATACAAAAATCTGTCAATGTAGTCTACCATATAAAGAAACTCAAAGGTCAAAATAAAGATCATCTCATTAGATGCTGAAAACTTTTTGACAAAAACCTAAAGCTCCCCTATGATAAAAGTTTTAGAGATAACAGGGATATAAGGGACATATCTAAACACAATAAAAGCAATACACAGCAAGTCAATTGCTAACACTAAATTAAATGGAGAGAAACTCAAAGCAATTCCACTAAAATCAGGAACAAAAAAAGTTGTCCACTCTCTTCAATATAGTCTTGATGTTTTAGCTAGACCAATAGGAAAACTATTTTTCTATTATAGGAGATCAAGGGGATACAAATTACAAAGAAAGAAAGAAGTCAAAACATCACTATTTGCAGATGATATGATAGTATACATAAACAACTCCAAAAATTCTACCATGGACTTTCTAAAGCTGATAAACACTTTCAGCAAAGTAGTTGAATACATGATTCATTCAAAAAAATCAGTAGCCTGCCTATATATAATGATAAATGGATGGAGAATGAAATTAGTGAAACAACATCCTTCACAACAGTCACAAATCATATAAAATATCTTGGTGAAACTCTAACCAAGTAAGTTAAAGACCCATATGACAAGAACTTCAAGTCTTTGAAGAAAGAAATCGAAGAAGATATCAGAAGATGGAAAGATCTCTCATGCTCATGGATCAGTAGTATTAGCAGTAAAAATGGTCATCCTACCAAAAGCAATCTACAGATTCAATGCCATCACCATCAGAATTACAGAACAATTCTTTATAGACCATGACAGAACAATACTCAACTTCATATGGAATACCAAAAATGTCAGGATAGCTAAAACAATCCTGTACAATAAAAGAACATTTAGAAGTATCGCCATCCATGATCTTAAGCTCTATCACAGAGTTATATAAACAAAAATGATATGATATTAGCATAAAAACAGACAAGTGGATCAATGAAATTTAAATGAAGACAGAGACATATGGACAACTGATTTTTGACAAATAAGCCAAAATTACACAATGGAAAAAGGAAAGCATCTTCAGCAGAGGGGAATGGTCTAATTGGATGTTGTCATGTGAAGAATGCAAATAGATTACAAAACTCAAGTTCAAGTAGATCAAAGACCTTAATATAAATCCAGGTACAATGAAACTGATAGAGAAAAAGATAGCCTTGAACTCAATTGCAACCTCCTGAATTGAACACCAATAGCACAGACAATTAGATCAACAATTAATAAATGGGACCACATGAAGCTGAAAAGCTTCTGTAAAGCAAAGGACACCATCAATAGGAAAAAACAATATCCCCCACAATGGGAAAAGATCTTCACCAACCCTGAATCTGAGAAAGAACTAATTTCCAAAACATATGAAGAACTCAAAAAACTAGACAAGTTAATGATTGAATTTTAAAAAATCTGATCTAAACAGATAACAGAGGAATTTCAAATAGCCGAGAAACACTTAAAGATATGTTCAACATCCTTAGCCATCAGAAAAATGCAAATCAAAATGATTCCAATATTCCATCTTGCACTTACCAGAATGGTTAAGATCAGTAATGTAAGTGACAGCTCATGCTGAAGAGGATGTGGAGCAAGGCGAACACTCCTCTATTGCTGGTGGGTATACAAATTTATATAGGCACTTTGGAAGTCAGTGCCGCGGTTTCTCAGAAATTGGGAATTGACATACCTCCAGACCCAAAAGGATGCTCCATCATACTGCAAGGACATTTGTTCAGCTATGTTCATAGCAGCATTATTTGTAATAACCAGAAGCTGGAAATAACGTAGATGTCCCTCAACCTAAAAATACACAAAGAAAATGTAGAACATTTACACAAAGGAGTACTACTCAGCTGTTAAACACAATGACATCATGAAATTTGTAAGGCAAATGGATGGAATTAGAAAAATTATCCTGAGTGTGGTATCCCAGACCCAGAAAGACACACATGGTATGTACTCACTAATTAGTTGATATTAGCTGTAAAGTAAAAGATGATAATGCTATGATCCACAGACCCAGAGAGGCTTAGTAACAAGGAGGGCTTAAGCAGGGACTCAAGGATCTCCCTGGGAAGGAGAAATAGAATAGATTTTACCAGTGGACTAAGGGCAGGTAGGGTTGAGAACAAGAGGGATGGAGGGAGGGAGAAAATACTGGGAAAAATGACTAAAATTGGGGGGGGGCATTCAGGGATGAGGTGGAAACCTAGTGCAATGGAAACTCCATGAAATCTACAAGAGTCACCTTAACAAAGACTCCTAGTAATGGGGGAATACAGAACCTGAACTGGCCATCTTCTGTAACCAGGCAAGGTATCAAGTGGAAGAACTGGGGCACCAACCCAGTCACAAAACCTTCTAACTACAGTTTGTCCCACCTGCAGAGAGTTCTGGGACCAGAACCTAGCAGAATCCTCATCAAAGAGACCAGAGAAACTTTGTCCAGAAACTGATGGAAGCAGATGTAGCATCCCACAGCCAAACATTAGGCAGAGCTCAGGGAAGGGAGGAAGGATCAGAGGAACCAGAGGGATCAGGGACACCATGGAATCAACTGACTGGAATTCATGGGGGGTCTGGCTTAGGTCCTCTGCCTGTATGTTATGGGGTAGCTTAGTGTTTTAGGGAGGTTCCTAACAGTGGGAGTGGGGGCTGTCTCTGACTCTTTTGTCTACTTTTGTGCCCCTTATCCAGTCTTGATGTGATGGTACGTGCCTGGTCTTATGAAAGCTTGCTATGCTGTTTGGTGGATGTACCTAGGAGGGCTGCTCTTGTCTGAGGAGAGGTGGGGTGGGGTGGGGTGGGGGAAACTGGAGGGTAGGGAAGCTGGGAAAGAGAGACTGTGGGGGAGGAAGGGAGGGGAAACTGCAGTCAGGATGTAATATATGAGTGAAAATTTTTAAAAGAGAGAAACTAAGTCCATCTTTCTGATGTCTACAAGAAACTCAACTTTGCCTTAACAGTTGGCACCATATAAACGTGAAATGATGGAAAACCTACTCAAACCAAATGGCAAAGCAAGTGATGCTATCCTACTAGCTGACAAAATAGACTTCAAACTAAAGCTAATCATAAAGAATAAAGAAGAACACTTCATGATAATGAAGGAAATGATTAACCAAAAATACATTATAATCCTAAACACATATGCACCAAATTCTGGTGCAATCAATTTTATAAAAAGGATACTACTAGAATTGAAGAGATTAATATCAATCCAATAATAGTAAGTGATTTCAATACCCCACTTTCTCTACTAGATAGGATACCTAAACAGAAAATAACAAAACAAAACAGAGAAACACAAAAATTAAATGCCACTTATATCAAATAGACAAATATCTACAGTATATGCCACAGAAACATAAAAGAATATACATTTTCATTATGAGCCCATGGGAACTTCTCTGAAGTACACCACATACCAAAGCAAAAAACACACATTAACAAATTCAGAAAATTTCAATTATCCCATATAGCCTATCTGATTATAATGCAATAAATCATAAAATTGACAGCAAATAAACCTACATTAAATCCAAAAATATATGGAGGTTAAACAACTCATCAGTGAATGATAAATGGATCAAAGAAAATCAAGAAATTAAAACTTTCCTGGAACTAAATGAAAATAATGCAACACAATAAAACCTCTAGGACACACAAAAACAATCTGATATATCTTTTGTACCACTTCCAACAACCCTACTCAGTACACAGATTTCCCATGCCTCCTCTATTGTCCAGTACAATGAGTCCCCCTCATCTCCCATCCATGCCTTTTTCTGTAACTGCCAGAATCTAGCCTGGGTCCTATAACCAGTGCATGGATCTAGTCTGGCCTCTTCTGCCTGCACAGTGAAGGACCAACCCACAGGACCCTCCCATGCCATAACAACCTTTCCACCCAGTCAAATTTAATACCACACTCCAGGTTTGGGCCAGGAAAGATATCCTGGTATACCAGCCCAGTCCCCTTTGTCCACCTGAGTTCATCCCAACCAAGCTGTTTTCCAACCCTCCTGCATATCCTCTACTGTAACCTTCTCTGTTCATAACAGACACAGAACTAACAAAAGAAAACATACCCAGATATCACTGCAAAAATGAAACAATACAAAAGAGCAAGCTAGTACCTTCTTTCCAAAACTCACTAGTCCTGTACGTTTAGTTGCCACTGGGAATGACCTAGATGAACTCCAGAACACGGAGTTCAAAAGAATGATCATAAACTTCACTGCAGAGTTCAAGTTTACAGAAGACACAAAGAAACAGTTCAATGAAATTAAGGAAAAAGAGCTTAAGGAGAATAAACTCTTGATTGATGACCAAGAAACACAAACATAAGGCTGATAGAAATGTTGAGGACAATCCAAGGCTGGAAAACAGAATTTAATAAGGACAGAGAAACTTTGAAGAGGACTCAAGATGAAGACAAAATTGAGAAACATGTGGCCCAACTAGAAAACTGAAAGGAAAGCCTTACAAGTAGAGTGACTCAAACAGAAGACAGAAGATCAAGTTTGGGAGATAAAACAGAGGATCTACACCAGACAAGCAAGGAAGATGAACATAAAAAACCAAAACCAAAAAAAAAAAGGAAAGGAACACACAGGAACATGATATATCATTAAAAAACTAAAAATATGAATTATAAGCATAGATGAGAGAGAAAAGAATTTTAAGAAGACAGAAATATGGCACTGTTGACCAAGGTTTGTTCCTACCCTGACACCAAATAGTTACCAAAGAACGATTGGAAACATGTTTTTACATATCATGAACATATCAAACCTTCTGTTGGGTAGTAATAGGATCTGAGAATAGTTCCCAAACTAACTTATATTAATTATGTGTTGACTCATAGTTTTTTATTTTTCCTAAACCTCTCCCTCTTCAACCTTTCTATTTCATCCACACACATACTTACCTATTCAACATTCTATTCTTTCAGCCATATATCTATCTATTTATTCAACAATTTTCCCATATGTCTGCCCATCTATTATGTATCAGGAGTTAAGAAATATCTCTAGAGTCCAATCCTGTAGATTTGAATCCTAACTCGCTTGTTTCCTTTTCTTTTCTTTCTTTCTTTGTGTGTGTGTGTGTGTGTGTGTGTGTGTGTGTGTGTGTGTGTGTCAGATAGTAGACAGACGATACAAAATATCTATGCTTCAACTTTCTTCTATGGAAACTGAATATGATGATAGTATCTAATACATATGACTTTCTTTAAAATTAAATTGGTTAATATATTTACAGTATTTTAAAGAATGTCTGACATATAACAGCAATTGGAAACAAATGCTGACTGCTGTTGCTGGATAGCAATTAAGTTTCAGACACTTTGGTAAACTATGGATTAATGTAATTAAAATCTTTGACCCAGACTTTCAGAACCCCATGTTGAGGAAAGGAAGTAAATTATAATTCAGTGATACATGTATCCAAAAGTAAATATTACAAGGTCTAGTAGTCATAGGATTGGAAGAACAAGATTGCTGGGGTTTGTACTGGAGAACATCTAATAAAGACAACACTAGAGTTGGGTGGTTATTTAATATTTATTTTATTTTATGTTGTGTGTATCTGTATATGGGGGTGGAGGGTGCTCCGGGTACATGTGAGTTCAGGTACCAGTAGCGTCCCAAAGATTCCCCTGGAGATGGAATTACAGGTGATTGTGAACCGCCCTAAGTGGCTGCTAGGAACTGAATTCTGTTAGTTGGAAAGATTAAAGGAATGAGCCAGAAAGATGGCTTTGTGAAGGTCCTTGCTGCCAAATCTGAAAACCAGAGTTTTATCTCCGAGATCCACATTGTGGAAAGAGAGAGCTAATTATCTCAAACTGTCCTCTGACAACCACACACACACACACACACACACACACATACACAATGGCACATGCATATATGCATACAATAAGTAAATAAAAGAGTATCCATAAATAAACATATTTTAATGTCAATTTTTTGTATCATTTGTCGATTTTAAGTTAGACCATAAGTTATATAATATTTTATTAACATTAGCAATAGCTAATCCATAATGTGCATTTTTATAAATATAATTTTGATATATAAATTAGAAGACCTTCTGATAATTTTTAAAAATGAGTTATTTACCTTTTTTTTTAATGTGTATGAGTGTTTGCATGAATTGATGTAAATGTACCACTTGGTGCTTGGTGCCCACATTGGCTAGAAGATAGAATTGGATCCTCTGGACCAGGAATTACAGACAATTGTGAGCACCCAGGTAGGTGCTGGGAATCAAATTCAGGTCCTCTATAAGAGCAGAAATGCTCTTAACCACCGAACCATCTTTCTAGCCCCAAGACCCTTTATGGTAAAGACATAGAATTAATCTTATTGGTAAGGTTTTAAACAGGTTGGAGCAGGCACCAACAGATTAGTTTTAAATGACTTCTCTCCATTAGTTTTACTTGAACAAGATAAGGATCTTGGGAAAACCTATCTTTAAAAAGAAGATCATGGGTAAACAGGCAGTAGTTTTTACTTTTGAAATTATAAGTTTATGCTGAATTTTATCTTAGAAAAACGAGGTACTAAATATTATCTTATATTTTAATAACATCAATTTTATCATATAAAGGCTTATCTAAGTTTTTAATGCTACTGTTCATTGTTGTATCTTCTATAGTCCTAATCATACAAAGGAAACTGAATAAAAACATTGGAACAATGTATATTTATACTTGTATTACAGCTTCAATCTAATATATATAATATTTGTATATTACAAATATTTTTAAAAATGAAACCTATAGCTATTACAGTGTACATTGCCCAGGGGCATCATAACCAACATAAAGCAATTTTTTGACTTATTATTATTTTTACCCATGACTATCACACAAAATGAAATTAATAGCTTTTTTCTGTATGAGGATGTTTTGCCTTCATGTAGGCCTGAGCACCATGTGCATATTTGGCATCCACAGAGGCCAAAAGAGGGTGTCAGATTCCCTGAAACTGAAGCTACAGTGAGCCTGCCATGTGGGTTCTGGGAAACGAGCCCATGTCCTTCAGAAGAGCAGCTGGTGCTCTTAACTACCCAGCAATCTCTTCAGCTCTGAAATTAATAGCTTTTTAAGAGTTTGTTTTTAAAAAATTATTAAAATCTCTATATCCAATGTTAAGTTTTAAACTTTATTATTACAATGGTGAATGTTTTATAGGAATAAATAATATTTTGAAATTTTTATGATATATTTAACAGATTACAAAGTACCGGTTTCATAGGTTTTTAAGAAGGTAAATGAGTATATTAATTTGTAGTTATAAGTCTTTTAAATATATATAAAACACTAATGTTTATGCATATACATACACACATATTTTTATTTTTTTTAAAAGAAAACAAACTGCCATTTTCATCATACATACCAATCCAAGGTCCCACTCCCTCCACCTATTTCCCCATCCACTCCCCAGAGAGGACAAGGCACATTGCCTTGGAGAAGGTCCAAGGCCCTCCCCACTATTTCCAGGCTGAACAACGTATACATCCAAAGAGAATAGGATCCAAAAAAAGCCAGTACAAGCAGTAGGGATAAATCCTGGTGCTACTGCAAGTGGCCCCACAGTCTGGACCAGTCACTCAACTGTCACCCACATTCAGAGGGACTGGTTTGGTCCTATGCTTGTTCCTTCCCAGTCTGGCTGGAGTTGGTGACTAAGGTAAACTGTTTCAGTGAGTGTCCCCATCTTGACCTCTTTGTTCATATTCTCACTCCTCCCACTCTTCAACTGGACTTTGAGAGCTCAGTGCAGTGCTCTGATGTGGGTCTCTGCCTCTGTTTCTATCAGTTGCGGGCTAAAGGTTCTATGGTGATATTTAAGATATTCATCAGCCTGACTACATGGCAAATCAAGATTGGCACCCTCTCCTCTATTGCTTAGGGTCTTAGCTGGGGTCATCCCTGTGGTCTCCTGTGAATGTCTCTAAAGCCAAGTTTCTTGCTAGCCCCATAATGGCTCCCTCAATCAAGATATTTCCTTCCTTCTTCTCATCCCCATCCTTCCTCAATCTTGACCATCCTGCTCCCTCAAGTTCTCCTTGCCACTACCCTACTCCCCTCCTCATCCCCTTCCATTCACCCTTCCTTCTGCCCTCACCCCATGCTCCCAATTTTCTCAGAAGATCTTGTCTATTTCAACTTTCCAGGTGGACTTATATATGTTTTTCTTAGGGTTCACCTTCTTACTTAGCTTCTCTAGGATCATGAACTATAGTTCAATATCCTTTGTTTATAGCTAGCAACTTATGAATGAGTACTTACCATATTCATCTTTTTGGGTCTGGATTACCTCACTCATGATGGTGTTTTCTAGTTCCATCCATTTCCATGCAAATTTCAAGATGTGACCATCTTTTTTTTAACCACTGAGTAATACTCTAATGTGAAAATGTGCTACATTTTCTTTATCCATTCTTTGATTGAGGGGCATCTAGGTTGATTCAAGGTTAATGGCTATTACAGATAATGATGCTATGAACATAGTTGAATGATTGTCTTTGTAGTATGATTAAGCATCTTTTAGGTATATGCCCAAGAGTGGTATTGTTGGATCCTGAGGTAGGTTGATTCTCAATTTTCTGAGAAACTGTCATGCTGACTTCCAAAGTGGTTGTACAAGTTTGCATTCCCACCACCAATGAATGAGTATTCCCCTTACTCCATATCCCCTCCAGCATAAGCTATCATTGGTGCTTTTGATGTTAGCCATTCTGACAGGTGTAAGATGGAATTTCAGAGTTGTTTTGATTTATATTTCCCTGATGACTAAGGATGTTGAACATTTCCTTGAGTGTCTTTTAGCCATTTGAGATTCTTCTGTTGAGAGTTCTGCTTAGTTCTATACCTCATTTTTAAATTGGGTTATTTGGAATTGGCATAAAAACAGAGAGGTTGACCAATGGAATCAAATCAAAGACCCAAATATTAATCCACACACTTATGAACACCTGATTTTTGACAAAGAAGTTAAAATTATACATTGGAAAAAAAGATAGCATCTTTCCATTTTATATTTTTTGTTTCTTTGTCAAAAATCAGATTTTTTGAAAGTGTGTGGATTCATATTTGGGTCTTCAATTTGGTTCCATTGGTCCTATTGTCTGTTTTTATGCCAATACCATACTGTTTTCAGTATTGTCGCTGTGTAGTAGAGTTTGAAGTCAGGGATTGTGATGCTTCCAGAAATTCTTTTATTGTACAGGATTGTTTTGGCTATCCTGGGTTTTATTGATTTTCCATATGAAGTTGACTACTGTTCTTTTGAGGTCTGTGAAGAATTTTGCTGGGATTTTGATGGGCATAGCATTAAATCTATAGATTGCTTTTGGTATAATTCCCATTTTTACTATGTTAATTCTACCTCCCCAAGATTCTGGTGTCTTCTTCAATTTGTTTCTTCAAAGATTTAAAGTTCTTATCATACAAGTCTTCCACTTGGTTGGCTAGAGCTACTCTGAGATATTGTAGCTATTGTGAAGGGTGATATTTCTCTGATTTCTTTCTCAACCCATTTATTATCTGTGTACAGGAAGACTACTAATTTTTTTTAGTTAATCTTGTATTCTGCTACAGTATGAGTTTATGAGTTGTAGAAGTTCCTTGGTAGAATTTTTGGGGTTGCTTATGTAAACTATCATATCATCAGCAAATAGTGAGAGTTTGACTTGTTCTGATTTGTATCCTTTTGATCTCCTTTTGCCCAGGCAGGAGGGCACTGAGCCACAGGCATGGTCTCAGCTACTTTCCTCCCCACGCCAGGTGGGAAAATAAGCATCCAGACCTGAAGTGGGTGGTAGGCATCAGCCCAAACCTTTCAGACCACATTTGTGCACCATTTGTTGGCAAAGGTTTCTGTTTCACCTGGTCCCACAACCATTCAGTCCCAAAGAAACACACATAAGTCTACATTAATTATAAACTGGTTGGCCTATTAGCTCAGGCCTCTTGTTAACTAACACATCTTACATTAACACATAATCCTTGCCTGTGTTAGCCATGTGGCTTGGTACCTTTACCAGTGAGGCATTCTCATCTTGCTTTTTCTGCATCTGGGTGATAACTGCAGACTGAGACTTTTCTCTTCCCAGAATTCTCCTGTTCTGGTTGTCCTGCCTGTACTTCCTGCCTGGCTACTGACCAATCAGCATTTTATTAAACCAATACAAGTGACAAATCTTTACAGGTACAATACCATGGTCCCACAGTATTTCCCTTTTTTTCTTTACAAAACAAGAACTTTAAATCTAATTTCCTTTGTTTATATTTTTTCTCACCTCTCTTGTTTTTGACCACATGAGTCTTTAATTGGCTAAGCCATAGCTTTGACAGCTGACTCCACCTCATTCCTTAGCTTTCTGAGAGTCTAGCTTCATGGCAAAGGTACAGGTAGGAGCCATGTTTATTGCCACAACTCTATGGAGTTTCAAGGTCCCCACCACCACCAAAAAACATGCTGTTAGCTATTTATAAACACCATTTAAGTGTTTGGTAGTGGGGCCTTTTAAAAGAGCTGCAAGGTTTTTTCAGCTAAAGCTGAGTCAGGAAGCCTCTCTTAAATGAAATGTCCTTGCCTCTAGCAAACAGAGCCTTCATAAGAATATGCTGCTACCACGAAGTTGTGCTTAACTCTGTTCTTTTGTGTCTAGAACTACTTCTCAAGCTCTCTTAGGTTGTATGTGGATGTAGTTGCCCACATTGGCGCCATTTTGTTGGCAGAGGCTGCTTGTTCATTCCTAGCTTCCCAGACCCAAGGCTGCTCATTTTTTTCTGGCTACTGAGACGCAAAATAATCACAGACTGCATTAATTAAAACATTGTTTGGTCTATTAGCTTAGGCATATTTCTAGCTAACACTTACATCTTAAATTAACCCATTATTATTAATCTGTGTATTGCCACGTGGTGGTTGCAGTCAAACAATAAGCTTCCGTCCAGCACCTGTCTCCTGCCATGGTGGCTACCTGACATCTCCCTAACTCTGCCTACTCTCTCCCTACATCTCTGCCTGAATCTTCTGCCCAGCTCTACTCTGTTAAATCATTGTCTGAAAGCAGCTTCTTTATTAACCAATGGCAATAAAATATTCACAGCATACAGAGGGGAGTCCCACATCACATCATGATCCCAGTATGTGTGTATGTGCATGTGTGTGTGAGAGAGAGAGAGACAAAGACAGAGACACACAGAGAGACAGAGAGAGACAGAGAGAAAACTAGAGTTTCTGGAGTTGAATAGAGCATCCCAGAGACGAAATAATTAAAGTGTCCTCCTTCCCATCTTCAGGTACCCACAAATATCCTTGAGAATGACCCCTGAACATAACTCTGAAATAATTAGTCTCTGAGGATTATTCTTCTTCCAATCTATGTTTAGTTCATTTCTTTGTTTGTGTTCTTTCCCCCCGCCTTTTTTTTTTAGCTCTCATTCTCATTGCTTTATTAAGTACCAGAACTTTGGATGCATTACATTGTGGCCTAAATAGGCAACTTTTTCATTTTTGGTTGGTTGTTTTATGTTGTTGTTGTTATTGTTGTTAGTTGTTTCTTCCCATTCATTCCAGATTCAAAAAAAATCAACTCAACATCTGAGGAAAATAATCATACCCTTTCTATGGAAAAAAATGATAAAGTTTATCTCTGCAGATGAAGGCTTCTAGTGGATAATAACTCTCACTGTCCAGGAAACAATGTTTGGTTGGTGCTGTAACTCCAAAATTGTGGGAAGAACATCCTACTCAAATTTTCAGTAAAGTTTTAGACTTTGCTACTCAACAACCGGAGTACCTCAGGAAATGAGCAGTATATACTGTAACTTGTGTGTTTGACCTCTGTTGGTCAGTCTGCATGACTAAGATAACTCTGGATTCCTATTCATTTGCCTTTCAGATATGTTCTCCAAACAGCAGGTGTGTTGGCACATGTTTTTGAACCCAACACTCGGGCGGCAGAAGCAATCAGACCTCTTAGTTTGAGGCCAACCTGATCTATGGAATGAGTTCCAGGACAGCCCAGGCTACACAGGGAAACCATGCCATGAAAATCAAAACAAAAACAGATATATTCTCTACCATTACAGAAATTATAGGAATTCCCTTTCAGATATGCAGATAGCAAGGAATTTTTTCCCCAGTCTCTATGCCATCAAGAGATTATGACAGTTGTTTCCTCTGTTATATAGAAAAATGTATATATTTTGGTTTTTAATTTAATGTTTTAAATTAGCATACAAAGTAATAGGTTTCAACCTGGAATTTCATGCTCTCCAATCTCCCTGCTCTCTGGTGCTAGTTCCCATTCCTCAGTCGTTAGTCCCACTGCTTTTATGTATTCTATTAACCCTTTTGTCTCCGTCATGGCCCTCCATTATAACCTCATTTCCCCATTTCAAGATCTTTATTTTTAGTAACATAATCTTTGTAATAGCTACATGCATATACACACAAATAAAATATAAATTCTAGGAAAGCATGTGATTTTGTACTTGTGAATCTGGGATGTTCCACTTGACATAAATTCCACTGCCATCCATTTCCCATTTACATGTCCTGATTTTGTTTTACAGCTGAAGAACATTCCAGTGCATAAATTGAATGTTTTCCTTGTCCAATCAACTGTCAATAAACATCCAGTGAACTGTGTAGTAATAAACACTGACATAAATGTAACTTTGGGGCTATATTCAGATACAAGTACAGCTGTAGCCTGTTCTATTTTAGTTTTCAGAGAAACTTTCATGCTGATTTCCATTGCGGCTTCAACAGTTTACACTCTCAGCAGCGGTGAATAAGAACTCTTCTTTCCACACATCCTCACCTGCATTTGTTTGTTTGTTTGTTTGTTTTGCTGAGCATTCCATCAGGACTGAGATGGACTCTCAAAGTAGTCTTAATTTGCATTTTTCTAATCATGGTGGATGTTGAACACTTTTTCAAGTATTTCTTGACAATTTATATTTATTTTGAGAACTGTCTGGTCAGTACATTGGCCCATTTATTGGTTGAAAGATTTGGAGCTTTAACATTTATTTATTCTATATATAGCTTTTAAATCTAAACATTATTGATATGGGATGCCCTTCTTTAAGCTGTGAATATATTTTATAACCATTGGTGAATTAAAAAAAAAAGCTGATTTTGGCCCATAGCCAGGCAGGGAATCCAAGCAAAGACAATGGCAAAAGACGGTAGAGTCTGAGAGACACTAGCAGCTGCCAGGGAAGCAAGATGTGTGGTAACAACCCACAAACCCCATGGTAAAATATAGAATAATAGAAATGGGCTAATTTAAGTTGTAAGAAATAGTTAATAATAAGCTCGATCTAATAGGCCAAATCAGCTTTTTATTCACCAATGGTTATAAAACATATTTGTAGTTAATATTAAGACTCATAGTGCTTATTTGGGAACTGGTGGGTGAGAGAGAAACCGCCAGTTATGTATTATTTCCTTGTCTGAGGTATAACTACTAGCAAAGATTTTCTCCCATTCTGTAATCTGTTTCTTCACCACTTCCTGTTTTTTATATGCATAAGGTTTTAATTTCATATAACTTCATTTGTCAATTCTTACAGTTATTTCCTGTGCTACTAAGAGTCTTTTTTTTTCAAGAAATCTCTTCCCTATTCTCATATCTTAAAGTGTTTTACCTGTTTTCCTCTATCATCCCTTCAGGTTGATTTTTAATTTATTTAACTTTATTTTATGTGCATTATGTGAATTAATGTGAAGATATCATATCAGATCCCCTGGAACTGGAGTTACATGATGGAGGAAGGTCATTGGCTAATAAAGGAACTGCCTTGGCCCATTTTATTGGTTAGGACATAGGTAGGTGGAGTAAACAGAACAGAACGCTGGGAGGAAGAGGAAGTGAGGTCAGACTCGACAGCTCTCCTCTCGGGAGCAGACGTCTCAGAGAGACACCATGCTCCCAGCTCCCAGGCAGACGCAAGCAATGAAGCTCCGACCCAGGATGGACATAGGCTAGAATCTTCCCGGTAAGCGCACCTAGGGGCGCTACACAGATGATTAGAAATGGGCTAAATTAATATGTGAGAATTAGCCAAAAAGGGCTAGATAGAAATGGGCCAAAGCAGTGTTTAAATGAATACAGTTTGTGTGTAATTATTTCGGGGCATAAGCTAGCTGAGCAGGCGGCTGGGGTGTTGGGGACGCAGCCCCGCCGCTCCTTATTACTACAGTTACAGACAGGTATAAGCTGCCATGTGGATGCTGGGAATGAACGCAGATCCTCTGGAAGAACATCCAGTGCTCTTAACCTCTGAGTCATCTCTCCAGCTGCCTTTCAGGTTTTATAGTAGTGTTTTTGATCCATTCTTATTCTAGATTGCTTTTCCACTGCCATGGTAAAATATTAGCCAGAGAGAGGGGGGGGAGGGGGAGAGGGAGAGGGAGAGGGAGAGAGGGAGAGAGAGAGAGAGAGAGAGAGAGAGAGAGAGAGAGAGAGAGAAGGAGGGGAGAGGAGAGGAGAGGAGACAAGGGAAGAGAAGAGAAGAGAAGAGAAGAGAAGAGAAGAGAAGAGAAGAGAAGAGAAGAGAAGAGAAGAGAAGAGAAGAGAAGAGAAGAGAGAAACTCATGGAGGAAAGTGCTTATTTTGACTACATGTCCTAATCACAGTCCATTGTGAAAGAAAGTCAGAGCAGGAACACAAAGCAGAGAGTTAGAGGAAATAACTGAAACAGAGGGCATGAAAAGATAATGCTTACTGCCTTGTTCTCCATGACTTGTTTGGTATGTTTTCTTATGCATCTCAGACCACGTGCACAAAAAGATACTGTCCTAAGTGAGCTGGGCCCTGCCACATCAATCAGTAATTAAGAAAATGTCCACAGACCAATCTGGAGGAAACATTTTATCAGTTGAGCTTCCCTCTTCCCAGGTAACTTTAGGTTGTGTCAAGTTGACAGGAAACTAACCAGTATGATTCTCAATTGCTTTTGTGCAGGATGAGAGGTGTGCTTTCAATTTGATTCTTCTGCTTGTGTTTACCCAGTTTTCTGGTACCAGTTAGAAAAAAAAATGCCTACTTTCCAGTGTAGTTTTTCACTATTATTTTCCTATTATTAAAAAAAAAACCAACAGCTGGATGTATTTATGTGTGTTTATTTCTAGGTCTTGTATTCGATTACATTGTTTTACATGCCTGTTTGTGTGCAAGTCACATGCTGTGTTTGCCATGGTGGCTTTGTAATATAATCTGATATCAGATGTTATGATGATCTCAGTACTTTTTTCATGTATGCTTGCTTTGGCTGTTTGAAATATTTTGAATTCCCAACGTGAATTTTAAAAAGTTTTTACTTCTGTAAAGTATGTTGTATTGGTTAGTTTTTGTCAACTTGACACAAACTTGAAACCTCAATCGGGAATCGCCCTCTATCAGACTGTCCTATAAGCAAGTCTGTGGGGGGATACTTTTTATTAATAATTGATGTGTGAGGACTCAGCCCACTCCTGGGCAGGTGATCTTGGGTTGTATAAGAAAGCATCGGGTTTAGCCATGGAACGAAAAACATTGGTAAGCAGCACTCCTCTGTGATCCTACCTCAGCTCTTGCGTCTAGATTCTGCCCAGCTCCTGCATCCAGGTCCCACCTCAGTTCCTGCATTCAGGTTCTTGCCTTGAGTTGCTGCCCAAACTGATTCCCCTTGAAAATGGACATTAACCTGTAAACCAAAAGCCTTTTTCTCACCAAGGTATGTTTGCTCATGGTGGTTATCACAGCAACAGAGAAGCAAACTAGAACAAATATTATTGGATCTTGGGTGGGGATTTAGGTGAATATAGACACTGCTCTCAGAACTATACTCATTGGCACACTATGATTTTTGCCAAAGTGTGACCGTGGAAGGTTTTTTTTTTTATCCTCTTCTAGTATCTTCAGTTTCTTTAATTATTGTGTTAAAGTTTTCATTTTAGAGATCTTTTATTTCGTTGGTTAGGTTTAGTCTCAGATTTTGTGTCTGTTTTGTTGTGTTTTGGTTTTTAAACAAATTCAAATAGGATATTTTGCCAGTTTGTTTCATAGCAATTTCATACCTGGTATATAGAAAACTTCAGGGAATACAGGAGATGGCTCAGCAGTTATAAACACTCCAGTTCCAGAAAATCTGAGGCCCTCCTTTAGCTTCCGTGCGCACCAGCCACACAGGTGGATTTCCAACATTTATTAAACAGGATATCTTTTCCCCCAGTATGTTTTTTGTGTGTCTTTTAAAGTACTGGTTTTGAAGCTCTGTGGACTTTGTTCTTAGTCCTCTATTGGTCTACATGTCTGTCTTTGTGCCAGTATCATACTGATTTCGTCTCTATGGATGTTTAATATAGTTTGATGTCTAATAATGTGATAACCTTCAGCAGTGTTCATCCTGTTCGGATTGATTTGGATGTCTACGGTCTTTTGTGCCTCTAAACAAATTTTAAGATAGCCATTATAGTTTTTTGAAGAATGTCAGAGTAATTGTGATGGGAATTACATTGAATATGTTCATTACTTTGTGTACTATAAGCATTTCATATATTGATTATGTCAAGCCAGGAGAAATAAATATCTTTCATGGTCTAGTGTCTTTCTTTAACTTCCTTTTTGTTGTTTTTAGCATTTTATATCTACCTTATAGAACTCTTTTACCTTCTTACTTAGGTTTATTCCTAGATTTAAGAAAATCAAATATTTTATTGAGAATTTTTGTAACCAAGTTCATCATGGAAAATGTTCTCTAATAAGGCCATTTGTACTCCAATAAAGTCGTAATTCCTTAAAGCACCACTTCCTGTGGACTAAGCATCCAAACACACAAGTCTATGGGGGCCATACGTTTTCAAACCACCACACTGACAAACACTTTAAAAAGTTCAACTTCCCTAGCCATCAGGGAAATACAAATTAAAACCATTTTGAAATTTTATCAAACCCTAGTCAGAATGGCCAAAATTAATAAATGACAGGATATACTGGTGAGAATGTGGGGAAAGGGTAACAATTATTCATTACTTGTGGGAGTGTAAGTTGGTGCAGTCACTATGGAAATAAGTGTGGAGGTTTTTTACAAAGCTGAAATCAATTTATCTTGTGCACAAAGGACTCTACATCTTACACAGAGATACCTGCCCATCCATGTCCATTGCTGTTCTAGTTATAATAGCCAAAACAGGAAAAAGCCTAGATATCCATTAACTGACAAATGGCTAACAAAATCTGGCAAATTTACACAATGAAAAGTTATTCAGCTGTTTGGAAAAATGAAATTATTGACCCAAAAAGAGGAACATGGGATGTAGTCACTCATATTTGGTTTCTAGTCGTAAATAAAGGGCATTGAGCCTATAATTCTGATCCTAGAGAAGTTAAATAAGAAGGTGAACCCAAAGAAAAACATATAGTCATCCTCCTGGATATTAACCTTCATCAGGTGATGAAAGGAGACAGAGACAGAATCCCACATTGGAGCACCGGACAGAAATCTCAAGGTCCAAATCAGGAACAGATGGAGAAAGAGCACGAGCAAGGAACTCAGGGCCATGAGGGGTGCACCCACACACTGAGACAATGGGGATGTTCTATTGGGGACTCACCAAGGCCAGCTGGCCTGGGTCTGAAAAAACCTGGGATAAAACCGAACTCGCTGAACATAGCGGACAATGAGGACTACTGAGAACTCAAGAACAATGGCAATGGGTTTTTGATCCCACTGCACGTACTGGCTTTGTGGGAGCCTAGGCTGTTTGGATGCTCACCTTACTAGACCTGGAAGGAGGTAGGAGGTCCTTGGACTCCCCACAGGGCAGGGAACCCTGATTGCTCTTTGGGCTGATGAGGGAGGGGGATTTGATTGGGGGAGGGGGAGGGAAATGGGAGGAGGTGGCCGGGAAGAGACAGAAATCTTTAATAAATAAATAAATAATAAAAAAAGAAAAATTATGAAATTCATAGGTAAATGGATGAAACTAAAAACAATAGTTCCAAAAATCAGAAAGAAAAAAGGCATATTTTCTCTTAGGTGTACAATTTAACTTTTTCGCTTTAGACATGTGTATTTCATTTAGAATATCTATAAAGGGAACAGGGAGAGGAGAGGATTTCCCAGGGAAGGGGAATTAGAACACAGTGTCACAGAAGATAAAAGGAAAACTGGAATAGGGAGATTAAGTGAAGAGGGTGATTGCGATGTCTTTCTGTATGCTGTGAATATGTTTTTATCATCATTGGTTAATAAAGAAGCTGATTTGGTCAATTGCCAGGCAGAATAGAGCCAGGTGGGAAATTCAAGCAAAGATAAAGAGAAAAGGAAAGGCAGAGTCAGGGAAATGCCAACAGCATCCAGCAAAGCAAGATGTGAGGTAACAAGTCATGAGCCTCGTGGTAAAATATAGAATAATAGAAATGGTTAATTTAAGTTGTAAGAGCTAGTAAATTATACACCTGAGCTAATAGGGCAAACAGTTTGTAATTAATATTAAGCCTCGGGGTGGTTATTCAGGAACTGGTGGGCAGGAGAGAAACATCTGGTTACAGAGAGGTATGGGAGGACAGGATAAAAGAGGGAATATGGGGAAGAATGAGTAACACTGAAGGCCTTTTGAAAAGCCATATTGAAATAAACTACTCTAAAAACTTCCTAAAATACATACATATACATAAAAAAAAGTTTCGATGAAGTTACCATATAATGTGGCAGACAGTGCCCCGATTACACATCACACGCTACCAAATATAATTTCCAGTACCACACAAGTTTTCTAAACATATTTAAATGTCGGGGTCTGGGATCAGCCTGCACCTCAATTATTTCTCGTGCCAGAGTGGAGGTGTGGGAATGAAAACACAATTCACACAACTAGATAGGGAGGGAGTTTTCAGTGATCCTTCAGGAAGTCCTGAATTCCCACTCTGAAAATCACCTACATTTATTCTCCAAGCAGCTTTGATATCAAGACATAATCTGAGGAGGGAGTTCATTAGCATTCTGTTTCCTAGGTAGCAGAGGGAATGGCTCAGGTCATGTCTTCCTATCTACGCCTGTTTTGCCACATAGACTGACAAACACCTCTTCCCCAGGTGACCTCTTAAATTACACCGGAAGGAGAACAGCACTAGCATATCCTGACTGCTCTCTTCGGATGGCACCAGGTTGTCTCCCTACCGAAGGCTAGGCGAATTGTGCCTTGCCAGGTTGCTCAGAATTTTGACTGCCATACAATGTAGGCATACGGCCTATATAATACAGTCTCTACATTTAAATTAAGAATTTGATACAGATTTGAGTTTTGTTGTAATGGTTACCTAGAAAAGTTCTTATTTTAAAAACTTCTTTTTGTTTTGGTTCCCAAGGCAACCAAGAGCGGGATAAAATCTGGCATTCTTTTACGGCAATACCCCATTTGTTTTATTAATTCTGCGCATTCTTACTAAGATTAGAAAAAATTCAATGTAGTTTTAATTTCAATGTAGTTTTAATTTTAACCTTATGGTTAAGAGTGTTGAACTCTCTTTAAATGTTTGTCAGTCATATACTCAAAAGACACTTCATTCCTACCATAATGGCACTTGCTCAACCATTTTCATTACTGCTCTATTCATAATAACTAGGAACTGGGAACAAGCTAGATGTCCCTCAACACAACAATGGATAAAGAAAATGTGGTATATTTATACAATGGAGTATTTAAAAATGGCATCATGAAATTTGCAGGCAAATGATGGAGCTAGAAAAAATCATCTTGAGATAACCCAGACCCAGAAAGATAAATATGTTATGTATCTGTATATATTAAGTAAATGATAGCAAAGCTATGATCCATAGACTCAGAGAAGTTAGGTATAGAGAAAGGACTGTAGGTGGAGCACATGGATGTCCTTGGAAGGGGAAATAGAATATATTTTATGGGTAGACTTGTAGCATGAATTCTAATTGGTCTTAATAAGCAAAAACCCAGAGTTAGATATTAGGGAGTGAAAGCTGAGAGATCAGACACCAGAGAGACCTTTTACTTCTGCTGAATCCTCAGACTGAAGGGGTGAGCCTCAGACTACATGTTCAGACTGCATCAGTGTCCACCAAACCACAGACTGCACTGAGCTCCTGACTCCTCCTGCCTTATATTCTTCTTTCCACCTAGTCAAATCCCAGCACCTCCCTAGTGCTGGGATTAAAGGTGTAGGATCCCAAGTGCTGGGATCACCTTTATGTGAGCTCTGTTTCTCTTTTAGACAGATTTGATCTTGTGTAGCCCAGGGTGTCCTTGAATTAACAGAGATCCCCGTGCCTCTGTCTCCCAAGTCCTGGGACAAAAGGTGTGTGCCACCACTTCCTGGCCTCTAGTGGCTTAGCTCTTCACTAAGAGCTTTATTTGTTAAAACACAAAATATCATACATGGACTGGGGATGGCATGGGACTAGAACAGGAGGACCAGATGGGGAGGGGAGGGGAGAGGAGAGGAGGGGAGGGGAGGGGAGGAGAGGGGAGGGGAGAGGAGGGGAGAGAGGGTTGCAGAAGTGAATTTGGTTAGAAGTAGCTAGAACTGAAGAGCATTTGAGGTGCTATATGGGAAGCTAGTGCAGTGGAAACTTTCTAAAACACATGAAGATAACTCTAATGAAATCTCCAAATAACAGGGGAGATGGAGTCCCAACTGGCCACCTCTTATCACCAAAATGAAGTTTCCAGTACCATGTCTAGGTTACACTCAATTGAGTTGCTGGTCAAAGGGGTCAATGGAAACATCAAAAAAAAAAAATACCCCAGGCTGTTGTCAGGCCAATAAATTGTGCTTCACAAACTGACAGCAAGGCCCCATTGCTGAAGACAACAGTCACACAACTCATTAAATAATGCGTGAAAAAAAGGGAGATTTTTTTCCCCTAAGGAGTTTTTAGCTTAAGGCTGAGGGAGGGAGGGCTCGTGCCACTCCGAGCTGGCCAAGCCGAGCTGGCGGCAGCAGAGCTGGGGGATGGGGGGTGCGGGGTGGTTCTAAAATCAAATGCTGGGCGCCAGATAATGCGCGAAACAATCCCACACCAGTTTGGGATTTAAAGAGGTATTTATTTTGGGGGTAAAACTTACAAAACTCCAACATCGGGAAAGGAGTCTAGTCGCTGGAGCAAGAGCCGGAACCAAGCGCCGAAACCAAGAGGAGAGCGAGCAGAGGCTTGCAGCTCTTTTTAAAAGAGCAATAGACCACGCCCCAGTGGGCTGGTATTTCAGTTGCTATTGGCTGAAGGAGAAGAAGGCGCTCCCTTGGCACAGTGGGCTTGTATTTCAGCGGCTATTGGCTGAAGGCTGAAGGAGCGAGAAGTGCTCCCACAACAATTAAACATGGGGAGTTCAAGCTGGTGCCTACACATAATACATAGAACCTTCAACCTTACATTCTTTTGTCTTTGGTACAGGAAAGTACTCTTCAGGTTCCAAAAAGAGAAACATAAACACCAACCCAGACACAAATCTTTGATCTACAATGCTCTCCTGCCTGCAAAGTATGCTAGAGCAATGGTGTCACAAAGCTTGTGGGAGTAACCAACCAATGTCCAGTTTGACTTAAGACCCACTCCACAAAGATGGAACTCATACCCAACACTGCTTGGGTGACCAACAACCACAGGCTAGATAGCCCAGAGACCTAGGGCAAAACCAAATACTACTGGTCTTTCCAAGAAAAGAGGTGATGAAATGATGCCTAATGATATTCTGCTATACTCATAGCTCAGGGCCTTATTTAGTTATCATCAGAGAAGCTTCTTCGTGCAGCAGTTGGGAGCAAATACAGAGATTCTCAGATCCACGCAGTGGTTCACAGCTGTTTATTACTTCAGTTCCAGGGAATTCAGCACTCACTGCTGGCCTCCTTAAATGCTAGGCATGCAAATGGTGCACAGGTGCAAAACACCCATAGCAAAAAATAAAATATTTTTTAAAATTAAATTTTAAAATTAATTTCTAAACCCATCAAGTCATGCAATTAGGCTCTTATTAGGTCTAATTGATGACAGGCTCAAAGGGGCCTTCACTGAGCACAGTGCTGGTCTCACTCTCGCCTTGCATTTCTGTAGCCTATTACAATTTTATAAAGTTACTTGCGAAGCCAGTAGTTTTGAAACACCGTCTTTTGAGAAGAATGAGGGTAGCTTCCATTGGAGTTATAGCTGTCCCCATTTACTAAGTAAAAAACCACACTCAGACCTCAAAGAGACCTGTCCAGGTTCTCAAGGGCTTTTCTATTATCCTGGCTGATTCAAGCACAAGGCCCTCCCCTTTAGGCATTATTTTAATTTTCAGGTGAACAGAATTCCTCTTCTGATTTATGTATCAGTAAGCACAGCCATTGAGGTGGAATTACAGGTACCTTACAAATCTTATTTTTTTCTAGTTCCATCCATTTGTCTGAAAATTTTATGATGTCATTTTTCCTCGTTTCCAATTTTTTATTGTTTTTATTGAGCTATATATTTTTCTCTGCACCCCTCCCTTTTTCTCCCTTCCCCTTCTACCCTTTCCCATGATCCTCAGGTTCCCAATTTACTCAGGAGATCTTACTTTACAAATCTTTATCTTTATATGTAAGCTACCTTCTAAGTCCTCAAAAAGGAAACTTTGAAGAATGCATCATGGTAAGATCCTTGTTTGACCACTATAGACCCAGCTCCCACTCACCTCTCTCATCTCCTTACTTATTTTGTACCATTTTTCTGAACCTGCCTCTTCTGTGGGCACTGTACTTCTGATGCCAGCTTTAAGTTCCTTACTTGGGTGATTATGCAGTTTAAACCACTTTTCAAGTGTAGTTCTCCTGATTCATTACTTCTAATTGCCAGTAAAAGAAAACGTTGCTACTGAGTCTTCACAAACTCTCCATTCCCACCTTCACTCAAGACACCAGCCGGTACTTGAGACTGACTGGTGGCAGAATTGGCTCTCCTGGGACCAGGCACCAACAGCCATTTGTGGATTTCAGTGTGGGGCTCGACATTCTTACTTCCACAATTGGTGAGACCAAGTTGATCAGATCTCTCCTGCTCTAGAGTCTGTGTCTACAAAACCTTCGAATAAGACTGCCTATATATCAAGACTGGGAGCCACACTGAGAACTGAGATTTGTCTCCGTCTAAGCAGTGCATAGACTAGGCACTAGAAAGAGTGGCCTTTTATACATTAATGCTAGTTCATACAACAAGATGCAAATCATTTCTCCTAGTTTATACATTATTGCTAGTCCATACAACAAGATGCAAATCATTTCTCCTAGTTTATAGATTAGGACACCAAGGCTTACAGGTCTTATGTATCCAAGATCATACAGTTGGTAGGTTTTAAAGTCATCTATAGGATCCAGGTCTATCAGATTCCAAAATTCAGAATACTATGTAGCCTCTTTCATGTTTTAATGAATAATGACTTAAGGGCTCAGGAAGTTTGTCTCATGTTCATACTTAGTATATTAAAATAAATGGAATTAACTATTTTTTTTGTTGTGGTGGCCTTTAAAACTTTGTTTAGTATTCCTTTTAAGAAGTCAGTTCTGAAATAAGGAGACCCACAGCCGGACATTATACAAAGAGAGAAACCATGGAACACTTAGCTCTAAATGGGATGTTTCCATCAAATCCCTCTCCTCGGGGCTCAAGGAACCCTGTGAAGAGTAGGCAGAAAGAATTTAAGAGCCAGAGGGAATGGAGGACCTCAGGAGAACAAGGCCCTCTGAATCAACTGGGCACAGGATATATGAACTCAGAGACTGAAACAGTAATCACAAGGCCTACACGGGTCCTTTGCATATATATTATCACTTTCTGTTTAGCATTGTTATGAAACTCCTGAGTGTGTGAACGAGTGGGTCTCTGATTCTTGTGCCTGCTCTTGGGGCTCTTTTCCTTATTTTAGTTTGCCTCACCCTAATTTGGTGTGATGGTTTTTGTTTTTATCTTACTATATTTTATTTTGTTATGGTTTATTGTTATCTTTTAGAAGCCTGTTCTTTTCTAAGGAGGAACACAAAGAGAGTAGATCCAGATGGGAGTGGAGGTGAGGAGGAACTAGGAGGAATAGCGGGAGAGGAAACTGCATTCAGATTATATTTTATGAGAAAAGAACCTATGTTTAATAAAAGGGAGAAAAGGTCACTCTCTTCAGGCTGTCCTCTTCTGCTCCTGCCCCCTTCCTGGAACCTGTCATGTGTCCGTTTCTCTCCATCTTAACCTCCTCATTCACTGGTTCAATTGTGAATTATCATTTCATCCTTGTAGCTTGACAGATAATAAACAGCTAAGTTGTGTATTTTGTACTTTAACCAACCTTTTGACTTCAAATGCTTAATTGGAACTGAGATTGGGAGGCTACTGAATGATCTATAGCATTTCTTAAGAAGGTCTAGAAATCTACTTGGAGAAATATCTAAGTGCCAGAAAGAGGGACAGCAGATTCATGACCCTATAATTATTGTCATGAACTTTCACCACGTTTTTGCTCTTTTTCCAACACAAGGTAGGTTTAGTGTAAAATTTAGTTGTTTGAGAGTGTCTACAACTAGACAGTTGAATACATTTTGTAGAACATATGAGGTGAATCAATGAAGCTCAAATAGAGGCACTGACTATCCTAAAAAACAAAAAAAAAGAGTCAGTTTTGAAATGGTGTTAAGAACAGAACATCTAGAAACACAAAGGCTCTAAACACCTCTGCTTATGTTAGGTAGTCCCTGAGATACCATGCTCTCTTTGGGGACCTACAGTGGAAGGAGACCACAATACACTGTGTGCATCCCAGATGGGGCACCCCTCACCATCTAGTACACTCTTATCTTTTGTTTATTATCCTTCGACAGGAGTATGGTTTTTGAGGGGCTGTTTTAGCTTTCTTTCTCATCACTGCATCCACAGTCCAGAACAATACCTGGCACATCGGAGGCATTTAGTATTTGTTGGACCAAAGAGCAACCCTACCGTTGCCTTCAGAGCTTCAAAGGTTGTAAATAGAGAAAAAGGAGGAGGCAGCAAAGGGATTATGTGGCTGCCAGGGACTCATCTAAGTCAATTCTAGCCCTATAAGAAGGAAGTTTCTCCAGTAACCTGTGCTGGTGGAGGTGAACAGACAGATGGTAGAGAGGAGAATCAAACACCAATGAGGGCAAGGTGAAGTAGTCTCAAATTTCGATGACCTAAATTCTTGGTCAGTAAAATCACTTTTATTCGCCCCAGTGAGGGAATCTTTGTAATCAAGACAGCTTTTGAAAAAACACTTATGCTTTTGTATGTATGTATGTTTGTTTCTCAAGATAAGGTTTCTCTGTGTAGCCCTGGCTGTCCTGGAACTTGCTCCGTAGACCAAGCTGGCCTCAGACTCAGAGATCCACCTGCCTCTGCTTCCCAAGTGCTGGAATTAAAGGTGTCAGTCACCATTTTCTAGCAAAAGATACTTTTGTTTATGTCTATTGTCTGTGTCTTCACTACCTTGTTCAGCAGAAGTAAACATGTCCTCAATAGACTTATTTTTGTTTGGTTTTCATTTTTGCTTTTGTCTTTTGAATCCGCGTCTTTCTATATAGCTCACACCCACCTTGAATGGTCCTCTTGCCTCTGCCTCCAAACATCTGGGTTACAGGCAGGGATCATCCAGCAAGCTTACTGGCCAGTATGTTTGTTTGCTTAATGCTGTTACTTTGATGGGAGGAGTCTTGTAGAACTCAGAGCTTTGTGTATGCTAAGTATGTGATCTACTATTGATTTAAATCTCCAGGTATTTGACATACCTCTTCCAATTCAATTTTTGCAGTGCAAAAATCTAAAAGCAACAAGTTCATCTTTCTTTTTACAACAGCTTGAAATCTCCTAAAGGCAAAAGGGAGACCTTGAAGAGTTGGGAGAGAAAAAAAGATTTCTACCATTCCTATCAAACCACTGGAAAAAGAGATCCTGCGCTTAAGTTGTAGGAATTCTTAGCAGTTCCTGAGTGGGGAAGAGATGCTCTATGGTTTTTAGAGGGAGGCAGAACCTAAACGTATGTGGCTCCTGCCTTCTTTCCTGTTGTAGGCTTAGAAAATGAGGCTGTCAGATTTGAAGTTCGGAGCTTTTGCTTTAATTTTTAGACGGCATAAACTTCCCTGGATTCCAGTGCTTGAACGGGCAGAAACCCCAATCATGAACGACATGGAATTTTCAACTTCCTTATTAGAATGGGAAGCCTGGAGGTCATAATTAGTTTCTTTAAGATACATGAAAATGACTATTTCTTGCCTACTGATGTGTGAGTTTATACACAGAGACGGGAATTTATTTCTTTTCTTTTTTTTTGGCTTCTTTTGATCTGAATTTGTTATCCATAGAGCACGTCCTTCCTGTTGGTGATGGTGCTACACGGGAGACCTTGGGAAGCCATGGTGAAATTGGTGTGTGTGTGTGTGTATGTGTGTGTGTGTGCGCGCGCGCGCGCGCGTTAGAAGGATGAAAAAGAATTTGTGCTCCAGCATCAGGTGGAAGAAAGTGGGAAAAGAAAGAAACTGAAGGGATAAAAGAAGGAGTTTCAAAAGCACACAAGCCAGGCATGGTAACACAGGTCTTGACTCCCAGCATTCCAGAGTCAGAGCCCGGTTAATCTCTTTGAGTTCACCTGAAGACTGTTCTGCATAGAGTTCGATGTCAGCTCAGCCTATATAGCCTCTTTATGAAAAACAAAACAGAAGAAACAGAACACAAAGGCACAGTGGGCAGCAATGGTCTCAGAGAAAGAGACCATTTCTCTGCTGTGGCTATTAACGTGATTTACAATTAAATAACTCTTCATGAGGATATTCTCCAATGGATGGTAGAGATCTGAGAGGCAGAAGGCTCGTTTGCCAACTACCTAAATACTCTTATCCATTGACTCATGGTTGCCTATCATATTTCCTCAGCCCACTTACAAGCAACTAGCAGGATGGTTGGGCCCACCTGACTAGGTCCAGTGACTAGAGATGTAAGCGTGGAGGAAGGAGTGAGAGGAGGTGGTCTGAGCCCATACTTATAGAGGATTCAGAAGATGTTATGCTGAAACAGGCTGGGTGACTAGCTTGGGGCTCAGGAGGATGGGACACAGCAAATGGTGTCTTTCAGCAGCACTCCCTGATCTGGGGCAAGCTGCTGGGGGCATCACTAGAATCCACTCACATTGTTAAGCTGACCAACAGCTTCACGGTACAATGGGAAAAATAGCTTTGAAGTCCAGTGAAGTGGCCGAGTGGATTTAGCCAAGGGTTTTAAATGAACTGAGCTGCCCTTCCATTTTATATAAAAGCAGAGGTAATAACAATGTCAGTCTCAGAGGTTTATGTATTCCAAGAGAAAATGTAAAGTGTCCAGGGTCTGACACATATCAATATCTATCATTTGTGCTGTGTTTCGAGAATAATTAGCAATGAGTTTTGTCTTCCATTCCAGCATGCATGGCACTGACTTGCAGTCACTGTTCTGCACGGTAGTGTGCAAATCACTTCTCCAGGCTCCACCTTCTTGTGTATAAAATGGGGATAAAATCACTTGCTCTGTCTGCCTGTCTTTTAGGCTCTTCTAAAAGGAAGAGGTGATGAAAAGAGATTTTTATTTATTTTTTTACTTATTTTTACTTAAAAATTTCCACCTCCCCATCCCCCACCCCATCCCCCTCCCTCTCCAGTCCAAAGAGCAGTCAGGGTTCCCTGCCCTGTGAGAAGTCCAAGGTCCTCCCCCCTCCGTCCAGGTCTAGGAAGGCTAGCATCCAAACAGACTAGGTTCCCACAAAGCCAGTACATGCAATAAAGACAAATCCCAGTGCCATTATCAATGGCTTCTCAGTCAGCTCCCATTGTCAGCCATGTTCAGAAAGTCCAGTCTGATCACATGTTCCATCAGTCCCAGTCCAGCTGGCTTTGGTGAGCTCCCATTAGATCAGCCCCACTGTCTCAGTGGGTGGGTGCACCCCTCGTGGTCCTGACTTCCTTGCTCATGTTCTCCATCCTTCTGCTCCTCATTGGGACCTTGGGAGCTCAGTCCATTGCTCCAGTGTGGGTCTCTGTCTCTTATCTCCTTCTATCGCCAGATGAAGGTTCTATGATGATATGCAAGATATTCATCAGTATTGCTATAGGATAGGGCCATTTCAGGCTCCCTCTCCTCAGCTGCCCAAGGATCTAGTTGGGGACATTTGAAATGAGAACGTGTTGCTCTTGGGTCACTTCATTTTTCTGGCTGAATCTAACTCGTAGAAACTTTGTGGTCTAGCTCAAACTTAGGAATTATCCGAAGGAATGAACAGTCAGTAGAACCAAGAGCCCTCTTTGTGTGGGGGGCAGTGAGGCATTAGCAGTTTGCTCTTAGCAGTTCCTAAATGGTGTGGGCAGAGTTCTTATCTGCTATGTTTACTTCTGCTTCAAAAGAAAACAGAAGGCAAGCAGCCTACTCTACAGGGAGAACCCCCGCTCTCAAATGAAGCCCAAAACAGCATGGGGCAGACTGAAGTGAGGTACTTGACCTGGGAGGAGTTGGGGTGGGTGACCTGAAAGTGGGTATGATCAAAATACAGTTTACATGTATGAAATTATTTGTGTGTCTGTTTTGTATGTGTGTGGTTATGTGGTTCTTAGCAGGCTCCCTCCACAATTATGTCTCCATCATTTTTAAAGACTTTTTAGGGGACCACAGCCAAGGCAGCCATCTGTCTGTATGAAAAATGAAGCATGTTTTCCACCTATTTTGCACGGCAGGTCATGTGAGCAAAACACAAATAGTAACAGGACCCTACTTCAGTCCAGCTGAATTAAAATCAGTGTGGAAAAGAAGGCTCAACTTAGTTGAAGAAATACTGTAGGATGCTGGGTGTGGTGTTGCATGTCTTTAGTCCCAACACAAGTTGGGTAGAGGCAGGTACATTTTGAGTGGCAGTCAGCTCGGTCTATAGACAGTTCCAGGATAGCCAGGGCTACAGTAAGACCCTGTCTCAAAACAGAACATCATATGTGTTACTGAGTCATAACCTAATATTTTAATTTCCACTGAAGGAAATTACTGATGGCCAATTGATCAAGGCACAAAAAATTAGGGCAGAGGCCTGGGCCACTTTGATAGGATTCCAGTTCATTTTCAATGGACGCACTCAACTAGATAGACTTCTGCAATGTTCTTGCTCCCCAGTCCCGCCCTGGCAATCACACCTACCATTCCCTAGCTGAGCAGACCAGGACACAGAGATCATTCACTGTGAAACATCAACTCCCCTTTGAGGAGATTCTCTATTTTCTCCTAATTTCCATCTGAATTTTCTTGATTCATAAGACCCTGGGGGACCACGTAGCTTCTTTGTTGGTCTGAAAAGGGAACCCAGGGAATCTCTCCCATTGTGCTCCTTTCTGGATGAGACTAACTTCATGAGTACAAATTAGTCCCTGACGATGTCCAGGAACTTCAGGGATGGGTCTGAAAGTGTAGATGATATGAAGAGCCCTGACTAGGACACACAGGGCATAAGGTGAATAAAATACAGAATCAAATACGAGAGTTTTCTCTAATTTCAGTTTCAGCTTTGACTTGTTTCCCCTGTTGAGTAACTCCCTCAGTTTCTTGGTTTTCCCATTTCCCTTTAAGAGTAAACCCATCAGCCAAAGATCACAAGAAAACTATTGTGGAACAAACAACAAGGAAACACTTTAGCGACTGGAGGTCCCTCATGAACCCAGAAGTTTATTAGCATTCAGCAAATGAAATATACATTGTAACATACAGGCAGTGTATCAAGATATCCAGATGCCAGTGAGTACTAGAGATGGAGAGGTCACAATGCAGATGATTCCGTGATGTCCCAGGAATGGGGAGGGAAGCTCAGACACAGCAAAGAGCTCCACTCCCCTTTCTATACTGGAAGACAGAACTCTTACCCATGGAGTGAGGATGTACTGCAGTTCCTAAAATCTTTCTCCTTCCCCCAGCCATTTTATTTAACATGACCTAAATATACATTCCTGGTTTACCCCAACCCTTCCCCACCCCCATATATAGCAGGGAAAATAAGCACCAATAGTAACAGGAATAATTAAAGCCCCCTCTTAATAAACTCAACCTCACAAATATACATGCCATGTGGATTTTCTTCTTTGGAATGATTATAGGATGGAGAAACCGTAGATCAAGCCACCCAGCCATGACTGTAACAGTCACCATTCCCCAAAGTGCCATCCTGGCTAAAGAGGCGGCTCAGCCATTAAAGGCTAAGGTTTAAAACCCAAAAGACAAGAGTTCGGTTTCTAAAAGTACCATCCACTTGTGAGCTGGAATAGGGAAGAGAAGAAGGAGGCAGGAAGGGAAAAAGATTCTCCCAAAGTAGCAAGAGGGAGTAAGGAATTACCTAATGTCTTTTGCGGACAATGTCACAATCTACTAAGTTCCTGGTAAGTACCATTCAAGGGTTTCCTCAAGGAGATAACCAATTCCTAGTGTTTCAAATATCATTATCAAATGTCATCCCAAGTCTCTTGGTAAGAATGTGGCCCTAATGCTCCTTTGGGGAAACTTAATACAACCAATCACACAATGTGGGCACGATGCTTTGCAAACAGAAGCAGAAACCTTAAAGGAAGGGAAAGAATAAAAAGGAAAGAGGCATGAATACTCTTCCGAATGTCGACACCCGGAGAAGGAAGGGCTCAAAAGGGAAACTTAAAGCTAAAAACATGCTGTCTGCCAGGTTGTACATGCCTGAGTTACCTGGTATTGGTCTTCGGTACCTGGGCATTGTCTGTCCTTACCGTGCAGAAAGAGAATGGATAGGGTAACACAGCCAGGAGGAAGAGGGAAAAGAGGGAGGGAGGGCCCTAGACAGTTGAGATGACATCCCTCTGCACAAGCAGCAGCAACTTTTGTGTCATCTTTTTGTTTAAAACTGTAAACAGCACCGCTTAAAAATAAAATATATCAGAAAAGAACAATTGATAAACATTGTTTCCATGAATATAAAATGCAAACAATATAAAAATAGATAATTGGCTTTTGATATATATATTTATATATATTAAAAACAACTTGGATGCAACATACAATGGGTAAACTTGAAGTATCCCTGGTAAAGCCCCATGCCTCCCTCTAGCAAGTGAGCCTAGGGGCCGAGGGCAGCGGTGGCACTGAAACAGGTTGAAAAAGCCACTGGCGGCAGGATGAGAGCATGCACCCAGCATTCTGAGTGTGCAAAGCTACTTCCCTCCTTGGTATAGCACTAAGAGGAGGGACACTGGCATTTACTGAAACCATTATCCACAAGGCTTGTGGTCTGGTATCCGAGCTAAAGCCAGATGATCCCCCAAGGCAGGGCTCCCTTGGAGAATCTAAAGCACCAAGAAATTGGCATCCTGGCTTTGGAAGAGGCCTGCTAGGTGGCCTTCCTTACCCACATTCATTGGTCCTCTAAGGACTGGGCTATCGAGGAACACTCAGGATCAGAACTGACATTATAGTGTTGTTAGGTAACAAGATGATGCTAGCCCTCTTCAGTCATCACATCTCCCCTCGAAGTCACAACCAAATGCATTGTCTGAGGACCTACAATGGAGACAGGAGGTTCATCTGGCCACAGCCTCAGTGCAGACATGATAGCCACACTTCCGGTAGTTGGGGGTATATTTGGTGTCAGGCAAGGAAGTACGTGCCCACGTTTGGACAGCTACCCGGAGACTGGTTGATTTTTCCCATTGTTAACCATGTTGTCTTATGATACGTCCTCAGCCAGATCTTTCTTCTTCTAGGCTGCATCTTCCATTTATTTTATAAAGGAGTTTGCTTCTATAGCCATATATGTTACTGTTCCACTTTAGGTTGTGAAGATTTTGTCCCCGGGCTAGCAGCCGGGTCAGTGAAAGGACTTTTAGGCAATTATGTTCTCCAACCCATAAACTTCTACTTAGCCCCAGGTCCTACTCTGAGGTATGACTTTTCAAAGCACAGCAAAATGTGTCTGAGTTATGGCAGGTCCCTTCAGAGACACTGCACTGTGCTGTCCTTCCGGACCTTGAGGGCAACGCTCAGCTAGAGGTGAATCGCCTCTTCCTCTTCCAAAACAGGCTAGTAGCCCTTCTTCTCCAGTGGGACATGGAGGCTGTTCACAGTTCTACTGCCTGCTGTGGATGGCAGCCAAATGTAAGCAGGAGCTCCAGCTGACTCGAACAGGCAAGGGGTGTGGTTTTTCCTGTTCTAAAGGCATTTGGTGGTTAATAACTACCATCCAATCAGGCCAAGCTCAGCCTCACCCTCCCAGAACAGCTCTGGTGAGAGGCCAAGTGGTTAAAACCTGGACATTTGTCTCTTGGAACAATGTGGTTGGGGTAAGGAGGCCCTTTCTCACTCTCTGTCACTCTCCGCTTCCACAATGGATACACATCTTCATGATGTAGCCGACATCATCCAAGAGAGCTGGTCTGAGGTCCTGGAAGGTGCTGCTGGGGCCAGGCCAACTCGTGGAGTCACTTCCAGGTATTTAACTTGTTCCAACCAAGTCTGCTCTTTTTTGGAGAAAGGTACAGGGCCAGTCCCAATCTTAGACTTGGTGACAAAGACTATCATGGAGATATTCCCTGACAACGAAAGCAGGTCCACAAAGTTATCTTGACTCAGAAGGCCATCAGCATCTGTTTCCAAGGTAAACGGCCACATCTCTGGCAAGAGCTCTGTTGATTATCTTCACTTAATAGACGTGAAGATGGTTCTGAGGTGAGAACGGGGACAGGGCAGAAGCTAAAAGAGAACTAACTTAGATCAACATATCCACTCTAAAATATGGTATTTCCAATAAAAAAAGATCTTTTTACAACGTCTTGCTATGTAGCCTTAGCTGGCCTAGAACTCACTATGCAGACCAGGCTGGCCTCAAACTCATAGAGCTCCACCTGACTCTTGCTCCCAAGTGCTGGGATGAAAGGCATGTGCCACCATGCCTAGCCCAATAGAAAATTGAAAAGAAACTGTCTCACATGGATGATTAAGGAAAGTTGAACTGGCCAAGATAAGACGCTGCAATGTCTTCCAGATAGCAAGTTCTTCCCCAGTAATGCTTCCAACTTAGTTAAGAGTGAAAACTGCTAGACTGGGTTTGGTAGGAGGTAGAGATAGGTGGACCTCTGTGACCTAGAAGCTGTCCTGGTCTACATGGTGAATTCCAGGCTAGCCAAGACTAAAACATGGGATCCTGTTCCCCCCAAAAAAGAAAAAGAAAAAAAAAACTGCATGGATGTACGAGAAGGGAGGGTGCTGTTCATTTCATAAAGGATTGCAAGTGCCATGCAAATCAGTCCTGCAGCTTGGCAGAGCAAGGGCACGTTACAGTCTTTTCTCTCAAGAAGCCTGGTCCTTTGACAATACTAAGAACTTGGCTAATAGGGAGATGAATGTTTTTTAGAGTGCCCACAACAATAGACGAGACGCCTTTGGCATCCTGTCACGGAAATGTAAGCTTGGAACCACTTCACAAAGGAGTGGGCAAGAATTAAAGAACTTTTTTGATTTGAGAGAAAGGGTAGGAAAGCTTTTCCATCCTAAGCTGAGTTGCTTCAAGCTCCGAAGTCGGAGATCCCTTCTTAGTGTCTGGGATAAGTGGATCTCCCTTTCTGTTTTCCTCCTTTCCATCCCATAAAACCCAATGCCTTCTAGTCAAGCCCAATTTAGGTGGCTTCTCTTCCCTTATCTCAATTAAGAGACTACATTCCTTGTGATGAGATTGTGAGAAGTTCAATTAGGGGAAAAGGGGGAAGTTCTAAAGTGCCTGCAACAGCCACAGGCTTAAGAAACAAACAAGGTATCATTCCACAGCTCAAGACCCCACAGCAGTTTCTACAATCTACCTATCTTTGTACTCTGCTTGAGTATAGACCCATTTATTCACTCCATTATGGGGATTAGTGCTTTTGTCTTCAATCTAGACTATGCCAGGCCAGGTTTAAAGAACATCATCTAGCTGTAATACCAAAGTCCACAGCAATAGGGAGCGAGACACATGCTACTTGATCCATCTAAACATAACTAACTGGGACGAATAGATTATAGTCATTTGATGTCACGGAAAAGGGGTTAGGAAGGATATGTACCATAACTTTATATTGCTAATAGCCAGAAAGCCTCCCATCTCTGGGTGAGAGTCAGTGCAAAAATTGGCTTGCTCATCAGTGGTTCATTAGTCAACAAGGGACAAAAGACGAGGGGCTCAGCCTGCAATAAGGATGCATCCCAAGCCCTATATGGGTCAGAAGAAACCCCAAAGCAAAAACTGGAGCACAGAAGCAGCAGCTTCCCTAGGCAGATGTACTTGGGCTGAACCTGGCCAAAGATGTCAGAGGGAGGTGGGAAAACAAAGTGACAACTCAGAGGAGTTTATCTTGGCCAAAGGGATGTTCAAGTTAAACAGCAAACCCCACCCCCACCCCGCTGCCCAATCCCTGACCCCCATCACATGCTCAGGTCTCCACTCTGGAACTGATGACTACTTGGCTAGGTTTCCATCCATGGCAGTGGAGGAGTAGCTGGTAGAGAGAGAGACACCTTGCTCGCCCCTCTCCTTTGACAGGTCAAGGTTGGAAGCTCTGTAGTGATTGGGTTGAAGCTGAAGGGGTTCAGGCCGCACCCTGGGCAGCTGAGGGATACCATGGGTGATGCCTACAGGCTTGGCTTGAGACAGACAGTTGCCTCCAGAAAGGCAACCGGGCTCATCTACAGGTAGGAGTACATCCCGAGGCCTGGCCCTCCCACTTTGGGAGGCCTGTGACTGAAGATTATAGCAAGGACCCATGGGCAGGGGTAGGTGTGAAGGTCGAGAGAGCTGAGACAGAGTCTCTCCAGGTGCTCTTGGAAGCCCTGGCCCTGACAATGCCATTGCCGCAGGAGGTACGCAACAGGTTGCCTGCCCGTATGAAGCCTGACTGAACGGCTCATCCAACTGACTGGAGCTTATCCAATCAGGGTCTGGCTCCATTGGAAGAGGACAGTAAGCCCAGGCAGGCCAGTCATAGGCCCCTGGAGGTTCAGTGTAGAGGGACAAGGGACTATCTCGTCCCCATTCTCCTTCCTCTTCTTCGCCTTCTTCATCTGAATCTTCCTGGTGGGCCTGTAGCTCATCAGACTCCATGTAACCCTGGGCTAGGTGAGAATTAGAGAGTTCCATCTCTAGGGTCTCTGCGTTGTCAAGGGAACGGCTTCTTCTATTGAGTGCCATTGCAGCAGGTGGAGGCCGAGGGTGTATGCCAGGGAGTCCCAAGTATCGAGGGAGGCTGCTGACACCCCAGGGCAGGCCTTGGTAGAATCGACTGTGATAGCTGTTGAAGGCATGTTTGTGGTAATAACCCAGCTCGAAAGCTTCCAAGGAGGCTGTGAGGTCTTCGTCGTTGTGGAACTCGGGGTTTTCTTCACACTTGCCTTCTCCATCCCGTTCCACATCAGCAATGTCAAAGGTGACCATGGGGGGCAGCTCAGGGAGGTTTTGAGTGAAGGATGAGTCAGAATCAGAGCTGCAGGACATGCTGGAAAACAGGTTTCCGTTGCTGGTAAACTCGACTAAAGCCTGGGAGAAACTCACAGTGGCATTCCCTTCCTTCTCATCCTCTTCTTCCTCTGGCTCCTCAGGGGGCGAGTAGCTAGGGTAGGCCCTCCTGGGAGAGCCTCCGAAATTTGCTTCTTGCATGTCTGGCTCAAACATAGCATCGCTCTGGAAGAGCTGCATCAAACAAGTACTTTGATCTTTTTTGGAGCAAGTTCCCTCAAAACGCTTCTCCAGAGGACGGAAATCCCGCCAGTCTGGTTCACTGCTAGAAGTAGCAGGGAAAGCTGAGGTGGTTCCCCGGTGGGAAGTCTGAGAAGCTCCCGAATTCCCTGCCACAAGGCCCATCACTGACGGGCCTAAGGGCCTCATCTGATACTCCAAGACAGGCTTCTCCTGCCGTACCTGGGTCTCTCGGATTCGACCCTCTTGAGCATGGACCTCTCGGGCCTGGGCTTCTCGGGTTCGGACATCTCTGCCGTAAGATTCCCGATTGTGGTTGTCTCGAGCATAGGCCTCCCTGGCGTGAGCCTCTCTAGCGCATGCCTCTTGAGCTTCACGCTGCTCCCGGCGGAGCTCCCAGTAGAGCAACTGCTTCTGGATGGCCACTAGCCGTTCTTCCTCTGTTTCCATTGCTCCGGGTGGCCGAGAAGAAAAGGGCTCCAAGTTCAAAAAAGGACCAAACATCTCGGAGCCTCGACCATTGAGATCATAAAGGCAGTCATCCCCAGGTGGCGAGTTCTCAAGACTGTCATCTGGCTCATAGAACTCATACAGGGCGTCACCACTATAGCTGTCCCTAGGTAGACAATCCCTATGGACAAGGCCCAGAGCCTCACCTGAATCATCCTCAAATCCTGGGGTGGTCGAGTCATAATAACCTTCATCACTATTTGGAGCCGACTCTTGCTGGTCACTCTGAGGAGTCAAAAGTTCTCCAGGGCCTAGGCTAGGATAAGACTGAACTGGATCAAGGAGCATATAGCCCTGGTGGCTAGGAGACGTAGCAGTATGGTAGCCCAGGTTCATATTAGATCTTGGGTATATCTGGGCATTTGCCCACAGATACTCTAAGTCACCATCTTCCTCCCCATCCTTGACCTCCTCTTCCTCATCCTCTAATTCCACCTCCTCATCCTCTTCTTCCTCATTGTCATCATCATCCGGCAAGGCCATCTCCTCCCCACCCCCTTGGTAGGTCACCAAGCAGGAGCTTCGCTTGGTCCCATCTCGGTTGGCCCTCTGGCCACCAGACGCCATGCTATCTGTCATGCTGTCCATATCTTGTTCTGCTATAATGTCACCACAACCTGTCAGTGAGTCAAAGCTTTTCAGGGACGTGACATCCCCAAACAGGAGGCTAAGCTGATCTCCAGCAGGGCCATTGGGTAGGTTTGCCTCTCCCGTCACCACCTTGTCTTCTGTTTCTGAAGTGTGGGAATCCTCTAGGCCACTAGCTTCAGGAACGGGCTTGGGCTGTGTGAACTCTGAGGCACAGGTCCTTGTGAGTTTTTCTGGATTTTTACAGGCTGTCTTGTCAGTAGTTGGTGAAAAATGTTCTAGTGCTGGAGAAATTTTTGGTCCAGAGGCATCCTGGGGCTTGGCATTTTCCTTTCTAGCAGCTTGGAAGATCTCCTCAGAGCTGGGCAGAGAGGCTAAACTCACCTGCTCATGAGACCGGGATCTGGCCCCCTCAAGGTCCTTTGCCCCTGGTCCATTTTGATCAGTTTCAGAAACCTTGCTCTTCCGGTGACGGCGGATGCTACTAAAAAAGCCTTTCAGGCCTTTCTTAGGCTTGTGCACAACTCCAGCTTTCTCTGTGGCTTCAGTCCCAGATGTCTTAGGTCTAGAGCCTATCTCCAAAGCTCCATGGGCACTCTGGGAGCTAGGAAACTGAGAAGGTGACTTGGACAAAGGTATGGAGAGGCCTGTTTCTTCGATGACAACATCTTCGGGGCCATGAGCTGCCTCACTCAGGCCGTCATGGGTCTTACTCTTGTTTAGACCCTTCTTAGAATTGCCTTTCCCAAAACCTTTGCTTCGTCCACCCCCAAAGAAACTAGGCAGAGTACAGATTCCCTTCTTGCCACCAAAGAGTTTCATGGCAGTTTTCTTCAGCCTACCTGGGCCGGATAAGAGTGGCTCTGACGCTGGTCCTTCTGTGGTCTCGGTTGTCTTATTCTTGGCTCCCCTTTCAGCTCCCTGGTCTTGGGTATCTCTAGAGTCCGGTGCGCCCTTGATCTGACCAGCTTCATCCTTTTGAGTCTCCATGATGGTGACAGCTCTTCCACTGGAAACGCAGCCTTTGGATTTCAGGTAGAGCTACACCATGATCAGTTAGGAAGCATCACAGCTGGGTCTGAGGGAGATAAGGAAGACAAAGACAGAGACAGATACTGGTGAGCCAGCACACAGGATAGGTTTGTTTTTCGTGGGTGATTATTGTCTAAGGATTGAATGGGACCAGAGAGAGAATAAGTAAACACTGATAAAACCTTAACTATTCGGTATGTTTGCTTTGCTGCTCTAGCTTCTTCTGGGTCCCAGAGCAGTAAAAACCCCACACTGAGCAACAGGCAGCGATCATTAGCTTCCTCCTCACTAGTCTTCTACCTTTAGGTGGCTCAAAGTACGGGGCTGGGGGAGGATTTGACAGAGGCGATTGTAGATGTGCAAAAAGCCCATTTGTCTATAAGGAAGCTTATCCATGATTGGGCTGGAGTCAGGAAAGGAATAGAGAGGCTGCTTCTAGCCTCACTAAACTTTTGAAAAGTGTGTGGTGAAGGTGCTCATTGAGTCTCCCCAGGCTTCAATTGAACACTAATAGCCTGGGCTATCACCAACATTTTTCTCAGGGCTGGGAAGTAAAGATCATCTCCAGCTTTATCTTCTGCCCACAGGTTCTCTTAATGTCGTTGCTAGGACAATGGCCAAACCTTCTGGAGTCCAGAGAGGGAACACTATTGAATTGCAGATCAGGGCTCTAATCTGCAAAAGAATCCTCTGGGCTCCAGTATCCTTTGTCCAAGAGGTCTACCAAGATCCACATCCCTATACCCCTGTAGAGACTAGTGAGGGGAAGGTCGGGATTGGGCTCTCTATTGACTATCCTGCTGCCAAGGCACTTTAATTTTGTCCTTGGCAAGAGTAACCACCAGATTCTACCAGAGCAAACATTTTTCTTCTACTCTGTTCCTCTCATTATCTTTGTCCCCATCTCGCTTGCAATCTGGGAAGTGATCTTGAAAAATACGTAGCCCTACGTGATTCATGCTCCTAGCCTACGATACAAATTGAACTAAATAAACCTGCTGTAAGCTGGGACAGTCTGGTCAGGGCTTCCTAATCCAAGTGCCAGTAGAATTGGAATGAAAAGAAGGGTTAGCCTTCTATACCAGCCTCATCATTCCCTTAGTCCCCGACAAGGCTAGTATCTTTGACTGACAGTGAATGACCCCTAAAGCACTATTGAGCCTGCAGAAAATCTGGCGATCCCTCCTTAGGAAGTCCCTCCCTCTCTGAACCTTCTTTTGTAGATCTAGGGTAGCAAAGGGAGACAGAAGAACGTCGGGGATTGAGAGGGCAAGAGGCTAGGAACAGGGAGAGGAAGAAAGGGATAGGAAGGACTGCAGCAGTCTGGGAATCGCTAGCTGGTCCAGGGACTGGATGCCACATTATTAAGGTTCATACAGCCATCTGCAGTAGAATACTGTAGTCCAGCACTGAGGCTGAAGAGAAACCCGCAACTATACGCTAGTCCTTGATTTCATTAGACGAAAATCTCCTAGTACCTAGGTTCCTATCTTCCAAACAGTTTTGTGTCTGGTACCTCATCTACTTGATACACTTAAATCGCCAGAATAACAACCCAAGTTCCACTGAGAACACTCTGCTAACCAACCAGAGTAAAATGAGCTCTGGTTTGGAGATGAGAGAAAAGCTTATCTGATCTTCTCAGTGAAGATAGATGAATTGCTCTATTCCCAGGATATGCATTTCTCTGTGCAACACATTGTGACATCATGCTCTGCAAACTCGGCTCTGTCACAGACAGTCCCCTCACCACTAAGCACACAATCACCCAGAATTCTGGGATGCATGCTGTCATGAGAACATCACTAGCAGGACTGTCATTGTGATATTGGGGATAAGGCGACAGCAGTGCAATTATATGTATTTCCTGTTGTGAAATTCATGTGTTATTTTCAAATTCTCTGAACATCCAGTAGTGACAGACACTAAGGTCAGTCCATCAGGCCAAGCCAAGAAGAGGAACTCCCAGTCCCTGCTTTAGAGAGCTTACAAACTAGGAGGGAGAGAATCTTATCTACAGAAGCCTGAAGATACATCACAATGTAGACCTTAAAGAATAGCCTCTGCCCTTTCCGGCGGTGACGACCTCCCTACGAGAACATGCCTCTCGCAAAGGATCTCCTGCATCCCTCACCAGAGGAGGAAAAGAGGAAACACAAGAAAAAGCGCCTGGTGCAGAGCCCCAATTCCTACTTTATGGATGTGAAGTGCCCAGGATGCTATAGAATCACCACGGTCTTTAGCCATGCACAGACGGTAGTCCTGTGTGTCGGCTGCTCCCCTGTCCTCTGTCAGCCCACAGGCGGGAAAGCAAGACTGAAGGAAGGATGCTCCTTCAGGAGGAAGCAGCACTGAAAAGCACCGGATTCGAGATGAGTGGGAACCATCCCAATAAACACATTTTGGATACATAAAAAAAAAAGAATAGCCTCTGCTTCTCCATTTCTTTGTTTTTGTTTTTAGAGACAGGGTCTCTCTCCATAGTTCTGGCTCTCCTCGAGCTTGGTATATAGACCAGGCTGGCTTTAATGAGCCTTGAAATAAACGTAAAAGGTAGAATATTCCCTGGGCTCAGTTTTCTTGACCAAAAATCACTGTTTGGGGAAGACCATAGACCTTGGGAGAGAATCTACTACTACTATTTTGCTAAATGGATTTCATACCGAACAGTTTCCTAAGTACTTATCTTTGAACACTGAGATCAGTGAACCTCATCAGAGCTTATTTCTGCAGTAGGCAGAAATTAATATAGAGGCTTACAACTGCTCAGTGCTCACAGAATAAGATAAGGTGGAATGCTCAGCCCTAAATACAAATCAGGATCACATTCCCTACCCCCAAACTCAGGGATCTTTATGGAAGGGAGGGCAGAAATACTGTAAGAACTAGAGGCAACAGAGGGAAGCTGCAAAAGATTTTCTGGCTATGGTAGGGCGGTCACACACGAACTCTCAGCAGCTGTGACTGCATACACAAGACCTGCACTAGATCAAGCCAGCCAAAATTTCAGTGTGGACTAGGGAGAGCCCCAAGAACTCCTTTCCCTACCTGAAGAGCTGCCGGCTGATGTCAGCTGCTGGAGGAGGGAAAGTCAGTTTTCTTCAGCAGTGCAGCCCCTAGTGTATTGCCTAGGCTCCAGTGGATAGCCCTATATCCACATGCATAGGACAGCATGAATTGGACTTGCTGGACTAGAAAACAAAGAAGGTTCGAAGCTGTAAGGGAGATAATAAAGGGGGCCAGAAGGAGGAGATGAGGGATGGTGGACGGTGGATAAATAGGATCAAATACATTTTTATACATGTATGAAATTCTCAAAGAACAGATAGGTACATAGGTAGGTAGGTAGGTAGATGGATACATAGATAGATAGATAGATAGATAGATAGATAGATAGATAGATAGATAAAAGAAAGACAGAAAGGAAGGGGAAGAGAGAAAGGGAGGGATGGAGGAAGGAAGGGAGAGGAGAAAGGGAGAGAGGGAAGAAGGGAAGGAGGGAGGGAGAGGGAAGCAAGCAAGCAAAGATGCTTTGAGGAGGATAAGGCATTTGGTCTGGGCTTTGTCAAGCAGTAAGGAATGGAAAGAGCATTGGCAGTGATCTAGATGGGGTATGTGTTCTTATCAATTGAAAAGGGGATTATTCTAGGGTAATCAAACAGTTCTTCGCAATGATGATTAGGTGAAGAGAATCTAAACTTGATGCCATCACTGAAGAACAGTCTCTCTGGACCTTGTCAGCATGCTACATGGGGGTAGAAGCTAACTTATCACTACTCTCTACAGCAATGGTTCTCAACCTTCCTAAGGCTGAGACCCTTTAATACAGCTCCTCATGTTGTGGTGACCCCCAACCACCAAATTATTTCATTGTTACTCCATAACTGTAATTTTGCTACTGTTATTAATTGTAATGTCTGATATGTAGGATATCTGATAAGCCACAAGTGTCATGACCCACAGGTTGAGAACCACTGCTCTACATTACCACCACACTGTCACAGATTTGGGCTACAGGGCTAGAATTCAAGCCACACCAGTCCTCCCATCTGCCAAGAGTCACTATCAGGTCTAAATGAGACTATCCCCCATAGATACAGATGTCTGCACATTACTGTGCTGTTTGGGGGAGGTTTAGGAGGTGTGGGCTTCTTGGAGGAAGTACATCACTGGAGGCAGACTCTGAGCAGTAATAAAGACCCCCATGCCATTTATAGTGTGCTCTCTCTGGTTTGTGTGTAGGATTCAAGATGTGACCTCTCAGTGTCTTGTTATTGCTCTCATGCCTGCTGACTGCTTCCTGTGTCATCCCCATTTTTATGGATTCTAAACTTCTGGAACCATAAACCCTTCTTTCTATATTTGCTTTGGTCACGGTGTTTATCACAGCAACAAAGAAGGAACTCTGACAGAAATTGGTGCCAGAGTGGGCTGCTGCTGGTAAGAATAGGAACATGCATTTTTTGTTGTTGTTTTTGATGGGTTTTTATTTTTTGTTTGTTTGAGGAATGTGGAAGATTTTAGGTCTCTGGACTAGAAAAGCAGTTGAATGCTACAAGCAGAGCTTAGTGGGTTGAGACTGGAAGACAGTGCTGAGATCAAAGCAGACTCTAGAAGCTTGGCTCAACGTTGGATGAGGGGTCGCTTGTTCATTCCTGGCAGCTCAGACCCAAAATAATCACACAGAAAACTGTATTATTTAAATCACTGCTTGGCCCATTAGCTCTAGCTTCTTATTGGCTAACTCTTACATCTTAATTTAACTCATTTCTATTAATCTGTATATTTCCACGTGGCTGTGGCTTACCCAGTAAAGTTCTGTCTGACTCTGGCAGGGCTATACCGCTTCTCCTGACTCCGCCCTTCTTTTTCCCAGCATTCAGTTTAGTTTTCCCCATCTAGCTCTGTTCTGACCTGCTCTGCTATAGGCTCAAGACAGTTTCTTTATTAACCAACGGTAGTCACAATATACAGAGGGGAATCCCACATCAGCTCAAGAGGTTTCAGAGGGAAGCAAAGACTTCAATAGCAACTAGGATAGAGGCCAGTTCTGTGTTATTTTGGCAAAAAATCTGGCTGTATTCTACCCTTGTCATAAGAACTTGCCTAAGGCGAAATCAAAGAGTAATGTACTAAATTTTTGGTGAAGGAAATTTCAAGGTAGCATAAAATTGAGTCTCTGGGGGTGGTTATTAGTGATGACTGTTATACTGGTCCACAATGAAAAAGAACAAGTGGTGTGGGCAGAAAGAAATACAAAATGTATAGCTTGAAGAAAAAAGACTCACCAGGAAACTTAATGCTGCAGCTAAGGCTTCTAATATCTGAGACTATGGGGCATATCTCATTTACCCTGGACAGAGATTCTATTACCCCAATGTAGACCTCCCTCTTAGCCAGATCCCAGGTTATTTTTGCTAAGCAAGGATCAATCATTACCTCTCTCTTGCCCTTCCCCGCCCTCCTCCCCTGCTGAACCATGACCCCCAAAGCTGTTCACAGGATCCCTGCCTGGGTTCCATACAATACCCTGAAGGAGTGCAACAGGGCTATTCTATAGCTAGCAGCTCCCTAACCTGCTCTTCCCCATACGCCTCTACCCCAAGGCTTCTTCATACTCTTTACTAATCTACCATGCTCCCTAAACTGTCCTTCTAAAGTAGGTATTGTGCCTTGACCCAGGATAAGAAGAACCCTTCTGGAGAAGTGGGACCCAAAACAAAAGGACAAACTCTGAAGCTCCCTGCGGCTGGGACTGGATTCCCTTAGAGCTCTTGCCAACTGCAGAGTTCCTCAACACTCAGATTTCCCAGTCAGGGTGGCTGGCAAGATACTTGGTGCTCCCTGATAAAAGGCTGCTAGCTGCAGTCACTGCGACTACAGCAAAGAACAGGCTGCAGCAGAAAATGGAACCACACAAGAGCCAAGAACCAACCTCAGGCAATTCTGGGACAAACAGACACTGGCTCCTAAGGAAGTGCAGCTTTCTTTTCCACTCCACTCAAAATCCAAGTAGAAGAACAGCCACAGAGCTGCCTGAAACCCTTCTCCCAGGGAAGAATCGCTTCAGGCCAACCATTACAGTTCCTATTCTTAGCCTAGCTTCAAGAGACCAGCTTAACAAATTTAGGAAAGGCTGGACTCTGGGAAGAAACAAGGGTAAAGCTTCAGAGGCATGACCTTTACCCATAAGAGTTTCCAGGCCTGTTTCAAGCAGTTTTCATGAAGACAGACCCATTCCCAGTGTTTCCAGTCCCTCAGTATATTAGTGCACAGTGGGTAAGAAGGTGTGAGAATGTGCGCATCTTCCCCTAGAGACCCAGACAGTTCCTCGCTAGAATTAGCTTGGCATGCTGGGAAAACTCAGCAAGATATCCAACCTGACACTCAATTTCCTTAACTGTGAAATGGGACTATTGCGAATTCCTATTTAGCGAGACTATTGTAGGAACAAAATCAATGCATGCGAAGCCGCAGAAGCTCAAACATTGTGGCAAATCATGTTAATGTTTATTCCAACTGGAGGATCTCTAGCAGTAAATCTAGCCCAGTCAGGGTTGACTAGGGAGGTCTCCAAAACTCTACAGCTATGTCTGAATCCCTTTCAGTTTCCCCTGGTGATTATGTAGTTATGCCACGGAAGCTTTACTTGCTCATTAGACCAACTTTGAATTTTTAATGTTCAGAGAGCAGACAATCTAGATCATCTGGAAGATTCTAGCTAGGTTCCTTAGTCCAAACCAGAAAAATCGACATTTTAAACTGAGCTAAAAATGCCATCATCAAAAGAAATGCAATTAACAGACATCCTTCAACCACTGAGGGTACCGAGCAGTACACAAGGCATTTCCTATTCACCAGCTCCACTGCTCCCTCCCAGCAACCCCCTAATCCCTGCTAATGGGTAATGGTAACCCCTTGTCACAGAAAAGAAAAGTGTGCCTAGGCTTGGGGAAAGATCTGTCTAAAGTCACTAATGGGATTATGACAGAACCCGATTAGCTTCCGGGCCTCTCGGGTTACAATCCCATACCACTCTGCTTCACTGGGCAGGGGCCCCAATTAAAGAAATATGAGGGTTGTAAATAGAATCAAAACACATTATGAATTTTTCAGAGAACTAATAATTTTTTTTTAAAAAAAATGGGGCCAGGAGAACGGTGAACGTTCCCTTGCCACCTTTAATAGCTATTGTTTCCTGCCCCTATTCCACCCTGCCGCAGCTCAGTTTAACTACGCCTGAAGGATTTCTTGTCCTTACTGGCTACTGCTTTTTCCTTACCAAGTACACACACACAAAAAAAAAAAAAACCCACAACAACAACAAAAAAAAAAAAAACCGTTGACTTGAGAATCCAGGTGCTACCCATTCAGCCCAGAACTGCTTTCCTCATCAGCAAAGCTCTCAGCACTACTTTCAAACTATGAAAGTATCTTCCGTTTCCTTGGGAGATAAATTTGAAGGGCCCAAAAAGGCTCAACTAGGAAGCTGCAAAGTGCACAATTTCGAGTTTGAGCTACTTAAAGATAATGACTTCTCCCAGCAGGGAGATGTGGCACACATCTTTAGTGCCAGCACTCAGGAGACAAGAGGCAGGCAGATGTCTGTGAGTTAAAGCGGGTTCCAGGACAAGTCAGAGCTGTTACACACAGAAAAACTGTCTTTTAAAAAGTTAAAAAAAAAGATAATGAAATAAAAGATTATCTAGTACTCGAGTAGTACATTACTAGAGCTCACCAACTAGACCTGATGTCAATACTGGTGGCGGGAAAGAAGGGCTGCTGGTTTGGATCTTTTTGGTGGAACAGTGGAGGTGGTTGAGAGAGTCCCTCTTACCCACTCCCGCAGCCACCCTTTGCTAATGGGTGGCAGCCCTGCTGTGAGAAGGCTCCTTTCCAGAAAGCAACTCATGGACTCCAGATGCAGCACAAATCTCAAACCTGGTCTTTTATAGTTCCCATGATTCCCTCGCCAGTTTCTCAGCATCCTTGTTCACATACTCATCCTCGTCCTTGTTTACTCGGTTTTGGGCAAGCTTCAGTCTGCGTATTGAGCTTGCTCACTGGGACTCCCTGGCTCATCGGCACTGCCCCATCTAGCATGGAGCAGGGGCTCGGGATGCTGGTTCGGATGCGCTCTAATTCAGTTGGAGCTTGCCAGCCTGAAACTGGGGTGATGTCAACTTCCCCCCTTACAGCAGAATAGTTTGAGAAAATCTCTCTCTGAGACAGACATACCTGATCTGTGAAAGGGAAGAAAAATATTTACCTACCTTGCAGGATTGTGGTTATGGAGTAAAGATGATCAACACAAAGGCAAACAAATTACTCTGCATAGAACAGATACTGCAGATGAGACTGCTTACGGTCAAGGTACCTTCTCTCTAGCTGTTCCTCAGCTGCCACTCCGAGTCCCCTGAAGATGACACAGGCCTTCCATTCAAACCCCTTTGCCTGACCTTCACCATCTGCTTCTCCTGCCTGCCCCTTGAAAATTTTGCAGCCTTACTTCACTGCCCAAATATACAGGACTTTTATTCCGTTCAGAAGATAGGGTACCAAGACACAACCTCTCCCTAGAGGTAGGTTTACCTGATGGTTTTTCTTTTTCTCTTTTATTTTTGTGTTGTTTGGGGTTTTTTGGTGCTGGGGTAAGAAACATAGTACCTCCTATGAGCAAGGAAAGTCTTCCACTCCTCAGCCACACCCACCCGAGGAGATTTCTTTTAGGGATCATTATTCAGTTCACAATCAGGACGGGGCCTTTGAGATCCACATCTTTGTCCTTCCCTTGGAGTCTCCACTGAGGTAGGGACTAAGTCTGCATAGCCTCCCAGTGTGTCAATACTACTCAAGCAAAAGCAAGCTCGGAAACAGGGTTCACCTCCTCCATCTATTCAGAAAGGCTATATAAACTACTTCCTCTTGGGGTGAAAACTTTATCATCTAGTTTATCTGCCTAAACGGGATTCGCGTCGAGAAACTGATAACATCAGGAGTTTCCCTTTTCAGTTTCAGGCAGGACCTGAAGGAGAGGAGAAACCGCGAGGGAGAAAGTTGGAAACCCCTTCTCTGTCTTTGCTTCTGAGGGACTGGGATTTAGCAGTTCCCTATATTCCCTGACAGACAAAAGGACAAGCAAAGGGATCCATGGCTAAGTAATTAAGACGGTGAGCTTCCAACGTGGCTCACCCTCCTGACCTTAAAGCCCGGCTTAAAACAAAAGCCTTGCAGGCTTTTTCTCCCGCAAGAGGTCCCCTGCTGAGGGACTGGCTCAACAAGTTCAAGGCCAGACCAGGACGTGTTTACACAACAGTTGTGGGTCGAGCAGCCACCCCACCCCCACCCCCACTCCCCCACCCCACCCCACCCCCACCCCACCCCGTCTTTCGTCAAACTAACCAATCTTAAATTAGGGAAGGAAGACCATTCAGAGGCTTAAAAACAAAACACAAGTCCTCCAGGAGCCGCTAGGCTTGTGCTATCCTCTCTGCATTGCCACCGTCATTCCCTCTGTATGCTTGCTGTGTGTGTGTGTGTGTGTGTGTGTGTGTGTGTGTGTGTGTGTGTGTGTATTGTGTCTGCGCACGTATGCGCGTGCATCTGTGTGTCTGTGTGTTTCACCACCCGTAATAAAAACCTTTCTTTACTGGCTGATTCCATCTGCTCCTGTTTGCCATATCCCAGAATTTCTCCACTGCTACCTGTCCATTCAAGGTTTCCCCTGAATTTTAATTATTTAAGTGGCAGAGAAAACAAAACTGATCAAAACCCCTAGAGAGTAATGGTTCTACAAGTAAACTCCTGGCATGACAAGCTTGCTGCTGTTTCTCTCATTCCCTTATTTCTCTAGCCGAGCGAAGCAGAGCTATTTCTTCCACACACACTCTGAGTGCAAATAGGACAGGTCTTGAGGCGGCAACTTTTCCCAAATACCTTCCTCCTCCTGACACTTCCAGGCCCCAACATTGGGCAGGCCTTTATCTCCTGACTGAGAGGCAAAACAGATAGGAAAGGGGTGGGAGTTCCCATGATGCACTGCCACATGAACGGGGCAGCCTTCACTTTTGAGGAATGGGATGGTGGGAGGAGGGGGTAGTTCGTCAAGTGGAGGCTGCTGGAGACCTTGGGGTACACCATAAAGGGTACCACACAAGAGCAATAACTTCTCATTAAATTACTGTGTGGCCTTAAGCATGCCTTGCTTCTTTCTAGGGCACATCTACGACCAGAGGGATCTTAACTGCTATTCCACACACAGATCTGTGGGGCTGAAAGAAAATGGGTTAAAAGAAATCTGGAGGATATTTCTTAGCTTTATCTAAGTAAGTATTTAGGCCAAGATGCCCCCCCCCCCATGAAAAGGCCAAAGGGAAGCTGATAGTATGGAACCTCCTTCTGGAGATAGCACAGTCCCTAGTTCTATTTATAGATTTTGAGGGAGCCACTTGTAGCATGCTTTCAATCCCGTTCAAAGACCCCATTTCAAAATCCTTTCAGAAACTCCATTCCTGGCCTGGGTACGGCGGTGGACCGCTTTAATCCTAACATTCAAGACAGGCAACTGTCAATGAGTTCAAGGACACTGGCTGACAAAACAAGTTCCCGCACAGCTGGAAGTACCCAGTGAGACCCCGTCTCAAAAGAACAATAAACCCCCTTCCAAAAAAAAACTACACACACACACACACACACACACATACACACCCTAATCACCCCATTGTTCAATGATCTCCCCCTAAAAAGATTAGCTCACCATTCCAAAGTTTGGCCCTTGGGAATTCCCACCACTGGGTCCTAACCTCTTTTGTACCTCTGAGCTGGGCTGTCTCAACCTGCCTGCCAGCCACTCCCTTTCTTTTCTAATTCGGCCTCCTCTTTCTCTCCCAAATTCCTGTACGTCCCAGCTGCTTTACAAGACGACACCCCCACTGCATCTATGGATCTCTTCCATGGCACTTTGCCTGTAGGCTCATGAATCAGCAACCAAAAGTATGCAGAGCCCCAGGCTTTGAGCAGTCCAGACCCCGAGGTTATTAAGGAAGGAACTGACTATGACTTTCTCTTTTAATGTAGCCACCCAATCCCCCCTTCCACCCACATTAGGCACAATATATATATATATATATATATATATATATATATATATATATATATAGTTTCATGGGCTGGGACAAGCAAACTAAGGCTAAAGGTGTTTTCTAAAGATCCACAAAGACAGCAAGTCCTTCTGGAACGTTCATTTATTAACCGCTTTCTAATGCTAGGAGCTGAGGGGATTAGAGCTGTAGGCTAAGTTTTATTTACCCCCTGAAGGTTCCGAGAGAACCTAGGTGTCTAGCAGGGGGAAACAAGACAGTTAGAGGAGCTCAACTACAGAGGAATTTCAAGAGAGAGGTCTGGGGCGACAAGCAGCAGCCTGAAAGGCCCCAGGGCAAAGGGTGGTTAAGAACTGGGGCCTGAAAGGAAAAGGACTTGGACAGGAGCTGGGCGACAGTGTGCTAGGGTGGGAAAGGTGGCTGCTGGGCTGAAGGGAAAACAGCAGAGAGCCAGACCTGAGATATAAAAAGTTCAGCTGCAAATAGAAGTTTGTGCTGAGGTCTGGAAAGCACAGGAAGGGTGACAATGGTGTAGTATCTGCCATCCTGGCTGTCATCAAGGAGGTTCCATGCTAACCTTCCTAACTAAGAAATTAATGGGTCTCACTGCCCCCCTTCAAAGACGTCCAGCCTGCAGAGTCCCTTAGTCAATTCCCCTCTCTTATTCTTCGGGAATGTGTTAATAATCCAGAGGGGTGCAGCGTAGGGCACATGAGAGGTACTGCACTTGGGGGGGGGGGGAGTAGATCTGTTGGAATCTCCTCTGGTAGAGCAGAGTCCAACAATGCAGTGTCCTGGGTCCTGTCCATGCCAGTCCTACTAAGGCAGGCTGGCCAGAGCCCCAGATGTTTGTATGCGGACAGGTCTGACTAGACTTATATCAAGGCGAGTCCAGCGAGGGAGAGAATGGTTCTGCTGGATTAGTCCGACTGCCACCTCTGCCTCCCCTCCTACCCATGGCTCAGCTGGCAAGCTTAGCCCCCTCAAAGGGGAGCTCAGAAGAAGTCACGCCTTTGGGCGGCCACCAGTGTCAGAGGTGTCTGCAGCAGACAATGACAGCGGTCTGGCAGGCTGGGTGTTTTAAGTAACTGAGAAGTTGTAGGATTTGTCCGCTTTACATACACCGTGTGTTCTTTACTACAATGACTGCCCCCTCCCTCCGCTTCTAGCGCGGAAATCCCCCCCCACAATATTGTGCCCACTGCTATTTTAAACCGAAGGTTGGAGAGAAAAACGCGCCCTATGCCCTACAAGGGAAAAGAGACGCGGGGGAGGGGGGATTTGGGGGCGGCAACAAAGCGGCCTTGCAGCTCTAACCCAAGGACCAGTAAGAGCTCCTGGTCCAGCCCGCCTGCAATGGGGGTGGGAGCCAAATGAGAACCGGAGGCCCAGGAGGGGGTGCGGCTGGTTGGGACCACGGGACCAAGGTTCCAAGGATAAGTGGGAAGTTCAGAAACCCAACTGTGCTCCCTTGAGGAGGAACAGACTGTGGATATCTTAATCCACCCTAAAGCCAGTCTCAGTCTGGCTCTGGCTAGCGCGCCAGCTTCCTCTGCAGAGAGACATTAGGAGATGCACCGCAGAGGGGAGGGGCCACAGCAAGGCCTCGCGGGTGAGCAGCATTGGCCTAACAGCTGTTCTAGCAAATGTACTACAAACAAAGCTAAGGAGTTCCAGGCCTGCAAGCACATTCTTGGGGTCCTAGCTAGTGGTGTCCCTCCCGGAACCACGCAACAACACGTGTGGGCCCATCCCAGCCTCCCCTTACAACCTAGAGGTGTAGCCCAGGCTAGTCCGCCCGCCTTCCGGCCCTCCCACCCCACCCCCAGCCATGATCGCCTGTACCCTAAAGACTAACGGCCTCTGGGCCCCTCACTGGACAGTACGCAAAGCAAGTTCCAAGAAAGAGCAGCGAGAGCCCAGGACTCCGACCAGCCTGGCCCTAGATGCCCTCCTCCAGGCGACCCGAGCAGAGCACGCGGGGATGCACTAGACCTCCAGCAGGATGGCTCCTAGCTGTGCTCAATGCTTACCTTGCCAGGTCCAGCTCCCAGCGCGGTTATTGTCTGCTGAACTGCTCTGCTCTGAGCTGGAGCCTCTGCTGAGAACGCCACCACGACTGCCCCTGCCGCAGCCAACACCACGGCTACAGCATTCTCCTTCACCGACTACCCTTCTCCAGGCTCCGGGCAGCTCCCCCATACCCTCTTCACCCTGGACTCCACAGTTACAGGGTGGGACGTCCGTGATCTGATTGGCAGGCAGGCGACCCAATCGCCACAGTGGGAAGGCATGCCCTGGCCCGCCCACTGTTTTCCTTGGTGCTTTTCTCTTTAAATGCAAATAAGCAGGGCGTGGTATTCGCAGGGGGCGGAGAGGTTGCGGAACCCCTACCCCGGGCTCCTCACTTCCGCCCCCACGCGGGGCGGGTTTCAGCGTGGCTACACACCCGACTCAAAGAGCTAGTCCCGCCCAGAAGGGACTAGCCAGATTCTTGGAACTCGGTTTCGATTTTGCGAGCATTCCTATTTCCGTAGCCGCTGTTTTCGCGCTACCGCTCCCGGGTTGCTACCACGGAGTTTCTCCACGTTCTTTGAGACCAACTGGGAGAAGTGGGGCAAGGAAGTGGGGGAGCCATAGAGATCGTGGGGCCTGCAGAACCCTTTGGCACCGTGGCTGGCCCATTGTTATGTGTGGCAGCAGGGCCTAGTGGCAGTCCTTCCCAGAGAGAAAATCACCTGTCAGGAAAGTGACCTGCCTCCCCAGAGCCTCGGCTTCCTAGCTGGCATTGGGCTCTTAGGGAAGGTAAGATAGAGGTCAACTTCCAGCAGTCACCAAAGCGCCTAGTGCTGACCAGGAAAGGAAGCTGCTTGGCTGAGGGTGCTTGGACTGCCACCGACTGGGGCATATTTCAAATACACACCTACGTCCTTTCCGGACAGCTTTCACATTTTGTCTTAAGAAGATAACTGTTTCTATAGTTTGACTCTCACTCAAATGCCATGCCTTCCAAAGTACACGGACTGATTCTCAAGATCTCCGGAGCACTCTCCTTCAACTGGGAGTCTCATTCTGTGCAGATCCGTTTTCTGGAAAAAAAAAAATCTAAAACTAAAAGAAGTTTTGTCAGAGTGAGGAACTGTGAGGAGGCCTGTCAGACCAGCCTTGCAGGCTACCGCGTCTGGAATGTGGCAGGGAGCCAGTTGAGCTTAGGTCTCTAACTAGCCTAAAGACATTAAGTGGCCTTAGTAACTGCCACTGCCAGGTGAGCTGGAACAACAAAGAATCCAGTTGTATAACCAGCTCTGGAATGCACAGAAAGCCCAGCTTGAAAAGTCTGTCAAGGTCTAAAAGGGGAGGGGGAGTGGATTGAGGTTGCAGAGCAGGGAAGGATTAGAGAACAATGACTGCCCCCGCCCCCACCCCGCGCCGGCCCCTCGCAGAGTTCTCTGCCGCTCTGCAGGATCCTGTCTACCTTGTAAATATCCAGACGCCGAACTGGTAAGCTTGGACTGCCGCCACGGCCTGTGTGAAGCAGCGGAATTGACGTGGCTGTAAGAGCTGGGATCCACTTTCCTTTCTGCCTCAAACCTGCTGTGAGACCTTGGCCAATCTGCTCCTCCTTTCTGAGCCAGTCATTCCATTTCCACAAAGAGGGTTTAAGCTCTGCCAGTTCAAGTCAATTCTATAACATCCCACGATGTTCCGTGACCTTCAGTGACATTCTAGACATCTTTACGAAAAATTAGCAATGTGAATCAGTCCTAGTCCTGGGTCTCAATAAATGTTTAATGGCAAACTACTGTTAACTTACTCTATAAAGCCTTTCCCCTAGCCTGGTTTGAGTGGCTGGGCTATAACATTTCCTGGATGTCTATTATCCTGCTCTGCAAAAATCTTGGTTCTTGTTTGTTGGACTTGCTATTCCGTATTTTCTTTTTCAGCACCTCATATCATCCTCGGCTAACCTGTGTCTCTGTCACTCGAGACCTGCTCACATTTCACACAGACCTTTGATTTTGAGAATTAGACCAAGAGTTTTATTTGGAAAAGGTAGTTTTAAAATCCAGAGTCCTGGGAAACAAAAGGCAAGACAGTCTTGGCTGTGAGAATATGGACAAACCAGCCAGGCTGTGGACTTGAAATAATCCGGGGCACCGCTGTGTTTGCTCCCACCAAAGGAGATAGTCCTGCATGGCCTTTTCTCAGTCTCGAAACTTTCTGACATACCAGTCATCTTTGGATGTGATAGTTATTAGGCTGAGACCAGAAGAAATAGAAAAAGAGAAAAGGGGGGAAAGACAGGGGGGAAAAAAGGTCTAAAGGAACCTTCAAATTGGACCTTTGTTTGTGGTCATGAACTTTCTAAGTCTTAAGAGGAAAATACATGTGCATTGCAATTGTGGTATATCATTTGTGTTTTATTGAATAAAGCTAGCCTGAAGGTCAGAGGGTAAAGAAGCCACACTAGCAGCCATACCATACAGGCCAGGGAGTGGTGGCACAGACCTTTAATCCCAGGACTTGGAAGACAGGCAGACAGATCTCTGTGAGTTCAAGGCTACCCTGGGCTACACAAGATCAATCCAGAAACAGATCCCGGTAGTGCTGGTTTACATCTTTAATCCCAGTGTTTGGGAGTCACACACTTTTAATCCCAGCACTAGAAAGGTAGAGCTATATGGCTGGGCGGAGAGAGGAATATAAATGGGAAGAGAGAGAAACGCACTGGAGTGTGGAATCTGAGGTTAGTGGAGCACATTGCAGGATCACCTCTTTGTCTGAGGCCTGGTAGAGGTAAGATTTCTCTAGCTGCTTGGCTGCTTTGCTTTTCGAATCTGTCTCTGGGATTTTATTATTCCTGCAACACACTACACCACGTATACACCAAGCAAGACCATGGGAGGGGATAGTACACTTCCTCAGTGGCGTATCACTCCTCCCCGGCAGTTGAAAAATGAAGTGTGAACATAAAAATGCCCCCTCTCAAAGGAGCCCTCTAAAGCGCCTATCTCGAATGCTGCCTGAAAGGTGAGCGGATAGATCATTTAATCAGGCCACGAGCTAATGGTGGGAAGCAGGATTTCTTTAAGTCTTAAGTTTATCTATCTGCTACACAATATTTTCCAGCTCCAGCAAAAACCTATGTAGAGTTCGGTTGATATCCCTGAAAGGCCTGCTTCTTTCTGAAGGGAAATGGAGGAGTGAATCTGGGGGGTGGGATTGGGGGCTGAGGAGTGGATGAGGGAGAAACTGTGGTCAGGATGTATCAAAGACAAAAAGAAAAATAAGAAAGAAAATAAAAGAAAAACCTATGAAGACAACCGTGAGTTCTGTGGCGGCAACTCCATGAAAATTCTGACAATCCTGACTGATTACAGTGCCCACTGCTGTGTAGTCCATGGGTACCACTTCTAGTGTAAACCTAGTGATCTATATTAGGAGTTTCCACAGTAATCTTAGGGGACCTGAGGATGAGATTCTGAGAAGATCAGAGAGCTAACTCAGATATCTGGCAAAGGTGCTTTGGAGCAATACAGATGGGATGATTTCATTTTTACCAATTGGGAAGGAACATTAAGGAAAAAAAATGGCCTCGATAACAGAGTCAAGTTTGAAAAATGTAGGAAAGATTCCTATCCAAAGTAGAAATGCCAGTACTGTGAGCAGGCACACTGGGCTGAGCAAGAGCTAAAACTCTGATGGAGAAAACAAGCTTGAAATCAGACTAGAAAAGTAGTTCTGGAAACAAAATGTAAAAAAAAAAAAAAATCATGACTAACTGGACATACTGATGGCCAGCTAGCTAATTTCCCTCTTTCCTGGGAAGAAGGAGAGTACAGTGGCCGTGCAGGAGATGCTGTGGGCTGCGGTGCCAGTTGGTGCCGGCTAGCTTTATATCAACTTGACACAGGATGTTATCATCTGAGGGGAGGGAACCTCAATTCAGAAAATGCCTCCATAAAATGGGCTGTAGGTAAACCTGTAGGGCATTTTCTTAATTAGCGATTGATGGGGGAGGGCCCAGCCCATTGTGGGTAGAGCCACCCCTAGGCTGGTGGTTCTAGGTTCTATAAGAAAGCAGGCCAATCAAGCCATGTGAAACAAGCCAGTAAGCAGCACTCCTGTATCCGCTCCTGCCTCCAGGTTCCTGCCCTGTTTGAGTTCTTGTCCTGTTTTCGTTTGGTCTAAACAGCAACGTGGAAGTGTAAGCTGAATAAACCCTTTCCTCCCCAACTTGCTGTTGGTCATGTGTTTTATCACAGCAATGAGTAACCCTAACTAGGACTGAAATCGGTACCTGGATTGTACTGCAGTGGCAGACCTGACCATGCTATTTGGGGAGAGGATCTTGAAAGGAATTTGGAACTTGGGGCAAGAAAAGGCACTGAGTGTTCAAAGGTTGCTAAGCAGTTCTGTGGGAACTTAGAAAAGCCAAATGCTGAGAAAATTGCAGATGATAGAGGCCCGGTTTGGGAAGCTTCTGAGGGAGGCTTGAGAGTTATTCAAAGACTCCATAGGGACTGGTGCATATTTTGAATTAAGACTCCGTGATTCTGGTTACCTGGGGCTAAAGATTCAGCCATGATTAACAAGTACCCCTGAAGTGAAACCTTTGTCTTGCTCGGTCAACTGATGCTGGTTAGCTGGTTCTGAGAAATTAGTGGTGATTAAGAAAAGACCAGCCACCACCAAGGTGAAATCTTCTGGCCATTGTTTCCTCGGAGTCAGCACAGAGAAGCTGTCTTCCACTGGTGGCCACGGCTGTACCTTGAGCTGGCAGCTGAACTTGGTAGTGTAAGAGTCACCCAGGTGGTGCTGGTTTTGAAGACATTAAGGGGTCCATGGAGAGAAGCAGAGGTTTAGCACTGTGAAACAGGGTTAGAGTCTCTGAAGAGAACTGTGTGGTTTGAAGCAGAATGACCCCCAAAGGGAGTGGTACTATTAGGAGGTGTGACTTTGTTGGAGTAGGTATGGCCTTGTTGGAGGAAGTGTGTCACTATGGGGGTGGGTATTGAGGTCTCCTTTGTTCAAGCCATGTCCAGTGTGGCACACAGTTAGTTGCCTCTGCTGCCAGCAGATCAAGATGGAGGATTCTCAGCTCCTTCTCCAGAATCACATCTGCCTGCACACTGCCATGTCCCACCGTGGAGATAATGGACTAAACCTCTGAACTGTAAGCAAGTCACCAGAAATAAATGCTTTCCTTTATAAGAATTGCTGCGTACATGATATCTGTGATAGAAACCCTAAGACAAGAGCCCAGGAGAGGCTATTGGGAAAAGTCCAGTCCACCTGCCGCAAGAGACCCCAGCATTTTGGAGAAGTGAGTACCATGGAAGGACCACCACAAACAGTAGCAGGCATGAAGTGGAGCCGGTTGGGGCTTAGCAGACAATCTTTGTGTACTGCAGAGGGCAGAGCCAGGGAAGTTACCAAAGCCCCTTCAAGGAACCAAGAAAATCATGAATGGATCCCAGACGTTGGACACTAAGTTATTTATACAGTTGGAATTTGGTTTTGTGCAGATTGTGGCTATGCCCTGGTTCATCCGTCCTGAAGAAACTTGTTAATGTGTTCTTGATTTTACAGGATCTCACAGTCAAGAAAACTTAACTTTTAAAGAGTTTTTGGAATTTTACAGAGACTTTGGATTTTAAAAGAGACAGGATATTTTAAAGAGACTAGATTTTTGAGTGCTTAATGTTTAAAGACTGTTGGAAATGTAAAATCTGGAATGTTTATATTGTGTTGATGCTACTAAAGTGTGATCTTGGGGATGAATGAGAAAGGTTATGTTTATGTCAAAGCTGGCAAAAGGTCAACTATGCTGGCTACCTTATTGTTGACTCGACTCAGGCAACAATCATCTGAGAGAAGGGAGCCTCCATTAGGAAAATGTTTCCATCAGATCTGGACATCGGACATTTTTTTTTAAATTAACGATTGATGTGGGTGGTGTCATCCCTGGGTTGGTGGTCCTGGGTTCTATAAGGAAGCAGGCTGAGCAGACCATGATGAGCAAGCCAGTAAGCAGCACCTTTCCATGGCCTCTGCATCAGCTCCTGCCTCCAGGATCCCTGCCATGTTTGAGTTCCTGTCCTGACTTCCTTCAGTGATGAATGGTACTGTGGAAACAGAAACCCGGCTCACCCTTTCCTCCCTCGGTTGCTTTTGGTCATGGTGTTTCATCATAGCAATAGTAATCAGAACTAGGACAGACACAGCTCTAGCACTTAGATGCAGCACAGTCTGTCTGGGCAGATTAACCACCACTCCGAGTCTTAATTTCCTCTTGTACATTAATAAAGATACCACCTGTTTCAGATTTTTTTTTCTGTTCACAGTGTTAGAAACAACTTAAAAGAGGAAGGTTTTATTTTGGCTCCCGGTTTGAAAGGGTATATATAGTCCATCATACTGCAAAAGGCATGGCAGCAGGGGTAGCTCCTGGCTGCAGTGGCAGGACTGCGTGGCAGAAGCGAGTTATATAGTGCTGACTAAAAAGGAGAAAGTTTGGCCAAGCAATGGAATCAGGCTAACCTGAATGCTTGTTTCAGCTACCCAATTCTCTCTGAATAGGCCCCACTTTCTAAAGGTTCTACACCTTCCAAAAACAGTGTCACAAGTTAGGGAGCAAGTGCTTAAACACTTTAGGGGACACTTCACATACAAACTATAACTTCTGCATTAAATTCAGAGACTAATGGCCACTTTTCAGCGTAAAGTGCTTTTAGTTCAATTTCAAAAGTACTCATAGTCTGAGAGTCTCAATGCCCGTCAAAGTTCTTTTGTTGAGCGGAAGGAGGGAGAACATGAGCAAGGAAGTCAGGACGGCGAGGGGTTGGTCCACCCACTGAGACAGTGTGCCTGATCTAATGGGAGCTCACCAAAGCCAGCTGGACTGTGACTGAAGGAACATGTGATCAAACTGGACCCTCTGAATGTGGCTGACAAGTGGGGCTGACTGAGAAGCCATTGATAATGGCACTGGAATTTGTTTCTACATGCAGTAGAAACATGCAGTACTGGCTTTGTGGGATCCTAGTCTGTTTGGATGCTCACCTTCCTAAGCCTGGATGGAGGGGGGAGGGCCTTGGACTTCCCACAGGGCAAGCTACCAGGCCCTCTCTTAAGCCTGGAGGGGGAGGGGGGAGGGGGAGGGGGGAGGGGGGAGCTGGAGGGAAATGAGAGGAGGGGAGGAAGTGGAAATTCTGAATGGTATTATTTATAAATCAATAAAAAAATAAATAAAAATTCTTTTGTTTTTGTTTTAAAACAATCTTTTCTCACTTTATAAACCAATGCCAGTTCCCACCCCTCCCCTCTTTCCACTCCCCTCACCTTCCTCCCCCCACCCCACCCCCCACCCACTCCTCAGAGAGGGTAAGACTTCCCATGGGGAGTCAACAAAGTCTGGCATATCACTTTGAGGCAGGACCAAGGCCCTCCACCCTGTATCTAGGCTGAGCCAAGGTATCCCTCTAAAAAGAATGGGCTCCAAAAAGCCAGTTCATACACTAGGGATAAATCCTGGTCTCACTGCCAGTGGTCCCATAAACTACTCCAGCCACAAAACTGTCACCCACATTCAGAGGGCCTAGTTTGGTTCCATGCAGGTTCCCCAGCTGTCACTCTGGAGTCAGTGAGCCCCACTACCTAAGGTCAGGTGTTTCTATGGGTATCCCCATCATGGTCTTGACCCCTTTGCTCATATTCTTGCTCCTCCCTTTCTTCAACTAAACTTTGGGAGCTCAGCCCAGTGCTCTGCTGTGGATATCTGCATCTGCTGCCATCAGTTGCTGGATGCAGGTTCTATGGTGATGTTTAAGATAGTCATCAATCTGACTACAAGGCAAAGCCAGTTCAGACACTCTCTCCACAATTGCTTAGGATCTTAGCTGGGTCATCCTTGTGGGTTCCTGGGAATTTCTCTTGTGCCACGTTTCTTGATGGCCCCAAAATGACTCCCTCAATCAAGATATCTCTTTCCTTGCTCTCCCTTTCTGTCCTTCCCCCATCTCGGTCATTCTATCCCCTCATATTCTCCTTCCCTTCTTCCTTTCTCGCCTCCCCCTCCCCTTCTGCCCTCCCTTCTCCCCGCCCCCATACTCCCAATTTTCTCAGAAGATTTTGTCTATTTCCCCTTCCCAGGGGGATCTATGTGTGTCTCTCTTAGGGTTCTCCTTGCCACCTAGCTTCTCTGGGGCCATGGACTATAGGTTAGTTATTCTTTGCTTTATGTCTAATACCCACTTATGAGTGAGTACACACCATGTTTGTCTTTCTGGGTCTGAAATGCCTCACTCAGGATGTTTCTTTTCTAGTTCCATCTATTTGTCTGCAAATTTCAACATGTCATTGTTATTACCTCTGAGTAGTACTCCATTATGTAGATGTACCACATTTTCTTTATCAGTTCTTTGGTTGAGGGGCATCTAGGTTGTTTCCAGGTTCTGGCTATTACAAACAATGCTGCTATGAACACAGTTGAGAAAATGTCCTTATGGTATGTGTGTGCATCCTTTTGGTATATGCCCAAGAGTGTTATTGCTGGGTCCTGAAGTAAATTGGTTCCAGTTTTCTGAGAAACCGCCATACTGATTTCCAAAGTGGCTGTATGAGTTTACACTCCAGCATAAGCTATCATTGCTGTTTTTTATCTTAGCTGTTCTGACTAGTATAAGATGGTTTCTCAAAGTTGTGATGTGCATTTGCCTGATGACTAAGGGAGTTGATCGATTCCTTAAGTGTCTATCAGCTTTTTGAGATTCTTCTGTTGAGAATTCTCTCTTTTTTCTTTCTTTTTATTATTCCACCTCCTCCCCTTCTCCCATTTCCCTCCCCTTCCCCTCACTCCCCCTCCCCCTTCCTCTCCAGTCCAAAGAGCAGTCAGGGTTCCCTGCCCTGTGGGAAGTCCAAGGTCCTCCCCCCCCCCTCCATCCAGGTCTAGGAAGATAAGCATCCAAACAGACTAGGGTCCCACAAAGCCAGCCCATGCAGTAGAATCAAAACCCAGTGCCATTGTTCTTAGCTTCTCAGTCAGCCCCCATTGTCAGCCACATTCAGAGAGTCCGGTTTGATCACGTGCTCCATCAATCCCAGTCCAGCTGACCTTGGTGAACTCCCATTAGATCAGCCCCACCGTCTCAGTGGGTGGGCACTCTCTTTAGATCCTTATTTCTCCTGGGAAAGGGAAATATACAAGATATCCTGAGAAAATTGGGAGCGTGAGGTGGGGAAAGAAGGGAGGGTGGGAGATAAGGGAAAGGAGAGAAGGAGAGGGGAGAAGAGAACACGAGGGAATGGGATGGTTGAGATGAGGAAAAGACAGAAATGAGATATGTATGCCATATTTTAATTGGATTATTTGGTGTTTTGGTGTCTGGTTTCTTGAGTTCTTAATATATTTTGGAGACAAGTCCTCTGTCCAATGTGGGGTTAGTGAAGATCTTTTCCCATTCAATTGGCTGCTATTTTGTCTTATTGACTCAGTCCTTTGCCTTACAGAAGATTCTACAGTCTCTTGTGAGGCTCTTAGCTATGAGATCTTGTAAAAATAAATTAATCACATAATTTTAATACACGTGACAAAGAAAAAAAACTCCCATTCCGACAAAGAAGAACAGAGGTATATCAAGGAAATTTTGGACCATCTGGGGGCTCTAATCCCAGCTCTCAGAAAGCAGAGATGGGGGAATCTTACTGAGTTTAAGGCCTGCCAGGCTTACACAGACCTTGTCAAAAAATAAATAAATAAATGAACAAATAAATGAAGGGAGGAAAGGAAGGAAGAAAAAAGAAAGGAAGGAAAAATGAAAGGAAGGAAGGAAGGAATGAAGGAAGAAAGAAAGAAAGAAAGAAAGAAAGAAAGAAGAAAGGAAGAGAGAAAGAAGAAATATTGAACTAAATCAAGACAGAAACTGTTGTTAATTAATTGAATCCTGGCTTGGCTGTAAGGTAAAAGCGAAGGCGGTTACGCAAGGAAAAGACACAGACACGCGGCGGTCCCACGTGGGTGCACTTTAATGGGGGGAGGGGCAACAGGCAGGGACAGGTGTGTAATACACTAGGAGAGCAAAAGGGGGAAGGGAAAAAGGGGCGAACTCGTAAAGACCTTCGCTTTTAACGGGGAATGCAAAGGCTTCTGGGAAATGTCCGTATCCAGGAGAATGCTGGGAACTGTAGTTCGGCAAAGGAACAACATTACACCCTTTTGGTTTGATTAAAAAAGGGAAAAAAAATTGGGGGACCTTGAAGGGTAGGGAATAGGGGCATAGTCCGGTCTCTCATAGCTGCTTCCTGCTGGCTTTGGGCGTTGAGGGGTCCAGGGAATGTCCCATTGGCATTTGAAGTCGCTGATTGGTGGTGTTTGAGATCGCTGGTGTTTGACATATCTGCTGGTGTTTGAGATTGCTGGTGTCTGACGTAGCTGATGGTGTTTGAGATCGCTGGTGTCTGACGTAGCTGATTGAAGAGATCGGCTGTCATCTGAGGTAGCTGGTTGAAGAAATCTGTCTGGCTCTCCTGAGTAGCTGGGTCATCATTAAGACGCACTTGTTGTTAATTAATTAAATCCTGGCTTGGCTGTAAGGTAAAAGCGAAGGCGGTTATGCGAGGAAAAGACACAGACACGCGGCGGTCCCATGTGGGTGCACTTTAATGGGGGGAGGGGCAACAGGCAGGGACAGGTGTGTAATACACTAGGAGAGCAAAAGGGGGAAGGGAAAAGGGGGCGAACTCGTAAAGACCTTCGCTTTTAACGGGGAATGCAAAGGCTTCTGGGAAATGTCCATATCCAGGAGAATGCTGGGAACTGTAGTTCGGCAAAGGAACAACAGAAACTACCAAAACCCCTGTAGTTCCGTATCCGCATCCATATCCAGGGTTCATGATGACATCATCTGAGCTCCGAGTAGTTTTTTACCCTTAGCCATCTGCAGCGTATTACTGGCTCTTCTTTATGTCAATTCCACTGAATCCTACAGTTTTCCTTGGTAGACATTCCACATTGGTACCTCCAACATCCTGGTGTTTCTATTGCAACTTAGCCTTCACCAGCACAGCTTCATACAATAGCCTGTTTTTGACTTTTTCTATTATTTATTATTATTATTGTAGGGGTGAAGTGTGTACCCTGGCACAAATTGCAGAGGTTAGAGGATAACTTTGTGGAGTCAGTTTTCTCCTTCTACTTTTAAGTAGATTTGGGGATTAAACTTAGGTTGTTTGTGTGTCAAGCCCCTTTTTTACCCACTGAGCCACCCTGCTGGCATCCATACAATGGCCTCTAAGAAACTCCTTGCAGGGGACTTGACTCTACCATACATTACCTGGTCTTAGCAGCATCTTTGAACCTTGGTATATCCATGATCCTGTAACTTGCATTCCTCGTATGTGCAAAATGAGCAGTATGTGGATCATGATGGCAGTTTCTGCTTTTTTTTATTGAGAAAAGGAGAAAAAAAACAAGTTTCCACCTCCTCCCAGCCTCCCATTTCCCTTCCCCTCGTCCCACCTTTCTCCCCCTCCCCCCACTCCTTTCCCCCTCCCTCTCCAGTCCAAAGAGCAGTCAGGGTTCCCTGCCCTGTGGTAAGTCCTAGGTCCTCCCCCCTCCGTCCATATCTAGGAAGGTGAACATCCAAACTGGCTAGGCTCCCACAAAGCCAGCACATTACGTAGGATCAAAACCCCGTGCCATTGTCCTTGGCTTCTCATCAGCCCTCATTGTTCGCCATGTTCAGAGAGTCCAGTTTTATCCCATGCTTTTTCAGTCACAGTCCAGCTGGCCTTGGTGAGCTCCCAATAGATCAGCTCCACTGTCTCAGTGGGTGGGTGCACCCCTCGTGGTCCCGACTTCTTTGTTCATGTTCTCCCTCCTTCTGCTCCTTATTGGGATCTTGGGAGCTCAGTCCAGTGCTCCAGTGTGGGTCTCTGTCTCCATCTCCATCCATCACCAGATGAAGGTTCTATGATGATATGCAAGATATTCGTCAGTATTGCTCTAGGATAGGGTCATTTCAGGTTCCCTATCCTCAGCTGCCCAAGGAACTAACTGGGGACCTCGGCTTGGGCACTTGGGAGCCCCTCTAGGGTCAGGTCTCTTGCCAAACCTAAAGTGGCTCCCTTAACTAAGAATTGTGGTTCCGTGCTCCCCTGTCCAACCTTCCTTTATCCCAATCCTCCTGTTTCCCCAAGGCCCCACCTCCTTCCCTTCTAACTTTTCTCTCCCCATCTCCCCTTACCCCCATCCCACCCCACCCCCCAAGATCCCAATTTTCTCCCCGGCAATTTTGTCTACTTCCCTTAGCCAAGAGGATAACTATATGTTTTTCCTTGGGTTCCCCTTCTTACTTAGCTTCTTTAGGTTCACCTATTGTAGACTCCGTGACCCTTATTTATGGCTAGAAACCAATTATGAGTGAGTACATCCCATGTTCATCTTTTTGGGCCTGGATACCTCACTCAGGATAGTGTTTTCTATTTCCATCCATTTGCATGCAAAATTCGAGAAGTCATTGTTTTTTACCGCAGCGTAGTACTCTAATGTGTATATATTCCATACTTTCTTCATCCGTTCTTCCATTGAAGGGCATCTAGGTTGTTTCCAGGTTCTGGCTATTACAAATAATACTGCTATGAACTACAGAGACAAGTACTAACAACAGATTACAAGAGATAGAAGAGAGAAACAGTTTCTGCTTTTGGAATGAGACGTAACAGTCTACTGTCTTTTGGGCACAGACGCAGGGGCTGATGTGTGTCTTAATGGCTGCAGCTGGGGAAATAATTATCTAGAGGTGTGCCTCTTGTGTGAGTCCAAATCCAATAGAGTTGACAACGACAAATAACTCTCACACACCCTGGAGCTTTCCAGCGGGTGGGACATTACTCTCATTGTCTTACTACAGAGTTCATAGCTTTTCTTTAATTGCACTAATCGCTTTAACAGTTACTACCCCTTCGTCTCTATCTGCAGCTACTTTGTTCATTACTCTGAACTAGCTCATGCCCCTTTCTATCATGCTTTCCTTGCCAACTGCACCTTTTAAAATATAGTTTGCCTCCACTTTCTGTTCTCTATCACTGTAAATCTTGCTGTCTGGCTAAGAGCAATGAGGAGTAACCTGAACCTACGCTGTACTGAAATCCTCTCTAAACAACTTCTTTCATGACTCTTCTGTTCCTCCTGAAACTTTGTGCCAGGATGTAGCACAAAGGAATTGCAGCCCAATTTCTGATAGAGACCCCTTTCCTTTCTGAGACCTGAAGATCCTGGCCTTCACATCCACATTTCCATCGGTATTCTGGGTTTTCACATTCTGACCAGAATTCTCATTAAGTTCTGCTTATGACATTCCTGTGCTTCTGTAGTTCACACTCTTCCACATTCCTTCTAGAAACCAATTTTACGGGTCTATGAGCCACAGGGCCTAATTTATCACACCAATGATTGCCCTCCTGATGCCTCATTTCTGTGGTAGATACTTTCTTTCTTACTGTGAAAGAATAACTCAAAGAAATAACTTAAAGTAGGAAATAATTTGGCTCTCAGTTTTAGCATGGTAGCGAGACCAGTTTGTGTCATCGTGGCAAAAGGGTGTGGCAGTCACATGCTCATCCCATAATACCTACCTGAAAGCAGGGACCTCAAGGCAGAACCAGGGCCAAGTCATAAGCCTCAATTCCTGCCCCTCCAGCTACCCTTCCTCAGCTTGGAAAGGTTTGTTTTTTTTTTCAACTTCCAAGCAGTGGTATCAGCTTTGGACCAAATGTTCAAACACACAACTATGGGGAACATTTCACATACAATATAAGTGCTTAAGTCAGGTGTCATGGAGCTATAGTAAGCATAAGTGACTATAGCCTGATACATACAAACCTAAATAAATGTTACCTATTGGTATTATTGTTATTAATATCAGTAACCTCTTTATTAGTGGTCTCCTTTCCATACAGTATAGATATTCTCAGAGTTACAAGGCTTAAACTATCTTTCAAATTCCTTTTGTAAACTAAGCATACAGGAGCTTGTGCTTTTGTGCTTACTTAGTTACAGATTCCTTTTGATTCTGCAAACCAGACTAAGCTTTCCTTGTTCACTTTTAAATCCTTAACACCCAATTGTGTTTAAAAATAAACTTAGTGCTGAGCATATATTTGCTAAACATTGTCAAAGAAGACATTTTCAGAAATAGTGTCAAGCTTAGAGGTTGCTGAATTCAACAGGCTAGAAAGACAGGAAAATTATAACATACAAGCCAAAGACCAGAAATAAAAACAAGCCCAAGCAAGCAATATGAGGCAAAAAAAAAAAAAACCTACAAAAATACCATTGATTTCTTTTTGTACTGACTATCTACTGCTGGGCATGGGGCCTGCCCTTAAGCAAAGGAGTTGGGGGGGGGGGAGAAAACCGTGATCAGAATATATTGTATGAAAAATATTATTTTCAATTAAAAATTGAGAAAAAGAAGAAAGGGCAGGAAAATTATGGGTACATAGAAAGAAAAAGAACCTCTCACCCTGGAGTCTGGTTGAAACCTCTCAACCGCAGAGAAGAAAGAATTCGAGCACAATCGACATTTGCCGTGCCGGTGCGCATCCTGCTTAGTTTTTACTGTCGACCAGACACAAACCAGGGTAACTTGGGAGAGGAAACCACAATTTAGGGATTGCCCAAATCATGGCCCTGTCAGTGAGGGACTGGTTGACTGATGTGGGAAGGCCCAGCCCACTTGCCCAAGACAGGAGGTCCTCGGCCAAATACTAAAGCTAATTCAGCATGAGCTAAGGAGTAGATAAGGAAGCAACATTCTCCCACGACTTCTGCTTCAGTTCCTGCTTGAATTCTTCTTCTGACTTCCCTCAGTGATAGACTGTGTCCTGGGCATTTTAAAATGAAATAAACCCTGCCCTCCCCATGGTGATTTTGGCCATGGTGATTAACACAGCAACAGTCTCTACCTTATACATAGTATTCTTTTCATGTGTAGATATTTTCTGTCCAAGTAACAATAAACCAGAATTAATGCCTGAATATATGTCTTTGAATAGAGCCCCCTCCTTTACCGGAGAACCTCAAACAGCACTATTTACAGTAAATGTATCTCACTTTCTTTTTTTTTCTATTTTTTCCCGTTTATTTATTTATTAAAGATTTCTGTCTCTTCCCGGCCACCTCCTCCCATTTCCCTCCCCATCCCCCAATCAAGTCCCCCTCCCTCGTCAGCCCAAAGAGCAATCAGGGTTCCCTGCCCTGTGGGAAGTCCAAGGACCACCCACCTCCATCTAGTAAGGTGAGCATCCAAACTGCCTAGGCTCCCACAAAGCCAGTACGTGCAGTAGGATCAAAAACCCATTGCCATTGTTCTTGACTTCTCAGTAGTCCTCATTGTCCACTATGTTCAGCGAGTCCGGTTTTGTCCCAGGTTTTTTCAGACCCAGTCCAGCTGGCCTTGGTGAGTTCCCTTCTCACCTGTAATCTTGTTATGTGACCCTCTGAAACTTGAGTGATAAGGTAGAAACTTTAAATCCTACTTATGCCTATTTTAGAAACACTGAGCTAAGACTCCCCCGATGGGCCCACACCTACGGTTGGGTCTGTCTTGCTTTCTTCTGAGTGCCTCCTTTTCTCCTAATCACAAGACTTGAGCTTCTATTGCTGTTTCTTTAATAAAATTTCAACCGTTTTATTATAGTAGCTAGACCCGAAATGCTTTGCATAGTTGAAGGCACAAATCAAGTACTGGCGTTAGTCGAGGCCGCCTGAAGTGGGAAAACTATTCAGCCTGCTGAGTTTACAGGAAGGAGCTGTTGCTCCTTTCACCTGTGTTGGAAACCACTGACGTCTGAAAACTGTGATGATTCCACTCCCTGAATACTTCCTCTCTGCCACGTTCCGTGTCACTGGAGTAGCCTCGTCATCATCCAGCATGGGAAACGGAACACAACTGCTCTCCTTACAGGCAGTCATTCTAGTAGAGGAGGACCCATATTTTACCCTTCCCAGTTTGGGCAAGGAACTACCAGATGTTGCTGCCATGCAGGGACTATAGGTACAGATTAAGAAAATATAGTGCTTGTGTCTGGGGCATTCTGAGCTTGATGTGTCAGAATGTGTTCCTGTAAGAGGCTGGGAATGTAGCTGAATGCTAGAGAATTTTTATCAGCCTGTGCAAGCTTCTAATTCCCATCCCAAGCACTGCAAACAGACAAAGTTAAGGTCGTAACTTTGATCCAGGTGTGGTGATGCACACTTATAAATACAGCACTCAGGAGAGAGAGAGTAAGGCAGGAAGATCATAGGTTAGGAGCCTGCCTTAGCTACAAAAGCAACCCCTTGCTATAAAACAGAAGAGAGGGGGAGAGGAAGAGAGAAAGAAAGAGAGGAAAAGAGAGACAGCATAGAAACACAAGCATTGAACTTGTTGTTCCCTTTGTTTGTAGTGTTTGACATCTGATAATGGGCAAGTTTTGAGCCCTCCTTCCTTCAGGCGTGCGATCAAATGTCATGACACAAAGATTAACAGTGAGATCTTACCTGGACTCCTGATATATAAGAATTCCCTGTTCCATTGCCTTCACTTTCCAGTACCTTAGTTAGCTTTTCCCCCATCCCTACAATACTACTGCCTAACATATAATGTATGTATGTTATTTATCTATTTTTATTGCCTTTTTCATTGCCTTCCATCATGATAATGAAAGCACTAACATACTAGACAAACTACTTCTGTAAAATGCACAGTTACACCAGATAGTAATGACTATAACGGAGAAAAGAGAATAGAAACAGGTGCAGAGAGTACTAGCTCTATTAATGACCCAGGTGAGAGGCAGTGATGTGGTGAGAAGCTTTGGATTCTACATATATTCTGAAAGCAGAAATCACTGAACACTGTGATGGCACCTTGAATGAAGGTTGTGCGAGAAAAAGCCTACAGGACTCTGAGATAAATGCAGAAAATATGTCCTGGGGTATGGACCTAGAAATTCGCGGGTGATGTGGGCAATACTGGCTGGAAGCAGAAGTGGGTTGTACATCAACCCGTATGGATCATAAAAATGGTTTCCTTGTTACAGAAGTTTGGCTACAAAGAGTAGTGACTGGAAAGGGTCCTAGGGAGCATGTAGGTTTTCACATATTAGAAGGGTGTGCTTGTTTGTACACTGAGGAAAAGAGATCAATTAAGTAAACGACAAAGAATCTGGCTCAGTGGGTAATCATGCTTGCCTCTAAGCCTGCCTATCCGAATTCCATTCCCAAAAGCCACTTAAGAATGGAAGGAGATATGACTCCACAAAGTTATCCTCTGATTTCCGCATTTGTGCTATGGCATATACTTAACAAATAAATCAAATCTATGTATTTAAAATTAAAAAGAAAAATAAAAGATAATCTGGTGCGGGGTGGAGCCTGGTGATAGGTGTCATCTAGAGTATCTACAGGTGAGTTAGTCTTGGTTGGAGCAGACTAAGACAAGAAAGAAGAATAGGAGGATTCAGTAGTTTATTGACACGAAAGGTAAAGATTTCATACCTACCTGCTCTGGAAAGTAGGAGACACTAAAGTTCCAATCTGATGGTGAGAAAGAAAGCAGTATGTGGGGGAAAGTTCAAGAAAGCTTGCTAATACTGCACAGAGTCAGATGCAGCTGGTTTAGAAAATGGCTAGTTGCTAAAGGCCCAGGTAGGATGTTATCTAGGTAGGGATATTCATCCCATTCTGTAGGTTTGTGAGTGACTACGTGTGTGTGTGTGTGTGTGTGTGTGTTTTACTTAACAACAGTGGATCTCAGTTTTTTTAATGTATAAAGTGGGCATGAGTGTGGTAAGGCTATTAAATCAAATGAATTAATCTACATAAAATGATTATTTGAGCACATTCTCCAGCATATAAGAAGTATTTGACCGAAAATAACTGCTTAGGTTTCTTTTGGAAGATATACTTAACAAAATCATAATTTTATACACAAATGAGGAACAATGTGATATTTTCATTAAATGTAGCATGATAACATCAAGCTGATTAACATACCCATCATCTTTATTTACCTATAATTTCATGGTTTGATATTTAAATTTTACTTTTAGTCATTTTGAATAATATGCTGCATAATTATTGACTATAGTACCCTGTGTACAACAGATCTCAAAGTCTCCTGAAGATTAGATTCTTTTGATCAGTAATTTCCCATTTCATTTTTCTGCATGCTCTCAGCCCCTGGTAACACAATCAGTACTTATTAAGTTAAGGGAAATAAGTCAGATATCGAAAAAGAAGTACTCAACGAACTAACTCATATGTGGATTATAAAAATAAGTTAATACTTCAAGAAGTTAAAAACAGAATGGTGATATCAGTTATAAAATGGCCAAAAACTCCCGGTTTGTTAATTCACATTAGAGTGACTGCAGATAGTATCGCTGCAGTGTACAGACATTTCAAAAAGCTAGAAAAACTCTAAATTTTTACCACAAAATTATAAATATTTAAGGAAATAATATTAGTAACCTGACTTAAACATTAGACCATGTATAAAATGTATTGGAATATCATGTAGTACTTATATACATGTACATTTTAATGCTTTACATGTAGATAAAAATAAACTTAAGGTTGAAAATGTAACTAAAGAGAAATGAATGGACAGGAAAGAAGGCAAGTGTGGGTACAAAAGGAAAGAAACTTAGGGTTATATGATTTCTGAAATACAATAGCTAGCCCAGAATAGGGAGATTCTGTGGAGCCAACCCATAAATTTTTAGGAATATAATTTCCAGAAAAGCAGGCGATTCTGATTAGAAAGAATGACTCATTTTTGAGTGAGGACAAGGATGCTAAAACAGAGTAAGTGGTAGTTCTGAAGCAGTTTATCTACGAGCCAGAGCACTGGAAGGGGATCATTCTACTAGACACTACTTTTTGCTTATCATGCACTGCTTTTATACTCAATAAAGGGTCTACTCATTGGACAGGTGAGCAAGGAGCGAGCAAGAAGCCTAGAAGCTGGAAGCTATACTTTGTTATATTTTTTTTCCAAAAGAGGGACGGAATTAGAGCTCACCAGAAGTTTTAAAGTACCTTCGACTCGGCCTGCCTGAACATTGGCGGCAGCTGAAAGTTTAGGAAATGGGGGTACTAGAATCTCACTGAGGTCAGTAACAACAAGAAACAAAAGGCCAAGGGAAGATTGAATTTTGTAATGCTGCTTCTACTTATGAGTCACACCTCATAGGGAAAAGAGTCTTGGAAGAGTTATTGGCATTTGAGATGATCTATCCCAACCCTTGGCCCATTGTCTAGAAGGGAATAGTGAGGTCTGGGGAGAGAAAAGGACCGAGGCACTGTTTCTCAAGCCCAGGCAACTAGAAAAAGAACACCTATGAGTAGTCTGGAGGTATGGTTTACCCAAAACATAGACTCTTAATTTTGCCAGTATCTCTGTAACCTCATGTAGAAAATGGGGTTGTTTCCACCCCTCCTCATTTTTGGGTATTTGGTATATACCAATAATAGTCTCAATTGCAAATCTTTTGAAATATCCAGTGTCCATGTGTTTTTTACTGGTCAACCAGAGAATCTGTGTTTCGCATATCATAGAAGATTTTGCTCTATTCAAATGGGTGTACATTTCTATCCCCTAGATCAGATAGAGATAATGATATTGACTTTGAGAATAGTCAGCATGTGCTAAAGTTGAGACTAGAAAAACTGCTTGGAGTCCAAGGCTACGTCCACATACATGGATTTTTCAAAGCCTTTATACCAGGTCAGCGAACTCTTACCAAGAGTCTTGTTGAGAAGGTGCCACAATGGTCCAGTTTCTTCTCTCTTCATCCTGTGCTTTTGAGGACCAGACTTCTGGCCATTCTTCCCTATGGCAGAACAAACCCTTTCCACAGGGGCCCTCCCCCATTCCCACACAAACAGCAGACACCATTCCTTTGCTGGGGACTTTATTATGGAGGGTAATACATCAGTGAAGTCATGAGGCATATTATATTCAAGCTACCTGGTTTACCAGGTGTCTTTTAGAGGTATCACGGGTTCCTTGGAAGGTTGAGAACTTGTCACTGGTGTTTGAGGTAGCTAATCAACACAGCAGGAATATCCAGCTGGTCGATGGCTTGTGGCTGTTTGGCCTGGATCAGGGCTCTGCAGATAACTAAACGGGCCTGAGACAGGAGTGACCGCGGGGTGGCTACGGCAATGAGAAACAGATTATGAGTATCAATTCTCAGAGTACTTTTCCTTTCCAGGCCTAAATCTACTCTGCCATGGCTACTTCAGCCCAAATGCCCTCTCCCTTCTAAGAATTGTCCCAACCATCCCCCAATGCATGGTAACAATGGAGAAACACTAGCGGTCTAGAGAAGAGACACTCAGGGCATCAAAACAACCAGTCATGGGCAGATCTAAGAGCAGAAATTCTATAAATGCTTTCTATATTCCTCAGCTTAGTGACCCTTCTACTCATGTGGAATCTTTAACCTTTTCTCCACAGGACCCCAGGAGAACGAAGATGGAGCTGCCTCTACTTCAACCCAGAGGAAAGGACTTAGATGATGATTTGGAACCCTGAGACCTACAACAAAGAAGGCTATGGGGTATACAAGATCACCACTCACCTCGGGCTTGCAGCAGCAATTTGATGCCTTTATCATTTTGTGAGGTCTGGTCCAAGGGGAGAGATGGAAGGTAGATGTTAGCTCCGAAATCTATTAAAAGCTGGATGTACTCTGGATCACAATTATGATGAAGGCATATTTCAAGAAGTGTGCGAGGCTGTGGAACACGACCTAAGAGACTCTGGTCAGTGCAGTTGTAATCAGGATCTGCCCCATAGAGCAAAAGCAGGCGGAAACAGTCAAGATGCCCATAGACTGCAGCCAAATAGAGGGGACCAGAACATGAAGCTATGTTTGAGGCCCACACTGGTAATTTAGCTTTGACATTGGCCTCTGCACCATGCCCTAGGAGCTCCTGTAAGATGGCAACAGCACCATCACGTGAGGCGGTAAGAACAGGAGAGCAATTGTTGTAGATGCTACCACTAGGACAGGCGCCAGCTTCTAGAAGCACGCGCACACATTCCAGATGACCATGACTAACAGCGGTGAAAAGTGGTGTTTGTGCTTTGACATCCAAGCTATCTACATCAGCACCATGTTCCAGGAGGACCTTCACACAGTTCAAGTGGCCATAAGAAGCTGCCAAACGCAAGGGTGTTCCAGGTATTCCCCAGCCACTCCTGCTATTGATGAAGCGTTTATAGCGCTCCTGCTGTAGAAGGTGGTCCAGGGTACAGGAGTCATTGTCATACACAGCTTGATTGAGAGCTTGTTTCTCTCCCGTGTCAGTGTCCTCCTCCTCCTTTTCAGGCTGCAGAAGAGAGAAGATCTTGGCGATGTCCATGAGACTCATTCTGGTTTATTGGAATAGGACTGTTCTCATTGTGGGTAAGCCACAATTCTAGATCTATGGGCAACAAAACAAAAACAAAAACAAAAAACATCCCTATCAAAAATCGGGAATGCCAGACTCTATGTTTACTCTCTGACCTTCGCCATAAGGATACTCATCCATGGGTGTCCTGTTTCTCAGTTTCAATTTTAGGACTCAAGATGGCTATCAAAATAGCCAGATCATTTCACAGCTTGGTGACTTCACATACACTCTGCCTGCCCTTGAAACTCCTGGAAATTTTCCCTGAGTTTTTGGAGATTTCAAGAAGGTCATAATTAGAACTCATCTCCAAACAGACACATCTGTACTTGTCTGTGTGCCATTAGTGAATAAAGTGAAGACAAAGTCCCTCCATCCATCTGGTAGTTGCCTATTGCTGATAGGCCATACCTCGCAGCTAGAGACGTGGGAGCTGTATCTTCCTCAGTTGAGAATGTGACATTAATGAGTTAGCTTAGGTGTGGCAGTGAGCAGCTCAATAGAGTGAGAATTCATGGCATCAAACTCTTGTCCATGGGTACTCCAATCACGGTCTCAGGGGGTAAGCTCTCAACTCCACCTGTTGGCATTTTAATTGAGTTTCAACTTCCTCACATCCCCTCACCCATGACCACATCAATATCCCTCTCCTGAGCTTTCTGTATTCTCCTCTCAGACTAAGACCCCATGGATCTCAGAAGGAAAGGTACCTAAGAAATAGATGCTAAGGGTATTGGCTGTTTAAATGAAGAGGTGGCATCACAAAGAAAATAATCAAAATGAAGGCAGTAGATGACAGAAACAGCAGGTATACAGAGCAAGTTCTCTATGGTGATGAATAGCTTCTCCCTCAGGACTACTCCAAACCTTTGATCGCTGACACTTAGAACCTTCTGCGTTGCCATCTTTTGACTGAAGTCTTCTCCCATTTTCTGTCCAATGCGGTCTAGGGCTTTGACTCAAACCTCAACTCTTTTCCCCTCAATAATCTTTAGGCCTCAAAAAACCACCTGTGGATTACATATGGACTTAGCTTAGAACCTGACTGCGCCAGTCCCTCCTTAGGTTCTGTAAGTGATATTCTCTCCCTTTAGTTGTAATGGCATCAGGGTGAGCTGTAGGGTTTGCAGTGCTCAGGTCTCCCTCCTTTCCCATATTCTTCAGCCTAGGTCTCAGGGCCTCAAAGCTCCATGATTCACTATCTAGCCCACCCTTTTGTTTGATAGCAGCTTCAGGTAAATAAATATCTTTTTAAAGAATATTATGAGGTATGTGAGTGAGATCACTCTGTCCTTACCTGCCAGCTTCAGCTTTGTGTATGGTCTTACTATTTATTCATTCTTAGGGTGCAATGTAAGTAGAATTTGGGGAATCAGACAGACTTAGCTTTATATCTCAGCTCTCCAAGATCCTAACAAGGGACCTTGGGCAAGTCTCTTTTTGTGATTTAATTTCTTTATCTACAAGACAGAAATAGTAGTTCATGCTTTGTGGGGCTTCTAGGATAAAGATAACTACCTCTACACAAAAGCTTCCTAGATGAGCTATTTTACACTTTCAACCTCTTTACGCTAGCTCCTCTCCCTCAACTAACCTGGTAAATGAAACCCCTTTCTCAATCACTCTTCTCTACCAAACAGATACATACTATTTACACACCTGCCTATTTATTTCTCTACTCTATGCAGTGTGACTCTATCCACCCTTAATCTAAGACAACTTTCAAAAGTATAATCGTCGTGACTGAACCTATTGGCTATTTTGGAAACCTTTTTCTCTTTCCTCTCTTCTTTTGTTTCTTTTTTCTTGTGGTATTGAGGTTGAACCCAGGGCTTCATGTATGCTAGTCAAGCACTTTACCACCCTCTGCTCACTTTGTAAACTTTCTGAAGTATCTGTCCTTACTGAATGTTCCATTTCACAAACCCCTATCGACTTTTTAAGGAGCATAATCCCTGATTTTTTCCCCTCACAGTTTTTCACTGGAATATTTATACTTCCCTGTTTTTTCTTCCATCTTCTTCATCTCAGTCCCAGAGCTTAGCTTTAACCCTCACCTTTATGCTAGTGATTCCTAGGTTATTACACCATTGTCCCACCCTTGGGTCTCTTTTTAGTTCCTGGCATATATTCACTTTCAAGTCAGCAGCATCATGCTGGGACCATTACTATCATGAGACTTAATCTAGATACCAGTTCATTATCACCTGTCAAACTAAATCTCCAAGACATATCTTAGTTCCTTACCTCTTACCACTTCCATTCAATCCCATCAAGTCTAGTGGATTTTTTTTAACCTAGAGACTTTTCCAGGCCATCAGAATTTCATACCCATTCTAATATTTTATCTAGGCTTCTGTTGTCTTTTTGCTTCAACAAGTACAGTAATCTCCTAACTATAGTTTCCCTTTTCAATGTCTTTCCTGTATTGTGATTAAAATGATAATATAAAAATACAAGTGTGATCTATTCTAAATCAGTTACTAAGTTCTCTCTTCTTTGCTTTATTTTCTTATTTTCAGTAATGGGGATTGATTACAGAGCTTTACACATGCTCTTGCTCTGTCCCTGAGCTACATCCCCAGCATTCTTTTTATGTTTTCATTTTGAGGCGGGGTTGGCATTAAACTTGCAACCCTCATGCCTCAGCCTCTTTAGTGGCTGCGCCTCCAGTCCCAAACAATGCTTTTGATTTTGTTCAAGTTATACATGAAATGCTTTATATGTCATATACCTTTGTTAACCTCTCTAGCCTCATTTCACCTTTTTCTAATTATACTCTGAAATACAGTGATAAGGGATAAAAATGATACCTCTCCATGTATATCTTCCTTCTTTTCTGCCACTACATGTCTTTGGAGTTAATTCCTCTATAATTTATGTTCACATCCTAATGCACTGTAAGTTCTATAGGGATCTATCTATTTTGTCCCCATTGCAAATGAAGAGGCCATGTGTGGTAGGGGCAAAACATAGGTCTGGAGTTGATTTTCAATCATGTAACTGTGTGGCCTAGGGCATTCTTAATTTCTCAATATGGACTTCCTTATCACTACGAAGAAGATAATGATAGTAATTGGAATAATTGCTTGAAATGTACTTGAGCATGGTTCTCCATAGCTAATTAGATCAAGTTCCACTTTTATTATTTTAATGACATATAGGTCAGAAGGAATTGGAAGATGGCAGAATAAGGACAAACAGCACTCTCCCAAGTCATATTTAGGAATATGAAAGAAAACATCTGATTCTTGACTTAAAAAAGAGGCAAGAATCATGGAAATGCAAGAAAGGATTATAGTAAAGAGTAGACTCAGCGATTAGAAAAATATAGAAATGTTGAATGTCAGAGGCATAAAAGAAATAAAACATTTATCAGTAGTTTCTAAAAACACTTGAAACAAAGTCTGACATTCCTTTGTGATAAATACCCTGAAGAAACCAGGGAAAAAAGAATATTACTCAACAAAATAAAGAATATGTGGCAAACCTATAGCCAATGGTATACTAAATAGGGAAAATTTCAAAGAATTTCCATTAAAAAAGAGATAAAGGGTTGATTTATTTTTTTATTTTTAATAAATGTAGTCCTTGAAGTCTAAGCTTGAGCATTAAACCCTCACATGGGCAGCACAGTAGAGCTGACGTTATTGATGGGGATGGAGGTGGGGCATGGGTGAACTGTCCCTATAAGGTAAGCATGAGAGATCTGGCCCCAGCCCTCTTCTGCCATATGGTGCTGTGGGTGGAGGAGAGCTGGCCCTGAGGTATAAGAGCAAGAGAGCTGTCCCTGTCCCTTACCAGCTGCAGCACTCAGCAGAGTGGCCCCTGCACCTCACCTGGGCAACACAGTAGAGCTGGCCCTGAATGTGTAGGTGTGGGAGAGCCAAGCCTCAGGGTATGAAAGCAGGAAAACTGGCCCTGCCCCTTGCTCATCCCTGCAAGGGATGAGCTAGCTGCAGCAGTACTGAAGAGTTCAGCCTGGTGGTAGCTGTTGGTCATGATGGGAGACTGACCAAACCCTGCAACTACCCAGGCATAAAATCAGGGTTACAAGTTGGCCCGCCCGAACATCCACCCCATCTATGATCTGCTGGATCACGAGAGGGGGCCAGTCCTGCAGACCCAAAGCTGCAGGATCTCCACAACACAGCAACAAAAGGATATCCAAGACGAGTCCCAGTGAGGATCAAGCATCAGTAGTGTAAAAGAGACCAGAGGCCTGGAAGCAGACCAATGACTGTTTGCAATGAACACTTGCACCTAAAAGTATATGGATAAAGGGGTCTTCTGCGTGACTCACTGTGTCACTTTATAGCTTCCATAACAAGATTTTTTTCTTTTTCCCTTAAATTTTATTTTATTTCATTGGTGGGGGGAGTTGTGTCAAAGACACAAAGAATAGATTGTGGCTGACAATGGGGGCTGACTGAGAAGCCATTGATAAAGGCACTGGGACTTGTTTTTATGGCATGTTCTTACTTTTTGGGACCCTAGTCTATATGGATGCACAGCTCCCTAGGCCTGGATGTAGGGGGGAGGGCCTTGGACTTCCCACAGGGCAGGGTTCCCTGCCTTCTCTCAAGCAGGGAAGGAGAGGGAGGAGGAGGTGTGGGGGAGCGGGAGGGGATTGGGAGGAGGGAAGGAAGTGTAAATATTTGAATGGAAAAATAAAATAAAAAATAAAATAAATAAATATTAAAAAAGAATAAATAAAAAGAATTTTTTTAAAAAAACGGGAAAAAATAGATGCAATCCTTGAAGTTTTAATAAGACAAAGAAATAAAAGGAACACAAATAAAAAAGGGGGGCAGAAATCAACTTACCTGTACAGGCAGAAGTCAGCTTACCCATACTGCATACTTTCGGACCATATGATGCTATACACAAGAAACCCTTAAGGCTTTAACAAAAAAATGAAACCCTCTCAAAATTGATAAACATGTTAAGTGTAATAGCAAGATAAAATATTGACATATAAAACTCAAGAACTTTCCTATATACTGATAATGAACAAGCTGAGTAAGAAACCATGAAACTATCCCATTCACAATGGCTTCAATGCTATGGTGGTTTGAAAGAAAATGGCCCCCAACGGGAGTGGCATTATTGAAAGATGTGGTTTGTTGGAATAGGCACGGTCTTGCTGGATGAAGTGTATACTGTGAAGGTGGGGTTTGAGGTCTCATATATGCTAAAGCCATGCCCAGTGCCATAGTCCACTTCCTGTTGCCTGTGAGTCAAGATGTAGGACTCGTAGATGCTTCTCCAGCACCATGTCTGCCTGTAGGCTACCATGTTACACTACAGTGACAATGGACTGAACCTCTGACACTATAAGCCACCCCAATTAAATATTTTCCTTCCGAAGAGTTGCTGTGGTCATGTCATCTCTTCACAGCAATAGAAACCCTAACTAAGTCAGTGATATATCTTAGAAAAAACTTTTGATAGAAAAGTCATTTTTAGTGAAAATTTACATAACTGAACAAAGAAACTGACAAAGACAGTAGAAAACAGAAATACCTCAAATTATCAGGGATTGAAGGAATTAATACTGTGAAAATGGCCTTATTACCAAAAACAATCTGCTGATTTAATTAGATTCAAATCAAAGTTCTAACAATGTTCTTCACAGAAACAAAGAATATCGTCCTAAAATTCATACTGAAGCACAATAGACCCCAAATAGCTAAAGTCATCCTGGGTTAAACTAGCTATACTACGGTATCAAAGGATTATTTCGAATTATACCACAGAGCCACAGGAACAATTACTGCAAGGTACTAGCACTAAACCAGACACATCAACAGAATAAAAGGCCTAGAAAGAAATCCATACAGCTATAGCCATTTGATTCTTAACAAGGCTATTATAAAAACCTAAACCACAGAAAATAAAACCTGTTAAATATTTGGTGATGTTAAAAAAAAGTATTTGGTGATGGTAAAACTAGATATTCACATGTAGCAGAATGAAGCTAGATCTGTATCACTCCACCTATACAAAAATCAATTAAAATGTACCAAAGACAGTAATGTAAGAGTTGAAACTCTCAAAACTAGAAGAAAAATAAGACAAACACTTCAAGAGATCAGCATTGGTAATGATTTTCTGAAAGGGACTTCAATAGCAGAGGAAATAATTACAAAGAACTGGCAAATATAATTATATCAAATTAAAAGTTTTTCACCGTAAAAGGGACTATTAATGGAATGAGGACACCACTTACAGGATGGGAGAAAATATTTGCTAGGTATACACCTATCAGGGTATACATATCTAGAATAAAAAGAAATGTAAAGTAGGACTATTATATGATCCAGTAATACCCCTCATGGGTACATACCTGAAAGACTTTAAGTGAACATACCAGAGTTATATACACATCCATGTTAATAATAGTGCTATTCATGATAGCCAAGTTGTGGAATCAACTTAGGTATCCAACAATAGATAAATGGTAAGGAAAGTGGTATGTGTAAACAAATGGAGCTTTATTCAGCCATAAAGAAAAACAAGATTATGTCTCCTGCAATAAAATGACATCATATTTTACAAAGTAAATTCTCAGATTCAGAGAACTATATTTTTCTCACTTGTGGATCCTAGAGATTTTATATAATGCTTAAAATCATTTAAGTCTGTGAGTCAGAGTAGAAGGAGACTTTCTGGGAGAAGAAAGTGGACTAGAGAAAGAGAGTGGTAAGGGGTGAAGAAAGAGAAGGACAATGGGGTGCCTATGGTCAAAGGACAGGACACATCTGGACGAAAATGCCCTTATGAAACCAAACATTATGCAATGACTATATGCTAATGAAGGCTAATTTAAATTTGATTTAGTTATGATAATTACTGATTTCTTTTTTCTTTCCTTTTTAAAAATTTTCTTGAGACAAAGTCGCTCTATGACGCTCTGGTTGTCCTGGAACCTGCTATGTAGATCAGGCTAGCCTAGAACCCACAGAGATTCATTTGTCTCTGCCTCCTCAATGCTGGGTTTAAAGAGGCACACTACAACACCTGGCTTTGATTATTGCTTTCTATGACTATTCTCTACTTTGTGGTTAAGTTTCCTCATCTATAGACACAAATGATAGTTCATGCTTCAAGGGAGAAATAATTACTCCTATAATATTTTCTTTCTATAACTCCTGTTTCTTCATAATAGATCTTTTTCATTGACTACTTTAGGGAACAAATTAGAAAACCAGCTATAGTACATATGTTGTGGTTTTCTATGATTACTGTTCCCTACTTAATATTTTAAAAACTCGGAGCTAGAATGGATCTTATTGATAAGTTAATTTTTTCTCCTTAGACATGGGGGATTCAAAGTTTAGAGGATCCCCAGAACTTTTCTAATACCATATCATTGTTATTGTGAATTATCTTGTTATCACGAACCAAGAAAATATCTGCAAACTTATGCTTTCCAAAGGTATGTCACATAGTGGCATAAACAATATCCTCATTTTAAAAATGGTAGAAACTAGAGCTTGGAAGTTAATACATTTGTGAAGTGCCTTACACCAGCCAGATGCATTCTACCCGAACTAGAAATAAAATCTAGATCTCTCTACTTTTGACCCCCCTTTCTTGGACTGTAACATGAAGCATAGATGCATTCCTCTCTCTTGCTTCATGTTGAGTTACCCTGCAGCTTTTAGCTTTTGAGTATCATATTGAATTTCAGGAACTTTTATTTTATTTTATTACTTTTAAAAAATGATCCCTGATTGCTTTTCGGGCTGGGGGGAGACTTAATTGGGGGAGGGGGAGGGAAATGGGAGGCGGTGGCGGGGAAGAGACAGAAATCTTTAATAAATAAATAAATTAAAAAAAAAGGAAATGTTTCTGCAAGTCAAAAGTGGTATGTTTCCGGATTCTGGGAAAATCCCATCGATGAATAATCCCTAAAAAAATTAAAGATGCGGATTCATCAAAAAATAAATAAATAAATAAATAAAAAATGATCTTTTCTCATTTTACATACCTGTCCCAGTTCCCACTCCCTCCCCTCCTCACACTCCCCCCCATCCCACCCCCCACCCACTCCTCAAAGAGGATAAGCCTTCCCATGACATACCACTTCTCCTGACAGTCTATGGAGATTCCCTTCTTTCGATTTCATTTTGGGGACTTGGGTCTGCTGGGTTCTCACCTAGCTCACACAATAAGTTCACCATACAGTTTATATTATAATGAGCCCCAGAGGGAAAGATGCCATGTCTGCTTGCACTTGAGTAAAGTGTGCCTCAATTAGATAAGAACAAGAAAATCCAGGAGTCTATTATATAGCTTTACCTTGCTCTAGATTATTAATAAACAGTTAATATATATGTGTACTATAAACAAAGAGTTTCTTTTTAATTTCCAGAGTGTAGTTATTTAAAACATTTCCTTTGTGACACTGATAATGGTAAAGTCAAAGTCCATGGGTCCTTTCTGTTGTGCTTTTAGTATATAAAGTAATATGTACATGGTCAAAGAACCAACTATCTTGAAATGTGGTTATCAAATCGTTTTTAACACTGTGAGCTATAGTAAATAACAAGATCTATTAATAATTTGTAAGTGGTGGTTGACGGTCAATGTAATTTCAGGACCTCTGCCACACTGTAATATGATATGTTTGTGATTTATTCTGGTGAGCAAGTCATACAAACTTGTAACACTACCACCACTTGTTGCCTACCTTTATCTTAGAAAAATGTTCTGAATTTCAGTTAGAGGTTAAAAGTTAGGAGACAACAGGCAATTGCTTATTTATCCAAGTTGTTTTTTTTAAAAATAACTCTTCATATGTTCTCTAACGCTTTCTTAGAATCCATGTACCCAGAGTAAGAACTCTTATAGGGAGAGTGGATGGCTTCATGGGAGCTAGAACATTCCTTAAGACATTATTAGACTATTATTACTCTTCACCTCCTTTATTCCATCTTAAGAAACTCTGTTCTTATGGCCTTAAGCCCACTCTACTGCAAACTCCCAGTCATGCAAATGCCATGTTGGGACATATGAACAAACTTTTAACCTTACCTCTGTGGCAGATAACCACATATATTCCTGAATAAGTACGTGTATCCACACATAGTGGCCCATGCCTGGTTTCCTAGCACTAGGGAGTCTGAGGCCGAATTTCCACTTTGAAGATGTTCAAGCAAGACTATGCATGTGGTAGAGCGAGATCCTGTATCAAATATCACCACCACCATCAAAATCAAACAGAAAACATTTTTGAAATTTAAAAAAAACTGAGACCCAAACAATACAAAACAAAGTAACAAAAGATCGCAGACACACTTTGGGACAGACAAAGCAAGAAGCTCACATGATATCCTTCTTCCCTTCTAAAGGGTCTTTCCCTTCTGCCTTCTAAGCGCTCCCAAATGCTGGCCCCAACAAGAAGAGCAGGACTTTCGAAGGAAAGTTAGGTTCCAGATACTCACAGGACTTCAGCTCGAGCTTGCACCGAATGGGTAGTTGCAGTCCTAGCCCCTCTGTGACACACCAAGGTCCTAGTTGACTGTCTTCAGAGAGCCACTACCACCCAGGCTGGAGCTGTTTGGCCCCTCGGTTCCCAGTGGAAAGACTAGGCATTGCTCCCTGGGCTGATTTATTCTAGGTGCCTATTTTTAGTCCGCCCTCCTTCTCCCTCCCTTGGCTGTGTTATCTTACCAGTGACATTCTGGGAGTGATCCCAGCAAGGGGAGGGGGGACTGCCATGGGGAAGTCCTAGAAGGGCTGTTTGACAGATAGGAATCTGGTATGGCTGAAACATGCTCTCAGTATGTCCTCACATACTCTGTCACAGTGCTCACTAGGACACAAAGATAAGGGTGTTGAGCAGTAGACATTCCAGTGTGTCACAAAGGGGCCGGAGAAATGCTGGCTTCACCTAACTAGGTCACCTTCCTCTGGACTGTAACCTTTTTACTTACTTCTCCCCAATGAAACTCTATTTTCCTTTATTTGGGGCTCTACAATATGTCACCCCAATCTCTATTGACTCAAGTGGAGGATGAGTAGGGGTAAACCTCATACTGGAATGAGCTGTTGTCTCTAAAGCTTAAGCAAATCTTGCTGTCTCATAAAGGACCCTCCTCAACTGCTCATCAGTCTGAAGGTGCTATCTTCTTACTCAGAGGCAATGCCTCCAGATTAATGTAGGCAGCATTATGAACTTCGTCAAAATCACAGTTCCTAAGTATATCCTTTTCTCTCTCTGATTACCTTGAAATGATGGAAATGGTACAAAACTAATTTTATAAATAACTATATCATCAATTTTAGACATTACAAATAAATGTGGAGCCAGCATCCTGCCTCCCTCTGGGATAAAAGCGAGCCTTTTTGTTTGGATTTGAGGCCCATTCCTTGAATGGGAATTCATATATGGTACTATAAACCTGGTCAAAAGCCTGAGGCTAAGAAGTTCATAAGACCTAGTGGGAAAGCTTCTGCTGTTTTATAAATGGACATGATATGTCTGTCACATTGTCTTCTAAATAAGTGTTCCTGCCTATAGATTCGTGCCACTGTGAGCTGTTCTCAGAGTAGCTTTTTTTGCAGCAGCAGCCATAAGGAACTGCACAAACTCAATAGGTCAAAGAGCTAAGAATAAGTGATTGTTGAAGCTGGTCCCCAAATGAAGCATCAATATTCCCCTTCCAATGCTTAGGGAAAGTTTCTAAAGAAAGGTTGGAAAGAATGTAAGAGCCAGAGGAAGAAGGGAGAATGGTGAAGAACTCGGACTAACGGGCATGGCACAGACTTGGATGGAGCGCCCCCAAACTTCACAGCAGCTGTGATTACATGCACAACACTGGTCTCCATCAAGAGCCTGTCTCAAAGCAGAAGGAGCTTATGGGTGGATTTGCACATCGTTAATGGTTGCTAGGCAAGGGAAAGACATTTTCTTTGAGTAGTAAGGTTCCCACGTTCCTGTAAACACACTCTTACTCATGTTCTTTAGTAAGCAACCCTAATGAAATTCCAGGGATTGGGACACACACAGAGAAAAAGAGAGAGAGCAGGGTGGGGGGAGAGAATGAATGAGAGACTTTAAAGAAAATGTAAATTAAAATTATTTTGAAATTCCATCTTCTGTCAGTCGTAAGGACCAACAAGAATACAAATCATAATGAATGCTGGTGAAGATGTGGGGAAAGGTGATTGCCATACACTAGTAGTGGGAATGGGAGCTGAAATGAAGCACTAAAAGCAGAACCACCATATGACCAGATTATGATACTCTTGGGTATATTCTCAAATTCTAAGTTAGCATACCATTATTGCCACACTGTTCACAATAACATGGCAGGAAACTAGTCTTTAGGCTTATCAACAGACTAATGGCTAAAGAAAATGTGGTACATACATAATAGAGTTTCATTAAGTTAAAGAGGTTCAAAATAATATATTTTTCAGGAAAATGGAAAAAAAAGCTGAAGATCATGGAATTAGGCAAAATAAATAAGCCAGATTCAGAAAGACAAATATCATATTTTAAATATGTAAGACCTAGTTTTAAGTGTGTGTGTGTGTGCGTGTGTGTGTGTGTGTGTAGTCAGAGGGGAGAATATAAAGGCGGAGCACAGGGTGTCAGTACAGTGGACTAAAAGAGAGTAATGAGGGGGAAAAGACTTCTCATACTGGATTAACAATTATGCATGTACACCTATGTGATAGGATAGGAGAAGGGCACGATATTTGATAGGAAAGTAAGCAGAAGGAGTAAAGGAATAAGATAGCAGAGGAGTGAGAGACATGAATAAAGTATAAGTCTGTTATTAATAAAAGACATGAGATAGTGTGCAAAAAGAATACACTGTTATCATCAGCTATACTCATATAGTACAATAGGTCTCAACGCATTTCTTGTTACTCCCAAATTTGTCTACACCAAGGCTCCAGCAATTCTTCAATTAAAGATCAAAATTTCTCCTGTTGTACTTGTTATTTTTTAAGAATTCTACTTATAGATTTGGGCTTTGGTAGATTGTGATTCCTTTATCTCTTGTGTCTATCCCTGAAAATTAAAAGACAGTGTTTTGTTCCATGGTTCTGTTACTGACCTAGCAAAAATGAAGATATTCCAGAGTTAGTTTTGCCTCTCCATCTGACCATCAGACTCTTCAAACAATGGAACCCAAAGAAATAGGAATTGCCCTAGGAACCTCATGTTGGTAGAAGGAAAAGACACCAGCTAGATGGCAAATGTATCTCACAAGAAGAGATTTCATGCAGATCTAACAACTTGTCAGACCACTCAATAGGATGAGAGCAGAGCCCAGGCAGTGATGGTTCAGAGGTGGACAGAGTTACACCTTGTCCAGAACAGCTCAGATGTGGATGTCTGTGGCCCTCTATTTCAATTTTAATCTCATTTCAGGACCTCAAGATGGACTTGAGAAAATCAGTGGATCTCTTTGTCACTCTTCCCAGTGTGGCCACAGTAAATAAAACTCCCCCCCCTTTTTTTTGCTTTCCACTATTAATGTGATTATTTTAATTGACTTACTGAGGATGCATAATCAAACTTGGGTTGGGGCACAGAAATGTGACACAAGCCAAGTTTAATGTCAAACTCAGCACTTTAATATATTTAAGAAAACTGTTAATTTTGTTTGTTTACCCCTTTTCTTCTCACATGAGTTGGGATGACAATTTCTAGGATTTTCCCATCCTAACTCACAAACAGGAAAGCCTTTTATGTTTTACATTTCCTTTGAGGTCTGATAGATTATATAGAAATGTTTTGATAACAAACTGCCTAGAGACTTTTGCTCTTATCTTCCTGCTATAAATTCCTTGTTTTACGACATTGTGGTCAGAATGTCCACTCTATATGATTACCATTCCTTTAAAGTTGTTGAGGCAAGTTTTAGGGCGAAGGATGTGGTTTACTTTGGCATTTTAAATCACAGCTTGAAAACGTGTATTCTGCTGTTGTTGGAGATACATAACAGATTTTGTTGGCTGGGTTTTTTCCATTCCTATATTCTTGTTTTCTATTATTTTTTATCAGTTTCTGAAAGATGCATGGATGTTAAAGACCTTAACTATAATTATATTTTTGTTTATTTCTCATTTAATTTCTATTAAGGTTTGTGCCATGTATTTTGAGTTTCAGTTGTTGGATCTGTACTCATTTTGGGTTATAGTGTCTCTCTCTTTCTTTGGTTAGTTTTTCAGTACTATGTTTCATTTGTCATTGTCCTGACTAGACCTCTAGAGTGCCGGTTCCAAAAGTTCACCCATATATTCCCCCTATCTTTTCTGACACACATCAGATCTTATTTTGTAGCCAACCCTAGCATTGGACTATCATTTGTTTTTTAAATTTAATTTATTTATTTGAGGCAGGATTTCACTTTTAGCCATAGTTGTTCTGTAACTTTCTATATAAAGCAAACCGGCACAAAAGTTATGGTGATTCTTCTGTCTCTACATACTGAGTGCTGGAATTACATGTGCCATCAAATCTGGCTTTCTAGTATACTTTATTGCCGATCTATCTATGTTGTTGAATGTCAAATGAGTTACTTATATTCAATATCTGGTAAACTTTTGTGTTAATAGTCTCTGATATTCTCTTGTTGTATATGTATTTTCATCTAGATATGAATTATATTGTTTCTCATTCTGTCTCCATGCACATTACCTGATATGGTATTTTTAGTATTATGTCCTTGCATCATTTTTGTAGAGATTGCAAACAATATCAAAACATGCCTGTTCTTGGAATGACATGTGACTAATCCTAGCCAATTAGTATTAATGTTTATTACTCTTTAGAGTATAGAAACATAACATCCATTTACATCCTTCTACCCCCTTTAGATAATATGACCTTAAGTATCAAATATTACTAAAAGAAATCTCCCACCTCCAAACCAGGGCCATAAAACAGGCCTAAGACTTGAAAAAAAATCCTGGAAAGTATCCAAATCCTATCACATTCCCTGGAACCAAGAGACTCAGTTATAGGCAACCTGCCTTATGAACCATTCTATAGTTCACATTTTTAAAGAGGAAGTTTCCATGCGGAAGCCAGGCCCTCCTTCCTCCTTACTCTCCACTACAAAAACTGATGCTCGGGTCCCTCAAAGTGCATTTTCCTGAGCCCTTGAAGGCATCAACCTCTCAGGCAAATAAAGTCTGCTCTTGTTTCGAGGCTGAACTAAGTCTATTCTGTTATTTTCCTCCACGGACTCATTTTTTTACATTTGGTTCAAAATCCTGGTGGATCCAGCCTGACCAGGCCCCTTCCTTTGCCAGGAGCCATTTCCCACTCGCCATTTCTCATCTTTCCTGAACCTTGCCAGAGGCACTCCACTCTCCAAGCTCACTATGGCTGAACTGTGACTGCTATACAACCTGAAGACCTCACCCCATCTGGGACGATGATTGCCAGCAGCCTTATTGCCAGGTGAATAGAGCGAGTTCTGTCTCTACTCATGTTGTTCCCTTTGTTCTGCCATTTCTATATACTGAACTTCTAAACCCAATTCCCAGAACTCTCTCACACATTTTGGTCTGGCCAGTGGGTGCTGGAACCTGATCCAAGTGACAGAAGAAGGGACATTCCTCGGGGAGATTTGGAAAGTTACTGTCCACCTAGAGACAGACTAATCTTTGGATCGTTAAGGTACCTGTATCTCCCACCCTTCTCTTGTCTCTTTTGCAACTCCAAGAGAGAGGCAGGCTCACTACTGTTTTAAACTGAAAGTAAATAACGCTTAAATTTTCTCTGTCTGCCTCTTTAGAAGCTATCTGAGAGGAACCTCACATTGTTCCTAACTGTTATACCAACTACATTTAGACTCTGCTTCCTTGAGCTAAGACCATGGAATTCCTTCCTCTGTTTATTTTGCTATTTTAATCCTACCAGCCTAGGCCATAGGCACTGTCACTTGGTATACTCATACTAATCTAAGGTATCTTTAAAAGGAAAGGAAATAATGGTCCACATCTAAGTTGTGAGATGGTGAATCCCACAGGGGCTTGTACTCTGAAGAAGAATGAGCTCACTTTACCATGGAGCTGAGCTCACTATGAGAAGAAAGCAACCATATGGCTTACTATCATCTTGGCTAATAGCACCATAAAAAGGATAAATGTCATGTGACGTCAACATCATTTTTATTAATGCAACAACATGACATTAACCAAACGGTAGCACTCTAAAACTTCCCCACCCCACTGAACCCTGTTGAAACTACAAATTGGCGTACCAACATGGTTGACTATATCCACATAAAACCTTAGAAAGCTTGGAAGGAATTCTAGGCACACACACACAAAAACTAAGTTTAGCCGCATTTTTTCCAGATGGACTCTGTTTGTTGACAGTATGCCACAGCTCCCTTAAGAGAGGTCTTCCTTCTCTGTTTTTATGCCAGTACCAAGTTGTTTTCATTACTGTAGCTCTGTAATAGAGATTGAAGTCAGGGAAGATAATTCCTCCAGAAGTTCCTTTATTGTATAAGATTGCTTTGGGTTTTTTGTTTTTTCCATATAAAGTTGATTATTGTTCTCTCAAGGTCTGTGAAGAATTTTGTTGGGATTTTGATGGGGATTGCGTTGAGTTTATAGATTGCCTTTGGTAGAACTGCCATTTTTACTATGTTGCTCCTATCCATCCAAGAGCATGGGAGGTCTTTCCATTTTCTGGTGTCCTCTTCAATTTCTTTCTTCAATGCCCAGATATTAATCCACAAACCTATGAACACCTGATTTTCAACAAAGAAGCTAAAAGTATACAATGGAAGAAAGAAAGCATCTTCAACAAATGGTGCTGGCAGAACTGGATGTCAACCTGTAGAAGAATGAAAATAGATCCATGTCTATCACCATGCACAAAACTCAAGTCTAAATGGATTAAAGACCTCAATATCAATCTGAACACACTGAACCTGATCGAGGAGAAAGTGAGAAGTACTCTACAACATATGGGCACAGGAGATCACTTCCTACATATAACCCTAGTAGCACAGACAATAAGGGCAACATTGAATAAATGGGACCTCCTAAAACTGAGAAGCTTCTGTAAAGCAAAGGACACTGTCATTAAGACAAAAAGTCAACCTAGTGATTGGGAGAAGATCTTCACCAACCCCGCAACAGACAAAGGTCTGATCTCCAAAATATATAAAAAACTCAAGAAACTAGTCTTTAAAATGCTAATTAACTCAATTAAAAAACGGGATACTGAACTGAACAGAGAATTCTCAACTGAAGAAGTTCAAATGGCTAAAAGACACTTAAGGTCATGCTCAACCTCCTTAGCAATCAGGGAAATGCAAATCAAAACAACCCTGAGATACCATCTTACACCTGTCAGAATGCTAAAATCAAAAACACCAATGATAGCCTTTGCTGGAGAGGTTGTGGAGTAAGGGGTACACTCATCCATTGCTGGTGGGAATGCAAACTTGTGCAACCACTTTGAAAATCAGTGTGGCAGTTTCTCAGGAAATTCGGGATCAACCTACCCCAGGATCCAGTAATACCACTCTTGGGAATATACCCAAGAGACACCCTATCATACTACAAAAGCATTTGTTCAACTATGTTCATAGCAGCATTATTTGTAATAGCCAGAATGTGGAAACAACCTAGATGCCCCTCAATGGAAGAATGGATAAAGAAAGTGTGAAATATATATGCATTAGAGTACTACTCAGCAGTAAAAAAACAATGGCATCTTGAATTTTGCATGCAAATGGATGGAAATAGAAAACACTATACTGAGTGAGGTAACCCAGACCCAAAAAGATGAATATGGTATGTACTCACTCATTAGTGGATTCTAGCCATAAATAAAGGACATTGAGCCTATACTTCATGATCCTAGAGAAGCTAAATAAGAAGGTGAACCCAAAGAAAAACATGTAGTTATCCTTCTGCATATTGGAAGTAGACAAGATTGCCAGGCAAAAATTGAGACCTTGGGGGTGGGGTTTGGGTGGGGGTAAGGGGAGATGGGGAAAAAGAAGTGAGAAGGGGAGGATGGGGAGAGCTTTGGGGAAATGGACGGTTGGGATGGAGGAAGAGTGGATATGGGAGCAGGGAAGTATATATCTTAATTAAGGAAGCCATTTTATGCTTGGCAAGAGACTTGACTCTTGAGGGGTTCCCAGGAGTCCAAGGAGATGTCTCCAGCTTGTTCCTTGAGCAGCTGAGGAGAGAGCGCCTGAACTGGCCCTATCCTATAGCCACACTGATGAATATCTTGCATATCACCATAGAACCTTCATCTGGTGATGGATGGAGATAGAGACAGAGACCCACACTGGAGCACTGGACTGAGCTCCCAAGCTCCAAATGAGGAGCAGAAGGAGAGAAAACATGAGCAAGGAAGTCAGGACCACGAGGGGTGCCCCTACCCACTGAGATGATGGGGCTGATCTAATGGGAACTCACCAAGGTCAGCTGGACTGGGATTGATGGAACATGGGATCAAACCGGACTCTCTGAACGTGGCTGACTAGGAGGGCTGACTGAGAAGCCAAGGATAATGGCACTGGGTTTTGATTCTACTGCATGCACTTGCTTTGTGGGAGCCTAGTCTGTTTGGATGCTCACCTTCCTAGACCTGAATGGAGGGGGAAGGACCTTGGACTTCCCACAGGGCAGGGAACCCTGACTGCTCTTTGGACTGGACAGGGAGGGGGAGGGGGAATGTCGGAAGGGGAAGGGAAATGGGAGGAGGGGAGAAGGTGAAAATTTGTAGTAGTAGTAGTAGTAATAATAATAATAATAATAATAATAATAATAATAAAGGTCTTCCTGATTCAGTGGTAGTAGCAAAAGAAAACAAACAAACAAAACACACAGTTTCAAAATGCCAGCTTCTGGTCTGTGTTGCCAGCATGAACTCTGGCTCTTTCAGAAGACCGAGCATTTAAATGGGGTTTGTGAACAATGTGTTACAAACTGCTTAATGGGGCAACATACATACTTGGAACTGGAGCAGTGTGTGCAGCTTGAAGATACAAATAGCTTAAAATACAAACTTATATGACATCAGAGAGACCCTAAGGCAGGGGACTTTTTCCCTTTCTTGGAGCTATATGTAACTTTCTATCCTCTTCAATCTGACCAAAATTTTCAGATCTTATGTTAGGTCTAGGTCTTGGCACTTTCTTATTAGCTATCACTTGTTCAAGCTACTGCTTAGGATGCACAGTTGGGACACTCCCCTCTACATGAGAGAAGTTACTTTGGTTTATGCTACAGCCAACAGCAGAATCTTAAGCCTTATGCAGTGCTAAAAATTAAGTTTTATTTATTTGATTGATAGCAGGTGTTTCTCACCTTGCTTTGTCCTACTCATGAAGTTAAAAGAAAACCACTTAGAATGCAGGGCTTCTGTCCTATGCGGGTTTGAGTAAGAATGGACCCATAAGTTCATATATTTGAATGCTTGGTCATCAGAGTGTAAAACTATTTAGAAGGATTATAAGAATTAGAAGATGTGGCCTTGTTGGAGTAGGTGTAATCTTGCTGGAGGTAGGCTTTGAAGTTCAAAAGCCCATGCCAGCCAGGCCCAGTCTCTCTCTCTCTCTCTCTCTCTCTCTCTCTCTCTCTCTCTCTCTCTCTCTCTTTCATTCTTTCTCTCTCTCTTCCTGTGGATCAAGATGTAGTATCAGCTACTGCTCCAGCTCCTACCTACATGCTGCTGTGCTCTGCACCAAACTGGTAATGGACTAAATATATGAAGCTGTAACCAAGCAAGCCCCAATTAAATGCTTTTTTCATAAGAATTGCCTTGATCATGGTGTCTTCACAGCAATAGAACAGTGACTAAGACATGCTCTTTCTTCTAAGTTAAACAGCTGTGACCTTAGGTGCGTTTGCCTAAAATGACCACAGCTGGACTTGCTAAATGTTATACTCCTTCGCAGAAAGATGAAATAGAGAGGGTCACCCCAGCCAGTTTCATACAATTAGACTATAGTTACATGAGGCTCCAAGGTTTTATGGAGGATCTAGGGTAATAGACTAAGTAAGGCTAGAGAAATGGGGTGCTTGCTACCTATGTTGCTAAGGGAAAGCCATTATACATACAAGGTGAAGGGTCTTCAGTGTGACTGCTTCTATGTCACCAACATTCCCATCAGTAACCACTTACCAGTTCTTTATAAGTAAGCCCAATAAATTCAGTGGTTCCCTGGGACAAACTCTGATGAAATGGGACTTTGGTTTGTCAGAAGAACCTTATGAGTACTGAATAGACATCACTTAGCATTCCCTACCACCACCCAGGGGAAAACAATCTCGCATGGATAGGAAATTTATTTATTAATGCTATTATGTCTCACAGTATTAAGGAAACCAGTAAGTAAAAGGAAATTCTAGAATGAGCATGGACTGTGTTTCAGTAAAGAACAGTTTCTGCACATGAAAATTAAGATGCCTAGATGTTTCCAGAATGGAAGAATAGAAAATGTGCGCAAGTTATTAAAATCTTAGTAATATGTTTAAGGTACATAAAGGTTGAAGCTTAGGGATAATGCACGTGGTATTAAAGTTTCTAAGGTCAAAGATCAAGAATTATAATAACTGGATGAAACGTATGTCAAATCAAATTTCATTTAAATGTGACTGGTTTTTCAGTATGACAGTTTCTCAGAAAATTGGGGGTCAACCTACTGCAAGACCCAGCAGTATCACTCTTGACCAAAAGTTGCAAACTCATACCACAAGGACATTAGTTCAACTGTATTCAGAGCAGCAGTATTTGTTATAACTAGAACCTAAAAACAACCTAAATGTCCTTCAGCCGAAGAATGGATAAAAAAAATTTGGTACCTTTACACAATGGAATATTACTCAGTGGTTAAAAATGACATCTTGAAATTTGCAGGCAAATAGATGGAACTAGAAAAAAAACATCTTGAGTGAGGTGACCCAGGCATAAAAAGACATACACAGTATGTACTCACTCATAACTGTATATTATACATAAAGCAAAGGATAACCAGCCTGTAGTCCTTGACCCTAGAGAAGATACATAGCAAGGAGAATTCTAAGAAAGGCAGAAGGATCCCCATGAGAAGGAGAAATAGGCAAGAGCTCCTAAGAAAACTGGGAGTGGGAGGAAGTTTGAGAGGGGAGGGGGAGGGGAGGAGGGAAGAGACAAAGGAGAACATGAGAGGATAGGATGGTCGAGAGAGGGGAAGGATAGAAAGAGAGCAAGAAAAGAGTTTGAGGGAGCCACTATGGAGCTAACAAGAAACCTGGCACTAGGGAAATTCCCAGGAACCCACAAGGATGACCCCAGCTAAGACCCTAAGCAATAGTGGAGAAGGTACTTGAACTGGCCTTCCCCTGTAATCAGATTGATGACTTCCTTAATTGTCATCATAGAACCTTCATCCAGCAACTGATGGAGGCAGAGGCAGAGATTCACAGCTAGCACTGGGCTGAGCTCCCAGAGTCCAGCCGAAGAGAGGAAGGAGTGATAATATGAGCAAAGAGGTCGAGACCATGATGGGGATACTCACAGAAACACCTGACCTGAGAGCCAGTGGGAGCTCACTGACTCTGGACTGCCAACTGGTGAACCTTCATAAGCCCAAACTAGGCCCTCTGAATGTGGGTGACAGTGTGTGGCTGGAGCAGTCTAGGGCCACTGGCAGTGGGACCAGGATTTATCCCCAGTGCATGAACTGGCTTTTTGGAGCCCATTATTTTTGGAGGAATACCTTGCTCAGCCTAGATATAGTGGAGAGGGCCTTGGTTCTGCCTCAAAGTGATATGCCAGACTTTGTTGACTCACTATGGGAAGCCTTATCCTCTCTAAGAAATGGATGGGGGTGGCGTGGGAGCAGGTGGGGAGAGCAGGAGGAGGGGAAAGAGGGAGAACTGGAATTGATATGTAAAACAAGAAGAGATTGTTTTTAAAAAATAAAGAAAAGAGTGTATGGTTTTTAAAATATAATGCAATCATTAAAAGCATCAAAACAGTGTAACTGACTCTCTGGGTACTCAATCACCATATTCGAAGACCTATACTAAAGTTGTCAGAAGGGTTGAAAGGTAGACTATTTCCCCTTTGCCCTCCTAGGTCAACTAGGTTTCTGAGAACTGTGGAGCACTCCTTGAAATGTTCTATAATTACGGCACGGGGTCACTTGTTCTCTTGTTTGGTGAGCCCACGGAAATTGATCCTGTGAATTCTAACTAGTGTTCAGACTACAAAGAGGAGAGTCAACACAGAGCAAGAATTTCCCCTACACTTTTAAATGAGACAATGGTCAAGCAAGGCCTTTGGCTTATCCTCACATAGGTGGAGTAACTGGTAAAAGAAAGGCTGGAGGAGCCAGAGGTCCCTCCCACTCTCATAAGACCCCTGAGGATCAGATATTCAAATGACCTTGCAAAAAGTGTGTTTAATTTTGGCCACCTACATAGCCTTAAACAGCCACCAGGAAAGTATAACCAAGATTAAAACTGCCAGTATGTTTCTTTAACAGTTCTCAAACAGTACACTTAGTCGTATGAGTTGCTAAAATGTTATTTCGACAACTATTTCTCACAAGTTTCTTCTTGATTAAAAAAGACCATGAAAGCCTATCTTGTTAAATGTCATTAAGTTTTTCTTTCTACAGTCTAATTGCCCATGTTCCCTAATTAAAGGAGACCAGCAGATACCATGTCATCATCAAACTTACAGGTTTTGGGAAATTATTCAAGATATCTGACAGGCATCTTTGGGACATTTCTGGATAATCTCATAAAAAGGATCCAACAGGATTCTATTTCTCTTAAGCTGTCAGCTAGATGCTGATTTTAACTGATTTCTGTCCGTTTTCAAGCATCCATTCATTCTCCAGGAGTCTGGCATAATCAACAGCAGATTACACTGTTACCCAATCATTCAACAGGACTCTGATACACAACAAACAAAACAAAACAATATCAGTCTATGACAAATGCTGCTCAGGGTTCTTTAAGTGCTTTCCTTGCTTGATTTCATCCTCTAGTTAAAAAGAAAACTGTCCCAAGTATTTTCTTAATTACATTCTTAGTAGGAATAATAATAGTACTAATAGTCTCAATTTTTGTATGTCACAGACACTACCTCACTTGCATAGCACACTCCAAGGGCGTGCACTGCCAGCACGCGGCTGTCTTATGTTCTGGGTCTTTGCCATCCGTTGTTTTACTGTGGTCCCTAAGCTAAGGGGGCCCCTCCTCTGAGGCATTCTAACTGCTTCTTCCTGCTACATCACCCCTTTCACTAGCTATGAAGCAGTTAACGCAGTCTGAGACCTGAAACCTCTAACAGCAATTTGGGTAGCCTCTGAGCGTGGGGACCCATGGACTAGAAGCTGGACAGATTCCTTGGTCGGCTAAGTAGTAAAGACAAAGACGACAAACTTCCCAAGTGACTGGTTTCTTCCTCACCCATGGCAAAGGCCTGATAACCTAAGATAAACTGGAAGGTTTTTCTTCTGCCAGGAGTGCCCCTAGCTGATGGACTGGATCAGCGGGAAGCCACAGCTGCAAGCCAATCAGCCCTCCTGCCCTTGTTCAAGCTGACCAAGCCCATATTAGGGGAGTAGGACTTTCAAAGACTTTATAAAAAAAAAAGCTCTTAAGAAAAGACTGAATTTTTCAGGCTCCTGAGTCCATTTCCTCCCCCTCTATACTTTATTAAAGGTCTTCCTCTCTGTCACTTTGCTGGGTGTGTGTCTTCACTTCTCTCAGATTGCTAGCAAGTAGTCCCTGTCTCAACCCCAGCTTCTACTTCACCCGTAAAGCTACGAGGGGTCCTTTCAAATTGTGAGAAGAGACCTCTTAAATAAGCTTCACTTCAAATTGTTTGGTAAAACTTTATAAAACAAGAGACCTTACCAGTCCAGAATAAGCGTACTTCATAGGACAACATAATGTGTTCACAGACCCCACTTCTCTGTGTCCATTACCGTCAGTGTCCCCAAGCCTGAAATCTCACCAACACTACCTTTGCTCCACATGACTAGTGCCCTTCTCGCACTGGCTGACTCACTGGCCTTCCTGTGCTCCTTCTTTCTGAGTCTTCTGGTTCTCAATATATTGCTGGAGACCTGACTTCCCTGCCATGGGTAAATACGTAGCTGATCCTCGCTATTCAAACCTGCCTCTGCTGCCACGCACGGTTTCCTAAAATACCACTCGAGGTGTTTTTGTTTTTTTTTTTGACACTAATAACTTTTACATAGCTAAAGGGGCATATAATTCATTCCTCTTCTTGCTACTCTGGGCATTATTTTAAGACTCAGAACCGAAAAGCGGGAACTGGGAGTTTCTTTGACTCAGTTAATCTCCCGGTCTTGTCATCTCTTAGAAAACAAAGAAATTTCAGGTCACCTTGACATCCTTCAGGATCAGATTGACTCATTAACTGCAATGGTTCTCCTAAATTGAAAAAGATTATGTCTCCTGACTGGTGTAAATGGAGAGATGTGCCCTCTTCCAAGTACACTGTTGCTTACACCAGCAGACTCAAATTGCTTCAGGATGGAACCCAAAGACTTAGGCACCAGGCTCAAAAAAATTCAAAAGCCTCCTCCTCTGGATGGGATTTTGATTCCCTCCAATCCTGCCTTCTCTTTTTCTCCTTCCAATAACTCATTTCCTCCTTATTATCTTCATACATACATTTTTACCATTCTTTATTATCCTCATACATACGTTTTTAGCCTTACTTATTATCTTCATGTATACATTTTTTACAAAATTTCCTCCTGGATTGAATCACTACCATCACTAGATTCATCACACATGATAAATAAAATTAATGTTCAAAAGGTCACTCCAGACCAATGAACTTCTGAAAGAAGCCCCTTCTGCCAGCAAAAAGTAGCTGGACAGAAAACCTCTTGTCCTATCTTTTATATGCAAATTGTATGAAATAAAGGGAATCACTCAAACCATGAAACAGGCCAAAGGCTTTAAGAACCCTGATGCCTAAGGAGTTCTGGAAAACAGCCAACCCTCACCACATGGCCTTGGAGCCAGAAGGTCACAAAAACAGACATTCTGACTTATCTCTCACTCTGCAGTTTATCCCAAAAAGGGCAGTTTCTGGAATCATAGAAGACAGTCGCTCCCCACTCCCTACTCTTTTCTGTAAGAACTGATACTCTGGCCCTATCTGATGTGTGCTTCTGTACCCCCAGATACTGAGCCAAGGAATTTGGAAGTGCCAGCCTCTCAGGACACGTCTGCTCTCTCCATTTTGAAGTTGAACTGAATCTGGTCTTTTATTTTCCTATGATGATTTCCTTCTTACAGTTACATTTTTTTCCAGTTCTCAAATGTGATTTATAACTCCACTTTCATTAGCTGTAGTCCCAAAGGAAATTGAATTTTTTGAGTACTTTCTGATGTTGTTTTACCCCACTTGTTCATGTGATATACTGGAATTCCCCCGTTTTCTTTATGCTGCTTTTCAGGAATGGAAGTGCTATCCTATGCTCCACTGTGTATTAGCCATGCCTAGGATCAAAGGCACTGATAAACAAAAAGGCTGTCCTATCTATTTTCTTATTTTCACAGGTTGGGAAGGTAGGGTGAGCTTCTTGGATCACTGCTTATTATGGCTATCTTTTGGCTGACCAATGTCTCTAGGTGGAGAAGGTTAGAGAAAAATGTCCTTAATGTGGTGATTGTTGAGGTTGGAGTGGGAAATGTTCACCATAGGCCCCAAACTATAAGTCAAATAAATCCTTTTTTCCAAAACCTACCTTTGATTTCAGTATTTAATCAAAGCAGCAAGGAAGCTAGATGACCTAAACCCAAGGCCTAGCCATAGTCATAAGTATAAGCTTAACTGTAACCCTTATACTAGCCCTATCCCTAAAGTTAATATTAACACTAGCCCAAGACAGTGCCATTGTCCAAACTCTAGACCAAATATTTATTCTAACCCAAGCTCTCTAACTCTAACTCTAACTCTATTGCCAGCCCTATTCCAAACATGAACTCCAAATCTGCTATTACCTTAGTCCTAGTCCTAACACTATCCTTAAAACATGACCCAACCTTCCTCCTATCTTCATCTTCAATTTAGGCCTAACCCTAACCATGGCTCCAAACCTAAATCTAACCTTAAAATTATCCTAGCCTGGCTCTAACCAAAACCCTAAGATCTATCACTAGCTTTATTATTAAACCCAACCTTAGCCTAACACGAGTCAAAGCTACAGCCATAATTCTAACCCTAGATGATAACCCTTGCCCATAGACTTACCATATACCTATCACTAACGTTAAACCTAACCTTAGCCTAGACCTATTCTTCACCTTAACACTGACGATAACTCAAATCTGAATTCGAACTAAAACTCTAGCACCAATTCTATCCATTACTCTAATCCTAGTTATAGGCGTAAAATTCAGTTTGGATTATACACCAAGACTGTGTTTCAAACAAACACATCCCAAAATAGAATAAATTATAAATTACTTATCTGTAAAGGCAAAAATTAACTCCAATCCTAAATATTGTGATGAAACTAAGTCTAGCCCTAACCTTATTCTAAACCTAAACCTATCTTTATTCCTAGATCAAAGCCTAACCCTAGCCTGTATCCCTAAACTTAACCATAAAATTAGTCAAAAACATAAACCCTACCCTTGCCCCCAATGCAAGCCCTAGCCACAGTTCTAACCCTAGCCAAAATAGTAGAACTAGCCCCAATGCTAGGCCTAACCTTAATCCTAGCACTAGTTTTAGACCTAATCAAAGCCCTAACATAACCCTAGACATAAATATTACCACACCCAAGCACTATCCATAGTATAAAACATGACCTATATTCTTTCTTAAGAGATTTATTTTTGTTGTATGTGTATAAGTGTTTTACCTGCCAAAAGATAATGTCTGATGCCCTAAAACTAAAGTTACAGATGGTTGTAAGCCATCATGTGGATACATGGACTGAATATGAATCCTCTGAGAGCAGCAATTGCTCATAATTACTGAGCCATCTCTTGAGCCACCTAGCCCAAACTCTTAACCTACCCGTAGGTTCAAAGACGATCAGATACCGTCGTAGTTCCGACCATAAACGATGCCTACGGGCAGTGTGTACAAAGGGCAGGGACTTAATCAACGCAAGCTTATGACCCGCACTTACTGGGAATTCCTCGTTCATGGGGAAGAATTGCAATCCCCGATCCCCATCACGAATGGGGTTCAACGGTTACCCGCACCTGCCAGCGGAGGGTAGGCACACGCTGAGCCAGTCAGTGTAGCGCGTGCAGCCACGGACATCTAAGGGCATCACAGACCTGTTATTGCTCAATCTTGGGTGGCTGAATGCCACTTGTCCCTCTAAGAAGTTGGAGGACGCCAACCGCTCAGGGGTCACGTAACTAGTTAGCATGCCAGAGTCTTGTTCGTTATCAGAATTAACCAGACAAATCGCTCTACCAACTAAGAACGGCCATGCACCACCACCCACGGAATCAAGAAAGAGCTATCAATCTGTCAATCCTGTCCGTGTCTGGGCCGGCTATTCCTAACAATAACCCAAATCTCAGCACAACCACAGTCCTAAACTTTATAAAAGTCAAACCCTTGCCATAGCCATAGATCCAAACACTTAACCTAACCTTATTCCTAACACTGATCCCAACCTTAGCCATAGACATAGCCCTAACCCTAAGCCTAAACCAAACACTAACCATACTCCAAATCCTAATCCTTGTTGTAAACAAAACCTCAGACATAGTCATACTTTAGCTATAGCCATAACATGAGCCCTAATATTAATACTATACCTAACCCTAACCCTGGCATTGCCCTATTCTTAGTCTAGAACTACCACTGATCAAAGCCCTAACCACAAACCTAGCTTCAATTCTAATGAGAAATTTAACCTTGGCCTAACTCTAGACCTATCTATATTCTAACCTTAAACAAAACCCTGGCTCTAATGCTAACCTATACCTATTGTCCTTGTTGGTTTTTGCCAACTTGACACATATCCAGGAAGAGAGAATCATGACTGAGAAAATGCCTTCAATAGAACTGTCCTGTAGGCAAGTCTGTGGGGGTATTGTCCTCATTAATAATTATGCTGGTAGGCTGGTATCAACCCATGGTGGGGGTTACAACCCCTAGGAAGGTGGCCCTGAGTTGTATAAGAAAGCAGGCTGAGAAAGCCATGAAAAGAAAGCCAGTAAGCTGAAGAAATGTTCCTCTAAGACCTCTGCTTCATTTCCTGTCTCCAGGTTCCTGCCTTAACTTTCCGCAGTGATGCTATAGGATCTGAATTATGATGAAATAAACTTTTTCTTCTTCAAGTTGCTTTCAGTTGTGGTATCTTATCAGAACAGTACAATCACTAACTAGATAGACACCTACCCCTAACATCTATACCCCTGTGAAATGATGGGCTCAACCTAGCAGAAAACAGGAAGTTGAAAGTAAATCACACTTCTGTATTTTTGCTAATTCAGCTTGAACGGCTGTGACGGTATCACTCTGTCCACATAGAGCTAATGAAAAGGCGGGTTCTTAGTAAAGATTCGGAAGTACACATTAGTTGCATAACCATGCTGGTATTTGACTGACATTAATTTATATAACACAGACTAGAAAAAAGTTTGGTTGTTTCACTTTGGTTTGTATCTCTGCTTTACCATGTCCAAATTTTGCTGTACAGTATCAGTGAATGGTTTAGCACTCAAATATCCTTAATTACCAAACAAATTTTTTTCATCTGAATGCTAAATGATCTTTGAGCCACAAAATTATACAGATAAATGCAAATAGTGTTCCCATGTGTTATTCTAAAAGGACTAAACCTGGGAGTTCTACATAAGCACTGGTCACCTGGAATACAGAACATCCTCTGTTCCAGGGCTAGAATATGTGCTTTCCTTTCCCGCTAGTGCTCACAACACACAGAGAAACCACTTTATCTGCAGATATGACTGAGGTGGAGACTTGCAGGTACTATGCGTTAACTGGAGTATAGCCAATTACATGCGAGCATGGCTTTGACATAGGCCGTTAAAGATTAATTATCTAGAGACATGGGTGTATAATTTTTTGCCTGATAGCTGAGGTATCCAATGATAGTTTCCCTACAGAAGCAAATAAGGGGCTCAGAAGTCATCTGCCTTAAAGATATTTTAAGAGGAAATAATACCACCCACCTTCCTTGATTCTCTAAAGCAGTAGGTTCTCAACCTTTGTAATGCTGTGACCCTTTAATACAGTTCCTCATGTTGTAATGACTTCCAACCATACAATTATTTCATGGCTACTTTATAACTGTAATATTGCTACTATTATGAATCGTATATATCTTTTGGAGAGAGAGGTTTTGCCAAAGGATTTGAGACCCACAGGTTGAGAAACTCTGCTCTAAAAGAAAATACATGTCTGTATTTAGGCCAATACTGTGCCATTTTTATTACTATAGCTCAGTAGTATAACTTGAGATCAGAGAAGGTATATCTGCAGATATTCTTTTTTTTTAGTTTATTTATTTATTAAAGATTTCTGTCTCTTCCCCGCCACCGCCTCCCATTTCCCTCCCCCTCCCCCAGTTAATTCCCCCCCCCAGCCCGAAAAGCAATAAGGGTTCCCTGTCCTGTGGGAAGTCCAAGGAACCCCCACCTCCATCCAGGTCTAGTAAGTTGAGCATTCAAACTGCCTAGGCTCCCACAAAGCCAGTGCGTGCAGTAGGATCAGAAACCCATTGCCATTGTTCTTGAGTTCTCAGTAGTCCTCATTGTCCACTATGTTCAGAGAGTCCGGTTTTATTCCAGGCTTTTCCAGACCCAGGCCAGCTGGTCTTGGTGAGTTCCCAGTAGAACATCCCCATTGTCTCAGTGTGTGGGTGCACCCCTCGCGGTCCTGAGTTCCTTGCTCGTGCTCTCTCTCCTTCTGCTCCTGATTTAGACCTTGAGATTTCAGTCCTGTGCTCCAATGTGGGTCTCTGTCTCCTTTCATCGCTTGCTGAAGGTTAATATTCAGGAGGATGCCTATATGTTTTTCTTTGGGTTCTCCTTATTTAGCTTCTCTAGGATCACTAATTATAGGCTCAATGTCCTTGGTTTATGGCTAGAAACCAAATATGAGTGAGTACATCCCATGTTCCTCTTTTTGGGTCTGGCTTACCTCACTCAGGATAGTGTTTTCTATTTCCATCCATTTGCATGCAAAATTCATGAAGTCCTTGTTTTTTATTGCTGAGTAGTACTCTAATATGTATATATTCCATACTTTCTTCATCCATTCTTCCATTGAAGGGCATCTAGGTTGTTTCCAGGTTCTGGCTATCACAAACAATGCTGCTATGAACATCGTAGAGCATATACTTTTGTTGTATGATAAGGCCTCTCTTGGGTATATTCCCAAGAGTGGTATTGCTGGGTCCAAGGGTAAGTTGATCCCGAATTTCCTGAGAAACTGCCATAGTGCTTTCCAAAGTGGTTGCACAAGTTTGCATTCCCACCAGCAATGGATGAGTGTACCCCTTTCTCCACAACCTCTACAACAAAGGCTATCATTGGTGTTTTTGATTTTAGCCATTCTGACAGGTGTAAGATGGTATCTTAAAGTTGTCTTGATTTGCATTTCCCTGATCGCTAAGGAAGTTGAGCATGACCTTAAGTGTCTGCAGATATTCTTATATTGCACATGGTTGTTTTAGCTATCCTGGGTTTTGTTTTTCCATGTGAAGTTGAGTATTGTTTTTTTTCAAGGCATGTAAAAAATTGCACTGGGGTTTTAATAGGGATTGTGTTGCATCTTTAGATTGCTTTTGGTAAGATGGTCATTTTTACTGTGTTAATCCTACCAATCTATAAGCACAGAAGATCTTTCCATTTTTTGATATCTTCTCCAATTTCTTTCTTCAAATATTTGAAGTTCTTTTTTTAAAAAAAATTTTTATTGAAAAAATTTCTGCCTCCTCCCTGCCTCCAATTTCCCTCCCCATCCCCTCCCCCCACTCTTTTCCCCCTCTCTCTCCAGTCTGAAGAGTAGTCAGGGTTTCCTGCCTGTGGGAAGTCCAAGGTCCTCCCCCCTCCATCCAGGTCTAGGAAGGTGAGCATCCAAACTGGCTAGGCTCTCACAAAGCCAGTACATACAGTAGGATCAAAACCCAGTGCCATTGTCCCTCATTGTTCGCCATGTTCAGAGAGTCCAGTTTTATCCCATGCTTTTTCAGTCCCAGTCCAGCTGGCCTTGGTGAGCTCCCATTAGATCAGCCCCACTGTCTCAGTGGATGGGTGCACCCCTCGCGGTCCTGAATTTCTTGCTCATGTTCTCTTGAAGTTCTTGTCATACAGGTCTTTCACTTGTTTGGTTAGAGTTATCCCAAGATATTTTATATTGTTTGTGGCTATTGTAAAGGGTGTTGTTTCTCTGATTTCTTTCTCAGCCCTTTTATTGTTTATATATGAGAGGGCTATTAATTTATTTGAGTTAATCTTGTATCAGGCCACTTCACTAATGGTGTTTTTCAGCTGTAGAAGTTTCATGGTAGAACTTTTGGGGTCACTTGTGTATACTATCTTGTCATCTGCAAATAGTGATACTTAAGACATCTTTTTAAAATTTGTATCCTCCTTGATTTACTTTTTTTGTATTATTACTCTAGCTATAACTTTGCTATATTTAATAGGTATGGAGAGAGTAAACAGCATCATCTTGTTCCTGATTTTAGTGAAATTGCTTTGAGTTTCTCCCCATTTAATTTGATGTTGGCTGTTAGTTTGATATATATTGTTTTTACTATATTTATGTATGTTTCTTGTATCCTTATCTCACCAAGACTTTTATTATAAAAGAGCATTAGCTTCTTCGGCATCTAATGAGATTGGTTTTTTTTCCTCCAGATTGTTTATATGATGGCCTACATTGACAGATTATCATATGGTGAACCATCCCTCTAGGATGAATCCCACTTCATCATGGTGAGTGATCTTCATATGTTCTTGGATCCAGTTCCCCAGTATTTTATTGAGTAATTGAGTATTTTTGCATTAATGTTCATGAGGAAAATTGGTCTGTAATTCTCTTTATTTGTTGAATCTTTGTGTTATTTGGGTATCAGACTTTCACTGTGGGCTTCAAAGAAAGACTTTGGCAATGCTCCTTCTGTTTCTATTTTGTGGAATAATTTAAGGTTTGTTGGTATTTGTTCCTCTTTGAATGTTTGGCAGAATCCATCCTATCCTGTGTTTTTTAATCACCCTGAACAAAACTCAAGTCGAAGTGGATCAAAGACCTCAACATGAAACAAGCTACGCTAACATGTGAGACAATGGGGATGTTCTATCGGGAACTCACCAAGGCCAGCTGGCCCGGGTCTGAAAAAAAATCATGGGATAAAACCGGACTCGCTGAACATAGCGGACAATGAGGACCGCTGAGAAGTCAAGATCAATGACACTGGGTTTCTGATCCTACTGCACGTACTGGCTTTGTGGGATTCTAGGCAGTTTGGATGCTCACCTTACTAGACCTGGATGGAAGTTGGTGATCCTTGGACTTCCCACAGAGCAGGGAACCCTGATTGCTCTTTGGGCTGTCAAGGGAGAGGGACTTGATCGGGGGAGGGGGAGGGAAATGGGAGGCGGTGGCGGGGAGGAGGCAGAAATCTTTAATAAATAAAAAAAAGAAGAGAAAGTGGGGAATATTCTTGACGTTGTCAGCATAGGAGACAACAACCTGAATAGAAAGAACACTAGTTGCACAAACACTAAGCTCAACAAGGCAGTTTATTTGTAATAACCTAGAGGACCTGTGTGGTCCTCTTAAAAAAAACCTACATGATTCTCAATTGAGGAATGGATAAATAAAATGTGTTATATTTACACAAAAGAGTATTAGTCAGTTGTTAAAAACAAGGACACCAGGAAATTTGAAGGCAAGTTGATGGAACTAGAAAAAAAATCATCCTGAGGTAACCCAGACCCAGAAAGACAAACATGACATGTACTTGCTCGTAAGTGGATATTAGGTATGAAGTAGTGGATAATCATGCTACAATTCACAGACCCAGAGATGCTAGGTAACAAGGAGAGCCTAAGGGTGCAGAACACAGATCTCCTTGGGTAAAGGAAATAGATCTCCTGTATGGACTGAGGGTTGGTGCAGATGGGAACTTGAGGGATTGAGTTAAGGGGTGGATGAAGGGGGAGATGACCCCAGTTAAGACTCCCAGCAGTAGTGGCTTAGTAGCCTGAACTGGTCATCATCTATGATCAAAATGATGACTACCCCAATTGTCATCAGGGTCTTTATTCAGTAACTGATGAAAACAGATGCATAGAGCCACAAACATTAGGCCAAGATCAGGTGATCCTGCTAAAGAGAGGGAAGATGGATTGTAGGAGCCAGAGGGGTTATGGACATCACAAGAAAACCCAGAGAAACAACTAACCTGGCTCATAGATGCTCAGAGCCTGAACCAACACCCAGAGAGCCTGTGTGGGACCAACCTAGGCCCTGTTCATATATTTGACAATTGTGTAGCTTGGTCTATTTGTGAGACTCCTAACAGTGGGAGAAGGGGATGTCCCTAATGCTTCAACTGCTTCTTGGGAACCTATTCCTCCTACTGGGTTCCCTTGCCCAGCCTTAATACAAGGGGAGGTGCTTAGTCTTACTACAACTTGATATGGCATGTGTTGTTGATACCCTTAGGAATCTTTCCCCTTTCAGAACAGAAACAGGGGAGGAGTGGATTGAGGGGCAGAAGGGAGGTAGGGAGAGGGAATGGGGGGAAAGTAGGGAGGAGAAACCTCTCTTGTGGTATAAAATTGATTAAATTAAATTTAAAAAGACACAGGAGCATACAATCTATCTATCAAATAAAAGTATTGAGAAAGAAAACATATCTTGAAGCATTCCTGAGAAAACTTTCAGTATAAAGGATGGCCTTGGCGGGCAGGGGGGGGGGGGGTGGGATATTTTAGCTACAGTACTTTTCAGACAATACCTGTTTTGAACTTTGTTAGAAACAATTTAGCTTTCAAGTATGAATGAAAATTTTACTGGACAAGTGTATCTATCATCCTTTCCTTTTTCTGTAACCTTAACCACGACTAGTACTCTGTGGAGGATGTTGTATAGTCCTGTAAAGAAAACACATGAAAAAAACCGTCAGGAAAATAGTTAAAAGGTAACAAAGCTTCGGACAGGAATTAAGCTTTTAATTCACTCACCCACCTTTAGAAAACACCAAGGTACAGGGAACCAGTCTTAATATGGAAACTACTCCTTTCTCACATGCCAATTTATAAATATGTTTTGTTCAGCCTGTGCAAGATACACAGGAATAAAGTAGACAGCTTGTTTCAAAGCATACTCATAGTCTGTGAAGTAAAAAAAAATCACAGAGCTTGTAACATCTTTTACTTGCGCTGGCATAAAGGAGATGTGGGTTTCCGTAATTGGCAACAATACTGATAGTTTCTGTTTAAGAGGGAGAAACTGACTCTCGTTTTCACAGCTGGAGGGTAACATAACACAAGTTCTGAAGGACTTCAAAAGGAACATTTTTGCTTTTGGAAAGGCAACATTCTATACTGTCACCAGAGACTTTGAAAACAGAATTTCCTTTAAAAAATAATAAAGCAAGAATCCTTTATGATCCTTCTCTTTTGTCTCTTTAGTGTCACTTGACAGGCCAGCCACTTCTTCAGATATAGAAAAACAAGTTCATAAGGAAAATTCAGAGGCTCAATCATGGCTACTTTTAGTTCATTTTTAAATGTTTATATTGAAAATCAGGTCGGTCTTTGGCTAGGAGGAAACCTAAATTAGTTGCATTCATACCTACTTGTATTACATGTAGAAATAATTTTGTTATAATTATGATAAAATATTTGATAACTAAAGAGAAAACAATCTACCCAGGTATGGCTTTTGTAGAACACCATAAACTCCTCTTTAGAGTAATTTCATTAAAGGTTATTTACATTTTTCAACATGACTGAAAGAGAACACTTACAAAATAGTCATACAGAAAGATTTAAAACAGCACCAAAAAGGTGTTGTATATTTAATGGAAGCCAGCAGGTAGCAAAAATATTACATTAATTTCTTTAGTTTATAAACATCTATTTATGTTAAATTCAGGCCAAGCTTAATTTCATTTGAAAATGTGCTTTAAAACATTTATATATTTTTTAAAAAATATATCCTACCACAGAAGGTTCTGAATATTTCAACGCAGTTGAATCATAAAAAAAGAACTTAAAAGCAACTATATGAAGATGGTAGAAGTTCACAAAGAGGAAATTGATATATCCCTTAAAGAAATCCAGGAAACACAAACAATCAATTGGATGAGATGAATAAATCCCTTAAAGAATGCCAAGTAAAAAAACCAAACAATTGAAAGAAACAAATAAAATTTTTAAAGACCTGAAAATGGAAATAGAAGCAATAAAAAACCCCTTAAACTGAGGGAAAAAATTTTAAACTAGGTCTCTCATCTGCCTTTAAACTATGTATCTGGTGCTGGCCACTAAAATCCTTTTATTTTTTTTGCCTCTCTAAATTTGTGAGGTTAGAAGTGTGTGTTGCCATGCCAAGAAAACCTATTAGATATTAAAAGTCATGTCAACTGTATAAAAATCCAAAAACTATATGATATCTTGAAAACTAAAATGAGAGGTCCTAAAATACTTATTTTGCCAAACAATTAGACAAACATACAAATTATGTTTCAACAAGGGACAAAGCACTAAGGTTTTCAGTTGCTTCTATAACTATGTCGAGAATGTCAAGAATATTGATTGGTCAAAAAGACAAGAAACATATTTTTGCCTTGCATGTTTTCCCTGCAGTATCATGGAGTGAATATAGACACAAAGAAAACTTACTGTAAAAAATTAACTTTGGGGCTGACAAGATGGCTCAAAGGGTAAAGACATTTGCCACTAAGTATGATAACCTGAGTTTGACCCTCAGGATCCACATAGTTAAAGGAGAGACTCCTGCAAGTTGTCCTTTGACATCTGTACGTACACTGTGGTATGCACACTCATACTCATGCACACACACACACACACAAATAATAAAAATTTAAACAAAAAAGAATGCTATTAATCAATTTTATTAGAGACCCCAATGATTTGAAATAGATGATTTTATACTACACTGGATTAGACCTGTGAACTATCTACAAAAGAAGAGAATTAGCTAAAAAAGTAATATAACAAGACAGAGGTCAAGTATGGGTAGGGGAGAATGGCTGCTAAAAATAAGAAAATACTCCTTGTATGTTAGAAACTTTCAAGCACCTCGTACTCTTATGCCAGCATGGCCATGATTGAAACATATCTGAAAGTACATTTTCTCTCGAAATACTCTGCAGTTCATGGGTACCTGCTTCATAACACCTCTCCACTCTTGCAGCAAGGTCATAATTTTCCCCTGTGATATTTTTACCTTAACCTCAGGCTAGAGCAATGAGGGTAGAAAAGCAGGGAAGGGTAATCATAATCATTAAGGGAACAGGCAGTGTAAGGAGGCATCTTAACTGAAAGGCAATGTTTCTAAAATTAAATCCCATCTTAGAAATTAATGACATGTTATTTTCTTAATTACATTCTGGACTGTTTACACTGGCCACTAAATCAGTAAGGGCCATAAGTCTTACCAGTTTAAACCAACTGAAAGAGCAGCATAACTCTGCTTGGAACAAGGGTAACTGTGGCCTTTGTAGGTGTCCCTATTACAAAAGTAGCCTATCTTCTTGCTGCCTTTGGGGAAAACTATTTTCAGAGATAACCATATCACCCAGAATGTCTATAGCCTCAAAGAAATCCAGCATTCCAGAGAAGTCTCTGGCCTCAGAAATATTCACGTTCCCAGGGATGCCAAGCTTTTAGAGATTATCAAAGTCTTAGATGTGCCTGCTTTCCCAGAGATTCCCATGCCTTTGAAGATGTCCACATTCCCAGAGAGGTTCATTTATGGCCATAAGAGGCTTATTTATAATCCTACAGCAGTCATGATAGAGGTCTGTACACTGGATTTTTGCTTGATCTATCTGAGCAAAGGCCTCCCTCTGGACAGGGGGCCTTTTAGACCTCCACTGACACTCATGGAGCTTAGGAGATTAAAGGACTTCCCAAGGACTAGGACAATGCATTCCTACTACATCTCTGCTAGTGACTCAGCACAGTTTCCTAGTCTCTGTCTCCAGAACAAAGAATGACATGAAAAACAACCAAAAAGAAAAAAGCGGGCTACAGGGATTCTGCTTCTATTATTTATGAGTGGCAAATTATCCATTCTATTGGCCAGGTTGGGCCCTGGACAGCGGGAGCGCACAGGAATAGGTCCTAAGATCTCTAACCTATGAGGCCAGGGTGAGAATGCAGAGCAGTGGAAGTATGCTTGGGGAAAAGGCAGTCCCAAGGGTATGGAGAGACAGAAACACGCAGTGGGGTTATGAGCAAGCAGAATATCATTCGTGTTCATGGAAGGCCGAAGGTTCTAAGATCTCGAACCTGTCACACTGGATTGGACATAAGGCAGTATGTATAATCCCTGAGACTTGCAGCCTGACTGAGTTGGTCAGGTTGGTTGCAAGGAGTGTGCAGCTGAGGCCAGGGGTCCTGATACATGAGAGCTGGGAAGTCTAATCTGTTCTGTTTGTGTGAGCAGGACAATGGAAGAGTGCTCCAGAGGCTGAAGGTCCTGGGATCTCTAACGTGCTCAGGCAAGGGCGACAGGAATGCATGTCCCTGGTGGGGATTCCAAGACATCTAATCTATCTGGTCAGGGTGATGGCTGAAAACCTCCTTACCTATTCTACTTCATGCACATCTACCTCGTGCGCAGTTCTGCCTTTTAATTTCTCGAAAGTTCCCTCATTAACTCTCTTGTTGGGTTTGCCGCAACATATATATAAATAATGTTTATAAAAAATAAATTTATATACCACACCTGCATTGTAGACAAAAAGAAGCTACCAGTGGGCCAGTGAAGGGCTTAGCTGGAGGATCTGATCACCAATATTTTTATGCCAAGAAAATACTAGTCTGGTAGGTGGGAAGATTTCAAATGTAATATAACCTTAATGGTTTTAAAGACTAGACTGACTAATAATTGAAGAATAAAGGTTCCAGTAGAAAGATTTCTGGAGAAGAAGACACTTGGACTATAACGAACTTAAAGTACTTTTTAAAATTAAGCGAAACTTTTGAGAAAATTGTAGATTTCATGTAGTTTTAAGGTAAACGTGGGAGGACTAACATCAGCAAGATGGCAGAGTAAGAAGGCAAGTATTAAGCACACCTCTTTTTCTGAGTGAAACAAAGAACTGGTTGGAAATTCTAACTCTCTCCTCCCCAAGACAGGAAGGAGTTGAGCCAGGCATTCAGTATTCTAACTTCTCTAGAGCTTCCAAAAACACTATCATCTGTAGAATTTGTGGAGGGGTGCTGATGAAACCGGGCGTGCTCTAGACACCCGGGCTACATTAGCACCAGTTCAAAGCTCTGATCAGGTTAACTGCTGGAAAGTCTTCCATACAAAGCTAATCCACAAGACCAGAGAGGTGGCAGTTTTTGCTAATGTAAAGATAGCAATGCAGTCAAGGAAAATGAAGAAAAAGAGAAGCATATGTAAGGCTTTAAGACAATTTTGAAGCCATTTTGACAATTTTGAATCCTCTCAGCCTCTGTGCCATAGTGTTTTTCCTCCTCCCCTGGGAACCAAGGACCTAACAGCTACATTTGCACGTACTCAGTTCCTGAACAATTTACCCATATACGTATGTTTTGATTCTGTCCCCTGGGAAATGGGGTCAAAATGACCTCTTTCCTCACCTGATCTGGCAACAGCTCTCCAGTCAATTATTGGTAATAGCCCTTTTGAATAAGCCAATCAAAATAGTCAAAGAACAACCCCCCTTGCTTCTGTGGCCCCTTTAAAAGTAGACTGTACCAGCTATTTGAGGTCTCTCGGCTTCCCGAATGCTGAGGGACCCTGTCATGACAGAATTAATAAAATCCTCATGCTTTTGCATCGGCTGTGGTGTGTGAGGTGGTCTCTGGGGGCGACTCCTCCTCGGTGTTTGGACGCTAGAGTCCAACACATAAACAGAAGAAAAAAGATAAAAACTGATTCCATGACAGATTAAAAATAAGCATATAAAAGCCCAGGAAAATTTAAAATATGAATGAACAAAATAAGCATTTCAATAAGAATAACGTTCAAAAATGAAAAAAATCTTCAGAATTCTCAAAGCCAAAAGAATAATTGAACTGAACATTGAATACAGGAATCCAATGGCATTCTAGAAGAATCATAAAAAAGAATTAGCAAATTAAAAATAGATCATGTAAATTATTTATTCAGAGAAGCAAAAATGAAAAACAAGAAACAGGGAAGACAGATTAAGCGAACCACGGGATATTATCACACAATATATAGTCAGCATAGGAATTCATAGGAATCGAAGAAAACATTATTTTGTAAAACTGACCAGGTGAATCAAGTAGTGATGATATACCTCTTTAATCCCAGCATTCAGGAGGTAGAGGCAGGTTTGTTTCTGAGTCCAAGGCCAGCTTGATCTACAGAGTGAGTTCAAGGACAACCAGGGCTGTTACACAGAAACCCTGCCTCCAAAAATAAAGAACAAACAAACAAAAACAACTGCAAAACCCAAAAAGGTGTGGTGGCACACACCTTTAATCCTAGTACACAGGATGCAGATGCAGATTTATGTGAGTTTCAGGCAAGCCTGGTCTACACAGAGAGTTCCAAGCTAGCAAACAACATAGTGAGACCCTATAGAAGAAGAAGAAAAAGAAGAAGAGGAGGAGGAGGAGGAGGAGGAGGAGGAGGAGGAGGAGGAGGAGGAGGAGGAGGAGGAGGAGGAGGAGGAGAAGGAGGAGATGAAAATTCTGCAATTCCAAGAAAAGAAATAGATATCTGCTTTAGTTAGGATTTTTATGCTGCAATGACACACAATGACCAAAAAGCAAGTTGGGGAGGTTTATTTGGCTTATACTTCCATATTGCTGTTCATCACTTAAGAAAGTCAGGACAGGAATTCAAGCAGGGTTAGAATCCTGAGGCAGAGGACATGGAGTGGAGCTGCTTTACTGGCTTGCGTCCCCTGGGCTGCTCAGCCTGCTTTCTTATAAAACCCAGGACCACCTCCCCAGGAATGGTACCACCCACCATGGGCTGGACCCACCCCCATTGATCACTGAAAGAAGATGCCTTATAGCTGCATCTCAAGGAGGTATTTCCTTAGCTGAGGCTCCTTCCTCTCTGATGACTCCAGTTTGTGTCAAGGTGACACACAAAACCACCTAGTACAATATCAGAATTTAAAAAAATATACACAAAATAAGGTGAACTGAAAGAACTCCACAATGAGATACATAATAGTCAAGCTATCAGAAGTTAAGAAAGCAGTGAGTGAAAAATAAGTCATATACAAACTTTCATATTTTCATATAACGATTCAACAAAATCCTAATATGGCAGAAGCAGCTATTTTATTACAAAGATAGATTCAAACTGCTGACCGTGGAGAGAAAAACTTACCAATCAAGATTGCAATAGGAGGTGAAATTGTCTTTCAAAAGTTAACGTGAGAGAATTCGTTTCCAGGACATGAGGGATTGATTTCATTACCACTAGACCAGCCTTGTAGGAAATGCGAAGACAGTTCTTCAAGCTGCAGGAATGATGAAGCAGCACCACACTATCAGGAGAAAGTTTGTGACTTGGTAAGCTTGATAAAGGTAAATATTTAGATAAATCTAGAGCATCGCATTGTGCTGTTGCTGGTCAATAAAGCCATGTTTATATTCCTTCTCAGGACTCTAAACAAAAACGTTATCCCTTTAAGAAAGTATTTCAACAAACTTGATATGCCATGCTTTGTTGACACCCGTGGGAGGCCTGCCTCTATCTGAGCAGAAACAGAGGAGGAGTGGATGGGGGACAGAGTGGAGGTGAGGAGGGGGGAGGGCAAGGGAGGTGAGGAAGGAAGGAAAATTGGGCTTGGAATGTAAAATTGATGAAAACTTTAATCAATAAAAAAAGAAAGTCTTCCAAAATGTGAGGAGCATGTTGGGCCTTATTGGTGGCCATTTTTCAGCAACTCAGCTAGGAAGGGAAAGGCCGGTTGTCACTTAGGGGAAACATAATCTTTCTCCTACTCTGAGGTCCAGTTTCTTATTAAAGAACTAGTGTGGTTTGAATTCCCTTCAGCCTTTACCCTGGCCAATATATGATCAACGTGGAAGGATTATTTAAAGAAGCAGTGGCTTATTTAATAATTAAAATGGTCACAGTTCTGCAAAAAGTTTCGATTCTGGTTGTACTCCCTGCGGCTGTGCTTCTCCTTGTCCATTATCTGAATGGACATCTTCAGTCACCAAAGTTAAGCACTTTTCTCTCTGGGATTTATGATGATTTTTATTTAACAGTTGATATAATTATCTCTACCCCCTCAATGTATGCATTATGTTATACTGTCCTTGAATATTGTTTTCGATATTTTGAGACAAGAGTTTTATGTAAAACCAGTTGACAGCAGACTCACTATGTAGCAGACAATGGCTATGAACATGTGATTATCCTGCCACTACTTCTGAGTTCTGGGATAATAGGCATGTACCACCAGGCTCAGCTTCACTCATTTTCCTTCTTTTATTATTATTTTGGATTGAATACAGAGAAGTGTACATTCTAGGCAAGTGTTTTACCACTAGGTTATAAACCCAGCCCGGAAGAATTATTACTTAATGAAAATTCTTAAGGTCATATTAACTTCCTATTTCTTTCTATACAAAAGCATAATTGGGTTTTGTTAAACCTTTTCTAAGTGAAATTATGATCTTAATTTTTCTACAGAAGGAAGCATTTGTGTTAGAAATATCATAAAATTAATTACCCCCTGCAGCAGTATCAATATACTTTGCTGAAATGGTTTAATGATTAATCAGGTTCATCTTCCAATTATACCAAATTTAAATACTTGGATTCCAATTTTAGATACAAATAGGATGTCTTTTAAACTTCCTATGCTTTTAGAATAAATTTTTCTGTATCAATGCAGGACAAGCTATGAAACCATAGCCAAATACAATTTTGATGAGCATAGTATGAAAGTCAACCTCTGAAAACAGAAATAAAAGGTAGTATTTGAATTAATATGGAGAACATTAGAAAGTTCCAGTGAAGATAAACCAGTATTGTAGATTCTGTTTCTTAGAAAGACTGAAAAAGAAATCTTTGAATCTGGATCAGAAGACAATAATAAGTCTAATATTCAGACAGATGAGTTCAGAAGCTAGCCTATGTACATGGTATCCAACTTTGTAATCATTTTTGAGCCTTTTCTACCTGTGATAGTTTAAAAGAAAAATGTTCTGTATATACTCACGCATTTGAACACTTGGTCTCGCATTGGTGGCAATGTTTGGAAAAGTTTCGGAGGCACAGCCTTGTGGGAGGCCATTGGGAGTAGAATTTGGGAGTTTAAAGCCTTGTTCTACTTCTGGTTTGCTCTCTCTGCTTTGAGCTTGTGGTTCGTGACATGATCTCTCATCTTCCTCCTCCTGTCACTAAGCCTGCTTGCTGACATGCCTCCCATCAAGATGGACTCCTTTCCTTCTGGAACCGTAAGCCAAAGTAAATTCCTTCTTCCATAAGTGTTTTTCGTTATTACAGCAATTACAGCTTTGATACAGCAAGAGAAAGAAAAATAACAGATATACAAACTGTAACAGAAACCTATTACATGCAACCTACCTTCTGACAGGTACTAAGCATGTTAAATGTCCAAGGAAAAAGTACAATCAATGTTAATACAAAGCAGCTAAGTTGAAAACCCAGTCATAGATTTAAATCTATTTTCTTTGTGTAAAGTGTCAAGCTTGTCCAGAGTTCTTTGATTCATTCCCAAACTGTTACTCACATAAAGGAAAATATCTTTACTTGTTCTCTTACCTTAAATTTTCTGAATATCCTGTGAAATGGGTTTAGATGGATGCTGGAAACTGAGCAGATTTGTGATGTATGGCTCCATCAGTGGACCAAGATATTGATCTTTTCAACCTTAGCTACCTGTTAAGAAAAGACAAAAAGTACAATAAGCAATCTTGGCATCATAATTTATGTTAATCAAGTTTCCAAATACTGTTCACATGGCACAGAGAATCTATTCTTACTGGACTATATTAATTTCTTGTCCTAACATCAGAACATACTTTCCTCTTTGGAGAATGAAAAGAAAACAATAGAGTGCAAAAGGAAAGTTTACCGAATAGGAAAAAAGACAAAAAAAAACATTCTCTGTGATGGAGTTAAGATTAAAGTGGAGTTCTGAATTAGAAAAACTAAACAAACAAACAAAACAAGGATTAATACTTAAAGGAAGGATAGTAAATCATGTTTAAAAATCATAAATCATAGATTAGAAAATGATTTCCCTTATCCATTTATTCTTACTAGTAAAAAGTCTTCCAACTCAATAGGGAGGAGTTTGCCTATCTTCAGAAGGTTTCTATAAAATCAGAATAATGTAAAACTCAGGATAATCAACATTGGACATTTTGACAAAAGTAGATATTGATCATTCATTTATTCATTTTTCATGTGACCCTATATGCAAGATGTATCACTACAAAGACATTCAGTTTCTGCCTTTGAAGAGCTCACAATCTAACTCAGGGTGAGCAAAGGTAAGTAAATAATGCCACTATAGTAGAAGAATTACTGTTACAGATTAACATATAGCTGTCCTTTTACAGTAGCCTGAGAAGCTTGAGCCTTGATCAAAAAAACAGGACTTCCCCAAGTAAAGATGGGAAAGAAAATGAATTTCCTTTAATTATTCAACTAATTAATTAATCAATTCTGTCATCCATTCATACCTACCACTAATTGCTCTATGACTATACAAAAGGCACTTTAGGAGACAGTAAGAATATAAGTGAGGAAAACATGTAAAAGAATGAATAGAAAATGATAATGCATGAAACAATAAAATTCCATGCTGGGTTAAAAAAAAAAAAAGCACAAACATTAACAAAGAAGTCAGGACCGCGAGGGGTGCGCCCACCCACTGAGATGGTGGGGCTGATCTATTGGGAGCTCACCAAGGCCAGCTGGACTGGGACTGATGGAGCATATGATCAAACCGGACTCTCTGAACGTGTCGGACAATGAGGGCTGACTGAGAAGCCAAGGACAATGGCACTGGGTTTTCATCCTACTGTATGTACTGGCTTTGTGGGAGCCTAGTCTGTTTAGATGCTCACCTTCCTGGACCTGGATGGAGGGGTGAGGACCTTGAACTTCCCACAGGGCAGGGCACCCTGACTGCTCTTTGGACTGGAGAAGGAGGGGGAATGGGATGGGGGAGGGGAGGAGGAGGGAAATGGGAAGAGGGGGAGGAGGTGGAAAATTTTAAGTACAAATAAAAAAAGAAATAGCTTATGCACAAATTCTGCATTACCTGGATGCTTCAGGATATTATTAAGTGTAGCTATTTCTGAAATAAATGGAAAGAGGAAAGATAGCATCTTCTTAAAAAAATGAAAACGGTGAGGAGTGGATATGGGAGGAGATGGGGGAATGGGTCTGATTAAAATACATTGCATGTGTATATGAAAGTCTCAAAAAATTAACAAAAATATCATGTTAAAAACAAAAAAGCGTAAAAGACAACTGTCCTAGTTAGTATTAACTGTCAAGTTAACACTTTCTAAAATCACTTGAAAATTGCAGTTGACTTCCTCAGGCTTGTCTGTGATCATATCTGTGAGGGGTTGACATGTTAAAATCATTGTAGGAAATTCCAGCCTGCTGTGGGTGGCACCATCTTTAGCCAGGTGGTCCTGTGCAGTATACGAAAGCTAGCTAAGCATGTGCCCGTGAGTGAGCAAGCTGGAAAGTTCCCCCATGGTTTCTGCTCCAAGTTACTGCTTGAGTTCCTGTCCTGACTTCCCTCAGTGATGGACTGTGATTATAAGCCAATAAATCACACCATTCCCTAAGTTGCAACAAAAATTAAACTAGAATAATAACCAAAGTAGATCAGCTGAAATGAATATTGTCAGATAAAAAGGCATTTGCCAAATGGACAAAGGAGAAAAAGACATTCTATTGGGGGAAATAAATAGCTGTATAAACACAAGCAAGGGCCAACAGCATAGTGGGGAAGGGAGAAAATGAGAGCACATTGTCCAGAAGGCCAAGGGTCAGACCAATGAATGTATGCTTTATTTGGTGGCAATAAGGAGTGTTACAGTTATGACAGAAGGAGGATCATTATTAGATGTGCATTTTCAAAGGGAAATGTTGGTAGCAGTAAGAACAGACCTAAAAAAATTAGTTTGGATGTAGAAAGACAAGTGAAGGAATTTCCAGTATCATGAATGTCCATTAATAACTGAAGGAAGGAGACAGTAGTGGAGCCACAGAGATATTTAAACATCCATGTTTATTGCTACATTTTTCAAAGTAGCTAAACTATGGAACTAACAACAAGATTTTATTTGGCTTTCAGAAAAATGGAATAAGTGAATGTATAGGAAACCGGATAAAGCAGAGATCATTATGTTAAGAGAAATAATCCAGACTCTGAAAGACAAATATTGCATGATCTCTACTGTGTGTGTGTGTATGTGTGTGGTCTCAATCTTGTAACAACCTGATTATAAGTGCTCCTCTTCAGACCTCAACTCTATTTACTAGATACTCCAACCCTTGGTTCAGACCCAGAGGGCTGTAATGCAACCTACTTGCATGATCTTTTATACCACACCTCCAGCTCCCTGGGGAACCCTACTTTTGGCATGGATAGAATCCCCTAAGCTCTTCCCTCTTAGCCTTTCCTCCTAGCCCTCCATTGCTCTCTGATACACAGTAACCTGCAGAAGCATTCTCTACCAAGCAACCCATAACCATCACACTCTCCTAAGATCCAGAGAAGAATGCATATATATCCACATTTATGATACAACACAAGTTAACTTCAAATGAATCAAGAACTTCAACATAAAACAAGATATCCTGAATCTGAAGGAAGATACAGTGGGGAATAGCGTTGAACTCATTGGCACAGGGAGGACTTTCTGGACAGCATACTGCTAGCGCAGTCACTAAGATCATCAATTAATAAATGGAACCTTATGAAACTGAAAAGCTTCTGTAAGGCAAAGGACAGTGACATTAAGACAAAGAGGCAGCCTATAGAATGTGAAAAGATCTTCACCACATACATATCTGATAGAGGGTTAATATCTAAAATATATGAGGAACTAAAAAACTTGACAACAAGAAAACAAATAACTCAGTTTTAAAATGGGATAGGGAACTAAACAGAATTCTCAAAAGATGAAACACAAATGTTTGAGGAACACTTAAAGAAATGTTCAACATTCTTAGTTATCAGGGAAATGTAAATTAAACCTACTCTGAGATTTCATCTTACATCAGTCAGAAGATCAGTAAAACAAATGACAGTTCATGCTGTCAAGGATGCGAAGTAAGAGGAACACTCCTCCATTGCTGGTGCAAGTGTAAACTTGTAAAGCCACTTTGGAAATCAATATGGTGGTGGTTTCTCAGAAAATTGGGAATCAATATACCTCAAGATCAAGCTAAACCACTCTTTGGCATACAAGCAAAAGACTCCACATCCTACTACAGAGACACTTGCTTATCCAAGTTTATTGACACTCTATTAGAAATAGTCCAGATGCCCATCAACTGATGAATGGATAATGAAAATGTGATACATTTACACAATAAATATTATTCAGCTGTTAAAATGAAATTTGGAAGTAAATGAATGGAACTAGAAAAAAAAGTCATCCTGAGTGAGGTAACCTAGATCCAAAAGACAAATACGGTATGCATTCACTTATATATGGAGGTTAGCTTTTAAGCCTTCACTATACAATCAATATAACAACAGAGGTTAGGTAAGGAATAGGGGACTTGGAGGAAAGAAAGATCTCCAAAGTTATGGGAAATGGAATACATGGTTATGGATAGATGGGGGATGTGAAACAGGAGGATTAAACCAAGAGGGGAGGGAAGAGGAAAGTTAAGGGAGGAAATACAAGGAGGGACAACTAACACTAAGAGACATTTGAGGGGTAATATGGACACCCACTACTATAGAAGTTTTAATATATATATATATATATATATATATATATATGTAAAAGAAATCTAAATGTAGAAGTTTTAAAATACATTCATATATAAAAGAAATCTAAATGGACTCACCAAATAACTAGGGGAGAAAATGCCTCAACTAGACATTATTTAATGCCAAGAGAAATATCTAGAGCCAGGAATGGGTTACATATAATTGAGTTCTTGGCCAAAGGGACCCCATGGAAACCCTCAAACAACTCAGGCTATTGCCAAGATTATTGATTATTACCCAGAATCTGATGGTAAGGCCATATTGCTGCAGATAACACTTAACTCGCTGAACATGGATAAGTTAGGTTAGTGCCTAACTAGAGCCTTCATCTCTACTGTCTAGTGTTCATGGTACTGGAAGTACTCTGCATGCTACTAGAGGAGAAACATGAGCACCAACACAGCTATAAACCCTGAAATCTATAATGGTTACCTGTCTGCACGAAACACTGGTGCAATAGTGGCACAAACACTGTGGGAGTAACCAACCACTATCTGGATGGGTTTCAGCACCACTTCATGAGAAGGAATCCATGTCTTTTATTATTCATCTGGGCAAGAACATTAGACTAGATAGGCTATGGGCCAAATGCTATTGTTCTGTTAAAGCAGTGTTTCTCAATTTTCCTAATGCTGCAATCTTTTAATACAGTTCCTTGTGTTGTGGTGAACCCCAACTGTCCCTAATCATAAAATTATTTTTATTGCTACTTCATAACTGGGTGACTTCTGTAAAAGTTTTATTCAACCTCCAAAGAGATGGTGACCCAAAGGTTAAGAACCACTGAACTAAAGGAACACAGCAATAAAGTGACTCCTAACAACATTCTAATATACCCATAAATCAGTGTCTCACTCAGCCATCATCAGAGAAGTTTTCTCCCACAGCAGATGAAAATAAATGTAGATAACTACAACTGAACAATGTCCAGAGAGTGAGAGACCTTGAAACACAATTCTAAGTGGGATGTCTTCATCAAATCCCTCTCTTCAAACCTCAAGGAACTCCAAGGAAGACAAAAAGATTCTAAGAACCAGTGGTGACGAATGACACCAAGGCAACAGTGTCTTCCAGATAGAACAAGACTAATGTACATATGACGTCATAAAAACCGTGCCAGCAATGACAGAGCCTGCTAAGATTTATGCCTTAAGGGATCCCAGCACTGAGAGAGTTAGTGGACACAAATCTCAACCCCTAACCCAAAAGCTATCTTCACTCAACATATGGTGGCATGAGTCAGGGAAAGATGCCGTTTCCGGCTCAGTGTCTGTGGCTGGTGGGAGAGCTGGCTCTTAGGGGTCATGAGAGTGAGAGAGAGAGAGAGCTGGCCCTGCTTCTCACTAGCTCCAGCACACGGGAGAGTGGCCCTTGCACCTCACCTGGGCAACAGGATAGAGCAGGCCCTGGTTGTGTAGGTGAAGTGAGCCAGCCCTGAAGGCATGCCAGGAGGAAAAACAGCCCTACCTTTTTGCAGTTTATTGCATATGGTGAGCTAGCCTGGGTGGTGCTGAAGAGTTCATCCCGGTATTGAGAATGAAGAAGAGCATGGGGGCTGACCAATGTAGCAACTACCCAGGCCCAGAACCAAGGTTTTGAGTTGGGTCACCCCAACATCCACTCCATCTATGATCTGGTGGAGCACATAAAGGAGCCAGTCCTGCAGTCCCAAAGCTGCAGAATCTCCATGACACAGGCCAACAACAGGATATCTAGTGTAGTGTCTTATTTTTATAAAGTAAAACTAACTGGATTTGGCAACTGTCATATAAAATAAAGAAGAGACGGAATCCAAGGCTGACTTGTGATACAGGATGAGTGATGAGGGGATGAACAAACACAAGAACTCTGAGATTTCCAAGTCTATATTTTTGTTGGTCCACTATTTTTTTAAACATTCATTAATTTAGTTGCAGAGGGCATGTTGTATGGCACACTTGGGAGGTCAGAAAACAAGTTGCAGGAGTCAGTTTTCTTTTTCCACCTGTGGGTTCTAGAGCAAAACTCAGGTTGTCAGGCTGGGTGGCAAGCAACTTTGCTACCTTTCTGGTCTGGTCCATTAATTTTTAACTCAACCAATATTAAAGGACTTATCCTACCTCTGCAAGTTTCCTGTCTCCAGTTTTATTCTCTTTGGGCTAGTAAATGTGATTTTATAAAGAGTATACAGATATTTTGGTATAGGATATATGAAAAAATAACAGTAAGCAGAATGGTTAGAACACAGGGCTTAAGACAACCAACAGGTCACAAAATAAATAGTAATAACATTACAATGAAAGCAGTACACAAGAATAGGAAAGTAAAAGGTTTAAGGCTGGATTATTTGAAGCAGTTAATTATGCATACTTCCTTTATCACATTTTTAAAAGCATTAACTACTCTCTGTGTGAGAGAGGGGGGAATGTCCAATTTCCTTTAACTGAATTTACAGGTAGGTGTGAGCCTCCTCATATGGGTGCTGGGAATCTAACCCAGGTTCTCTGCAAGAGCATCAGGTGTTCTTAGTTACTTAGCCATCTCCACAGCCCCCTAGAAAACTTTCAAGTCAGAAGGATGGCACTTTGTATTCTCAATGATCCCAAGGCTCTTCTGCCCCAGGAGCAAGCAAGAAAAGGTAGATCAAGGAGAGAGAGAAGGAGGAGAATATCAGGGGCCAGTCACCCATGATACACAGTCGGCCATGGAGTAAGAAAAGGAAAAAGTCCACAGGCAAAAGGTAAACAGGATAATTTAAGATAATAAAAGATGTCTCGAAACATGTCAAACTAAGGCTAAGTATTTATTATTAAGATTAAGCCTCCATGTGTGACTTATTTGGGAGCTAGGGTGGTGGGTCCCCAAAAGAGCAAAGAGGAAAAGAGTAAAAAAAAAAAACCAACCAGCAACACCCACCCATGTTCCATGAGTTTCAGTGTTGCCTGTTGGTTTCCCTCACATGCCCCCCCACACACACTTAAACTCCAGATTATTACCTTTGGACTTTTTAAAACTTGCCTGAAGTTGCTAGGCTGCTAAGAAATTCATTCCTTGGAATTTTCAGTTCACAAGCTAAGGCAGGAAAGAAGCAGAGATCGAAATGGACAAGCACTCCTGTCCATCCATCAGATAAGGAAGGAAGTTCTCTCCATTTTGTTTAAATGAGCACGTTGCAGTATAAAACAGTTGAAGAACTGGAAAGAACATAGTGAGTGGGAATAAGGATGGCTGGATCTTCCTGCATGGATCTTTGCTTTCTCATGTGTAAGAACCTACTCTCAAGCTCTCAAAAATTTAAGAAGAAAGCTGAAATATTCAGTCAGTCCCTGCAGGAAAAAGTTCAAACATGTTCTAACTATAAAATATATTTGGGCTGGGAGGTGATGGCTCATGCCTTTAATCCCAGCACTTGGGAGGCAGAGGCAAGTGAATCCCTGTGAGTTCGAGGCCAACCTGGTCTACAAGAGCTAGTTCCAGGACAGATAGAACTAACTGTTACAAAGGGGAATCCTGTCTCGAAAAACCAAAACAATAGATAGATAGATAGATAGATAGATAGATAGATAGATAGATAGATAGATAGATAGATAGATAGAAAATACATTTGATTCCCAGCCCATTCCACTGATGTAACTTCTTCATGATCCATCTGTTCTCCACCTCAATCTACCTCCAGAAGATCTCTTGCTACCTTAACACGTTCAAAACATTTACACAAAATATGATATACTTTGTCCTGATTATCCTGCAAAGGGCAATATTTTAAGCTCTTGGAAGACAAAGGTGAAGAAAAGAATGAGGAACAGTAAGTTAAGATTGTACTGTAAGAAAAGGAGTTTCCCTCTTTTTCTCAAATAGCATACAACATTAAGGAATCCTTAGTAGTGGTTTTAGAAAAACAACTGCATTATTCCTTGTATGTTAATCTACCCACTCCTTAAAGCTAGCCTCTGTAATTCTATAGAGAGAATTATTTATACAATTTGACTCAGATAGACTTCAACAAATTGCGAAGCTGAGTGCTTGTATCAGCTTGTCAAACCAACACTCATATAGTTCAAGTACTATGTAAACAAGGCTTCCAGTTAGGCCACAGTGGACTCTGCTCGTCTGCTTGCTTTTATGCGCCATCCTACACCAGGCATGCATTTTTACCCACACAATAAGAGAAAACCATAACCTCTGGCCTAGATAAAGTGAAATACCTTTCATGTATAAGAATTGGTTCAGGGATTCAAGTCAGCTTCAGTTATAGTGGGTTCAAGTCCAGCCTATGCTACAGGAGAAGCCCTGCTTCAGATTTTTTTAAAAAATGAAGATAGCAATAAGTGCTTTATTACTGTACTAAAGATGTGGTGAATACAGCATCCTAGGTCACAGAAATAATGCTGCAGGTGAGGAACTAATAAGTTCTACAGAAAGGAAATAAGAATACAATTACTAGAAAGCAAAGAAGATACTATCCATGATGAGGACCATCTCAGTAAATGATTTTCTATTGTCTGGGCCAGTTTTCTCATCTCCCAGTATTGTGCATTTCAGAGGGCAAAAAGGAGAAAGCATGTGGACGTGGACAGGGTGTAGTTTTTATATTAATGGGAAGGAACACAAAAATCTCAAAGCAAAAACTACTCAGAGAAAATAAGTCAATTTTTTAAAAGGGGAAATTTAATAATTATTATGTTCTTTTATCACACTAATGATGTCATTGAGCTTTCATTAAATTGATGACAAATATCACAGGAATGCCTATGGAAGCACAAACAAGTGTGCTATGAGTGATGCCTCAGCAAACCAAGCAATAATTTTAACATTCTCAACTTCAGTAAGAGTTAGGCTAGCTAAAGAAGTTAGTAGAATCTTTGCTCTGAAAATATGTCTGGCAGATCTTTATTTACATATAAATATTTGGATGAAGAGATGTAATATTGAATTTCTAGTATGTGCCAGACACTGTGCAAGATCTTTTATATTTGTTATCTCATTCAATTTATATAGTCTCTAAAGGTAGATACTATCACCCCCATAATAAAAAGGTTCATACAGGTAAGCCAGTTTGTGTAGAATAATATAGATAAGGGTTGAATGCATGATTTGATCTCAGACTTTTAGGACTCCTAAAAACAAAATTTTATCAGCATTGTAAAATTTCTACTAGTATAGCATCTAGAAGAAAGGAATTTTCCACATATTCCTAAGCCTATTGTCTTAGTTTGGATTTTTATTGCTGTGGAGAGACACCATGACCACAGCAACTCTTTTTTTTATATTCTTTTTTTTAATTAATTTTTTATGTATATATATTTTTAATTTATTTATTTATTAAGGATTTCTGCCTCCTTCCCGCCACCGCCTCCCATTTCCCTCCCCCTCCCCCGATCAAGTCACCCTCCCTCATCTGCTCGAAGAGCAATCAGGGTTCCCTGACCTGTGGGAAACCCAAGGACCGCCCACCTCTATCCAGATCTAGTAAGGTGAGCATCCAAACTGCCTAGGCTCCCCCAAAGCCAGTACGTGCAGTAGGATCAAAAACCCATTGCCATTGTTCTTGACTTCTCAGCAGTCCTCATTGTCCGCTATGTTCAGTGAGTCCAAATTTATCCCACGCTTTTTCAGACCCAGGCCAGCTGGCCTTGGTGAGTTCCCGATAGAACATCCCCATTGTCTCAGTGTGTGGGTGCACCCCTCGCGGTCCTGAGTTCCATGCTCGTGCTCTCTCTCCTTCTGCTCCTGATTTGGACCTTGAGATTTCAGTCCTGTGCTCCAATGTGGGTCTCTGTCTCTGTCTCCTTTCATTTTGCATACAAATGGATGGAAATAGAAAACACTATCCTGAGTGAGGTAAGCCAGACCCAAAAAGAGGAACATGGGATGTACTCACTCATATTTGGTTTCTAGCCATAAATAAAGGACATTGAGCTTATAATTCATGTTCCTAGAGAAGCTAAATAAGAAGGTGAACCCAAAGACAAACACATAGGCATCCTCCTGAATATTGACCACAGCAACTCTTATAAATAAAACAATTGGGGTGACTTGCTTAAAGTTCAATCCACTATCATCATGACAAGGAACATGGCAGCATACGGGCAGATGTAGTGTTGTAGCTGAGAGAGCTACATCTTGCAGGCAACAGGAAGTTGACTGACTTCTACACTGAATGAAACTTGAGCAAAAGAGACTTCGAAGCCTACCCCCACAATGCCACACTTCCTCCAACAAGGTCACACCTCCTAATAATGCCACTCCTTTGGGGACCATTTTCTTTCAAATCACCACACCTATTAACCTGCTTGCATTTTCTATGGATGCATCTATATAAGTAGAGTGTTTAGTTTGAGTGTCAAGATGCTGGTTTAATACACACACACACACACACACGCACACACACACACACACACACACACACTTTGACTTTCTTGAACTTGAAAGCTGAACTGTTAAAAGACTTTATAGTGTTGCGTTTGACAAAACACACCAACATTTTAGTTTTTAAAATATTTAGTGTATTTCTCCTTGCCATTTTGTTTTCTTTGATTGTTCTGTTTTTTTTTTCCTTTTGAGACAAGGTCTCACTATAAAATTCTGACTAGCCTGTCAGTTTCTATGTAGACCAAGATGGCCTTAAACTCCCAGAGATCTGCTTGCCTCTGCCTCCCAAATATTGTGATTGAAGACATATGGGCCACCACATCTGGCCTTCCATAACATTTTTAAAAATCTTTCAGTTTCTTCTTTTTTAAACATTTATTTTATTTTTGTTATTATTACTTTCGATAATTTTATACATGAATACTATATTTACATCATTTTCTCTACATACTCTCCCCTTCAAACTCCTCCTGTGTATCTCCCACTTCCTCTTTAGTTCATGACTTCATCTTCTTTAATTATTGTTATCATGGTGTTGTAGGAACTCCTTCAGCCAATAGCCTTTTAGATACTGGTCCACTTTGGGCATGGTCTCAGGTAATATACATGTAGGCAAAAAGTGTGCAGGGTCCCTTTTTTTTCTGCTGGATTGGGTTCCTAGTTCCCAGTGCACAGAGAAAACTGAATTGCTACTCTTACTGTGAGTTTATCCCCAAATAATAAACCTTTGTTATACTCCATTCTGGGCTATTTTGGAACTCTTTGATGCACCTACATCACATATAAATATATTGTAAACATGAATAGAAGAGAATAAGAGAGGGTAAATGTTAGGGGATGAGGGAGGACTGAATGCAGATAATGGATAAGAGCTGTGAAAGAGGATATAAAGTTAATTACTTTTCTACTTCTAGTTATGTTATAGATTTTTCAGTTTTGGTGGGGGAAAACATGTAAAAATGTGTTCAGTAGTGACAGTGTAAGATTCAGTGTGAAGTTCCACAGCTTCAGAATGGCTATTCTAACTGTACAGAACTTCACTATAATGTATAGACTTCAGGTCTGGTTAATTTCTCTGTTATTTTTTTTAATTTTCATGTTTTAAAAATAAAGTTTGGAGGGCTGGAGGGATTGCTCAGTGGTTAAAAGCACCAGTGGCTCTTCCAAAGTTTGTGAATTCAATTCCTAGGAACCACACAGCAGCATACAGCCATCTATAATGGGATCTGGTGCTCTCTTCTGAAAGAAAGGTGTACATACAGATAGAGCACTCATATACATAAAATAAATAAATAAATTTTTAAAAATGAAGTTTATAGTATATGAAAACAAAAGCATATTTATATACACATTTATATACACACATACATATATATGCATATACATTTTACATGTGTAAATACATGCATAAATACATGCATTATATCCATTTATACATATGTGCTTATAAATACAATCTGCTGAGCCCATTTAGTGTTGCTTATATGTATATATGTTTAACAATGACCATTTGGGATTGGATAACCTGTCAGGGGCTTATTTCTGAAGAAGATTAATTCTCCCTCTCTCAGTAGCAGTTGCCGGTAGTTTCATGCAGTGATGGGGACTTGTGAGATTTACCACATCCACATTGGTGTCTTGGTTGCTTTTCAATTGCTGTGAATAAACACCGTGACCAAGGCCGACTATAGAAGAGTTTATTAGGGGCTTACATAGAGTGAATTCACGACCATCATTGTGGAGAGCATGGAAGCAGGCAGGCAGACATGGCACTGGAGCAGTAGCTGAGAACTTACATCTGGATCCATAAGCAAAGAAAGAGGGGAGAGCTAACTGATCCTGGTGTGGGCTTTTGAAACCCCAAAGCCTGGTTCCAGCGACACACCTCCTCCAACACAGCTACATCTCCCAATTCTTCCCAAACAGTTCCACTATGCATTTAACAATAAGAGTCTATGGAGACCACCCTCATTCAAATTGGAATATCAATTGGTGTTGTCATTGTGTCAGGCCTTGTTTAGGTGACAATAATGTTAAGAATTTGTGACTGTAGCTCCATGTTATTTGTAGAATCTCACAGCAGATATCCTGGTCTTCTGACTCTTAATAATCTTCTCTCTTCCATGATATTTCCCTAGCCTTAAGTTTAGGGGTTGGGTACAGACATATCAGTTTGAACTGAGCATCCCACAGTTTGTTGTCCTCTGCATTTTGACTAGTTGTGACTCTCTGTAATGGTCTCCATCTACTACAAAAAGAAGTTTCTTCCTCCTTACCATTTTAAGATTATTTATCTTTATGAAAGAGACAGACTTTACTAAACTCCCATACCAGAACTTCTGACACAATTTTGGCTGGAAAAAAGATAGCACAGTTTTGAGCAAATAAAGGGTTGTTACTTATCAGAAAGGGAAATTTTTTCTCCTTTGAGCACAGTCAGTCCGAGATTGTGCCAGAAAATAACCAGTAAGATATCACAAAAATGAGGCAGAAAGTTATCTTAAGGTATAAGCACCTCACTAAGGCATAGCTCTAAATAAAGATACTATCAATCACAAGATAGCAATGAAATATACAAGCCTGTTGGTGCCCAACAAAATTATATCAATAAACTCAAGTTATCACATTGAAGTAACAAAACTAGATTATTTGGAATACCTTCTCACAGTTTTGTTGGCCAGCAACAGACTTCATAAAGATACAACAAAGGGCCATAATGTGTGGCAAAAATAAACTCACCTATGCAAACTTAACTTTCTGAATAACAGCAGAAGTGTCATCATGTGGGAAGGGGAACTCGACAAAGTAGAAAGGAATAATAACAAAGAAGTGATCAGCAGATACCGTTGGTCTAGTACTTATAGCATACAAAATTGACTACCAAAGTTTGTCTGGCAGAAGCTCATCATTGATATTAGTTCCACATATTGCATCTTGAATGTTTCTTCAATAAAATTCTACTCTTAGCCAGGAGGTGGTGGCGCACACCTTTAATCCCAGCACTCGGGAGGCAGAGGCAGGTGGATCTCTATGAGTTCGAGGTGAGTCTGGTCTACAAGAGCTAGTTCCAGGACAGTTAGGGTTGTTGCACAGAGAAACCCTGTCTTGAAAAAAAAAACAAAAATTCTATTCTTGATATATAATGCTCTGATCATTTTTTTCTGAAAATTTGCCATTTAATATAAACCCAGTAATATTAACATCCACATAAAACAGTAGAGATAGAATTCAATAAAAAGGAAAGATCCAGAGATCCCAAGAATGAGATTCAATGGTTTCAAAGGTTAATGCCAAATCACAAGGTTGCTACATTTCAAGATGCTTCAATATAAAAATAACATAGCTATATAGCAGGTATGTTTTGTTACTTTGAAATAAAGGCACAACATTGAATTACTATAATTTCTAACATTTGAATAGTTGATCTTTTCAGGATTTGACTATTTTTCTGACTTCAGAACTCAGAGTGAACATAAGAGGTAAATACTACGACTCCCTAATTACAGCAATTCAAACACAAAGGAACTAAGTGCTTTCATCCCATTATCTTAAATTATTTTAAACACAGAGAGACAGAATCAAGGATATCCTGTTCTTGAGAAAACTACAGTCTCTGAACGTACTTTTATAAAAATAAACCATTTTATTATATAATTTCAGACTAAGCTGGAACCAGTAGAAGAGAAACAAATGGACACACTAAAAATTGCTTAATCATCTTAGTCAGTGCTCTATTGCTGTGAAGAGACCCCACGGCTACAGCAACTCTTACAAAGGAAAGCATTTAATTGGGCCTGGCTTACAATTTCAGAGATTTAGTCCATTATTGTCATTGTGGGGAGTATGGTGGCATGCATGCAAAAATGGTACCTGAGAATTCTGCATCCAGATCTGCAGGAAACAGGAAGAGAAAACAATGGGACTGACTTGAACATTTGAAACCCCAAAGCCCACCCTCAGTGACACACTTCCTCCAATAAGACCATACCCCGTAATATGTAGTACCACTAATAATGACCACCATACAGATGATGTATAAACCTATGAGGGCAATTCTTATTCAAACAGCAAGGAGAGTGACACTATTAGGAAGTATGGCTTTGTTGGAGTGGGTGTGGCCTTTTTGGAGAAAGTGTATCATTGTGGAGGCAGGCTTTGAGGTCTCACATATGCTCAATACACATCCAGTGAGACAGACCACTTCCTGTGAAGCAAGATGTAAGATGCTCAGCTATTTCTCCAGCACCATGTCTGCCTGCACACCACCATGTTGCAGTAAGATGACAATGGACTAAACCTCTGAGCTACAAGTAAGCCACCCCAATTAAATGCTTTTTCTTTTTAAGAGTTGGTTTGGTCATGATGTCTCTTCACAGCAATAGAAACGCTAAGATATCACCACAACATCTAGATAACATTTTGCAATCTATATATTTTACATACATATATGTGTGTGTCCCCTCCCTCACATGATCCTGTATAAATTTCCCACAACTACTGAAGTTCAGAAAAGTGCAATGGTTTGCTTTAGATCACACAGCTCTCAGTGCCAAGGTAGTAATTACACTGAAGCAATCTACAGTTTAATTCCTATCAGATAATCTTACTTAACTCAATGATCTTTTTACAGAGGTAAGAGAGCAAAGGTACACATTTTTTTTTACTTCTGAATTTTAAACTCCCAACCACATTTCTCAGGGAAACAAATTTAGGTACCACTATTTCAAGGAAGGTATAAACTGTATGTCTAAAGACAATACTCTCCCTATTATTTTTACATTTATTTCACTTGTTAGAAATCGGCTATAGTTAAATCTCTTACAATAAAGACAGTTAAACTCAATTAATAGGTTCAAATATAAAAACACAGGTGCAATTGAAGATGGAGGAAAAAATACAATTTACTCTTTCACAAGTCATATAATGAGTTCTAAGTAGGCATATCTGAAGTCCTTTATATACTATATACTAGTACAGGCATTCAGAAGCTCCCATTTTAGGTATTACTTATGCCAAAAAGACAGGTATAGGAACTGGAGTTGTAGCTCAGTTTTTAGAGTGTTTGTTTAGCAATCAGTAGGCCCTGGATCCAATCCCCACAACTACATAAAACTGTCCATGGCGGTACATACTTGTAATCCCAGCACTCAGGAGATAGAGGCAAGAGGATCAAAAGTTCAAGTTCATCCCCTGCTACACAAGGAGATCAAGTCCAGGGAACTAGAGAGAGAATAAGAGAGAAAATAGAGACACTTACTCAAATCCCTCAGTGGATAACAAGATGAATCTTTCCAAAGATGAAATATTATAGCATCATAGACTTGACAATACAGCTTCAACATCCCTAACTCTTGATAACAAATAGTAGAAGGAGAAGGAGAAATAAAAAGAAGAGGACAAATCTATCCATTTTCCCTCATCTCTTTTGGAGATTTGGGATTACAGGACAAAGCATAAAGATCTTCATGTATGCTAAACAATAAAGTTGAGCATGGAACTAAGCAAGAAATGAAACTTAAATATCAGCAAATAGTGGAAACAAGGATCACTCTCTCTCAAAATTAATACTTGCCAGACAAATCCGTAAAAAGACAGTGACCTAGCTACAGTTTTAGATTTTCAGGAGGAATAAGAAAATGCTTATATCTTTAAGTTCTTTTTTATTAATATTCTTATCTTTGTGACACTAACATCAACTGAGAACATCCTGTCTGGCATGCTGTAATGATGATGGTGTTGAATGAAAGACTGCACAGCGGTTTCAGGTTTCACATGCTAGGATATGATGGCTTAAGAAAAGTTTTTTTTAAAAAAAAATGAGCTTGCATATATCCTAATTGTGCTGCTTGTTGGAACATGCTGCACATTAATACTGTTTTTACATTGTTCTTGCCAGGCCAATCTAGATTATAGCTGATGATACAGGAAAACATTAACAGACTTTTTCCCCCCTCTTATCAATTCTGCTTCCTCCCTTCACAAGAAGCAACATGCAATCTACACTGTTTGACCCTTCACCCTTTATGGAGCGATGACTGTTCCAAAGATGAACCCTATCAAAACCTTGTAAAGTGATAGGTGAATGGCAAGTAGCTCTGTCAATAAAATATCAGTAAACAGTGAACAATTATTATGAGAAATGAGAAGATAATAAAATGGACGAGAAACTCAAGATTATAGAAAGCACAAAGACCGAGTCACAGTAGGGTACTGCCCAGGAGTGATGGCTTAGAGATAAGACTGAAAAAAAGTAGAAATATCACTATTATAAAATGTTCAGATACATTCCCTTAATCTTCTCGAGAGGAACTGATAGTAGAAGTAGGGACTGTGTGCAAAACATAAAGGTTACAGACAACAGTAGACATGAGAAGCAAATATCTATCAGCTGTTTGCTAAGCACACAGTAAAATGCATTGATTATTTAAGCCTCAAAAAACTTATTTGAAGAAAATACATTTACCCACTTTTACAAATTAATAAACTGAGTCCAGATATTATATAACTTGTCACAAATCAACTGGTAAGTGAAAGAATCTAAATGCAAATTTTCTCATTTTACAATCCATGATCAGTCCAGTATGCCTTTCTGAGAAACAAATGGATTTAGATTTTTAACAGTGAAGTAAACCTTTAAAACACAAGTCTAAAACAAAGTATGGTACATGAATGTTCTTCCAGTGGAGAACCTGAGGACAGCACCTATTAGTGATGGGCAACTTCTCCCCAGTAGGAATGTGATGGAATGCCATCTGCAAAACAGAAAAGAAACACATTAATGGCACAGTTCTACCACTATCAGGGTCCCTGACTCTCAGCGATGACCACAGTTATCACCAGAAACATAATCACATCTGTAGTCAACAACCATCCTTTGATAAGACACATAGGGGGTTCTCCCAAACTTAAAGAAAAATAATGGTGAAGCAATGGTAGGCAACTCAGTGTTAGGAAGTGTTTCTGTCTGTATGCCTTGTCCGTTTCCCTCTCTTGATGAATTCATTTTGATTTTATGTATGTGGGTGTTTTGCTTGCATGTATGCATGCCTGGTGCTTTCAGTGACAAGAAGTGGGCATTTTATTCCCTAGAACTGGAATTACAGAGAAGCTATAAAAAGCAATGTGAGTGCTGGGAAGTGAACTTGTGTCCTCTGTGGGAGCAGCAGGTGCTCTTAACAGGTGAGCCATCGCTCCAGCCCTTCTTTCTCTTTTGACGTTCAAGAGCAATAGCTTTAGTAGATCAGATCCGAGTGAATGACCACAAACATACTGTGACGGAGTTTCAAACTCACAGAAATTTCAGGGTATAACAAAACTTCCTTTTCTAGCAAATTACTAAATGATTAGCGATCAATATTATGCCTATTAACCATGATGTGGTTCATAACTATTAGCTATTTAATCCCTATAAAAGACATTTGAAGGCATCATCATTCAAGCCTGAGAATGAAGAAATCCAAATTCTGAGAGGTGAATCATCTGAGGTTACATTTGGACCACAAATGACAATTCTAAGTCCGTGGTTCTTTCTCTTGAAATTCTAACAACTCTAAATGTGGACTTGGGATGTAAAAAGAAATAAAAAAAAGACATATGCCCACTGGTGATACAACAAAGCAAAGAATGTAGGACGGTCAGTCTCTGTCTCAAAGCTGAGATAAGTTCAAGGTGAGTGAGAGCTTGAGCCAGAGTGAGAGGGAAAGGGAGCGGCACAGAAACAGAACTAGTAAAAGATAATGTGTCTAGAATTGTGTGTGGGGGGTAGACTTTGAAATTATCCTCTTATCCATTTTGCTGATGTTTCTTGTAGCCATGGAGCCTGAATGTGTTCATTCAACGGTCTGGACTTACTGCTTTGTGCCTGGAATGGTCTCAACAGTCAATTCTTCTCGCTGTTTGTGACATTTAAGTTCTCCATTTATTTCGAATTGTCTTCTATGAAGATTTCAACCATATCTACAAAAGTCAGGCAGATGTGGGTATCACACACATGTTCCAAGAGTGAATAATTTTCTTTTCTTTTTTGGGGCAGGGTCCTTTATGTAATCCAGCCTGTCCTGGAAATCACAAGCCTCCTCACAACCTCTTAAGTGTAAGATAGTACATGTGTACTATAACACCCAATGCTAAGAAAGATCTTCCTTTTATTACGTGTGTGTTCACATGCACACATGATTACTCTCTTCTCTCACAATTTTTGATCTCCCTCCCATCCATATCAACCCCCAGTTCTCCTTACCAGTCCCTTTACCCTCCTGAATCTATCAGCCATAGCACTTGTGTAGAGATCAGAGGACAATAACAGAGTTCATTCTCTGCTTAGACCGTGTGAGTCTCAAGGATGAAACTCAGCTAATCAGGCTTACTGGTAAGTGCCTTTACCTAGTGTCCATCTTGCTGGCCCTGGGAAGGAGTTTTCTAGATTAAGTATTTTGTAAAACTCAAATGTCTTCCCTAAGAGGTTTTGGCGAGGCAAAGCAAACAAATGAAAATCACAGGTGGGTTCTACCTTTCCCTGCTGAACTATTTACTACTTATACATTATTCATAGAGAGGGCGAGCCAGAGCCTTAACTGTGTACCACCTATTGTTTATCCTAATAGATTCCAATGGGTAGTATCAATGCAATGTTCTCATAGATGGCCTGATTAAACTAAATGGATCATAAAATAAAACAAAAACTTATAAATCTGGGAAAGGAGCTGGCAAAGATAATAAGCAGAAGATTTTGACAGGAAGAGAAGAGAGATAAGAGAGGATGAGAGGATAGAGTAATCACACACACACACATACACACACACATACACACACATACACACACATACACACACACATACACACACACATACACACCTACACACACACACACACACACACATACACGCACACAGTTTTCAAAGAAAGAAACTTAAAACCTCTTGATAATATAAGAATCAATATATCAAGTGTCAAGAAAACCAAAACTCTACCAGCCAACATGAGCAAGACAACTATGGGCAGGAAACCTCCATCATTGAGATCAAAAGCCAAGCGAACAACTGTGACAGACTTGGAAGAGAGGTAAGAAGGAAAGGAAGAACTTAATCAATATTATGAATTAGGCGAATATGTTTCCTTTAGCATACCAAAATATATGTCTAGTTCTTTCTCCCAGAATCTGCAACCAGGATTTGAAATAATGCCAGGCAATAACAAATCTCAGGGACATGTAAACAGTCTATGCATGAAGGTATATAGGAGTAGGTTCATAACGCAGTACTAAAGAATTAGTTTCTAAACTGCTAGTGGTAGAAGAGCACTTGCTAATTGTATTACCCAATCACAGCATTTTACAGATGTGGAAACAAGCTCAGAGGGCAGGATCGTTTGCACAAGGTCACATAGCCAAGTAGCATCAGAATTAGTTAGAAGCAGCTTTCCAGAATCCTTTCTTAGAATGTTTATCATCATAGCCAAGGAAGAACAATATAGCCAAAGAAAAGAAGTACTAAGATATTTCTTTCCTATGTGAATTCAATTTATTTCATACTTACATAATTGTGTTGACTACAGTGTTTAAAGAATTTTATATTCATTAACTTGATAATTATTAAGTATTTGAACTTTCAAAATAACTCAAGGTATTATTGTCACTGTTTTAAGGGGGATACAAGTTAAACAAAGAGGTTAAGTAACTTATACAAGATTGAAAAAGTAGTAAATATTCAAGTTATTAAACAAGCTCTAAATTGTTTAATCACTATACTATTCCATACATATATTAGTTGTTGTAAATGTAACATATATTAGTTGTTGTAAATGAGGTCTGTGCACAACTTCAGCTAGTGAATAAGTTAAGATTAAGTTATTGTTCATCATATCTTATACAATAAGCTAAAACTGTCTTTAAATGGGAAGGTTTAATCCTATATTAAGTAGTTTATATGTCTGTGAAAAGAAATGTAAAGCCATAATTACTAAAATCCAGTATAGCAATGAGACCACACACTGTTGTGGTCTCTCACACACAAAAAAACAGACAACATAATGACCACAGGTGATACACAAATGCTAATGATAAGTTCAAATAGTAATGGCCTCAATTATTCACTCAAAGAAACAGGAAGGCTAGATGGATCAAGAAACAAAATATATCTGCTGCCTAAAAAAAAAGCAGGTTTAATGATAGGTACAGCCATACAGTAAAAGGATGGGCAAATAAAAAATCAAATGGGACAAGGAAACAGCAGGTCATACAGCACAATTCTAATGTCTGACAGAAAGAGTTCAAATTAAAACCTAACAGAAGAGATAAATGGGGACACTTCATTCTAATCAATGAAAAAGTTAACTAAGAAGACATTACTACCCTAAACATATATGAACCAAACCCTGGTGTACCCTATTTCATAAAAAGAAAATGTACTACTGGATTTTTTTAAATTAATTTATTTATTTATTAAAGATTTCTGTCTCTTCCCCGCCACCGCCTCCCATTTCCCTCCCCCTCCCCCAATTAAGTCTCCCCCCATCCCGAAAAGCAATCAGGGTTCCCTGTCCTGTGGGAAGTCCAAGGAACCCCCACCTCCATCCAGGTCTAGTAAGTTGAGCATCCAAACTGCCTAGGCTCCCACAAAGCCAGTGCGTGCAGTAGGATCAGAAACCCATTGCCATTGTTCTTGAGTTCTCAGTAGTCCTCATTGTCCACTATGTTCAGAGAGTCCGGTTTTATCCCAGGCTTTTCCAGACCCAGGCCAGCTGGCCTTGCTGAGTTCCCAATAGAACATCCCCATTGTCTCAGTGTGTGGGTGCACCCCTCGCGGTCCTGAGTTCCATGCTCGTGCTCTCCTTCTGCTCCTGATTTCTGACCTTGAGATTTCAGTCCTGTGCTCCAATTTGGGTCTCTGTCTCTGTCTCCTTTCATCGCTTGCTGAAGGTTAATATTCAGGAGGATGCCTATATGTTTTTCTTTGGGTTCTCCTTATTTAGCTTCTCTAGGATCACTAATTATAGGCTCAATGTCCTTGGTTTATGGCTAGAAACCAAATATGAGTGAGTACATCCCATGTTCCTCTTTTTGGGTCTGGCTTACCTCACTCAGGATAGTGTTTTCTATTTCCATCCATTTGTATGCAAAATTCATGAAGTCCTTGTTTTTTATTGCTGAGTAGTACTCTAATATGTATAAATTCCATACTTTCTTCATCCATTCTTCCATTGAAGGGCATCTAGGTTGTTTCCAGGTTCTGGCTATCACAAACAATGCTGCTATGAACATTGTAGAGCATATACTTTTGTTGTATGATAAGGCCTCTCTTGGGTATATTCCCAAGAGTGGTATTGCTGGGTCCAGGGGTAAGTTGATCCCGAATTTCCTGAGAAACCGCCATACTGCCTTCCAAAGTGGTTGCACAAGTTTGCATTCCCACCAGCAATGGATGAGTGTACCCCTTTCTCCACAACCTCTCCAAAAAAGGCTATCATTGGTGTTTTTGATTTTAAGACACAGGTTGAGACCAAGATAGTAAGAGTAGGGGATTTCAATACACTTTTTCTAATTGGCAGGTCATCTGAACACAATGTAAGCAGAGAAACAACAAAATGAACTAACATCATACATCAAATGGACTTAGCAGACATCTATAGAATATTCCATCCAAGCACCAAACAATATTCATTCTACTCAGCAGCACACAAAAGCTTCTGTAAAACAGACCACATTTGAAATCTTTACAAATTCAAAAAGACTGAAGTAACTCTGTGTATCCTATCTGGCTACAATGCAATAAAAATTAAAATGGAAAGAAAACGAATCTCTGGTAAATCATGTAGATTAAAAAAACTCATTACCAATTGAAGAATGGGTCAAAGAAGAAATAAAGAATGAAATAAGAACTATTCCTGGAACTAAACGGAAATGAAACACAACACAACAAAACCTCTGGGACACATTGAAAACATACCTATGAAGAAAATGTATCTCTCTAAGAGCCTACATTAACAACAAAAAACAGAAAGAGCGTGAATAGATGACTTAACAATACAAATAAAAATGTGGAAAAATAACAAACCAAATCCAAAAGTAATTGATGGTAAGAAATAATAAAAATCAGAGTAGAAATTAATGAGATAGAAACAAAAAAAAACCCACAAAGAATCAACGAATCTAAGAACTGGTTTTTGAAAAAGTTAGATTGACAGACTCTTGCTACAAGTAACAGGAAGGAAGGAAGGAAGGAAGGAAGGAAGGAAGGAAGGAAGGAAGGAAGGAAAAAGAGAGAAAGGACCCAAACTAAGAATCAGGAATGACCAGGGAAGGCTATAATAAACACCAAGAAAATGGACATTTTAAAAACCTATCCCTAAAAGAAATAGATGAATTTTTAGATTTTAGATTCAATCAAAATGCCAAACTTAAACCAAGAAGTCAATAACCTAAACAGACACATAGCAAATGAAAAAATTGAAACAGTAATAGCCTTACAAAAATATGTCTTTGCCAGATGGATGCACAGATACGAAGAGTTGGAATCAATTCTTTTTAAACTATTTTTCAAAAAGACACAGAAGGAGCACTTCCAAACCCCTTCTATGAAGACAGTGTTGCTCTAATCCCAAAGCCAGGTACAAACAAAATAAAAAGAAAACTACAGACAAAAATTCCAAATGAACATAGATTCAAAAATGGTCAATAAAATACCTGTAAACAGAATACAGGAATAGATTAAAATAACATTGACTGTGACCAAGTTGGCTTTATCCCTGAAGTGCAAGGATGGTTCAACGTAGACAAGTCAATAAATACATAAACCACATAAACGGACTTAAAGACAAAGAGTACAAGATCATCTCAATAGACGCCGAAAAACCCTGTTGATGAAACCTGATGCACCTTCATCATAAAAGTCCTAAAGAATATGGAACTAAGCCGGGCGGTGGTGGCACACGCCTTTAATCCCAGCACTCGGGAGGCAGAGGCAGGCGGTTCTCTGGGAGTTCGAGGCCAGCCTGGTCTACAAGAGCTAGTTCCGGGACGGGCACCAAAGCTACAGAGAAACCCTGTCTCGAAAAACCAAAAAAAAAAAAAAAAAAAAAAAAGAATATGGAACTAGAGCATCCTACGCGTGGCGTGCGGTCGTGTTTCTCAGGTAAGACATGGCTAAAAGCTTACGGAGTAAGTGGAAAATGAAGATGTGTGCTGAGAAGAAAAAGAAGAATGCCCCAAGGGAGCGCAACAGACTGAAAAGTATTCTCAAAGTTGACGGGGATGCTTTAATGAAAGATGTTGAAGAAATAGCGACTGTGGTGGTACCCAAACAGGAGAAAATGCAGTGTGTGGCGGAGGGTGAAAAGGATGACACAAAAATGTAGACTGAAATTAAGAGAAACAGAAAGACTCTTCTAGAAGAACATGGACAGTACCCAGTATGGATGAACCAGAGGCAGAGAAAAAGACTGAAGGCAAAGAGTGAGAAAAAAACAGGGGAAAAGCAGAGCCAAGGCAGCAAAGGGCCTGGCTTGGTAGACCTTACAAACTGGAAAGAAAGCCGGCCCTGTGGTGGTGGCACATTCCTTTAATCCCAGCAGGCAGAGGCAGGCAGATCTCTGTGAGTTCAAGGCCAGCCTGGTCTAAAAAGCAGATGCCAGGACCGTTACACTGAGAAACCCTGTCTCAAAAAAACAACAAAAAACAAACAAACTGGGAAGTATTCATGAGACAGAAGTTGAGTTGTTAGGATTCTCTTCACTGGTTTCAGCTCTCTCTGAATGGAAGCTCTTTGTTTTCATACTTTAGTTTCATCTTACACCTGTAATTCAAAACCAGAATAATTCATTTGTTTTGGGAATTTGAATAAACTATTTTCTGTGGTGATAAAAGAAAAGAAAAAAAGAATATGGAACAGAAGAATGAAATAATAGATCTTATTTCCTTCCATAAAAGCTAACTCCAAATGGATCAAAGACCTCAATGTAAAATCTGAAAATTGCTAGAAGAAAACATAGCTAATATACTACAATATGTAGGTGTAGGAATAAGGCCCCATTTGCCAAAGAATTAAGACCAACAATTGGCAAGTGGAACCTCATAAAACTAAAAAGTTTCTGCACAGCTAAAGAAACAATCAACTGTGTGAAGAGGAAGCCCATAGAATGGCAAACAATCATTCACAGCTATACAGCTGACAGAGGATACATATCCAGAATATATAAAGAACTCAAAGAAACAGTCAGGATTAAAACAAACAACACCCATTCAAATAATAGGTCTGAGACCTAAATAGTTCTCAAAAAAGAAAATGAAAATGGCTAAAAATACCTTTAAAACTGTTCATTGCTCCTATCAACTAGGGAAATACAAATCAAAACAATAAGCCAACTTATCCCAGTCAGAATGGCAAATACAAACAAAACAGCTGACAACAAATGCTGAAGGAGATGTGGGGGAAACCCTCATGCACCATTAGTGGAACCGCAAACTGGAAAAGTTACCATGGAAAAGAGTGTGAATTCTCAAAAACTAAAAATAAATCTACCATGTCACTCAGCTACACCACTCTTTGACATCTGTCCAAAGACTCAGTCTCCTACTTCACAGATACTTGTTCAGCCACATTTTTTTGCTGCCATATTCATTATTGTTAGGAAATGGAAACTAGCAAATGTTCTTCATCTGATGAATGGATAATAAAAATGTGGTACATTATACACTATGGAATACTATTCATCTGTAAAGAAAAATAAAATCATAAATCCATTATTTTGAAGCCTTCTCATTGATGTTCCCTTTAGTCCACAACTGCTGTCACCTTGTGGTTGGAGTTTTTCCCCAAAGCACTTGACAGAGCTCCTGTTTATATATTTTCAGTGGTGGTAGCATTATCTTTCTTTTCTCTCCCTAGAATGTGGGACCTGAGTGTGGATAACTAAGACGGTGTACCTGGAATATGTATATAGTTAATATCCTCCTTTTTCTTAATAGTATTGCCTGAATCAAGGATATTATTTCAGTGTCTTTGTGTGGAGGAGGAACGAGGAGGCCTTTTGCCTGAGTAGTCACAATATAGCTCAATTAAAAAAAGAGAGAAACAAAAGAGATCAGACTAACATAAACTATGAGGGGACTACTCCTGTTCACAAATCATACATTTTGTCACGTGACAAGTATTTAGCCTGAAAGTCCTTTTTTTTTTCATTTTAGGAGCTCTTAATACAAAGGAAGTACGATTGCTGAATTGGCTATAGATTTAAGAGAATAACACTTATCAACGAAAAGATTATCTTTAATAAAGTTTTTTCAACAATAGAGATGTAGCTAAAGAAAAAATTAAAATGTTAAATCTAAATCCCACTTTTGGAGGTTGGATATTTTGTGGAATTATTCATTATTATTTGACATCAGGAACTCTGAGATATGAAGTAGGTTTCCAGGCTATCTTTTTGCTGTTGTCATTGAATATCCAATTCTTTAAATTTAATTTATTTATTTTACATCCTGACCGCAGCCTCCCCTTCCTCCTTTTCTCCCATTCCCTACTCCCCCTGGGCCCCTCAATCCACCCCTCCTCCGTGTCCACTCAGAAAAGGGCAGGCCTCACATGGGCAGTAGCAAAGCAAGGCATATCAAGCTGCCTTAAGACCAAGCACCTTCCCCTGTATTCCGGCTGGGCAAGGCAATCCAGCATGAGGAATAGCTTCCCAAGACAGGCTACCTTTTTTTTAAAAACAAATCTTTTTTAAATGTACCCAAATCAATAGTTTGTCTTGTTTTCATTCATAATCTTCTCATACATAATGCTTTACTTTGAAATATATTTTCTGTATAAGTGCATAAAACATAATTTATAGTAAGTATAAAACCCAATGTGAAGCTCTATGACTTCAAGATAGCTAGGCTAACAGTATAGAAGTTCACTGAAATACATAGACTTTGGGTATAGCTAATTTCATTGGGTGATGTTCTTTATTTGGAAATTCTTTACAATAAAGTTTTAATAATTTGTAACTTTTTAAATTAAAATATATTCTTATATATAAGCACTTTACATTTCTCTCTATTACTTAATGTTTCCTTTTTGTCTTGCTATGAGTTCTTTTTTAAAATTTACAATTTGAAATAATGTTTTATGACATTCCTGAATTAGACAAAATCATTTTCCCAATGAAAGTGATGAGAACAAGAGACAGAAACTGGTCAAGAAGTTTGGGGGTAGGGACTTCCAAAAGGAACAGTCTGAATCTTGCCCTTGACTAGAAGCAGGAAATGTTGGGTCTGTCCCTAGGGATGCCAGGAGCAGGACTACTTTGTTACCTCTCTTAGCCTAAAATGAGCTTTCCTGTTATCAAAGCTGAGTGGAAGCAGCAGACCTACTCCAAGGATAGGCCAAATGTAAGAAGCAGTGCATCCCCTTGTCCTCACGCCTCACCCTACTAACTATCCTTGAAGCACAAAGAGGCTGAGGTGAAGAACCTTGGAATCTGAGGACTGGATTTCCAAAGTGCAACGGAGGAAACAATAGGAAAGTAAGTTCTCAGACAAAAGAAAATATCATGGCTAAGGCAGGAAGTGTAGATAAACATGATGTCTGAACATATATATTAACAATCTCAGATTCTGATACTGGAAAACTTCCAGAAAGATTCTCAGATGGGCACTACTTTCTCCGATCTCTGTCAGAGGCCCAGAAGATGCAGGAGGAGGTTGTAAAGAATGGCTAGTTGAAATACTGTTGTATTCATTTATTTATTGATATATTTTGCCTAGCTAAACCCTCGTTTTGCTGATTTACACCATCAAAACTGAAAAACTACACATCTAAAGGTTCTAAAATATAGAACAAAGCCAAACAAACAATAATAACCCTGCACTTCCTGGCTGGACCCTCTTTACCTCTATACAGACCACCAGGATGGAAAATGGTCACCAATTTGCCAACCTTTAAACTGCTGACAACTAGATTTTTCTCTATCCCTCTCTTTCCAGACTGAAACGCGTTTAGTCTCTCAAATCTTAGCTATGAGATGATATGATAGTTTAGTATGAACGATAATAACCTCTCAGTTTTCCAAGTCTATCTAAATCTATAGGTGATCCATTGTATACTTTCCTAATCAACCCAGTCTTCAGTCTTCTATAAAACGTCTATTAGCTGCCGAAGAGTCCTATACCATACACCAATCCAGGGAAGCTGCTGAACAAAGGTGTAAAGTACTCGCAGTTTTTTTAGGACAGTGGTGGCCATGCAGAAGCCTAAAGTTAGGATTCCAAGAAAATACTCCTCATAATAACTTAGGATGCGTCTCCAGTAATATAGAGGGCCGAAGACAGGTTTGTTTGTGTGTTTGTTTTTTGATTTCTTGCATACCCTGGTGGAAGCTGAAAAACAATAAGCCATCAAGAGGAAGGTCCCATCTTAGAAAGGCCAATTTATAACTAAACACAGTGGGTTCACATCTCAATGGGTACAAAGCTGAAATAAACACAACCAAGATAACAGAGTGGAGAAAGATTTATGACCTTAGCAGGTCATAGAGCAGTGCCCTCCATAAAAAAAAAAGAGTGCTAGAGCATTTTTATGTCTTCCCAGTGAGAACTCTCTCCAAGCGCTCACCAAAAATATTTTAATAATGATAAACAACCAGTTCCAACTAATGCACAAAGGGGAACAAGCCCTGAATAGAAGCCCCCCTCAACGTCTACAGATTCACAAACCTAAGTAATGCTTTGAGTAATTGGACATCTTTTAAGAGACAGAAATTTCAAGGTTTGGTTCTTGGGACAATTGGGAAGATTTACAATGTAAAAATATTGCCATAGTTATCTTGAGACAGAGCAGGGCCGCTCTTCCGGGGCAGCTGGTTACCAGGGTCACCCTGCCTGCCTGGCAGAATTACGCTCTTCCTGATAAGAGGCACAGCCTTGATTAGTGGCTGTCAGCCAGGGTTGTCTACACTGCCAGACAAAAGCAGAGCAGCACTTTAGCTAAACTTTTCCTGTGTAACTTAGGATTTTCTAAGCACTTTTATTGGCAACATTACTTTATTACTTCAATAGAACATCAGGATCTTATTTAGAGAGTCTATAGACTCACATAGGAGCGTGCTTCAGTTAACGTCGCGGAGCACACATTTTTAAACATTAAACTGAGGCTAATGAGATGATCCTGAAAGGAAAGGCACTTGTGCCCAAGCCTGAAGGCCTGAGGGCAAACCTTGGAACATAGGAGGAAAGAGGCCCCAATGCCTGAAAGATGCCCTCTGCTCTTTACATGCACCCTGTAACACACAAGCATCCCCAAGATACACACATAGAAAGTAAGCAAATTAAGAAATAAATGTAAAAACATAAAAAATGAAAGTAAGAGACAGCAACGCCTCTGAGCATGCTCAGTTTGCACCATAAAATTTTGGCTGAACATGAAGGAAAGGATTCTTTGAACGTGCAATGACCCTGAAGGTGCTATCTCTATTCAGTGGCGAGCACTACTGACCTGATGAAACCACAATGGACCTCCATGCTACACACCAGCTAAACACAAACTTTAAGAATGAGTACAGACTCCTGGGTGGGGAGGGGACCTGATTTTTCCTGAAAATGCAAAATTCCAGTCAACCTGAGTCAGAGTAGCTTTTCCTTTCTCCTATGTCTTTGTTTTCAGCATACAAAGCCCTCTGTCCTCTGTTGCCTGGGTGATCTCATTCTGTTTTGTGTAAGAGACTCCTCTATTCATGAATTGCAAATAAAAGTCAATTAGATCTATGTTTGGTGTGATTGTGTGTGCCCTCCCGCTGCAGTACACTAAAACAGGAGCTTAGAATCCCTTTTTCCTAAAAAGCATTGATTCCCAGGAGTGCATGGAACGAAAAGTAGAGCAAAAGTCTTCCATGGCTTCCCTCATGTTGGGTTTGTCTCCTTCGTCTCAAAGCGTGGAGATTGCCATTAACCTCTTTCCCATTCACTCTGGGTTCCCAGAACAGCAGAATCTCCCCAAAGAGGACTCTTAGATGCTGTTTTTCAGATGAGGGAAAGGCCACAGACTGAAATAGAGGTGATCATCTATACGGACATGGACTACCTGGGGATACCCTGAAAGACCAGACCTTGATCAGGAGGGCTTAATTGTGTATACTTCTTACTCTCTGTTTAAACCCAAAGTTTCTCTGCTAGTACCCTGATGAAGGAGTCAGGACCGCTAGACACCCTTTGAAATCCTCTTCTCGGTAGCTACACTTGTTGGGAGCAGGCGATCCTCTGCTCTACATTACTGCACATTGTGCAAAACAATGGGGTTTTTTTCAGGATGTGTACTGCCCTAAGAGATTCCATTTTACAGGCAGCTTGGGACTCTGTTTTATGGGATGAGGAAAGTGACTGCAGTCCCCGAGCATGATGGAGGAAGGTCATTGGTTAAAATAAAAGGAACTGCTTTGGCCCATTTCATTGGTTAGGACATAGGTAGGTGGAGTAAACAGAACAGAATGCCGGGAGGAAGAGGAAGTGAGGTCAGACTCCGCAGCTCTCCTCTCCAGAGCAGACGCTAGAGAGAGACGCCATGCTACCTGCTCCAGGGAAGACGCACGCTATGAAGCTCCGACCCAGGATGGACTTAGGCTAGAATCTTCCCGGTAAGCGCACCTAGGGGCGCTACACAGATGATTTTAAATGGGCTAAATTAATATGTGAGAATTAGCCTAGAAGAGGTTAGATAGGAATGGGCCAAAGCAGTGTTTAAAAGAATACAGTTTCCGTGTAATTATTTCGGGGCATAAGCTAGCCGAGCCGGCGGCTGGGGTGTTGGGGGACGCAGCCCCACTGCCCCATATTACTACAATTGGCGCCCAACGTGGGGCTCGAACCCACGACCCTGAGATTAAGAGTCTCATGCTCTACCGACTGAGATCCAGAAACAGCACCGTCTGTCAGGTATCGCCCATCTAATACAGACTAATAAGTGACCTATTCCTGGGAATAGAAATGGAACCCAGCCTACAAGCCCAACATCAACCTATCATCTGATACCTTAAGGATACATTAAGGACTAAGGACAATTCCTGGAACTTTGACTCCACCGGTACTATAATGTTGATGCAGTCTTATCAACTGCCTGTTTACTTACCTGTTTGCCTGTCTTTCTCTAGAATGATTCAGTCTTTCACCTACCAGGTAAACTTTACAATTTCACCCTCAAACTGGACTCTACTGTCTCCAGTAGCAGCTCCCTCCCAGCACTGCTCTGGTTGATCCGATCAGTGAAGGCTCTCTCAACCCCGTTGTGAACCTTCTCGAACTCTGTTGCAGTGTTATTTAACATATATGTATGTGTGTGTTAAATACTAGTTAAAGTATCCTTTTATTTATATGCATACAAATCATGTATTTAAATGTATATTATAATCCATATATCATTATTTTTGATATATCAAATGGTAAGTATATAATTATTTAACATATATATATATATATATATATATATATATATATATGCATATAAATACATAGATGTAGTCAATGTGTTCTGTGTGCTGTGTGATATGAGTTAATAATAGTAATTAAGACTGGAATGAAAGGCATTTGCCTCAGCCAGGCTACCAAGGTATCTACATCACCAACCCACTTTTACCTTTTCCTTTCCAAGACAGGAAATCCTCTTGCCTCCAACTCCAGAGTGCTTAGGGTTACAGGTCTGGATCACTATTGAAGATGGCTAAAAGGTAGGTAAATAACAAGAGAGAGAGGGCAAGTAAATCACAACTACAAAGGAGAGACTAGACTAAAAAATAAAAGTTTAACCAAGATCGTTAAGATTTGCAATAAAATACGGAAAAGATTCTCAGGACTCAGGAGGTACTTAAGGGCTAGAAGCTGAGAAAGAGAAGAAATCGGTGAGGGAGTAAGGATTGTTAACATTCAGATAGTGGCAAGAGGAACGTAAAAACAAAATGTAGTAAAAGCTGCAAAGTATTGCTTCAAGAGGAACGTGGATATAAAGCACTTTGTAGGGAGGCATTGTGCTAATATGAATGCAAGAGAATAGGTGAACATGATAGGAGCTTGTGATAACTTCAGTCAAATGAACGTTACAGAGAAATGTAGACTTTTTAAAATGTGTATACACACATATGGTAAATATCAGTGTTTGGGGGATATATGAGAAGGCGGAAAAATAAATACTGCCTTATAAAACTATATAATTTGAACTTCCTAAAAGCTATTAAAATAGTATCTTTCATTCTGGTAATTTTTCATAAAAATCTCAGAATGGTACTATTTATATATAAAACTCATTAGAATCAAAGTATGAAGTTTTTATTTCAAATTATAAATTTGGGATAAAGAGTGATTAAGACTATGAAAAATATTACCTAACCATCTAACTGCTGCAGCCCGGGCCATGCAAATCTGAGTGGCCTGCACAGCTACCCAATGCTATGGTACTGTCTGGGCCAGAGCTGAAGCTGAGGGCCATGTCTGGGTCTGTGGCCCTACTGCAGCCAGGGCCTGTGTGCTGTCCAAGGCTCCTGTTACCATCAAAGGTCTGTGGCCCATGTCACTTCAAGGGGCCATAAGAACCATGCATGATGAAATCAGAGTCAGTCCCATCCTTCACTGGCCCTGGGAAAGCTGGCCCTGCCTCTCACTGGACATTGCAGCGAGAAAGCTGATCCTGACACTCACGGGAGAGATGACCCCTGCGATTTGGAGAGATGGATCCCATCCCTCACCACAGGGCAAGGGAAAGCTGATCCTAATTACTTGAGTGTAGGGAAACTGGCTCCACCACCTCACCTGAGGTGGGCTGCCCAATTGGCCTGGACTGAGCAGCTCAGCTACCACTCAGGCCCACAGCCTGGCCTTGGGTTGGCCCATCCTAACATCTACCCAACCTAGGACCTGCTGGAGCTCGTGGAGGGACTGGTTCTGTGGAACGGTACCAGCAGGATTTCTATGACTCAGGGCAGGTTTCAGATATTCCAGAGGAGTTTAGTGAGGTTCCAGTGATGACAGTGTACCAGAAACCAGAGGCCTTAAACCAGACCAATGACTGGTTACATTGAACATTTGCTAGTGAAGTTAACTGGACAAAAGGGTGTGCTGGTGATACACTGCTCCCAAGGCCATCAGGACAAATGATGAGGTATTGGAGAGGTGGGAAAGATGGAGAATCAAAGAGGTTTTGTTTGTTTGATTTTTTTTTGAGGAGCAGAAGGAGGGAGAACATGAGCAAGGAAGTCAGGACCACGAGGGGTGCAGTGATCTATTGGGAGCTCACCAAGGCCAGCTGGACTGGGACTGAATAAGCATGGGATGAAACCGGACTCTCTGAACATGGCGGACAATGAAGGCTGATCAGAAGCCAAGGACAATGTCACTAGGTTTCGATCCTAATGCATGAACTGGCTTTGTGAGAGCCTAGCCTGTTTGGATGCTCACCTTCCTGGACCTGGATGGAGGGAGGAGGACCTTGGACTTCCCGCAGAGCAGGGAACCTGGACTGCTCTTCAGTCTCAAGAGGGAGGGGGAATGGAGTGGGGGAAGGGGGAGAGGAGTGGGGAGAAGGGGAGGGGAGTGGAGGGAGGGGGCGATGTGTGGGAGGAGGGGGAGAGAAATGGGAAACGGGGAGGAGGTGGAAATTTTTTTCAACAACTAAAAAAATTTAAAAAAAACAAAAAGAAAAGAAAAATAAAATAAAGTACATTTCTCTTAAGTATTCATTAAAAAAAAGGCCCTTGATAAGGTTTCAACTTCCCTTCAAGGTAAAACTCCTTAAGAAACTAAGGAGTCAGGCATGGTAGCTTGCACCTTTAATCATAGCACCTGAGAGGCAGAGGCAGGCTGTGAATCCCAGGGTACCCTGGCTTACATAGCAAGTTACAGACCAGCTAAGGCTTCATATCAGGACTCTGTAGATAGCCCAGTGAAATAAAAGCTAGGTATGACAAACCTATAACCAGTGCTATATCAAATTGGAAAAACTAAATTTGAAAGCATTTCTTCAAAACCTTGGAACAAGGGTTCCCACTCTCCCCACTTTTAGTCAACATAGTGCTCAAAGTTTAGCTAGAGCAAGAAAAATGAAGTAAAAAGGACAGAAGGAAGAAAGAAGTCAAATTATCCCTACTTGCAGGTGATAGGTTTTTTCCATATATATTATATTATAATTCCATGCGCATATGCAAATGTGACCATATCACCCCATTAACCATTTTAAATCCCTCTGTTGGCTCACTTCCCAACTATCCCCCCCCCTTGCATGTCCATTTTTGGCACCAGTCTTCTGTAGATAACCACAGATGCTGTGTGTTCATAGTTCCCAAACCAGGTCATATACAATAGATAACATTTCATAGTGTTTCTCCCACTCTCTGCCTATTACCATCTTTCCTCATCCTCCTCCACAATGTTTCCTGGGCCTTGAGAGAGGTCATATAGATGTCCTGTTTAAGGCTGAGTACTCAACAGTCACCTGCTCTCACCATTTGACTAGTCATGAATTTCTGCATTATCCACTGTTCACTGCAAAAGAAGAGTCTCTGAACAAGGCTGAGAGGAGCACTCACTTAAGGTATAAACATAAACACTTAGAAAGTAGTGTGGTTGCATGGCCATTTATTGAAACATCAGTAGTAGATTCTACTCCATGGTCTCTGTCCTCCCATTAATAGACCTTCCTTCTTTGGGTAGGATATTATTCTGTATTCCAGGATAGCCCAGAACTCCATATTTAGACCAGTCTTGTCCTAACTCCTGGAAATCTGTAAGAGATTATAAGTGTAAGCTACCATGTTAAGGTTTTTAACAGCTCTTTGCTAATTCTGTAATTCCGTAGAATTCTGTAATTCTAGATTTTTAATTCTGTAGAATCTAGTTGAAATTCCTCTTTGTAGCATTCAGTGTTCATTCTGTTTTATGAAAATCTATCACTGCAACTTAATTTCTCCTTAAATACAGCATATGATTTGCTTTAATGATTTACTCTGAGTTTATACCCTTCAAATTTTCTTGGCAGGGAGTTCTTCTTACTTCCCCAGAGGCTGATCTGATCTATACTTTAGATTCAGTTTAAATGCCATAAAGCTTTCTTCGTTTTACACTTCTCATACTCATCTGGAACTAGATGCTGTTTGCATTTAAAACTATAATAGTGTCTCATTTGAGTGTTTACATCATCCTTCTATCGAATGATTTGTATCTCTCATCACTTCACTTAATGAAGGCAAGAGGTCAGATGCTGTGACTAAGCTTGCTTTGTACACTGCTCAGCAAGGTGAGCTTCCATAAACCACAACTCATGATGATAGCTATTGGAAGTGTCAATCATCTATCAAAAGCCAGGAACCATTTTTAGTACTTTTACAAGTACTAATTAATTAAATTTTTAAAATGACTCTGCAAGATAGGGACTATGACAAAAACCAATTTACAGGACAAAAATTAAGCAACAAACAACCAAACTGCAGCACTGGGAGGTTACATACTGCCCAAGATCACAAAGTTAAGTATCAAAGTTTTGAGACATGAATTCAATCTGGTGTCAAAACATGCACAATTAGTCTCTAAATTTTCTTTGAAGTTCAATGACTGATAACAGAATAAATCTTAATCAATAGGGTTCCATTCCAATACAGGTAATTAACAACTCAGTACTACATAACATTGAAATAATGAGGATAGAGAAAACACAAAGAACAAGTTGATTCCAACGACAGAGTCAATAAAATTTATGGTAGGCATAAAATACCGTGATAATGGTCACTGAACCCTAAATTTTAACGTCAAAAGACAGTTCTTTTTTTCACATATAGGTGGTAGGAATGTACATAAATTAATACTATCTAGCTGAACAACTGAGTATTCTATTATCCAGAAACTCTACTTGTATAACTATTGCAACAAAATGTAAACTTACATACATCAGAATAAAAAGGTATTGGTCATACCAAAATCTAAAACTTCCCCATCAAGAAAAGATCGTGGTGTGCTAGTAAAACCAAATAGTATACATCAATGGGTATTATCTGTAACTACAAGGGGGAAAGGGACAAATCTTTCAGACAATAGAATATATGCTGATGTTTTTAAAAGGCCAGATTTGGTAGCACATGCCTTTAAATCCCATAACTTGGGAGGCAGAGGCAGGCAGATCATGATTTCAAGGCCAGCCTGGTTTACAGAGCAAGTTCCTGGACAGTTGTGGGCTATACAGAAAAACCGTGTCTTGGAAAAAAATAGGAACGGGGCAAAACTGACATATCAGTTGAAATCATGCCCATGGGCTGGATGTTAATTAGAAGAAGAAATGTCTTTTTCATTCTAAATATTTGCATATGCCCACTTTATAAAGATATAAACTAGTGATCTATAAACATGTCATGATACCAATTTTCTTGAGCAGGAATCTTATCTTTATATCAACCTAAAACTAAGCACTCCTATCTTTATTAAGCAGGCTATTTTATCACTATGGGCCTCCGCTTGTTTATCTAATTATGGGAATAATAGTAATAATAATATCCTTCATGATATTTTTAAGGAGTGAAGACCAAATTCATGAGAACTATTAAGCACCAGGCCTGCCACATAGCTAAGCACTCAGTATGTGTCAACTGCGATTATTACTTTTCTGTGCCAGTTCTTTCTTCTAGTTACCAGCCAGCTTTTAGCTTTAACCCATCCCCATCTGTGCACGCAGGGAACAGTCACATTCTAACACTCAAAAATAGGGCAGCTCCTCTGTCTCCTCTTTGCCTGAGCAAGATTTAAAACAAACTGTGTATTCAAGCGACCTGAGTTTGGGCTGGGTACATACAGTGTGGCCCAAGTTCACGTGAACTGGAGCAAGAGTGACATAGCAGAACTGAAGGACCTTTGCTCTTTTATGGTGCCAATATCCCTTAGACCATGCCAGGAAACCTAGTGTAAATAACAGCAACTGGAAATGAGAGGATCCAGAAAAGGGTAATGCTGGAGGCAGTTATCAGTTACAGAGAGGAGTCCCGAGGGAACTGGGAATCGGAGAAAGAGAAGTTTAAACTCCGGAGTTCTTGCTTTACCCATTGCATAAGACAAAGTCTGAGTCCATCCACCACACGGGCATACCATGATTAGTTTTAAAAAATAGAGAAAAGGCCTCGTTTAAAAATTAGGGGAAGCAACACCTAATCCAAGTCTGCTAACTTCTAAACCTCATACTCGTCTCATTAAAAATATGGGCTTCAATTAGCATGGGCCTAATCTCTAATATTCAATGAAAAATACTAACCACAGGCTAGTTATGAAGTCTTCACTATTCCTCAGCCCTAAAGGGGAGAACTAAACTGTCAGAAGGGAGAAGGACTTAGAATATATAGGGGTTGGCTGGGATTGGGAAGGAAGAATCAGAAAACATGAGGAACAGAAGTAGCTCTAAAGGACAGGCAGGCTTAAACAGTGTCAACTGAGTTGGTAATTCTATCTTGTGTAATTCTTTCCTCAGTAGAGCTGTGCTAGGTGCACTCAGTTTTACCTGCTTTCTTTCTTTTTTTTTATTGAGAAAAAAAAAAACAAGTTTCCGCCTCCTCCCAGCCTCCCATTTCCCTCCCCCTCCTCCCACCCCTCTCCCCTTCCCCCTACTCCTCTCCCCCTCCCTCTCCAGTCCAAAGAGCAGTCAGGGTTCCCTGCCCTGTGGAAAGTCCAAGGTCCTCCCCACTCTGTCCATATCTAGGAAGGTGAACATCCAAACTGGCTAGGCTCCCACAAAGCCAGCACATTAAGTAGGATCAAAACCCTGTGCCATTGTCCCTGGCTTCTCATCAGCCCTCATTGTTCACCATGTTCAGAGAGTCCTGTTTTATCCCATGCTTTTTCAGTCACAGTCCAGCTGGCCTTGGTGAGCTCCCAATAGATCAGCTCCACTGTCTCAGTGGGTGGGTGCACGCCTCGTGGTCCCGACTTCCTTGCTCATCTTCTCCCTCCTTCTGCTCCTCATTGGGACCTTGGGAGTACTCCAGTGTGGGTGTCTTTCTCTATCTCCATCCATCACCAGATGAAGGTTCTATGGTGATATGCAAGATATTCGTCAGTATTGCTCTAGGATAGGGTCATTTCAGGTTCCCTATCCTCAGCTGCCCAAGGAACTAACTGGGGACATCGTCTTGGGCTCCTGGGAGCCACTCTAGGTTCAAGTCTCTTGCCAACCCTAAGGTGGCTCCCTTAACTAAGAATTGTGCTTCCGTGCTCCCCTATCCAACCTTCCTTTATCCGAATCATCCTTTTTCCCCAAGTTTCCCCCATCCTCCCCTTCTCACTTTTCTCTCCCCATCTCCCCTTACCCCCATCCCACCCCACCCCCAAGATCCCAATTTTCTCCCTGGCAATTTTGTCTACTTCCCATAGCCAAGAGGATAACTATATGTTTTTCCTTGGGTTCACCTTCTTACTTAGCTTCTTTAGGTTCACCAATTGTAGACTCCGTGACCCTTATTTATGGCTAGAAACCAATTATGAGTGAGTACATCCCATGTTCATCTTTTTTGGTCTGGGTTACCTCACTCAGTATAGTGTTTTCTATTTCCATCCATTTGGATGCAAAATTCGAGAAGGCATTGTTTTTTACCGCCGCGTAGTACTCTAATATGTATATATTCCACAGTTTAGTCATCCATTCTTCTATTGAAGGGCATCTAGGTTGTTTCCAGGTTCTGGCTATTACAAATAATACTGCTATGAACATAGTTGAACAAATGCCCTTGTCATATGATCGGGCATCTCTTGGGTATATTCCCAGGAGTGGTATGGCTGGGTCCAGGGGTAGGTTGATCCCGAATTTCCTGAGAAACCGAAACACTGATTTCCGAAGTGGTAGCACAAGATTGCATTCCCACCAGCAATGGATGAGAGTACCCCTTCCTCCACAGCCTCTTCAGCAAAGGCTATCATTGGAGTTTTTGATTTTAGCATTCTGACAGGTGTAAGATGTTATCTCAAAGTTGTTTTGATTTGCATTTCCCTGATCACTAAGGAGGTTGAGCATGACCTTAAGTGTCTTTTAGCCATTTGAACTTCTTCTGTTGAGAATTCTCTGTTCAGTTCAGTGCCCCATTTTTTAATTGGGTTAATTAGCATTTTAAAGTCTAGTTTCCTGAGTTCTCTATATACTTTGGAGATCAGACCTTTGTCTGTTGCGGGGTTGGTGAAGATCTTCTCCCAGTCAGTAGGTTGCCTTTTTGTCTTAGTGACAGTGTCCGTTGCTTTACAGAAGCTTCTCAGTTGTAGGAGGTCCCATTTATTCAATGTTGCCCTTAATGTCTGAGCTGCTGGGGTTATACATAGGAAGAGATCTCCTGTGCCCATCTGTTGTAGGGTACTTCCCACTTTCTCTTCTATCAGGTTCAGTGTGTTCGGACTGATATTGAGGTCTTTAATCCATTTGGACTTGAGTTTTGTGCATGGTGATGGATATGGGTCTATTTTCATTCTTCTACAGGTTGACATCCAGTTGTGCCAGCACCATTTGTTGAAGATGCTTTCTTTCTTCCATTGTATACTTTTAGCTCCTTTATCGAAAATGAGGTGATCATAGGTTTGTGGGTTCAAATTCGGGTCTTATATACGATTCCATTGGTCGACTTCTCTGTTTTTATGCCAGTACCACACTGTTTTCATCACTGTAGCTCTGTAATAGAGTTTGAAGTCAGGGATGGTAATGCCTCCAGAAGATCCTTTATTGTATAGGATTGTTTTGGCTATCCTGGTTTTTTTGTTTTTCCATATAAAGTTGATTATTGTCCTCTCAAGATCTGTGAAGAATTTTGATGGGACCTTGATGGGGATTGCATTGAATCTATAAATTGCCTTTGATAGAATTGCCATTTTTACTATGTTGATCCTCCCAATCCAAGAACAAGGGAAGTCCTTCCATTTTCTGGTATCCTCCTTAATTTCTTTCTTCAATGCCTTAAAGTTCTTGTCAAATAGATCTTTCACTTCCTTGGTTAGAGTTACCCCAAGATATTTTATGCTGTTTGTGGCTATCGTGAAAGGTGAAGCTTCTCTGATTTCCCTCTCTGCTTCCATATTCTTTGTGTATAAGAGGGTGACTGATTTTTTGGAGTTGATCTTGTATCCTGCCACATTACTAAAGGTATTTATCAGCTGTAAAAGTTCTTTGGTGGAGTTTTGGGGGTCGCTTATGTACACTATCATATCATCTGCTTTCTTTCAGACTGCCAGGCTAGGACTGGACGCACGCTCAGACCCATACACTTAACTTGGGGGCAGAATGGGATCTGGGCAGCCTGTTTAGAGACAGGGGGTATCCAAAGAAGGGAAGGGGAAAAGGAAAAAATATTGGAGAAAGAAACTTTCAGGGTGTGGCACCATGAAGGTGGCTACCAACCAAGGAAGTTAAGGTAAAGATGGTGAGGGGTGCCAGTTGGGAGTTTGTAAGGTATCAGAAGGCACCTGCAGGAAAGTGGCAAGCACTCACCGAATATGTAACAGACAGGAACGCAAACCATCGGTTTTAGCTCCACTGCTGCTCCCAAATCGGATGAGAGCAGAGCACAGTTTGACCCAGAGGGTCTCGAAAGCAAACACAGATAGGGGCACTGGAAGTCAAAGAGCAACCTGAGAAGTAAACAACAGTGTGCCTGAAGTCCACACTGAACACCAGTAGAGAGTTCCTGACTCCCAGTCCAAGTTAATGTTTTTACTTACCTGGGGTACCATGAAATGGTTCATGACTACAGATGCTTCCAGCAAAAGCCCCCTGCTGCTTCTCCAGCTGCTGCAGCCTCTGATCCAAATTTCTTAGCCCTGCTTCTGGTCAAAGTCTCATCTCCTGATCCTAACAAAAGCTCCTATCAAGACACTTCATTCATAGCTATACCAGCATCTTGCTTTCTGTCGAGTGCCTTTTTATTTTGCTAGCTAACTGTTCTGGTTCGGGTTCAAGGTTTGGCACAGCTCTTAAGACTCTAGACTTGGAGTCTGGAGATGCAGCTCATTTGGTATAGAAGCTGCCGGGCATGCAGCATACACAAGGCCCTGGATCCCACCCCAGGAGTGCACAAAAGCACTGTGGCGAATGCCTGTTTTTTCCAACACTTAGGAGGTGAAAGCAGGAAAACCAAAAGTCCAGGAAACCCTTGACCACATAGCAAGTTGTGACTGTTTCAAACAACAACACTGGAACCAGGGGTGTGAACAGTGCAGCCCTTTGCACTCCACTGTTGTTATAAGGGCACAGTACCAACACGATGGGCCGTCTTATGCTGGCACCAGGGGTGTGAATAGTGCAGCCCTTTGCACTCCACTGTTGTTATAAGGGCACAGTACCAACACGATGGGCCGTCTTATGCTGGCAGCTGGGTTTCTAAGGAGCTCTTCTGTGATGAGACGTTGGGCTAGCCCATATTGAGTAATTTTTGAGTGACAGAAAGGTGTGTCTCTTCTATTCTCCACCTTCATATGTCTCCTGTCATCTCCCTAGTCAAAACCTCAAGAGAAGGCTCACAGGCTGCATTGTTCAAACCTCAAAAGAGTTCTCTAATTATCGTCTTTAGTGAACAGTAAATTCAGCTTCCTAATCATCTTCTCTACTTTGTCTTTTATATCCATTCAACTCTGGCTGCTTAATCCCCTTTCCTCTGGGTACTTATTTTGTTCTCAACATTTGACACTGTTGAGTGATAATCAACACTCTCTCTTCCTGTAGCTCTTATTGGAATGCAGGCTCACTCTGCGCATCCTCAAGTGAGCCTTCCTTTCAGCTACCTGGCTCTTCTAAAGTTCAGCTCATACCCTTTGATAAGGGATTCCTAAATTTATATCTCAAATCCTGTGCACTCAAACCAAGAGTTCCATTTACATATCCCTGGTAGGACATTAAAGCTAGGGTGGCTCCCATGGAACTCTGGCTTCCCTTCAGAGCTGCCTTTGACATCTTCCTTCACCTACCTCTGCCATCTGCTGGTCCTCAAGTGTAACTTTCTCCTCCCACTGCGTTTCTAGCTTCTCAGTGAAAACATCAATCGTTCTGGAGTTGTTTGAACTAGTGAAAACGGGACGTGAATGCTGTCGTCTCTGCTTTCAAGTTGTCCTGTGTGTTCTTGTGTGAATGGGCACACATCTGTGGGGGTCAAAAGAGAACCTCAGGTGCCACCCATTTTGTTTTTATTTTTTATTTATTTTTTTACTAAAAATTGCCACCTCCTCCCATTTCCCTCCCCCTCCCCCCGCTCCTCTCCCCACCCCCACTCCTCTCCCCAGCCCTCTCCAGTCCAAAGAGCAGTCAGGGTTCCCTGCCCTGTGGGAAGTCCAAGGTCCTCCCCCCTCCATCCAGGTCTAGGAAGGTGAGCATCCAAACAGGCTAGGCTCCCACAAAGCCAGTACATGCAGTAGAATCAAAACCCAGTGCCATTGTCCTTGGCTTCTCATCAGCCCTCATTGTCCACCATATTCAGAGAGTCCAGATTTATCCCAAGCTTTTTCAGTCCCAGTCCACCTGGCCTTGGTGAGCTCCCAATAGGGTCGCGGTGTTGATTTACTTCTTAAAGGCTTTGTCTCCGAATTACTTTGTTGTTAATGTTGTTGTATGTTTAACTCAGTGACAAACTATGTAGTCTGTTTGGGTCTGAAATGCTCAATTTTCCTGCCTCAGACTCCCAAGTACTGGTATTATAAGCATGCACCATCACGGCTAATTTTTAATATTTTTTGAATTTGGGATTAAGGTTCATCATAATTTCAGAAGGAACACAAATCTGTAAACTATAGCACAGCTGTTCAGAGCCAAATCCTTGGAGGTATTATCTTTCCCTTGTTTCATATGTGACACAGCTAATTTAACAAACACTTCCTTTGCAATGGGCTCCAAATCTATTTTTCAACTTGCATCCTGGCCCCAGCCTTGGGATTTTTAGCTGGATTATTGTCACAGCATGTTAGCTGGCCTCTATGTTTTGGCCCTAGTTTTCACAGAATCTCTTCTCTGCACAGAATCTTTTAGACTCTGTAGTCTAAAATGATGTCAGTATTTTGAATAAAACATGAAAATGGTCCCCATATCTAAATACAAGCTGAAGGCTTAATCATGGCCTGTGAGGATATAAATAGGAGTTCAGCCCAGTACCTCTCAACTGCGCCTTCCATTATTTTTTTTTCTCTTTCTTTGCTCATATTGGATTCCTTGCCATTTCTCCTAAGGCCTTTCCATTTGCTATTTCTTCCTGACTAGGATGCTTTCTTCCCTCTGATATGCACATACTTATTGACTTACCTCTGTCAGATCTCTAACCAAATGCCCCTGTATCAGAGAATCCTTATCTAAGTACCTTATATAAAATAAAGCCATTCCTGATTCGCTAACATTCTCTACTTTTGCCTCTTTTGCCAAACTTATCAATGCCATTTGATAAGATAGAGGTATATCTGTCATCTCTTACTTATTTTTCTTTCTGTTAAGTCATGCTTGGTTTGCAGTCATTAATAGCTTGCAGTAATTAGTAAGTACTTACTGAATTAATGAATGAATTTTCAGAGCTGCCACAGATTTTGACACCATTAGTATCAGTGGTTCATTATAGTGGTTCTCTTTAAAGCAAATTGGACCAGACTGTCCTACCAATGAATATAGGACAGTCAAAATTCAGAAAGGACCCCTCACGGGAGTAGGAAATCCAGGGAAGGGATGAGAAAAGTTAGAAGAAAATGCTAGTTTCATAAAATATTTTCCATAAGAGATAATAAATATCCTTTTTTCTTTTGGAAAGTCAGTTACATAACTCTTGTGGTTTGTCTATTTAATGCACTACCCAAGAGATCAGGAAAGTGCTTGGCACATAGCAAATGCTTGATACTAGCTGAACAAGTGATGAGAGTAAACTTTCCTAAATTTAAAGTTAGTGTCGATTAGAGGGCAGCATAAAGACTCAAAAACACAGAGAAGAGGGTGACAGTGGTGTCCCATCAGAAGATGTGAACTGGTACGCATCTATATAAACTTCAAGTCCCCGAAAGAAAAGACCACTAAATACAATTCATTATAGTAAATTTCTCCTGTCCTGCTTTACTCTCGTTTACAATTTAGTTCTTACATATTTATCTTCTACTTACTTACTGAAAGGTGATGTTCTTCCCATAGTAATTGGGAGAGCGAGAAGGTTTACTCCACTCCCTCACCTTAGAGACATAGAGACAGCCCCCAGAATACTACTGCCAGAGGCTTCTGATGATGTGGCCAGTGATGACTGCTATAAGTCATAAAGCCACAGTGACGTCACCTCTCCTTCAAAGCTAGCAGCGGGAAGCTTGGGGCACAGCTTCACCCTAGACCTCTACCAACTTGCTGCTCAGAGAAAACAAGAAGTAAAGTAGACTTTTAATCTTCTGTTGCTCTTAGCTGATCAGGCATCTGGAAGCAACTGTCCACAAACCTCCTTTGCGAACTCTGCATTCACCTTATAGAGGCAGCATACTTCAGTTATGCAGTGCGCAGCGGACATGAGCCAAGACTTCTGGCAAGACTGCCTCAAATTGTTCCTACAGGCGGAGATATGCAGTGATGCAGCAGTTGTCACCAACCGTCCACCCTGGCTTTTAGCTTCTTGCCCCGAAGGCAACTTTATCCAGATGACCCAGGAAGAAGTTCAGACCTTACTGGCAAAAGACCGGCGAGAAAAGCTGTTTCTCCGGGGAGTCACCCTTGCTGGGATCAAATGCCTGCTAATCCGAGACAACCTGTTCACCGAGGGCAACAACAGCATGGACCTGCGCACCAAAGGTCAAAGCCGAAGTAGCCAGGCTGTGACAGTCGTTCAGATGGGATCTGTGTACCTTGTGGTGATGGGGAAAAAGGGGACCGAAGGAGGACCTCTCAATCTCAAAGCTTTTGAGATAGCAGGCTACATGAGAGAGGCCATTCTTAAACAAGTTTCCCGCTGCTAAGTAAATAAAATGACCTTGTGTTTCACCTGCAATTTGAATTCAGTTCTCTTTCACCTACTAAATTAGCTTATTCTTGAGGAATGAAGAAGATGCCATACCTAATTTTAAGGCATGTAAATGTCTTTGGGGGTGGAGAGAGGGGCGTATCTTGAAAAGTTTCTTTAGACCAGTGATTCTCAACCTTCCTAATGCTACACTTTGGTATAGTTCTTTATATTGTGGTGACCTCCAGCCATAAAATTATTTTTATTGCTACCTCATAGCTGTAATTTTGCTTCTGCTATGAATCATAATGTAAATATCATTTGACCCCTCCAAAAGGTTTGTGACCCATAGGTTGAGAACCACTTATTTAGGCCATCAGGCTTCTAGGCCTTTTCTTTATGACTTTATTTGCATTTTTTACATCGAAAATAAGATCTTTCCTTTCTCAGCTCCTGGTGGAGAGTAGTGGGCTGGGAAGCAGAAAATCTTGAACCTAGCTCTAATTTTTCTTTCTTTTTTTAAAAAATATTTATTTATTATGTATATAATATTCTGTCTGTGTGTATGTCTGCAGGCCAGAAGAGGGCACCAGACCTCATTACAGATGGTTGTGAGCCACCATGTGGTTGCCGGGAATTGAACTCAGAACCTTTAGAAAAGCAGGCAATGCTCTTAACCACTGAGCCATCTCTCCAGCCCTTACTGAGCTTTCTCTTTTGGAAATTCAGTCTCCTTATCTATACAATGGCAAAAACACTAAGCTTCTTAAGGGGTCCTTCAAGATCCGTAGACAGAATTGTATAACAACAGCAACAGCACAAAGACCACAAACACACACACAATTTCAAGAACAGTCTAAGCATCACCTCGTCAAAGGAAAGGTGCTCTCTCTGGTCACCTTAACTATTTGAACTTGCCTTGGTTGAAACAGAGCACAGCTGCCTGGGTCACTTCTCTGCCCTTAATCATACCCCAGCCGACATTTATTGGATGACTTTTTGATGGTCTTTTCTACTTTTGGCATGCACATTAATTTTATTTCCGAGCTTAGCTATAATTTCCTTGATGACAATGTCTTTAATTCTCCATTGTCTTCTTGGGATCCCAGTATGGGAATCTATCGGAGTACTTGTTCTCAGATATAAAATTACTAACAAAGCAGCCTTTCCTCTCATGAGAAGAAAATTGAGGCTCTAAAGATAAATGCCTTGCCAATTAGTTGTTAGGTGCAAACAAAAATATTAGAAGACAGTCTTGGGTATGCAGATTCCTATCAACAAGAAACTTAATTGGACCTTCAGCTGACTGAGCCCCAAGGACAATAGGCTGGGAGTGAGAAGGAAGCCCAGGTGTGTGGGGGGAGGGGGGTCAGGATGCATTTAGTAGAAATCTTATCCTTGTGAGCTGGAGAAACACTAACTGCTAGATCAGGCCGGGCCGCAGTGTGTTGTTACAATAAGTTTCCTCAGAAATCTCAATGTGACTGGTCTAAATATACTTGAGCTGAAGTGCAGAGAAATCCACAGGGCTCATGTATTTCCTGAAGACATCAGGGAAAGGCATTGATAGAAGTTCTAGGACCAGAACAGGGAAGTTGGGTTATACTTGGTCATACATCTTTTCCCCATCCACCTTGTGAGCTCCTGATTTTTTATATGGTCTTGGTGACACTCTTGTCGTCTAGGAAGCTAATCTCGGGTTGATGAGCCAGCTCAGAGGGTAGATGTGCTTGCTCACAGTCCTAACTACTTGAGTTCAGTCTCCATATCCCATAAGGTGACAGAACAGAACTGACTCCTGGGAGTTATTCTCTGACCTTCACACATGTGCCATGGCACCTATATATCTGTACACACACACACAAATAAATAAATAAATAAATATCTCAAAAGAAGCTACTCTTAATCTTTTTTTGATATGATCCATATTTCCTCTCTTATACCCAGAAGGTTAGCCACATTGAACTCAGTGTTTTCATGATATACTCTATAGCTTATCCTATGGTGTTCTCAGGAATGATAAATTATGTCTCCTCTACTGGCTAACAACCTTTAACCTGTATCCTACCCATTTTTTTCTAGTCCTGGCCACCAAGCCATATGCCTTGAAAGATATTCCCTCTTCCCCATATTTGGAGAGGTTTTGTTAGGCCCTGGATTCACCTGCCTTGGTTCTAGATACCTTTCTCATAATATTTAATACTTTCAGCTTTTAGTACTTAAAAGTCCTTTCTTTTATAGCCTGAAAGTTTCCCAATTCTTCTTTAACAGTAAATCTCACTTCAACATGTTTTTATCATAGACAAAACAAATGATACACAACTAACTAGATGATTAAAATAAATGGCAGGCATAACAAATGATTGATTCAAGAATATTTCAGTCAAAATTCTTTCTTGGTTTCAAGAGTTCTTACCCTATGTAAAAGTCATCCTATTAAGACTTTTGAATGCCATATTGCCTAAACAACATATTCTACTATTATTTCTACCATGTGATGGAGGAGGGTCATCTGTCTATCTGTTGCTTTCATTGGTTAATAATAAAGAAACTGCTTGGCCTGATAGGGCAGAAAATTAGGTGGGTGAGTAGACAGAACAGAATGCTGGGAAGAAGGCAATGAGGCAGAAGCCTCAGGCAGACACTATAGCTCTCCTCTCCAAGATGGACGCAGGTTAAGATCCTTCCTGGTAAGCCACCACCTTATGGTGCTACACAGATTACTAAATATGGGTTAAAGCAAGATGTTAGAATTAGCCAGTAAGAGGCTGAAACTAATGGGCCAGGCAGTGTTTAAAAGAATACAGTTTGTGTATTGTTATTTCTGGTATAAAGCTAGCCGTGCGGGAGCTGGGCGGGAACGCAGTCTGCCAGTCCATCTACAACCATGCCTAATTTTATTTAATAGTAGTTTTACTGCCTTACATTTCCTGTATTGGCTTACTTGTTTACTGTCGGTGTCCTATAAAATAATGTAAGTGACATGAGAATATGAATGTTTGACTGTTACAGTAGCTGCTTTAATTCCAGTGACTAGCAAGATGCCTAGCACATAATAGGGAATAAAAAGTATTGATTGAAAGCATGAGTGAACTAATGAACATACAATTACAAGGGCCTACTATGATGCGAGGCTATTAGGTTAGGTTGAGATGGAAGGGAAGGTAAACAGAGTTTCTCTTCTGGCATGAGAAAGGGAGGGCCTCATGAATCCACCTACACAAAAAGACACAATATGGCAGATGCTTTAGAAAGAATCAAATGATGTTTTGTTGAAGTACAAAGGGGAAAGAGGTTAATACAAAGTGTCATCTCTCCAAATGATCTGTTACTCATTGCCTTCCTCTTGTTGCGGCTCTCATCTTTGCTTTTCTTTTGAGATCAGTAGACACTGACCCCACTGACTGGATATGAGGTAAAATATTTCTGATGGTATCTGCTATCGCTAGGAGATATAGTCTTTGCCTGTTGGTCCTAATATGATCCCATTTTGTGGTTTCAGATCCGTCTTCTTGTTACTCCTTTATTCATATAACTTAAACAGGTCAAGGTATTACTTGGACCCTCCTTTACCATACCCATTTTTTGTATCAGGGAAATATCCAGAGAACCTTTGCACACAAGGTCACCTACTACGTCATCCAGGAGGAGGACCAACACTTGCTTCAACTGTAATATTCTCCAGATAAAAAATAGACAGAGGCCAGCACGACTATTCAGGGAAAGGTCAAATGAAGCAAAAGATAGGCCTCACTTGTACGGTGGTGGCCCATGCCTTTAATCCCAGCACTCAGGAGGCAGAGGCAGTTGAGTTCAAAGCCAGCTTGGTCTACAAGAGCTCATTCCAGAACAGGCTCCAAAGCTACAGAGAAACCCTGTCTCAAAAAGCTAAAGGAAAAAGAAAGATAGGCCTCATTGATTTAAAATGGCCAGTGTACCTATATGAATTTACAATTGAGGTTCAAGAAAACTTTTCTTTTCTTTTCTTTCTTTCTTTCTTTTTTTTTTTTTTTTTTTTTTTGATTTGCGAGACAGGGTTTCTCCGTAGCTTTTTGGTTCCTGTCCTGGAACTAGCTCTGTAGACCAGGCTGGCCTAGAACTCACAGAGATTCGCCTGCCTCTGCCTCCCGAGTGCTGGGATTAAAGGCATGCACCACCACCGCCCGGCAAGAAAACTTTTCTTGACTCATTAGATGAGCAAGAATACAGGTTCAATGATGAATAAATGTGTGAACAGCCCTCTCTTTGGAGTTTCAGATGTGCTCTTATCTTGAAATCTACTGTTCCAAAAGGATGTGCACTATGTGGACACTAGGCAGAAAACAGACAAAATGACATTACTTCAAAGGGAAATTGCCACACTGGACTGTCAGCTGGGCACCTATAACCCTGATAATTTCACTATTCTCATCTTAAAGGACACCAGATGGAAAAACGGAAGAGTAGACTGGAATACTGTTGAGGCCCAGAGCAAAAGACTGTATTGTCCTTTGAAAGGGTTTCTATAACTTATAAAGCCATGTCTTCTTACCCATTTCTTACCAAGTCTATTTATTCTATGAAGAAATAAATAGCAGTGCTCCCAATCCCGCTACAACCATAAGCTTGTTTCTAGACCCGGCAGGAATCACAGCCCAGGTTCTCGAGGTCTTTTATTGCTATATATGTAAAGACATAATATGGGATCAGTAGCTTGGAAGCTAGAAAGTTTGATCCTCTTATATTTTAGGAAAAGAACAGTACCCCATTTTGCTACCAGAACTTGGCTTCTTAAAACCACAATTATTGTATTGTAGTGCACAATGGAAAAAAAATTTCTGTTGAAAAACTAACAAACTTGGGCCACAGATTCTGTAATACAACTGTTGAAAAATCCAGTAGTGGGGATCCCCAAAGCATTCTTACCAAAAACCCCCAATCCTTGTCTAACTTCTCCCACCTCTGAAAGGTCAGGATAATCTCATCAAGTGGCAAGCCCCAGGTGAACTATATGGATGTTATGTGAGAGACCATCTTAAGCTGCATGTCCTCCAAACTGCTCTGGAGTATGTATGCTCAGCTCTATGTGTCTCTCCTTCTGCCTGCTCACACTTGTCAGAGGAGAACACTTGGAAAGGCAGGTGACTAGAAATATAATGAATGCCCCACTAAACACATAATCCATAATTATGATCTGACCACCTGACTAGAAGACGGTCTTAGAGTTATTGTACATATATATATATATATATATATGCTAAGCTATATTATCATATTATAAGTTGTTCCTGAAATTATAGCATATGCAACTGCTAGGGCCCTTAATATCTTAGCTAAACAACAAACAAACATGCACAATGCTAGTTGCCAAAGTTGTTTAACCTTAGACCATTTGCATGCTTCTGAAGGGGGATGTTTCTGCAAAGTTCAGTCTGAGTAACTGTTCCTGAAATAGATAATAAGGAAAAAGTCATTTAAAAACAGTGATGGAATAAAAGAGGTTGTTCATATTCTGGTCCAGATTTGGAATAACTGGAATCCAGATAAATAATTTGAGGGATGTTTAATCTTTCCTGCACCTCTGGAATGAAACCAACTTTAGTCACAATGAATTGATCTATTTGACATGATCTTGATTTCAGTTCACAATATTTTAATGAGAATTTTTATATGTAATTTCATCAGGGAGATTGGCTTGTAATTTTCTGGTTTTAGTTGTATCCTTATCTGGTTTTGGTATTAGGGTAATTACTGACTTTACAGAGATCTTGAAAGCCTTTATTCCTTTCCTGTTTTGGAGAATAGTTTGGGAAGTGTTGTGTTAGTTCTTTGAAGTTTTGGTAGAATTCTTCAATGAATTCAGCTGATATTGGGTTTCTTTTAGATGGGGGCCTTTTAAATTAGTACTTTAACCATGTTGCTGCATATAGCTTTTTTAAACATTTATTTCATATTGGTTAATTTTTTGTGCATCCAGTGCATCGAGAAATCCAACATTTCTTTAAAATTTCCAGTTTAGTGGAGTATGTGTGTTTAAGGTGCATCCCTATGATTTTCTGGATCTCATTGGCATCTGTTGTCACTCCTCCCTTTTTATTTATAATTTTATTCATTTGGCTCTTCTTTCTTCTACTATTGCTCAGTTTGGCCAAGAGTTTACCAATCTTTTCAAAGAAACAGCTCTTTGCTTCATTGAATTTGGGGGATTGTTAAAATTTTTATATTACCAATTTCTCCCCTGATCTTAGCGATTTCTCTTCATCTTTTCTTTGGCATTTGTGTGTTTGACCAGAGCATTAACCCCACTCTGAGTAAACCTATCAGCATTTGCTCACTGTTGACTGAGTTTTCTGTCCTGGGACAGAAATCTCAAGGTCCAAATCAGGAGCAGAAGGAGACGGAGCACGAGCAAGGAACTCTATGTGATTTCTTTGTGACTTAAAGACTGTAAAAAGCAGGCAGGACAGAAAACTCAGTCAACAGTGAGCAAATGCTGATAGGTTTACTCAGAGTGGGGTTAATGCTCTGGTCAAACACACAAATGCCAAAGAAAAGATGAAGAGAAATCGCTAAGATCAGGGGAGAAATTGGTAATATAAAAATTTTAACAATCCCCCAAATTCAATGAAGCAAAGAGCTGTTTCTTTGAAAAGATTGGTAAACTCTTGGCCAAATTGAGCAATAGTAGCACGAGCAAGGAACTCAGGACCGCGAGGGGTGCACCCACACACTGAGACAATGGGGATGTTCTATCGGGAACTCACCAAGGCCAGCTGGCCTGGGTCTGAAAAAGCATGGGATAAATCCGGACTAGCTGAACATAGAGGACAATGAGGAATACTGAGAACTCAAGAACAATCGCAGTGGGTTTTTGATCCTACTGCACGTACGGCTTTGGGGGAGCCTAGGCAGTTTGGATGCTCACCTTAGGAGACCTGGATAGAGGTGGGCGGTCCTTGGGCTTCCCACAGGTCAGGGAACCCTGATTGCTCTTCGAGCAGATGAGGGAGGGTGACTTGATCGGGGGAGGGGGAGGGAAATGGGAGGCAGTTGCGGGGAGGAGGCAGAAATCCTTAATAAATAAATAAATTAAAAAAAAAGAAATCACATAGAGGTCTACATTAGTTATAAACTGATTAGCCTAGTATCTCAGACTTTTTATTAACTCTTACAACTTACATTATCTCATTATTTTTATTTATATTAGCCACATGGCTCAGTACCTTTTTTAGCTAGGCAATCACATCTTGTTTCTTTTTTGGTGGGCTCACAACTGCCAGCCAGGAGTTAATGTAAACAATGTATAAGTATCTTGATCAGAGGTAGAAATGTACACTGCAAGATAGTAAATATATATATATATATATACATATACCAATATAATCTATATCAATACATACAAAATGTTTTAAACAGAGGTAGAAGCATACTCGCATACAATATTTAATATAATTTAACTTTGTATCAATATACAAGAATCAATACCAATATAATTGTCTAAAAACAATAACCACAAATACCAATCTATTATCCTATCACCAAGAACACCCCTGAGCCTATAAAATACCTCCCCCATCCCTCAACCACATACCAATTATAACCAACCCCTAAATGATGTCCCTAAACCTGAAGGCAAACTCTGCTGGGAGAGGGGACATTTTCCTCTAAAATTGCTTCCAGCTGTCAAGGAGGCAGAGGCATGAGCTGGGGGTTGGAGAGGTGGCTGCGAATCTGATGCAAGCGCGCAGGCCGGCTGGAGGGGAGCTGACGACGGGGTGCGCGGAACAGGGGAGCGCAAAGATGCTGCCGCTTGCGGTCCAGACCTGTGGCATGAGCTGAGGACACAGCGCCGAGTGCGGCTGTGGGCTAGAGCGCTGGCACAAGCCCTGCCGGGGGCGCTTAGGTGTTCTTAGGTCCCATCGCTCTCTGCTGGGACGCGGGGGAGAGCGGCGCGCGGCGGAGACGCTAGGTGGTGTGGGTATCTATGTCCTAATGAACGCAGCGCGGCCCCAACTGGCCAGAGCCTTAAAGGGCTCTAAAAAGCTCCACATGGTCGGGCGCCAGCTCACTCATAATCACACAACATTTTAAGTTCCCATCCTTGGGCATAACTATAGTTAATCACAGGAACATTCTAGCCCTAGTATTTATCTTTTCCTTTTCTAAGTGTTTGAGTGAAGTCTACTAACCATCAGTAAGCTGAAATAGTCAGGTAACCGCCTTCATCGTGGTCTTTGGATGCTAAAATTTTTAATGAGGAACAAGCAGGTGATCAGTTTGCTTCACAGTTACCTAGAGAGCTGGGCCAGTAATTTTTCTGCCTATTTCTGTTCTTAGGTGGATAAATAGGAAATAAATACTACAACTGGGTCATGAACTTCATAACCAAGATCTGAATTGTGATGAGATGCAAATGGACTTTACCGAGTTAGTCTTGACTCATTTGATAGTCCATCACCCACAACCGATACTCAGAGCTCTTCTGACATTCAGTATTGCTTGTTGGTAATCCAGCATTAGTCACCACAAAGACAAACTGAAGAACTTGGGCAATGCTACACTAAATGCAGTCTAACCTTAGGTGTCATTCAGAATTGCTCCTAGCCACATGTCTTCTGGTCCAACACTGAGGAAATTCAACCTCAAATATGGGCCTGGGGTAGGAGAGCCTTGGGATCACTGAGAATACATTTAAGTTCCTCAGTTTGAGGAACATCCCATTGAAACTCAGTTTCTTAGCTGAATTTATATTAAAACCGTTGAAAATAAGCAAGGATTAGTAGTTTTCTACCATTATCTGTGGGAATAAATTGGAAGGCCTCAGTAGATGAATGAAACCTTGGGGAGTATGAAGTACTGTTTTATATACATATGAATCTATGAGAATGCTTAATTTAGAAGTTAGACACAGTAAGATATTTAGTAATAATAATAAAATTAAAGAAAATATAACAATATACTGAAATAAATACTATTTAAAACTTAGGGTTCTTATTTTTTAATTCCTAAAATTTGCAACTTAATATATTTGGACCATTATTGACTATGAGTAAATGAGATTATGAAAAGAAAAAAAATGAAGGATAGGACAGTCTATTGCATTGTTTTGTTGGTGTAGGATGTGTTGCTTTCATTGGTTGAATAAAGAGACTGCCTTGGCCTTTTGATAGGACAGAACCTTAGGTAGGTGGGAAAGACAGAACTGGATGCTGGGAAGAAGAGCAGAGTCCATCAGACGCCATGAATCTCTGGCCTGAGACGGACGTAGGTTAGGATCTTTCCCAGTAAGCCACAACCTCGTGGTGAACACAGATTAATAGAAATGGGTTAGATCAGGATGTGAGAGTTGGCCAAGAAGAGGCTAGATATAATTAATGGGCCAGGCAGTAATTTAATTAATACAGTTTCTGTGTAATTATTTCAGGGTTTAAGCTAGCTGGGCGGCCAGGACCAAAAGCAGGCCCGCTCCTCACTACAACATTTTGTTATAAAAGACATACTTTAAAAGTGAAAGTTTGGCTGAGCTATAGCTCAGTGGTAAGCACTCACTGCTCAGTCAGTTCGGTTCAGTCCCCAGCACCCACATCTAGATACTCCAGCCCTAGGGGAATGTGACTCTCTTCTGACCTCCGTGGGCACTTGCATGCTTGTGTTATTGTGTAGCAGTTTCTTGAAAGATTAAAACCTTCTATTTTTGAGGGACACTCAAGACAGAAGATGTGATAGTGGAGGTGATACAACTAGCTATGTTAGGAAACAATGTTTATAGAGAGTGAAAGAGCAAAATGTTCTCTAAGTGGAGGTAGAATGTTCTATCCTGAAGAGAAGTTCTTTAAACTAAGGAAGTAAACAAGCTAAAATAGCTTCAGGAGGTCCCTGATATTGACCAGGTTCTCTATGCTCCTCCCTCCTCAAGCTGATAGATAGATAGATAGATAGATAGATAGACAGATAGATAATAGATAGATATTATATAGATATATAGATACACACCACACACACACACACACACTAAGGACTGTTGAAACCAAATGAACACACAGCCTGGAAGAAGCAGACAGTAGTCAAAGTTTCCTGGAAAAGGTACAGATCAATGGAACTATATGCAATGGGCATTCTTTAACCTCTTAAGATGCCCACAGGTTGTGCTGTGTGCTCCAGGGGTTTCTAGCTTTCATGTGCCACTCATGCTGGGGTGGGCTTTTGGCAAGGCAGCTGTCTTTGACTTATATGTGCACCTATGTGTAACTCCTCATCCACATTCCTGTAAGTAACCCAAATAAGGTTGCTTGAATTACCAAGTTGGAGTTTGGCGGTAGCTGCACTTTGGTCTGTGTACTGTTTCCTATGTGGCATGAGTTCACATTTCTCATGTGTCTCAAAATAGTGGTACACATCCATACACTCAGGCGCACATATATATACACATTAATCAAAATAAATAAATAGCACGGGCATTGCCTTGGCTAATGGGCACATGAGTGGGGTAGCCTGGAGTCTCCCCACACCAGCTGGGTGTGTCCCTCAACTGGGGAGGAGACAGCAGCTACAGCACAGCTGCAAGCCCCTACTGCCCTGCCCCTCCCTCTGTTGGCACCCGGTGGCCTCCTGGGACCAGCCCTGGGGCTGCTGGTGGCGCTGGCACTAGCTCTGCTGGATAAGCCCATGGGGCACAAGGACCATGTGGTGCTGCTAGATTGGAGCTGGGCAAGCAGCAGCCTCCTGGACAATCAGAGCTTCCAGTATGATCACAAGGCCTGCCTCAGAAAGCAGGCCACCAAGACTTTCGATTAGCTAAGCCCGGAAGAGAGCCAAGAGGGGTTGCGAAAATTTATTGATCAAGTTGACAGTGATGGAAATGGGTTTGTCACCACTGAGGAACTGAACGTTTGAATCAATCAGGTCCAGAAAAGATGCACCTATGGTAATGTCGCTAAAGTCTGGAAGGATTATGATACAGACAGAGACAAAAAGATTTCCTGGGAAGAATATAAGCAGGGTGCCTGTTGGAGAAGGCCCACTTGTTTGTTCCTGGCTGCCTGGCTAGCTTAGATAGGAAATAGCCACACAGAAACTGTATTCATTAAATCTTTGCTTGGCCCATTAGCTCTAACTTCTTATTGGCTAACTCCTACATCTTAATTTAACCAATCTCCATTAATCTGTATATCACCACAAGGTCATGGCCTACTAGCAAAGTTTCAGCACGTCTATCTCCAGAGGCGGCAGCAGCGGCTCCATTGTGTGTCCTTGACTACGCCTTTCTTTCTCCCAACAGTCAGTTCCATCTTCCCCACCTACCTAAGTTCTATCAACAGGTCAAGGCAGTTTCTTTATTTATTAATAGTAATCACAGCATACAGAGGGGACTTCCACATCAACTACCTAGGAAACCCTGCTGAGGACTACCATCACACCTTTAAAAAGATACTGCCACAGGCAGATCTCTGTGAGTTCGAAGCCAACTTGTTCTACAAGAGCTAGTTCCAGAACAGGCTCCAAAGCTAAAGAGAAACCATGTCTCGAAAAAATAAAATAAAATAAAATAAAATAAAAAATTAAAATAAAAAAAAGATACTGCCGCATGATGAGAAAAGATTTAAGGCTTCAAATCAGGACAGTGACCTGACAGCTACTCTGAAGGAGTTCACTTCCTGTCTGCACCCAGAGGAGTTTGAACATAAGCAGGGGATTGTAGTTCTGGAAATGCTAGAGGGCATTGAGAAGAATGGGGATGGTTTTGCGGACCAGAAAGCGTATATGGCAGACATTTTTTTCCCACAAAGACAACAGTCCTGAGCCAAACTGAGTTGTGTCTTAATGGGAATAGTTCAATGATTTCTGAGATCAGCACAAGGATGAGAAAGTTAGACAAGGTTGAGATTTGCCACTGGATCCTGCGTCAGGACTATGACCGCCACAGCCTGGCACCTGGTTTACAAGGCAGACAAAAGCAAGAATGAGACACTAACCAAGGAGGAGATTTTAGACAAGTAGAGCATGTTTGTGGGAAGCCACACTACCAATTATGGGGAACTTCTCACAAAAACTCACAATGGATTTTCAAAAATGCTCATTGTAATGTCGCTGACTGATTAGAGGCATCCTTCAGGTAGTCTGTGTGATTGCTACAATTGTCAAGTGTATAGCAGCTGTGTCTCTAAACAGTGAGATTATACCTCAAATTAAGGTAGAAATTAGTTTTTTGAGCCTATGGCATGGAAGAACAGAACTAGGCGGGAAAATCTAGGCTGTATGCTGGGAGAAAGAGGGGAGAGTCAGAGAGAAGCCATGGAGCTGCTGGAAATAGTCACCGGGAACTTTAGCTGGCAAGCCATGACCACGTGGCAATACACAGATTAATAGAAATGGGTTAAATTAAGATGTAAGAGTTAGCCAATAAGAAGCTAAAGCTAATGGGCCAAGCAGTGATTTAATTAATACAGTTTCTGTGTGATTATTTTGGGTCTAAGCAAGCCAGGTGGCTGGGAACCAACAAGCAGCCTTTCTCCTACAGTTTTCACTCCACATTTACTGGAAAATAGATATCACTATTTATTCCAGTAGCATTTTCCCTGAGGCAGTTAAAATCTCGGCAAATTGCAGTTCTCTGAGGGGATTCATTGCTACGATGTGACTTTCTAGTCCCCCTTTCTCCGCTTAAGTTGAAAGGAAAGAGGAGGTAGGGGTGAACATGTTCTGTTACTGGATGGGGACACACTCTACACAGTAACTGCTATATATTTGAACTATTAGATTTGGGGTTTGTTTTTTTTTTTTAGTTGCCACTGTTAAACAGTGGTGAAGAAAAAAATCTGAAAAAGTGAATGTTTATTGTCCCAGGTGGCTGACCTTGGAGCAGACATGGTATTTCTAGTTTTTGATATTTTGAGCGGTTACTGTAAATGGCATAAAGACTTTGCATTTTTCTTTGTGGACCTACCAGTGCACACAGCAAATCCACATATTTGTGCTTTTGTTTTTTGTTTTTATACTAAGATGCAATTAAGAAAGAACATTAACATGAGCAAGAAAAAATTTTAAAGATAAGGAAGAGATGAATGCCTGGTATTTGAAAAACCACAACCACGGTCAATACTTTAAATCTGCTGGAGAAATTTTTGAACATGCTAGTCAGGTGGGTCTGGTTTGGGAAACAGTGAATAGAAATACAGTTCTTTCCTGGTTGCAAGGCTATGGAGTGCTCAGGAATCCAGATGTGCTGAAGTTTGTTGTCGTGAATCTTGAGCCTGCTTCCAGCACAGCTCATGCCAAGGAAGCAGGACAAGGTGGTGGAACAATTTACAGATGAAATTCTGCCTTGTAAACAGGAGATGAGCAGACAAAAAAGATACCCTTGAAGATTTTTAAATAAATAAATAATAAATCTTTTAAAAGCTGGCAGTTCATGTTTTAACCAAAATGAATTTTTTCCCTCATATTAAAATATGAGCTGATAAGGGTGCAGGTTTCCTTTCCATTTTTTTCATCACATACTCCATGACCTATAGATCTCATATTGTATTCTAAGATGTTTTCAATTACCATGCATACATTTCAGCAATGTAAAATGAAAAGAGGGGGCTCATACTTTCTTTTCAATATATGGCTAAGCTGTTGGAAATATGCTTCTGAATATATGCCGCTAGCAAAAAAAAATATATACAAAGCTACAATTAGCTAGGAGTTGGGTAAATATGATCTGTAACTGAAGTATTATACATGGAGGTAAAAAATTCTCCCTTATAAGGACTAGTGAGATAGTTTAGCAGGTAGAAACACGTGTCATGAAAGCCTAATGGCTTGAGTTTGATTTTCAGAACCAAATAAAGGTGGAAGGAGACAATTTACTCCATAACATAAAGATTGTTCTCTGACATATACACACATAACACACATGCACTGTGGCCACCAAGCTGTGGTACATATGCCCATTCATACACACCAAGCACGTACATAACATGATATTAAAATCTTTATTAGAATTCTTTTACATTCTATCTTGATAAAAGGAAAACACTGTCTATAAAAGGGAACACACTGTAAAGGAATGCAACATGCTTTTGTAAAATCTATTAACTCCCCCTTCCTTAATAAAAATATTATTATTTTATTAAGGTACCTAACTTTCTTTAGGTATCTATGCCTTAGGTGAAACTAAACTTACCTACCAACAATGCAGTGGCTCAATATCATTAACTTTTCTAGTATTTGTATCAAGACTAACAACCAGGGCAACCTAGACTGAAGAAGTTTCTTGGTGGGTTCTAAGGAAAATTATTATTCATTGATCTAGAATAAATTTTAAAACCAAAGTTTCCCGTTTTTTCCATGAATACTGTGGTATATAAATTCCTATGAACACTGGTATATAAAATTATATGATAGTACATAACTGTCATAGTATTTGTTCTGAAGATAAAGTATAAGGCATGAAAAAGAAAATATGATAAAATTATAGAGAAATAAAGATTATGTCACAAGATCAACCCTGAAAGTCCCCCCCCCATTTCTAGACTTCACTAGGTGAAGCAATTAATTTAATTCTTGATTTTATTTTGTTTGTAGCCCCAATCATCATAAATGATAAATAATGAAGGCCATGTGATGATTAAAATCCTATTCACAGTGACTGGAAAGGTGGCTCAGCAATTAAGAGCACTGATTGCACTCCAAGAAGACCCAGGTTTAATTCCCAGCACACACATGGAAGCTCACAACTACCTGTAACTCCAGTTCCAGAGGATACAACACCCTCACGCAGATATGCATGCAGGCAAAACACCAATGCACATAAAATAAAATAATAAAAAATCATATTCATATGTGTTTATACCCTACGCTAGTCTGATTCAGCTTCTATAATCAAAAGGAAGGAGGGCTGGGCCTATTACATGAAAGCCCAGATATTAGTGAGTAATGTACTTTACAAACTTCTTCCACGGACTCTCATAAATAAATCGACTTCTCATTTAGGAGGAAATATTTCCCACCGTAAACATCTTGAGTCATCATCTATAAAAGAGCACCATTTTTGACCATTGTAGAAATTATCCTTTAAAAGATATGCTTGTGATTACTACTTAACTTTTACACTCAAGATTTTAAAAAACATAACGTGGGTATAAATGTGTGTATTGGAGTTTCCCTTTGCAGCTGGTTTTTGCTCCTAAAAACTAGAGACAAGGTTTCACAGTGAATGAAAGCATATTTTTTCACTTGCTGTGGAATGGTAACTGTGTACCTCAGCAAGGATCAGGTAGAATGTTCTTATTTCCTTTTTATCAGATGTGTCTTCCTGCATTAGAGAAACTAGGAGAGCCAACACAGAGACAATAATGAGGGATTTAGGTCCTGTTATCTTTTTCCTGGGTCTTGAGAGGGTGAGCCTCGTGGAAATATAGTATATAAGGCAGCATTACTATGACAAGAGAGGAAGCAAGGCAGTAAGTGTCCCCTCTGTGAGAAAGTGATGGGGAGAGGTTAGTTTTGCAGTGACAAATAAGATCTAGGGTGAAATTAGACATTTAAAAGGCCTAAATCCTGTGACATTTGTGGTGATGTGATATGTGACTTCCTTCTGTATATGTGTTGCTTTATTGGTTGATGAATAAAGCTGTTTTGGCCAATGGCTTAGCTGGGCAAAACCAGGTGAGAAGTCCAAACAGAGATATAGAGAGAATAGGCAGAGTCAGAGAGCCACCCGTGTAGCTGCCTAAGGAGAAAGATGCCAGGACCCTACCCCATAAGCCACAGCCTCATGGTGATGAATAGATGAATAGAAATGGGTTAATTTAAGATGTAAGTGTTAGCTAGGAATTCGTCTAAGCTATTGGTCAAACAGTGTTGTAATTAATATAGTTTCTTTGTGATTATTTGGGTCAGGGAGGCCAAGAAATGAAAGAGCAGTCTCTGTTTACAGTGATGCATGGAAACTCGTCAGTCACTTGCCTGACTTTTGCTACGATAAAAAATATGAGGGCCTAAATCCAGCTGAACTGTGAAACCATGAATACCAAGGCTTCCAAATTCTATTTATCACTAATCGAAAATGCTCAGATGCCCAAGCAATTTATACCACTACTCTTTTTTCATTTTTCTTTTCCTCTTCTCTGTTCTTCTTAAAGCATTTGACATTTAAAATGACAAAATTGGGGTGAATCACAAGGATGTACAAGGAAGAAATTAGAAGGTAAATGACTAAAGTCAAACAATGAATCAATGCTGAAATAACCATATAATATGATATCAAAGCATGGAACATTTGGAAACTCAGCCAGGGCCAAATACCAGGATTCCTAGGATTCTATACAAAGAAATTTTCTGTCTCCTAGGTAGTAAGCAAACAAATCAAGGCAGTGCTCTAGACACTGTCAAGACTTCTGGAAATCCCACATCTGGCAAAATATTATTCCCAATGAGCTCAGCACATTGTTTATACAACAGTGAAAAGAGAGGACAAAATGAGAACTATGGAAAGGCACACTGACTAGAAGCAATGTCCTATTGTACAACATCCCCAATCCCTAGCTACCCGTCTACAGTATGACGATGGTGCTAAGAATTTTGACCACTCCCTGCATGCTAGCATGTACAATAGCCCAGTCTCTATAGTTTGTTCTCTCTCTAGTTAAGCAAAATGGCATATCAGGAGAGCCTGCCGTCAACCAGGCTTTAAACTGTTTTGTTCTCACTGTGAGAGACACCAGAATATCAGAAAATTTACTTCCTCATCAGTAATTGGCACTGTGCCTAAGACCAATTATGTGGTTAGCTGGTTAGATCAGTTCTTGGAGGCCTCCAATGAATATCTCTCCAAAATTTTCCTCGGAGACCACTTAAATGCATCAGCACATTATTTCATTTCATGGCCGAAGCTACACTACAGATAATGCCAAGAAATCATCTATTTTATTCCCCACCCCCACTGTGCTCAGCCGCATTGTGCCAGATAAAAGCATCAGCACAATCTAAAGATTTCAGTTCCGACACACTAAAATGCACCACCACCAATTTTTCACTTCAATAATTTCACGTTTTGCATTGCAAATAACTCTTTGCCACATTATTCCTTTGCTAACAGAAGTTTGGATTCCCAGATGCATAGCACTAACTTTCTCTTGTGCTTTCTTCTAATTCTACTTCTTTCAAGTTCTTTTCTTTTCTTTTTTTTTTTTTTTTGGTTTTTTGAGACAGGGTTTCTCTGTGGTTTTGGAGCCTGTCCTGGAACTAGCTCTTGTAGGCCAGGCTGGCCTCGAACTCACAGAGATCCGCCTGCTTCTGCCTCCCGAGTGCTGGGATTAAAGGCGTGCGCCACCAAAATTTTTATTCATTTTACATACAGCAGCTCCCCCTTCCTTCCTTCTGCTCTTCACAGCCCCCATCCCCATCCACTCCTCAGAAATGGTAAGACCTCCAATGGGGAGTCATCAAAGCCTGGGACATCAAATCGAGGCAGGACCAAGCCACTACCCCACCCCACCCCCCCGCATCAAGGTTGAGCAAAGCATCCCACCATAGAGAACAGGTTCCAAAAAAAGCTAGTTCATGCTCCAGGAATAGATCCTGGTCCATTTGCTAGGGGTCCCACAAACAGACCAAGCCACACAGCTGTGCCCCACATGTAGAAGGCCTAGTTTTGTCCCATGCAGAATCCCTGAGCTCCCATGAGCTCAGGTCAGCTGTCCCTATGGCTTTCCCAGTCATGATCTTCTAATTTATCTTAATCCTAAATGTTGTGAGTCAGAAATTCTAGACCTAAATCCTCGTTTCTAAAAGTGTCCTCAGTGGGAGGTCCAAAGTGGGGCCTGACTGGTGGTGCCTGTCTTAGATACTTCTCTGCTTGCTGGATCCCAGATGTCCAGATGTTCTTTAGATGCATGTAGTTGTGCTACTCTGTGCCAATTCTGGTGTACTAGAATGAGTTCCTGAAGTTCCAGTTGACTTCATGGGCACTATGAACTGCAGGCTGGAGGAAGTGCTGAATAGAGAGCACTGAACATCTGGAGATTTTTACCTTCCTGGGGCATTATAGTATATGATGAACCCCTCCTGTGCTAAATATCTTATGCTAAAGCAGCAGTATACTATGGAAGCCCAAATACCCTGAGCCAACCATCACTGGCTGGAGGTGTAGGCCCAGTGAGTGTCCCTGTTTTCTTTGTGAGATAATGTGGAAGGCCCCCCCCATGCCCTTTTGGAGAATTCCTTCTTTGGCACTATATAAAAGTAATTAATAGAGAAACGCAGTAAGACCTGGGGCTATTGGAGCCTGCATCAGTCCACAAATCAGGACCTTTTCTTATCTGCAGATGCAGCCTACCATGAACACATGGAGTCTTGGTACTAAAGAAGGAAGGAGTAAAAAAGAACATTTTCTCTTTTGGGCCCAAGATGATCAGAGTTGATACTAGATTAAAAGATTTGTGCAGTATGTCTGGAATAGAAGGCCCTCCTAACTCATGGAAAAAGAGGCATAATGCCACAGCTCATTTCAGGGCCCTGATAGATTTTTCAGAGTTGGTCATTTTTCTATGTACGTGTACTCAGCCCAAAGTCCCAGGAGTGACCACAGAGTCAGACACAATCCTCCTCTGATGCTTAGTTTAACCAGATGTATCTTTGCTGTGAGGTAGATTGTTTTGTATCCTCTCCTTCCTGGATTTGGAATGAGGGGAGAGTGTTCTCCTCGTGTTCTACATGGATGCTTTCCAGTTCTACCCAAGTGTAAGCTTTGGGGGGAAGATAAAGGAATTCTGATCTCTGAGGGTGACCTCACCTTCCCTAAGTCTTAAGTAATGCAGTTGGATCCTGAAAGTGGAAAGATGCCCAAACCTTTTCCTTACTGTTTTCTTCCTCTGCAACTTGTCGTAAAGAAGCGTAGTGTGACAGTCTTCTTGTGTCACTTTGGACTTGAGACCTCTAAATTTTAGTGCTTTCGTCTTTAGGCTCTCTTTGTCTCTGTGGCATTCAGAAGAGAATTGCCCAGCTTCTGTCTCGCCTTTTCTGCTAGAAAGAGTCCCCCAATAAAGGAGGATTGGTAGGAGAGCCTTTAGATCCTTCAGTTCTCTTAACAGATACTGACTGTGCACCTACTAATTGCTACATATGGTAAAAGTTAGACAGAGCCATCACATGGTTGTGTCTTTTACAACTGGATTCATCAATTCCTTACAATATCTTTTTTTCTATACAGTATCTTAAATTTTCTAACAAAATATAATTTAAAAATTTGCTCTGGTGATTTCACTTGGATTCCCCAAAGCGCCATTCTGTCTTTCCATATACCTTCAAAACCTCTTGTTCAAGATATTTCTCCACCAACTTTCTGCCTTTACATTTTCAGTGCCCTGCTCTTTCATTCTGTATTGATTTATTGATTTTTTAAGGGAAGTTACTCTTTGGTTTCTTTCTGTGTATGTTAAACAAGCATCCAGTTTATAATAGGCAATTGACTAAAGAACAGTTGCATTTTGAAGCTGTAGTAGTTTGAATAAGCTCATAGTGGCATTTGAGTACTTGGGCTCCAGGTGATGGCACAGTTAGGGTAGGTTTAGCAGGTGTGGTCTCGTATATCACTGGTGGCCAGGTTTGACATTTCAAAGCCTGATGTCATTTCCAGTTCACTCCCTGTTACCCGAGGCTGCTTGTTCATTTTCTGGCCACCCAGACCTGAAATAATCACACAGAAACTGTATCATTACAACACTGTTTGGATTATTAGCTCACGCTTCTTATTGGCTAGCTTTATATCTTAAATTAACCCATTTCTATTAATCTGTGTATCGGTACATGGTTGTGACTTACTCGTAAGTTTCTGTTCAGTGTCTGGTGTCTGTCTCCTGCAGCAGTTACTTGGCTTCTTCCTGACCCTGCCTACTCTCTCCTCCTCTATCTACTTGGAATTTCCACCTTGCCCTATTCTGCACTGCAATAGGTCCAAAGCAGTTTCTTTATTAACCAATGGTATTCACAGCATACAGAGGGGAATCCCACATCACTCTGTCTGCTTTTTTCTTCTGCTTTAGATGTGAACTCTCCAATTCTGTTCCAGCAGCACTGCCTGTCTGTTGCCATGCTTTCTCACTGTGATGATGATGAACTCTTATGAGGATGGAATCATAGCTCAAATAAATCCTTCTTTCTTTAAGTTTAATGTGTGTCTGTGTTGTATAAGGTAATTTTTCTGCTTTACCTACTTACTCTAAGTCTCATTCAGATGGACTCCGTTACTCTCAAACTGTAGATTTCACAATGTTCTAGTCATTGCCATTTCTACCATGGGAACAAGGGAAAGAATAGAGTTGATCATGTGGAAGTTTCCATGGGCCGGGCCTGGAAGTGGCACATAATTTCTGCCCTCAGTCCATTAGAGAAAATTTCCCCACATTTCTATCTGTAGATGAAAAATCTAGTGATCCTGGGCCTATAAATCTGCTTCTATATCTATCATTATGGGAGATGGACAGATTAGGTTTGGGTTAACAGTTATTTCTATTATATACATGTATCTCATGTTGAATGATTTGAATAAAGTTTGCCATCTTTAAAGCTCTGGCTTTATTCATAGACAATCATCATTATACATACTAAGATTGATATCAGTTTTCATGGTTTCTTTTATCAGTGCCACTGTTCCGCTTTTATTTCTCAGTTCTTGTAGAAAAATATATATATATATATATATATATATATATATATATATACAAGAATATATATACCACCATATAGCCTTGACAGGCCTGAAGCTCATTATATAGACAGATTGGCCTTGCATTCACAGAGATCTACATGCTTCTACATTCCAAATTCTGGGAGTGAAGGTATGTGCCACTATTCTCATGTAGAACCTTCTTTCAGAGTGAGTTCCTGACCTATTGGGTCTATTTGAATTCTTAAAGATCAATTTTCATAATAAAATGTTCTTACCCCCACAATGTTTGCTGTATCTTATGACCTTCTACCTCATTTAATGCATATTTCATATTCACTTTCAGCCACTTACTTATACTGTGGTGCTACTTTAAGGCCCAAAATACAAGGTAAGTCTGAATTATATAATAGAAAGAAATTGTATTAGCACCATTTACATAGTGGTAATGTGGGATTTTACATTGAAAAATATCCCAATGAATATATACTAATCAGGTAAAAAGGAAGAAAACCTTTGATTGCATTCTGTTTATTCTATAATTTTTCTCTATTTCAGCATCTTAGTATAAATTTCACAACAAATAGCACAGTAACTGTGAGGGTTTTGATTGTTTGCTTGTTCAGTTTTTTGAGACAGGAACTTTCTCTATTGCCTTTGTTGGCTAGGAACCCAGGCTGGACTAGAACTCATTAAGATCCCAGATTTGTCTTGAAGTAATAGAAATTCTCCTGTCTTTGCTTCTGGAGTGCTGAAATGACAAGTACATACTACTACACTCAGATGTGTTTGTGTTTATGTTATTTCTTTATTTATTATGTAGTCTAGACTGGACTCAAACTGATGGTTCTCCTACCTCTGTTTCTCATGTGTTCATATTAAATTGTTAGGAAATAAATAAAAATAGACATGGGATAATGGATCTTTGGATCATGAATAGAGAGGTTTGTCACAATTATTGCAGCCTATAATCTTATCTTTATGTCGATAACATTTGGCATGCTGTGGCACAATTAGTACTTGGCTATACAAAATACACAATTTCCAGTTGAAGTTCTCAAAAACGTTGCAACAAAGAAAGAACTTAATACAATCAATTTTTGTCTTAAGAAGACAAACTATGCTTTCTATCTTATCTTAAAATTAGTTCTTTTTGAGTTATTTATTTTTTTCTTAAATGTAAAAGAAAATTTTTGTACAGGATATTCTGATCACAGTTTCCCTTTCCTCATCCCCTCCCAGATCTCCCTACCACTTTATCAATCCAACTCTATTCCTTCTTTCTTTAAAGTATGTTTTTGAGTGTTTTGTAAAATATATTTTGACCATGTTCACTTCCCACCTCTCAGTTTTCCCCAAATTAACTTTTTTCACACCTAAACAACTTTGTGTCATTTCACCTTTTATTTTTATTTTATTTTTATTTTAAATTTTTATTCATTTTATGCTGGGCAGTGGTGATACACTCCTTTAATCCCAGCTCTCAGGGAGGCAGGCAAATCTCTGTGAGTTTGAGGCCAACCTGGTCTATAAGCGCTAGTTCCAGGACAGGCTCCAAAGCTACAGAGAAACCCTGTCTCAGAAAAGAAAAATATTCATTTTACATACAAACCACACTTCCCCCTCCTTCTCCTTCTCCTTCCCCTCCATCTCCTCCTACTCCACCCCTCATCCACTCCTCAGAAAAGTAAGGCTCCCATGGGAAGTCAACAAAGTCTGTCACAGCACTTGAGGCAGGACCAAGCTCCTACTCCCCATAGCAAGGCTGAACAAGGCATCCCACCCTAGGAAATGGGCTCTAAAACGTCAGTTCCTGCACCAGGGATAAATCCTGGTCCCACTGCCAGGGGCCTCACGAAAAGACCAAGCCATACAGTTGTCACCCACATGCAGAAGACCTAGTTCAAGTCCCATGCAGGCCCCCCAATTGCTGGCCTAAAGTACATGAGTTCCCATGAGCTTGGGTCAGCTGCCTCTGGGCCCCATAATGATCTTGACACCCCTTTGCCCACACAATCCCTCCCTCTCTCTTCGACTGGACTCCTGGAACTCAGCCTGGTGCTTGGCTGTGGATCTCGGCATCTGCTTCCATCAGTTACTGGATAAAGGTTCTATGATGACAATTAGGTTAGTCGCTAATCTGATAACAGGAGAAGGCCAGTTCAAGCAATGCTCCGCTATTGTTAGGAGTCTTATCTGGGTTTATCCTAGTGGATTCCTGGGAATTTCCTTAGCAGCAGGTTTTTCCTAACCCCATAATGGCTCCTTCTATCAAGATATTGCTTTCGTTGCTCTCCTACTCTATCCCTCCATCAACTTAACTATGTTGTTCCCTCATGTTCTCATCCCCCATTCCCTTCCCCTTTACTGACCCCTGCCCCCAGTTTAACCAGGAGATCTCTTCTATTCTCCTTCCTAGTTAGAGCACTGCTGTACAATGCTGTACTTAAATTTATAAATTGCAATACATATTTAAAAGTTTGCTAAGAAAGTAGTTTTCTTGTTAAATAGTGTAATAGCAATAAAAAGAATAAAGTCAAAGTTGTTCATTGGGAACATAAAAGTATGGGTTATAGACTACTAGAATCATCTAAATCAGAACTTTGAGTATATGTTTTTGGAAATCTGCATGTTCAACAAGCTTCCTATGCTTCTGTATATAAATTATTTTGCAGAACATAATACAAAATTGCAAGATTTTAATATAGAAAATGTAATAGATCAATGCATTAATCAGCTAGTCTAAGTAATAAATTTCAGATAGTTTATGACTATCATATTCAGCGAAGTATTGAATTTTGGACTATGCAAAGAAAGAGTATTTTCAGCCAAAATGACAAGCTGGCAACTGTAACAGCCTGCATTAATTGATGGGGGCAATTCAGGATATTTAATCCTAAAAAAAAAAAATTAAAGAAAGAGCCACGCACCTCGAGTAGGATTTTTCTATAAATTCCCAAAATTTGCCTGAGTCAAGCCTACCATGGAAGTTCTAAATAGCCAGACTCTTTAATCTTTCTCTTTGTCATAGTTCCATGTTTTGAGGATTATGTCAAAACCCACATTTATCTGAGGTTATCACATCATTTCTGGACAGAATATTTCACATCTGTCCTAAATGTTCAAAGTCTTCCCAGTATTTCTTTACAAATATGATTTCTACAGACAGTTAACAATAATTCTTTGGCCATTAGATTTGTGAATAATTTATATTCCTTTGTACCCCATGGAGATCACTCATCTTTTTTTGAAATTCAAGTTCCACTTTCTCTGTGGTATGTGTGAATATATTTTCTGTGTCTTTGAGATGCACTTCTTCTCCTTCTTCAATTCCTTTTACTTTTAGGTTAGGCCTTTTCATGATGTCCTAGATTTCAGGGATATTTTGTGTTAAGAATTTGTTGGATTTAAAATTTTCTTTGACCAATGAATCTATTTCCTCTACCATATCTTCAATGCCTAAGATTCTCTCTTCCAACTCATATATTCCGCTGTTTGTTTGTGACTATAGTTCCTGATCATTTATCCAGATTTCCATTTTCATAGTTCCCTTGGTTTGTGTTTTCATCATAGCCTCTATTTCAGTTTTTAAGTCTTGAACCACTTTCTTCATCTGTTTGATTGCTTTTTCTTGGTTTTCTTTAAGGGCTTTGTTGACTCTTGCAATTTTTTGTTTCTCTTTTCTTCCACTTCTTTAAGAGAATTTTTCATTTCCTCTTTAAGGGCCTCTATCATCTACATAGAGTTATTTCTAATGACGTTTTCTTCTGCTTCATCTGTGTTGGGGTGTTCAGGTCTTGCTGTCAAACCACTAGTTTCTGGTGGTGCTGTATTGTGTTGTTGAGCATATTCCTGCCCTGTTGTCTACCCATCCATTCCTCCTATCGATACAGGTGGAGTCTGTGCTTTGGGGGATCCCCTCTTCCTCCAATTGGTATAGCTGTGGCTCCGTTGAACGCTCCTTCAGTTGCAGGCAGGGTTGAGCCTCCTCCGGTGATCACTCCTCCACTGTGTATATGGGCCCAAGGCTCTGCTCGCTCCTCTTGGAGCAGGTGGAGCGCCCAGCTCTGATGGTCTCTCCTCCAGGTGCAGGCAGTGCTGCGGCTCCAGTGATCGCTCTTCTGTTTGCAGGCAGGGCTGAAGCTCCAATGGTTGGATAGTTTCTGGAGGCCACTGCTGTCACCACGGCCCACCACAACACTGACGCTGGCTCCTGGAGCAGCCTGGGCCTGCTGCCAATTGAGGAATTTTGTATCTTAAACTTTGTAGTGTTTTATTCTCTGGCACACTGGCTTTGTTTGTATAGTCATTTGTCCTTGTCTCTGTCAAATGAAGTATTCCTGTTTGTCTTTTTCAGCCTATCTTCTTTTGAGAGAACCACCATAAACCAGGTTCTTATGCATATCTGATGAGTGAACATCTTGCCCATGGGTATTAGTAAAACCCTTTCTGATTGACTTATGGTATAATACCACTCAGCGGCAGAAGAATAGCAATTAGGGTGGTGGAGGAGATGCCAGTGACTAACAAACAAAAGGCATCGCCAGAACAAAGAGGGACCTTAAACCCACTTGGGCTTATGTCAACCCAGGGACATGCTACAAACAGCACTCCCAAATAACTCTGCATAATATAATCTTGGGAGAGGCAGGTAACACGTTAATGACCCACTAATTTGAACATCTCAATCCTTTTCTCCCAGTTCTTTCTTCCTTTCACTTTCATGGATACCTCTTAGAATCACAGAAACAGGAGACCCAGATAGGACTCTAACACAAACCTAGCAGCTCTTTCTTTCTTTCTGCTAAACACATTAGTGAAAATCAGTCACCAGTATGTTTTGGTATCACTTTAAAGAAAGGAATCAATGTACTTACCCTTGGGGTAGTTTAACCAAGAGTGAGCATAGTTTGAATTCTCTGCTTTTCTCCATGTGTTTTCCATCTGTAGCCTGTCTGTTGTATGGGTCTCGATCTGTGTCCCTATGTCTACCAGAATGCTGTCTGTGTCTGTTCCTCTCCCTCTGTCCATCCTTCACACAAGGCTTTTGCTCTTTATTTGTTGAACATCACAGATACCACCAGATGAGGAAGAACTTAGGGATACCTTTCAAAAATCTTTTACAGAGTTTAACAATGGATTAAACCAGGGACTACCAACTAACCCCAAGTGACCCAAATTAACAAACAAATACTATCAAGCAATGTTACTTTCAACATTTATACTGGATATTTGTTTTTCCTTCAATTTAATGTTTTTAGTAAATGAATATCCTAGTAGAAAAACAGAGACATTGATTTTGCTCTTTGGGTCAGGGTCACAGAAGAGTGCACATCTTAATATAAAAAGTTATGCCTTAGCTCAGGCTATAAACATGGGAAATCCAAGGCAAACAAGTTTGGTTGTTACATTATTCTCTCATTTTTATTACTTGCTCAGTCACATTCATGGCTGCTCCATGCATTATCCTCTCTCTCTTTAATTGAAAATTCATATAATATATTCCATCCACTGTTTTCCCTCCCCCATTTCATTGCCACCTCCCTACCCATTCATCTCTATGTCCTTCTTTCTCTCTCTTTAGGAAACAAGCAGGTAAATATGAAAAACTAAGAAACCAGAATGTAATACAAAACGCAGCAAAAAACTGCAAGAAACACACACAAACAAAACACATAAAAATACAAAATCATAAACTGTTATATAAAAGCAAAAGACCAGTAAGATAAAAGTGCTCAAACAAAGCAAATGATTATTCTCTTAAAGGCAGGTTAATCAAACAAGCTAAGTAAAGAGTAGGGTAGCAGTTCAAGTTTTAAATGTCCTCACGGTGTATCATTATTGTCGGGTCCAGTCTCTTAGAATGGAAGAGGTATTTTCAGAATAATGTATTCTAGAATTTCCTGCTCTCATAACTGAGACAACCTTCAGGGTAACCTTTGTCTGCTTTAAAGTTTCAAAGATTGGGGTGGTTAGAGTAAGTATTTAAAATAAATCCTAACTCCATTCCCTTCAGAAACTTACTGCCCATATCTTTGAATGCTGATGCCTCCCAGCTTATATTTCTTTTCTCCACAGGGACATTCCTAAATGCGGATAAGGATTTGAAATTTAGAGCCCAATCATACAGGATGCAAAAGTTAAAGGGTAAGATACTACATAGGCACAATTTTAGGTGACAAAAACCAGAGTTGTCTTGGTCTTCTGACTGAAATATGAATTCCCCTCCCTGAAATTCATTTAAGTAAGGTGAAAGCAATAGTTGTTTTTAATATGCTAATTAAGTTGTACTGTATACCCTATTTACTTCTGCTCTATTATATCATAATTGCTCCCAATTTCTTGATATTCACTGACTATAGACAATCTTATCTCCATAGGTATGGAGATAATTTCACAAGTAATAAGACATTTTCCTTGTTCATTAAGTCCATCCCTTTGTATTTCTAATATGAACAGTGATTTAAAACAAAAAAGACCAAAGCAATTCATATAGATAAATGAGGCCATTACATTCTTCTCTCAAAAATTACATCCCTACCACAGCTTCTCCATCGTCCACCCCTCCAAGTTCCTCCCCCACCTACTTTCTCCCCCCTTTCCCACAAAGAGCCACTCCTCCTGGTTTTCCTCAGAGAAGAGATCTCCCGGAGATATCAACAAAACATGGTATAACAAGTTATAATAAGAGTAGGTACAAACACCCATATCCACAATGGCTAAGTCAACCCTGATGGAGGTGGGTCTTGTATCTTATCTGTTGCTTTCATTGGTTAATTAATAAAGAAAACTGCTTGGCCCTAATAGGACAGAAAATTAGGTAGGCATAGTAGACAGAACAGAAGGCTGGGAGAATGAAGCTGAGTCAGGCAGTCGCCATGATTCTCCGACCCGACACAGCCACAGGTTAAGATCTTTCCTGGTCAATACCACTCTTGGGAATATACCCAAGAGATGCTCTATCATATGACAAAAGCATTTGTTCAACTATGTTCATAGCAGTATTATTTGTAATAGCCAGAACCTGGAAACAACCTAGATGCCCTTCAATCGAAGAATGGATGAAGAAAGTATGGAATATATACACACTAGAGTACTACGCTGCGGTAAAAAACAATGACTTCTCGAATTTTGCATGCAAATGGATGGAAATAGAAAACACTATCCTGAGTGAGGTATCCCAGACCCAAAAAGATGAACATGGGATGTACTCACTCATAATTGGTTTCTAGCCATAAATAGGGTTCACGGAGTCTACAATAGGTGAACCTAAAGAAGCTAAGTAAGAAGGTGAACCCAAGGAAAAACATATAGTTATCCTCTTGGCTAAGGGAAGTAGACAAAATTGCCAGAGAGAAAATTGGGATCTTGGGGGTGGGGTGGGATGGGGGTAAGGGGAGATGGGGAGAGAAAAGGTAGAAGGGAAGGAGGGGGGACTTGGGGCAATAGGAGGATCGGGATAAAGGAAGGTTGGATAGGGGAGCACGGAAGCACAATTCTTAGTTAAGGGAGCCTCCTTAAGGTTGGCAAGAGACTTGAACCTAGAGTGGCTCCCAGGAGCCCAAGCTGAGGTCCCCAGTTAGTTCCTTGGGCAGCTGAGGATAGGGAACCTGAAATGACCCTATCCTATAGCAATACTGACGAATATCTTGCATATCATCATAGAACCTTCATCTGGTGATGGATGGAGATAGAGACAGAGACCCACACTGGAGCACTGGACTGAGCTCCCAAGGTCCCAATGAGGAGCAGAAGGAGGGAGAACATGAGCAAAGAAGTCGGGACCACGAGGGGTGCACCCACCCACAGAGACAGTGGAGCTGATCTACTGGGAGCTCACCAAGGCCAGCTGGACTGTTACCGAAAAAGCATGGGATAAAACTGGACTCTCTGAACATGGCGAACAATGAGGGCTGATGAGATGCCAAGGACAATGGCACTGGGTTTTGTTCCTACTTCATGTGCTGGCTTGGTGGGAGCCTAGTCAGTTTGGATGTTCACCTTCCTAGATATGAATGGAGGGGGGAGGACCTAGGACTTACCACAGGGCAGGGAACCCTGACTGCTCTTTGGACTGGAGAGGGAGGGGGAGAGGAGTGGGGGGAGGGGGAGAAGAGTGGGAGGAGGGGGAGAAGAGTGGGAGGAGGGGGAGGGAAATGGGAGGCTGGGAGGAGGTGGAAATTTGTTTGTTTTTTTTATTCTCCTTTTATCAATAAAAAAAAACAAGATAAAAAAAAAAGATCTTCCCTGGTACCCACCTCGTGGGCTACACAGATTATTAGAAATGGGTTAGATCAATATGTAAGAGCTAGCCAATAAGAGGCTGGAACTAATGGGCCAGCCAGTGTTTAAAAGAATACAGTTTCCGTGTAATTATTTCGGGGCATAAACTAGTCAGGCAGCCGGGAGCTGGGGTGGCAAGGAAGCGGCCCGCAGCTCCCTACAACACAACCAAGTAGGAGGAAAATGGTCCCAAGAGCAGGCAAAAGAGACACAGACACCCCCATTGCCAGTGTTAGAAGTTTCACAAGAACACCAAGCTATATAACCATAACATATATACAGAGGACGCAGCTCAAGACCTATATAATCTCCTTGATTGTCCCTGAGTCTCTGTGAGCCCTTATGAGCCCTGCTAAGTTGATTCTATTGACTGTGTTCTTTTTAAAAAATATTTTATTTTTATTATTTTATTTTTTAATATTTATTTTATTATTTTTAATATTTATTTATTACATATACAATATTCTGTCTGTGTGTATGCCTGCAGGCCAGAAGAGGGCACCAAACCTCATTCCAGATGGTTGTGAGCCACCATGTGGTTGTTGGGAATTGAACTCAGGACCTTTGGAAGAGCAGGCAATGCTCTTAACCATTGAGCCATCTCTCCAGCCCCTGATTGTGTTCTTGTGATATCCTTGACCCTTCTGGCTTCTACAGTCCTTTCATCCCCTCTTCCTTGGGATTCCGAGCTCTGCTAATGTTTGGTTGTGGATCTTTGATTCTGATCATATCAGTTGCTAGATGACACCTCTCTGATAATAATTGGGCTAGGCACTGATCTATGAGTATAGCAGAATATCATTAGAAGTCATTTCATTGATTTTTGGCTAGTCCTATTTGATTCTTTCCTAAGTCTCCTTGGCTATCTAGACTCTGGTTCCCGGCCATCCTGGAAGTACCAGACATGGGTTCTCTCTCATGGTGTTGACTTCTGTTGGACCAGTCATTAGTTGGCCACGCCCATAGGTTCTGTGCCACCTTTTCACCAGCATATCTTGTCGGCAGGATAAATTGTAGGTCAAAGGTTTTGTAGCTGGATTGACATCTCCACCAATAAAACTTTGCCTGGTTATAGAAGATGGTTGGTTCAGGCTCCACATCCCCCATTACTAGGAGTCTTTACTAGTGTCACCTTCATGGATTCTAGGGAGTTTCCACTATCTAAGGTTTCCACATAGTCCCCCCCCAATGCTCCCCAATTCTAGTCATCTTTCTCCATATTCTCTCCCTCCATCCACCCCCCCCACCAATTTATCCTGGCTGTTCCCACCCCCACATGCTCCAGTATACCCAAAAAGAATCTATTCCATTTCCCCATTCCATGGAGATCCATGCATCCCCTTTGGTGTTACTTAACCTCTCTGGGTCTGTGGATTGTAGCATGATTATCCTTTACTTTATAGCTAATATCCACTTATGAGTGAGTATACACCATGTCTATCTTTCTGGGTCTGAATAACATCACTCAGGATGATTTTTTTCTAGCTCCATCCATTTGCTTGCAAATTTCAAGATGTCATTTCTTTAACAACTGAGTAATAGTCCATTGTGTTAATAAACCACATTTTATTTATCCAGTCTTTGGTGGACGGACATCTAAGTTGCTTCCAGTTCCTGGCTATTACAAATAAAGCTGCTATGAACATAGTTGGGCAAGTGTCCTTGCGGTAGGACAGATTATCTTTTGGTATATGCCCAGGAGTGGTATATAGGTGGGTCTTAAGGTAGATAGATTCCCAACTTTCTAAGACACTGCCATGTTGATTTCATAGTGGTTGTACAAGTTTGTACTCCCCCCAGCAAATGAGGAATATTTCCCTTTACTCTACATCTTCTCCAACATGAGATGTCAGTGTGTTTTTGATCTTAGTCATTCTGACAAGTATAAGAAGGAATCTCAAAATCATTTTGATTTCCATCTTTTTGATGGTTAAGCATGTTAAACATTCCTTAAAAGAGCTCCTTGGCCTTTAGAGATTCCTTTATTTAGAATTATTCTCTGTTTAGGTCTATACCCCATTTTTAAAAATTATTTGATGTGTTGGATTATTTGATTGATTTCTAATTTCTTTCCTCCCTCCCTTCCTTCCTTCCTTCCTTCCTTCCTTCCTTCCTTCCTTCCTTCCTTCCTTTCTTTCTTTTATCAAGATAGGGTTTCTCTGTACCTTTGGAGCCTGTCCTAGAACTCTGTCTGTAGACCAGGCTGGCCTCGAACTCACAGAGATCTGCCTGTCTCTGCCTCCTGGGTGCTGGGATTAAAGACATGAGCCGCCATGGCCCAGTGATTCCTAATTTCTTGAGTTCCTTTTATATTTTGGAAATAGCCCTCTGTCAGATGTAGAGTTGATGAAAATCCTTTCCAATTCTACAGGCTGCCATTTTGTCCTATTTACAATGTCCTTCCCTTAGAGAAGCTTTTCAGTTTCATGAGGTCAGATTTATTAATTGTTGATCTTAATGTCGGTGCCATTAGTGTTCTGCTCAGGAAGTTGTCTCTTGTGTCAATGAGTTCAAGGCTATTCCCCACTTTCTCTTCTATGGTTTTATATTGAGACCTTATATCCACTTGGACTTGAATTTTATTCAGGGTGATAGATATGGATCTATTTGCATTCTTCTACATGCCAACATTCAGTTATGCCAGCACCTTTTATTGAAGATTTTTTTTCATTGTATAATTTTGGCTTCCTTGTCAAAAATCAAGTGTCCATAAGTGTGTGGATTTACTTCTTGGTCTTTGATTCGGTTCCATTGATCCATGTGTCTGTTTTTATGCCAGCAACAAGCAGCTTTTATGACTATAGCTCTATAGTAGATTTTAATATCAGGGACAGTAATACCTCCAGAAATTCTTTAGTTGTTCAGAGTTATTTCAGCTATTCTAAATATTTTTTCTTCATTATGAAGTTAAGTATTATCCTTTCAAGGTCTGTAAAGAATTGTGTTGGAACTTTCATGGGTTTTGTACTGTGTCTGTAGATTGTTTATGATATCATGGCTTTTACTATGTTGGCACTACCTATCCATGAGCATGGAAGATACTTCCATCTTCTGATATCTTCTTAAATTTCTTCCTTCAAATAGTTGACATTTTTATCAGACAAGTCTTTCACTCACTTTGTTAGGGTTATCCCAAGATATTTTATATTGTTTGTGACTATTGTGAAGGGCTTTTTCTCAGTCCATTTTCCATTTTTATAGAGGAAATCTACTGCTTTTTTGAGTTAATCTTATATCCAGCCACTTTGTTGAAGGGGTTTATCAGCTGTAGGATTTCCCAGGTAGAATTTTTGGGGTCATTTATGTGTACTATCATATCATTGGCAAATAGTGATACTTTGACTTCTTCCTTTCCAAATTGTATCCCCTTGATCTCTTCAGTTGACTTATTGTTCTAGCTAGATTTTCATGTACTATATTGAATAGCTATGGAGAGAGTGGACAGTCTTGACTTGTTCCTGATTTTAGTGAAATTGCTTTGAGTTTCTCTCCATTTAATTTGATATTGACTATAGGCTTTCTGTAAATTGTTCTTATTATGTTTAGATATGTCCCTATTATCTTGAATCTCTGCAGGACTTTTATCATTTAGGGGTGTTAGATTTTGTTGAAGGCTTTTTCAGCATCTAATGAAATGATCGTGTGTTTTTTTTCTTTTAGTTTATTTATATAGTGGATTACATTCACTGCTTTTTGTATGTTGAACAAGCTCTGCATCTCTAGAATGAAGCCTAGATCATGGTCAATGATCTTTTTGATGTGTTCTTGGATTCGGTTTCAGTATTTTTGCATCTATGTTCGTAAGGGAAATTGGTCTGTAATTCCCTTTCTTTGTTGACTCTTTGTATGGCTTGGGTATCAGGGTGATTTGGCCTCATAAAATGAATTTTGCAATGCTTCTTCTGTTTCTCTTTTGTGAAATAATTTTGGAAGTTTGGGCAATAGCTTTTCCTTGAAAGTCTGGTAGAATTCAGCTCCAAAACCCTCTGACTTTGAGCTTCTTTTTGGTTGGGTCACTTTTAATGACTGCTTTTTTAAATTAGGGATTATAAATCTGTTTAAATTGTTTATCTGACCTTATTTAACATTGGTAGGTGGTATCTATTGAGAAAATTACCAATTTATTGTAGATTTTCCAATTTTGTGGAGTACAAGTTTTTAAAGTATATCCTATGATTCTTTAGATTTCCTTGGTATCTGTTACTATGTTCCTTGTTTTGTTTCTGACTTTGTTAATTTGGATATTCACTGCTTTCATTGTGTCCCATAAGTTTGGGTATGTTGTACATTCATTTTCATTGAATTCTAGGAAGTCTTTAATTTATTTCTGACTTAATCTAGTAATCATTCCCTATAGAGTCATTCAGTTTCCACGAGTTTGTAGGCTATCTATTGTTTCTGTTGTTGTTGAAATCCAGCTTTAAACTGTGGTGGTTTGGTAGGATTACTTTAGGGGGTGATTTCAATTTTTGTGTATATGTTAAAACTTGCTTTGTGACGCAATGTGGCCAATTTTAGAGAAAGCTACATGAAGTGCTGAGTATAAGGTACATTCTTTTATGTTTGCATGGAATGTTCTATAGATACTATTAAGTCAATTTGAGTCACAATATCTGTTAGCTCCCTTTTCTGTTTGTTAAATTTCTGTCTGGAAAAGCTGTCCAGTGGTGACAGTGGGATGTTGAGGTGTCTCATTATTAGTGTGTGGGGTTTAATGTGCAATTTATGGTTTAGTAATGTTTCTTTTACAAATGTGGATGCTCTTGTATTTAGAGCATAAATGTTCAGAACTGGGATTTTATCTTGATGGATTTTTGATTAATTTGCTTGAAGTCTATCTTGTTAGATATTTGGATAGCAACATCAGCTTCTTTCTTAGGTCCATTTGATTGGAAAAAACCTCTAGTACTTGCTTCTCTTATTTGGATCAACATGGGAAACCTGCCTTAAGTTTTCTTGGGCCTCTACTATGATGTATATTTTCTTCTTTCTTTCCTTGTTTTTTTTTGGGGGGGGGAAGAATTTCAAGACAGGGTTTCACTGTTTTCAGCTTGGAACTTACTCTGTAGACTAGGCAGCCCATAAACTCACACAGATTCACCTACCTCTGCCTCCCAAGTGCTGGAATTAAAGGCATGTGCCACCACCACCAGGCTATAATGTATCTTTAAGAGTTGGGTTAAGTTTTATCCTGAGAACCTATAAAGAAACTAGAATTTCACCAAAATATTGTCTGGCTTCAACTTAAGCTTTAGTGTTGTGAAAATTTGTCCAACGGATGAAAACTTAAATTACAATACCACCCTACAGCTGGCTTAGTTAGCCTCGAATATCCAGAGAAATCCTCCGAAACTATAGGCAGGGCCTCATATCCTTCAGGCTCATATGTTGAGTATTTTCTTCCTAGTATTCGGCAACTGAGATCGGAGAAAGACCGAGAGGAAAACAGAAGAGAAGATAGGTCCCAAATCATTGCCCTGGGCCAGATCTCACAGATCAAAAGATTAAGACCAGGTGTGTGTTGAGTGAAAAATCGCTCACCACTGGACAAGTGACTAACACCCACCCACACCCATCCCCGCCACTGAAATAATGCCAGACATATATAAACTCAAAACCTAGCATTTGATGGTGTATTGTCCAAATTCTTAGTATATGAGTGAACCAATTCCCAACAAGGACTGAGGATGTTGGGGGAATAGGCTGGGTGCAGCTCCCGCTTGTTCTCTGCTGAAGAAACCTGGATTGCTCGAGATGTAGCAGGTAAGAAAATTAGCTAGCTTGTTGCTACTGGGTCATTTACTAAAGCCTTACCTCTTTTCTTGGGATTCCATCATCATAATTTACAGATATAGTAGGGGTAGAAGGAACACCCTAATGATAGCATCTTCCTCCACAAGCACTCTGTCAATTGAAAGACTAAAATTTTAACCATGCATCCCTTGTTGTCCATCAATGCCCATCTCTCCTGTTGAGTGAAGATTTATTTAGTTGCCTAAAGGAAGTCTTGCATTCCACAATGACCCGAGAGTGGCCATAGCCCTAGCCTCTGGAGTACCCCTAGAAATTCTAACAAAAGTGAACTCTACTGGTTGGGGAATCCCTGGAAAAACCAAAACAGCTTACCCAATCAAACTCCACTGACAACTGGGAGTAAGTTATCTCTATGAGGTTATCAAGGGTCCTTAACTGTGATGGTCAACGTGTGCAATCCCTTAATCAGGTAAGCAGACTTTTACAGAAGCCCCCAAACTGAACATGCCCAACCTCCATTTGTTTTTTCTTGTAATTTGTGACAGAAAAACAAGACCTTGCCTTTGGGATGTTGATTTAAAGCTTAGGGATCAGAACTGGGCCTGTAGCACATATTTCAGAGAAATGTATTGTAGCATCAGGGTGCCTTTTTTGTCTAAGGGTTGTGGCAGCCACAGTAATGCTATTCTAAAAAGGAGCTCCTTTGTCTGAGAGCCGTGGAGGACATGCATGGCACAGCTAGTCTAGAAGTTTCTAAGTACTCATTGTGGAAATCATTAGAGGCTCTTGTACCCTCATTATGTATAGGACAAGCTATAATTAGATGAGCATGGATGGTTAACTTGCCTCTTAGGGCCACTTTCATTGTGCCTCATAGGTTTGGGTATGTTATGCCTTCATTTTCATTCAATTATAGTAAATTTTTAACTTATTTCTTAATTTCTATTTTGACCCAGTTTTTAGTCATAAGTTGTTTAGTTTCCATGAGTTTATAAGCTTTCTCTTGTTTCTTTTTTGATATTATCTAGTTTTAAACCCCATGGTGGTCATATAGGGTGCAGAAATATTGTTTCAATTTTCTTGCATCTGTTGAGAATTTGTGTCTGTTGAGACTTGTATGTGGTCAGTTTTGGAGAAAGTTCCATGAGGTGCTGACAAGAAGGTATGCTATGTTTAGGTGAAATGTTCTATAAATAATGACTAGGTCCATTTGATTTATGTTGTTATTTAACTACAGCAATTTTGGGCATTTTTATTTGAATGACCTGTCTTTTGGTGAGAGTAGGGTAGTGACGTCTCCCACTATCACTGTGTGAAGCTCAAGTTGTGATTTTAGCTGCAGTAGTGTTTCTTCTATGAATTGAGGTTCCCTAAGCTTGGCACATAAATGCTTAGGATTCCAATATCCTCTTGATAGAATTTTTGTTTGACGAAGTAAGTAGTGTCCTTTGCCATATTTTCTGATTAATTTTGTTTTGAAGTCTATTTTGTTACATATTAAAATAGCTACACTAGCTTTCTTTTGGGGTACATATGCTTGGAAAATCTTTTTTTCCAGCATTTTACTCTGAGCTGATGGCTATGCTTGATGTTGAGGAGTGTTCTTGTATGCAGCAGAAAGATGGATCCTGTTTTCTAATTCTGTCTGTGTTTTTTATTGGTGATTGAGACCACTGACATTGCAAGTTCTCAATAAGCAGTGATTGTTGAGTCCTGTGATTTTGGTGTTTTGGTGCTGGGATTTTCCTCCTTTGATTTGCTGGTCTGGACTCATTTAGTCCTTGTGTTTTCTTGGGTGTGCTTAACCTCTTCATATTGAAGTTTTCCTTGAAATATGTTTTGTAGAGATGTATTTATAAATAAATAATGCTAAATTTCATTTTATCATTGAATATTTTTCTTTCTACATGTATTATGATTGGAGATAGGAACTACAGATTAGAAAGAATATGTGGTGTTCGTCTTTCTGGATCTAGATTACCCCGCTCAATATAACATTTTCTAGTTCTAGCCATTTACCAACAATTTGCATGATTTTCTTTATCCATTCATCAGTTGGAGGACATTCAAACATTTTTAACTTCCTAGCTCTTATCAATACAGCAGCAATGAACATGGCTGAGCAAGTATTATGAAGTAAGGTTTGAGTCCTTTAGAAATACGCAAGCAAGTGGTATAGCTTGGTCACATTGTCAACTTAGTTTCAGCTTTTTGAGAATCTGCCTTACCAATTTCCAGAGATGATACATCAATTTGCAAACCCACCAACACCTCACCAACATTTGTTGTTAGTTGTTTTTTATGTTTTATTTTTTATTGTTTTTACTGTAGCTCTTTAGACTGGGATGAGATGAAATCTCAAAGTACAATTTTATGTAGTTATGGGCTGAATAAAACGTCAGTGTATATAGTATTCATTTCATTTGCTTGTCCCAACAAGATCTCTTTGTGCAGTCTGAGCTCACCTCAAACTCATGATCCCCTTGCCTTGTCCTCTCTGTTCAGAAATTGCAAGAATGTGCCAGTATGTCTAGACTATATATGGTATTCTTAATTGAGCTTTAAATTGTGTTAAGGCTTAGGACTCATTATTCTTGTCCCTTTATGCCTGTACAGTTGCTTTTGAGAAATATCTCATTCATTTAAAGGGGATACTTTTAAGTGTAACCAGGGTTTTTCTTTAGAGATTTAGAACATTTGACTTCTATATGCTATTGAGAAAATTCTTTCTAGTCGCAATTTTGATAGTTTTGCAAGACTCCTTTACATTTATGTCAATATCTTTCCTGAGATTAGAAAAATTCTGTTACTATTTCATTGAATTTTTTTCTGCCATTAGCTCTTCTCCACACATTTGCAGCAGCTTCCTTCCTCCTCCTTGTTTTATAGTCACAAGGCCCCTTTTTTTCCATTATGTGTTTTTTGCTCCACTGTGATCTGTTATCTGATCTCAGGCCCATGGAGGAGCATGCGACAAAAATCTAGCACAATATAAATGAACTTTCACTGACAATTTTGGCAGTAGCTCAAACGTCCAAAATGCCAACAAAAATATGAGTAATAAAGGTTTCTGTTAGTAATGTTTCAGGTAGAAATGAGGACTCCCATTTGAAATGTACGAAAGCTACCATCCTTAGATTATAGTAAAGAATTCAGAAGCATTTAGCATACATCATCAGTCACTTTCAGTGCTGAGCTAAAAGGTGATGGACTAACTTACTTTTCAGAGGAATGTCCACCATAGCACAAAATTCAGACTCTAACATGGATATTATTCACTGCTTTCTGTCAAATTTATAGACAGAAGCAGTAGTATAAAGTGAAAGAGAAAGATTTGAAAATATTGATTCCTTGGATTTCCCACAGGGCAGGGAACCCTGATTGCTCTTTGGGCTGACGAGGGAGGGGGACTTGATGGGGGGAGGGGGAGGGAAATGGGAGGCGGTGGCGGGGAGGAGGCAGAAATCTTTAATAAATAAATAAATAAAAAGAAAAAAATAAAATAAAAAAAGAAATTTGATTTTAAAAAGAGCATGTAAAAATATGGCCAAGAAAAGATGTACTTTTACTATACTTCAAAATTTCAAAATCCATCCTTTCCATTGTGCCTCTCTGCTTCCTGTTCTTGAAGGGAAAACCAACCTCTCGGCTGCTACTCCTGCACCATGTCAACCTGTCTGCTGCCATGAAAGTGGGTGATATTCCTCTGGAACCATAACCCCTAAATAAACCATTTCTTGTATAAGTTACATTGGTCATTGGTGTCCTATCACACCAAGAGAAAAGTAAGCCATGCAGAAGTTGGTACTAGGAGGGGAGTCTTGCTCTGAGAGCATTCTTCCCTTTATCCCAATGCAGATTTGTCCTTTTCTTAAGCTAATCTCTTTATCTCTTTCAGAACCAGCTTGGTTCCAAAAGTAAATTTTCTGGTGCTCTTTTTCTCTTGAAAGTATACATTTTGCATTCATTTTTGGCCCACTTGCTCTTTTCATTTTAAACTTGCATAATGATTACTAATAACCACACAACAGAGTCAATATTCGGCTGTCTTCAAAAAAAATCTCCTCCATCAAACAAGTTAATCCATTTCTTCTTAATTAAACTTCAGACAAATTCTTACGACAAAGGCAAAAAAAATCTACATTCTTCCCCAAAATATCACAAGAACGGCCTCTAGCCCCATTGCTGTTGAAGTCCTTGCTTCTCTCCAAAGTCTCTTGAGATGGGCTTCCATAGCCACATAGCTCTCAGCACCTTCTTCCAGGTCCTACTAGGATGGCCCTTCAAGGCCTGCTTACAGCATTTAACCACTTTTCTAGTCCAAAGTCCCAAAGTCTTCCATATTCCTCAAAGAAAAAAAAAACCCACACACCAAAAAAAAAAAAAAGGTCAGGTCTGTCATAACAATGGTCAACTTCCTGGTAAGGAAAAATTCTATAAGAAGTAGTAGAGTGACATTTTGAATTAAGACTCACTAAAGTGAAATCTTTGCCTTTGCTGGAGCCAGTGGTACTGGTCAGCTGAGGCTAAGGAATAAGCTGTGATTAAGAAGAAACCTGCGTCAAAACTGTTTGCTAGACTTTGTTGACTCCCCATGGGAAGCCTTACCCTCTTGAGGACTGGATGGAGGGTGAGGTGGGGGGGGGGGAAGGTGGAGGGAGCAGGAGTTAAAAAGAGAGTGGGAACTGGGATTGGTATGTAAAATTTCAATTAATAATAAAAAAACAAGAAAGGAAAAAAAAAAGAAACCAACATCACTTCTGGAAGTATTTTTCTCGGGGTCAGCCCACAGAAGCTGTGCTCCAGAGAGACCTGAGGCTGCATCTCATCCTGGCAAACAAAAACTTTCCCAAGTGGTTTTGAAGGCAGGAAGAGCTCATGGATGGCAGCTCAGGCTCAGCACTGTGAGGGGCCGGGAGAGGCTACTTTTGGAATGTGCAGCCTCACTTGAAGTAGAAGCTCCAGGATTGAAGAGATCATGGAGAGAAGTTGAGACTTGGCCCCAAAGGCAGAGCAGTACCTGCAGGAAGGCCTCGAGAGGGCAGGAAACCTTGAGAAACCATTGTTTGAAGGTGAACATGAAGCCGGAAACATGTTGGAAACCAAAGATGTTAGAGGTGCCAGAGCTGTGGAATATCTGCCAAGGAGAGCTACACACAGGGAGTGGACCCAGAAAAAAGAAGAAAATGTGTTGAGGTAGCATAGCAGGAAGCACAGAGGTGTCTAAGTCCTTTGACATCAGACATGGAGTTAGAGGATTTGGGGTTTATCCTGATGGGATTTGATCATGCTTTGATACAATATATCCTCTCTATGGTTGATTTCTCCCTTTTGGAACAGTATGGATATTAGAAGTGTGTAATTTGGTTTATTTTATAGGAGGTTACAGTTGTGGTTCCTAGGCATCATAGCTGGGTAGGACTATTGGTCGTTTTCTTCCTTGGAATCTTGCATGGCACTTCTTGGTACCATGAAAGCTAGTGGAGGCTTTCAAGTCAAGTCAAGTCGAGCCTCCGGGTCCCCTGTCCCAAGTGCATGGTGTCTTCAACAATAGGGACTTATGGTCCACCTCTGGGAGGTAAACAAGGGCAGGAGCAATAGCCTATAATGTCAGGAGGGAGCCTTGGACTCCCCTGACCAACAACTGGATAGGAGGCTTCTCTTGCCTGGTATTGGGGCTTTTGTTGATAGTTTGTGGCTCTTAGAAGAAACACTGTCAACTTAGTGGGGAAATTTTCATTTAAACTATAAATGTATGTGTATACATATAGACTTACATGTATTACGTGTAATTTGAGGTAATTACCATTGCAACCATTTGTACTCAAAGTTATAATAGAAATGGGCACACTAATATTTTTTCAAGATAGGGTTTCTCTGTTTAACAGCTCTGGCTGTCCTGTAGTTTACTCTGTAGATCAGGCTGCTCTAGAACTCGCAGAGATCCACCTATCTCTGCCTCCCAAGTGCTGGGATTAAAGGCGTGAGTCATCACCACCCAGCATGGGAACGCTAATTTCTAAAGTTTTTTCTTTCATGTTATTGCTAATTGAATTGCTATTGCTCTTGTCTTCTACTCTATTAGCATTAGGGATTGGCTTATTGTGTTGGCTAGGATGAATTCTTTTTTAACTTCTCATTTGTTTATTCTTCTAATGAAGTTTATCCTTTTCCTATAGTCTTGTAATTGAGACTGTGTTGCTGCTTTTGTGTATAGTATTGTTTTGAGTATTTTCTGCAGTAGTGGCTTTGTAGTTCCAAACTGTCTTAGTATATGTTTGCCTTGAGACATTCTTATTTCACCAAGTCATTTTAAACCATAGTTTTGGTGCAGATACTAATCTTGGTTGGCAATTATTTATATATAAGACTTGAAATACACAATTTCATGGTTTCCTGGCTCTGATGAGAGAGCTAACATTATTCTGATAGCTTCACCTTTTGTGAATGAGTTGATATTTTCCCTTACAGCTTTTTATTTTTTATATTCAAATATGATTACATCACTTCCTCTCTTCCCTTTCCATCCTCCATTCCCTTCCACATCCCCTCCCTCCAACTTCTCTAATGGTTCCCTCACTCGCAAATTAATAGCTTCTTTTGCTTTGATTATTGTTACATACATATGTATATGTGTATATATAGGCACAAATATATAAATACCACCTATGAAATCTGTTTTTGTTATTTATATCAGGAGATTCATGCCTTAAGAGGGGCTAATTCTCCCTCTCTAAACAGTTATAAGTTACCTGTACTTTTTTTGTCTAGGGGTGGAACCCCTTGAGCTCCCCTCACTCTGTTCCAAGTTAGCATGGCTATTGTTTATGTATCTTAGAAGATAATCCAGTACCTCTCTTAGAAATTTTAATATTTTCTTTACTTTGTATTTTTGACATCTGGACTATATGTTTATTTTCAGTTCTTTTGGTTTCCATATTAAGATTTTATTGCCATTTGTGTTAGATGTTCATTTCCTTCTCAAGATTTGGGGTCTATTAGACAATAATTTCATTAAACAAATGAGCTATGCCTTTAGTTTTTATCAATGCCTTCTTCTACCCCTTAGGTCTCTGGATTGTGTCACAAAGTTCTTGAACATTATAGTCATGTTAACTTATTTTTTCTTTAGTGATGTCTGAAGGTAAATGAACTTTTACCTTATCCTTTATCTGTTACATTTATTCCTCTGCTTGATATTTTCTGTTAGTGAGGATTTTATTGTAATTTTAATGAATTTTTAATTAAAATATAATTATGTCATTTCTTCTTTTATTCCTTTCCTCTTTTCACTCCTTCCCATGGAGCCCCTCCACCATTCCCATTCTAAATCATGACCTCTTTTTTTCTGTTATTTTTACACATATATACACAATGTTTATATAAAAGCCTCAATATACAACTACAACCATGTCAGTTCATTTAGTGTTACTTGTGATTTAGTGTGATTTTAGGGCTGACCATTTGGTATTCAACAACCATTTATGGCCTCATCCCTGCAGAGAACTATTTCTTATGTGCTCAGCATTCCTTAATTGCCTGTAGTTCTTTGTTTATGGAGGGGGCCTCATGAGATTACCACTTCCATGTTAGCATGCCTTTTGGTGCTGTAGTATTTCAGGTCTTGTTTCGATAGCCAAACTGTGTTTCTATTTTATTGATTGATGGGGGAGAGTCTTCTGTTTTGTGTTAATTTCTTTGGTTAAATGAAGAAACTGCTTGGCCTTTGATAGGACAGAAAATTAGGTAGGCGGAGTAAACAGAACAGAATGCTAGGAGAAAGAAGCTGATTCAGGCAGTCGCCATAGCTCTCCTCTCTGAGATGGACACAGGTTAGAATCTTTCCAGTGAGCCACGACCTCGTGGTGCTACACACATTAATAGAAATGGGTTAAGCAAGATGTGAGAGTTAGCCAGTAAGAGGCCAGGGCTTATGGGCCAAGCAGTGTTTTAAAAAATACAATTTGTGGGGCTGGAGAGATGGCTCATCGGTTAAGAGCATTGCGTGTTCTTCCAAAGGACCCGAGTTCAATTCCCAGCAACCACATGGTGGCTCACAACCATCTGTAATGAGGTCTGCTGTCCTCTTCTAGCAGGCATATATGCAAACTGAATATTGTATCCATAATAAATAAATAAATATTTGAAAAAAAAATACAATTTGTGTGTTATTATTTCCGGGGCAAAGCTAGCCGTGTGAAGCTGGGCGGGAACGCAGCCCGCAGCTCCTACAACAATTGATTAGCTCTTTCATTCAAGAATTTTATTCAGTTCTTATTGAGAATCTTGAGTTCTTTGAATTTTTATCTGTTTTAATTTCTCCTCCATATTTCTGGCTTTTACATCTATTTGGCAAATTATCTACCCAAACCAAGTAAAGACAGAACAAAAACCCAAAACTAGCACAGCTAGACCACTGGAATAAAGTGTAAGACCCAAATATGAGTACTCATAACTACAGCCATCATATTTGACAAAGAGGCAAAGACCATACACTTAAGAAAGATCATTTCTTCAGGGGCTCGGGGAACTGAATATCCACATAGAAAAGAATGAAATTAGACCCACATCTATGGTCTTATACAAAAATTAGATCCAAGTGGAGCACAGACCTCAACTTCATGCATGAAACACAAACTCAATGTATAGCAACAATCAACTGAGTGAAGAAGAATCCAATAGAATGGGAGAGAATCTTTTCCCAGTTATAGATCTGGCAGAGGATTAACATCCAGAAAAGAAAAAAAAAATCCTGGGGTCTCCTTGTTGATATCTACCTGTGCACTGCATGGAAGCAAAGACTCTTGGAATTGCAACACCCAGGGAACCTGTCTTATCTGTCAGTGCAAGGAAAATTAAGGACAATGTAGCTGATTGGCATAACTTAATCCTGAAGTGGGAAAGCCTCAATGACGCTGGTTTTACCACTGCGAGCAATATTGCCAACTTGAAAGTCAGCTTATTGGGGCTGGAGAGATGGCTCAGAGGTTAAGAGCATTGCCTGCTCTTCCAAAGGTCCTGAGTTCAATTCCCAGCAACCACATGGTGGCTCACGACCATCTGTAATGGGGTCTGGTGCCCTCTTCTGGCCTGCAGGCATACACACAGACAGAAAATTATATAAATAATAAATAAATATTTTTTAAAAAAGAAAGTCAGCTTATTGAGCAAAGAGAAGGTTGAATTAGAGAGCAGCAGCCCAGCTTCCAGTGAAAAGGGAGAGAAGACAAATCTGGAATATGATAAGGAATTTGAAGCGCTATGTGAGGAGCTGCAGGTCACCTTGGATGGCTTGACTAAAATACAAATGAAAATGGAAAAGCTGTCTTCAACCACCAAGGGAATTTGTGAACTAGAAAATTACCATTACAGGGAAGAAAGTAACCGGCCCCTTGTTTCACACATGGCCCAAGGCCTTCTTTTACGAGGTCTCCCACCGGCTCTCCAGTGCATACAAGAAGGAGCTCCTCCTGAAGCACACCATTGGTGCTGAGCTGGCCCACACAAGAATCTTTCTTGGTAAGACTGGTGCTACACAGATTACTAAATATGGGTTAACCAAGATATGAGAGTTAGCCAAGAAGAAGATAGATACAATGGGCCAGGCATTGTTTAAATGAATACAGTTTGTGTGTTGTTATTTTGGGGCATAAGCTAGCCAGGCAGCCAGGAGCCAGGTGGTAGGAACGCAGCCCGAAGCTCCTACTACACATATCCTCAGATGTGAGGACCGCAACCTCATCCTGACCTACCTGTCCATGTGGCTCCACCAGCCATACATAGAGAGCGACAGCAAGCTGCGGCTGGAGAGCATGCTCCTGGAAACAGGGCACCGGGCCCTGTAACTTGCCAGTCAGCTTACCTGTTACCACAGCCTCAGGGTTCCAGACCACTGGCTGGAGAGTCACTTGGGTGGGAACTGTTGGGCCCGAGGGCCAGTCACTGCAGCCTCTCCAGACACAAAAGCACTTATGCAGCTGTCCTCCCCTCTGCCCTGTCCCAGATCATCATGTGACCACCACGGGGTGAAATAAATAAGAAGAGTGGCTGAGGGCCTCATTTTGTAAACTGAGTATACTTACATATTACACCTCTATAGAAAAAAAATCCCTCAAGACACAGAGTCAAGGAAATAAATGTTCTAATTAGAAATAGGCTAGATATCAAAAAAGAGTTCTCAGTTTGAGAAATAAAAAGAACTAAGAAATAGATCAAAGTGTTCATCATAATTAGCGATCAGGGAACTGCAAATTAAAGCAACTCTGAGATTTCCTCTCACCCTAGTAGAATGACTAAGATCAACAAAACAACTGACAACATCCTGCAGAGCTTGTCCAGGAAGAGGAAATGCTCACTGTTGGTGGGAATGCAAATTGCTACAGGCACTCAAGAAATCTATGAAGAATTCTCCAAAGATAAGCAATCAAAAAATAATCTACCATAAAACCCAGCTATACCAGTCCCTGGCATATGCCCAAAGGAGTGGACAGCTTACTCAACAGACACTTACTCAGCCATATTCATTGCTGCATTATTCACAATAGCCAGGGAATGGAAACAACTTAAGCGTCTGCCAACAGATGAATGAATAATAAAAATGCTGTGCATATACACAGCATACTACTACTCAACACAACATACTACTACTCTTTACTCTGCAAAGAAATATAAAATTTTTGCAGGTAAATGGATGGACCTAGAGACCAGAAAGCCTCATGTTATCTTTCGTCTGCAGTTTCTTGCTCCATATCTGATGTGGGAGTGCCATATATCAATCTGTTGCTTTCATTGGTTAATTAATAAAGAAACTGCTTTAGGTTAGAACATAGGTGGGTGGAGTAAACAGAACAGAATGCTGGAAGAAAGAAGAAGTGAGGCAGACGCCATGCCTCTCCTCTCCAGGGCAGACGCGATGGAGCAAGCCGCCAGGTCAGACATGCTGAATCTTTCTTGGTAAGACTGGTGCTACACAGATTACTAAATATGGGTTAACCAAGATATGAGAGTTAGCCAAGAAGAAGATAGATACAATGGGCCAGGCATTGTTTAAATGAATACAGTTTGTGTGTTGTTATTTTGGGGCATAAGCTAGCCAGGCAGCCAGGAGCCAGGTGGTAGGAACGCAGCCCGAAGCTCCTACTACACATATCCTCAGATGTGAGTACACAACATGGAGTAACCATAGAAACCAGGTATGTATAAAGGGACCATAGAGGGATGTAGGGAGAGGAATAGCAGGATACAGATTACATGAAGTGGTAGGAAACAGAACAACGGTGAGGGCCTCCAACTGGGGAGATGGTGGGGAGGTCAATAAAGAAAAAGGAGGAACAAGAGACAAATAACACCAAGGTTGTTTGATAAAGTGTCAAGGAGTCACTATTTTAGATTTACATAAAATTATACACTCTGCATATAAGTATATGTATGCATATATATACACATACATGCATATTAAAGGAAGTTATTGTACTTAAGCTGGTCATGCTCTTTAGAAGAACCATAGGTGAACAAAAACGCTGGTATCAAACATGAGACTCCTCCCTTGAATAAACTGGTAAGATAGTCCATGTGACTCCCTTTTGCCTCTCAGGAGTTTAGAGTAAGCCCCTTTTACTGAAGAAATCAGACACATAGAACACAGGACTTGGATGATTCAAACTGGATCTGACCTGAAAGCCTCTTCCCTGCTGTCTAAGTTCAATGGTTCCAGAAAATGCTGTGCAAGATGCCAAAAGGGAAGCAGTTAGAAAGTCCTACTCTGGCCAGGAAATGGCGACGCAGGCCTTTAATCCTAGTACTCGTGAGGCAGAGGCAGGCGAATCTCTGTGAGTTTGAGGCCAGCCTGGTCTACAAGAGCTAGTTTCAGGACAGGCTCCAAAGCTACAGTGAAACCCTGTCTCAAAAAATAAGAAAGAAAGAAAGAAAGAAAGAAAGAAAGAAAGAAAGAAAGAAAGAAAGAAAGAAAGAAAGAAAGAAAGAGGAAGGGAAGGGAAGGGAAGGGAAGGGAAGGGAAGGGAAGGGAAGGGAAGGGAAGGGAAGGGAAGGGAAGGGAAGGGAAGGGAAGGGAAGGGAAGGGAAGGGAAGGGAAGGGAAGGAAAATCCTACCCTGATACAACACCTATGAACTATGACAATCACCCAGCATGGCAACATTGTGGGATAACCATGTTGAGATTTGGGGGCTGGCGATCCAAAGATAGTTCAACAAGAACGCATTGCTACACGGCAAGCTATGCATAAAGGTATAAGAAGTAGCACTATGTGTAGGTAGCAATCGGCTGTCTAATTGGACTTAAGGTCCATTCAATAGGAAGAAAATCATGCCCGGTACTGGAAATCTGGCCAGCTTCCTGGGATTAGTGAGATCACGGACTTGAGAAAAGAATCTATTACCACCACTCTAGTAGACTAGCATAATTCCTTACTACATTCCAATCCTTATAGCCACAGACCCGTATAGCTACCACTCATCAATGAAGCCTCTCTTTACTGCAATTGGAGACATCCCAGAAAACAATTGGACACAATGCACTAATCAGTGGATTAGTAGGGAACCCAGCCCCAACAGAAGCATCTACATCACAACTCCTGCATCTATGGCTCAGGGAATTCTGAGTTAGAGATAGGTGGAAAGACTAGAAGAACCATAGTTCCTGTCTTGAAATAATGGCTTTGGTCTGCTAGTACCATGCTCCTTTGTTTTCACTCACTTAGGTAGTGGCATGGGCACAATCCTCCCCCTATTCTAAGAAAATCACAGTGAGTCTCAGTATTGGGTCCCTGTTCTTGGCCTGCACTTCCAGTATCGTCACAGCAGGCAGCATTACTCCAGCCATCTCTCTATCTCCAACCACAGTGCTCCCAGCTCCCGGCCACATCTCTGTAGCCTTCTCGATCTTTTTTATTTTCCCCTTTCTACTGTTATTGTTGTTGTCGCCTAGTGTACAGAATGCACCCAATTTAGCATTTATTCCAACAAATGAACGTTTATTTAAAAGGATTTATAAAATCATAACACTTACTTTAAAAAGACAGAGGCATCTTTGATGTTTGGAATACATATTATTGTGACTCAAAGTCAAAAGTTAAAAAAAAGAAACGAAAATTGATAAATATCTCCCTTTTCTCCCAGCCAGGGATAAAGACCTGGAGCTATATCTTTTTAGTCAGTCAGCCCTGATTTTATTCCATAGGTCTAAGAGTAACATGACTAGGAGGCTTAGCTTTGATAAAGACGTCAGCTGTGGGGCTTGAAGTGCTTAGTGCCCTTGGTTGGGGGAGAAAGGTCACCTACACAACCCACAGGAAAAGAATGACCAATAACTTCCTTAACCGAGGCTACCTTAGAGAAGACAGACTCAAAGGGAGGGAAGAATGGAAAACAAAGTCATACCCACTTACATGTATAAAATGATTGGCATTCATATAATACCATATTCACTTTTATCCTCCCAGGGATACAGTGATGGTAATTGAGCAGGTATTACAGTGATGTTTTTTAAACAAAATACAAAGCTAAAGTCAGCTCCTGGATTCTCAATCCAAGACAATTCCTATACCATAGCCATCAGACCTCCTATTTTCAGCAGTGAACAGGGTGAGGCTTGTAGCATGGGTCTGACTCCCTAATTTCACTGCAGTGAATGCCTACTGATTTGCAAAGAACAAAAAAAAGTATAGAGGGAAAGACCTACAGATCTTGGGATCTCCAGATGCCTAGTCTGGTATGTAAAAACTTGAGTATACTTGGAAGACTTGGATGGAACCATGGCAAAACACAGAGCCTCACACATTACTATAAGAAAGAACACCTGTCTAAGTTACTCCTGAGCTCTAATGGTGAGCTAAATACTGGGGAGATACACAGATTCAGCCCATTGGGAAGTCCGGCAAAAATAAAGTAGTTGTCCTTTCAGAACCTAAGGCAAAAAGAGAGGGAAGGACATCATTGAGGCCTTTTCTTAAAGTAAGACATGGACCTCCTCCAGTCCATACACCCTGCAGCCCAATAGGCTCCAGTCCTTGGGAGCAAGAGAAAGAGTCCATCAGGGCCTTTACCCCTCAGTCACCTCCAAACCAGCACAGTAGTTGAGATGTGAGAGGGAGAGAAGGGGTCATGAGACCCAGTCATTAGCACCCAAACCACAGCTGTTCTTGAACCTGATATCCCAAGAGCAGAAAGAAAGAAGAGCAAAGAGAGAGAGAGAGGTGTTCTTCTTCCAGAAAATTAAATAGAAGACTCAAGAGGAGAAGGAAGGGTATTTTTAGAAAATCAGGACATCTATCACTCTGGCCAAGGGGAGGGTTATGATCAACAGAGGTCCTAGCCCTTCACCTTCTCTTCATTCATCTTGCTTCCGTTTTGGCTTTTTGGGGTTCCGTGACCGACTCTTGGCTTTGCAAAGAGGACATATAGGTGCATTTCGATGAATCTGTTGATGACATGACAAGCAGGCCTGAAGGGGGTAGACAGAATAAATAAAGTTAGTGTAGTCAGATTATTCTAAGCAATGGTTCAGACTGCAGCTACTCAGGGGCCCAGAAAATAATTACAATTTTCCATTTGGAAGGAACAGTTATCAGTAAGATTCAGGTAGGTACCAGTGTTCTTGGAGACCACAGAACATAGGAGCGAAAGATATAACATAGAGAGAGGTGTCTAAAACCTGCATGTAAAACTTGGAAATAAAATAAGAACTATATATCTATGCAGCAATATATCAGAACATTATCTCTAACCAGCTCTCCCATGTACTATCGATTTGTCTTGGACAAGATGAATTAGCAAGCATTTTTCTATAGTGACCAAGGTAGTGAATATTTAGACTTTAAAGGGTATTTTTAATTAAAATTGGGTTGTGTGTGTGTGTGTGTGTGTGTGAGTGAGAGAGAGAGAGAGAGAGAGAGAGAGAGAGAGAGAGACGAAATGAAGAGATGTGTGTGCATGTACCACAGAACATGTGTGGAGGTCTGAGGACAACTTTGCAGTTCTCTCCTAGAACAGCTTTTGGGAATTGGTTCTTTCCTTCTACCATGGGATGCTGGGATCAAACTCAGATCATAACATTCACATGGTAAGTGTTTCTACATCCTGAGTCATGGGGTGGCCCACAAATATATTAGACTTTTCACATTAAGTGGTTTGTTGCAATTATTCAACTCTGTTAAGATCTAACACACAAGCTGGACGTAGTGGCGCACGCCTTTAATCCCAGCACTCAGGAGGCTGAGGCAGGTGGATCTCTGTGTTCCAAGTCAGCTTGGTCTATAGAGTGAATTGCAGGACAGACAGAGCTATGCAGAGAAACCCTGTCTCAAACCAAACCAAAAAAAAATACAACACACAAATGACCTGGCATGTGTGTGCACCAGTAAATTGCCAATGAAAGCATATAACCAGGCAGACTCTACCTGTAGGCTATGGTCTACTGGGAAGCCACTCTAGTAAAACGTCTGCTTGACTAGTTACTATTGACCCAATTCTGTGATGCTTCACTGGAAACTCATAAACAGTTTTGGCCTAGTAGAAATGCAAATTAATTCTAGTGGGAAGGAAAGGTAATCCTAAAGGTATTACATTTATGTCTCTAGAAGACATAAAACTTCCAAATTTATTTCAGTGTTCTTTCCAACCATGTAAACATCTGTTCGCCAAATGCACTAAGAACCTGCCTTGTGATCCTACTGAATCCCTCACTAATGAGATATGTTCACTATGTATTTGTATAAGGATTTCCTTTCTAACCTTTAGAAATTTCTATTTTACTAGGGCCTGCCAGGCTTCTTGTATTCTAATCTCTCTGGGGATTTGCAGCAACATGGATTTAACATAGCATCCCATCCTCTGTGTACCAATCAAACATTGTTTAAGTAAGATCTAAAATAAATCAGACCACAACCTCAAGCGGCATCTCGTCAGCCTCCCATTGCAGGACACTTTGCTTCCTCTGTGGTCCAGTCTAGCTTACCCACCTTCATAGGCGGAGGCTGCTGTCTGAAGGTGGCTGTCTGCCGTGTGTCCTGCTTCCTAGCCACTTGGAGCTGTTGGGCAGCAGCAGCTGCAGCAGCGAGGGATTCAGGTATGGGAGGTTCTTGAGGCTCTGTCTGCCATTCCGCTTTCTGCTTCTCAAAGTAACTTTGGGGATGAAAAGACACTGGCTGGATCACTCTGAAAGCAAGAAGAACCTTGCCCCTCTATGCTAAGGAACCAAAAATTGTACTAGGATCTTCTCTAGAATGGCACTACCCTCCCTATAGCACATGGGTCCTTCCCCCTAGTACTAGGCACATGATCAGTAGGAAAGTAGACACTTTTCTTCTTAACTCTGATAGATGCAGATGATCAAGAAATCTTAGGGCTAGCAAGATATTTAGACCCGTTGTCTATTTGATGGTCACTTGCAATGTTCAGACCAAGCATTCCCAAGCCTAGATTTATATCCTTCTAGGAATAGGAAGCTCACTGCTTCTACAGGAATCCAGTTGTAACTTCAGGATATACTCCCTCCTATTGGGCTGAACTCTGTCTTTAAAATGAGCCTAGTTTTTAACTCTGGGTCTTGAGATTAAAGAACAGGCCATATCCTGGAAAAAAATGGAAGCACATCCTTTTTGTATACTCCTCTAGACCTTAACTTGGAAAGTGACATTTTAAAATTCATAGGTAAGTTATTTTAAATGTTATATTAAATTTATTTATTTGTGCATGTGTATGTACAGGCACATGATGCTATCATGTCATAGGACACAAGTCATAGGACAGCCTGCAGGCGTTCATCCTTTCCTTTCACCGCATGGGTCCCAGGAATTGAACTCAGGTCCCCAGGGCTGGTGGAAAGTCATTTTACTCCCTGAGCTATCATGCCAGAGCATAGGTAAAATTCTTACATTGTCAAAAATTGCACAAAGCATTTCTAAAGAGTCACCCATTAAACTTCATCTCCTCATTGCTCTTTATGTCAGCAGAGACTTGAAGAAGATCATGCAAAGAATTAGTCACCGGCAGGCCTAAGAATAGGACTAGACTATGTACTCGGCCTTTCGGGCCATGTAAATATCCATGTCCATCTGTGTCGCCTCCCCCCTCTCCCCTCCCTTCTGTTACATTGTGTTATTTTGGGGTCAGAGGGCAGGCAGCTTACTCCAAGGAGAGTTTCTCTTCCTCTTCACACAAGTCAGGAAGCCTCTGCAATCCCAATGTCATGCGCAGGGCATCCACATGCTCCTTCAGCGGCTTATACTCATCATGAAGCCTCCGGGTGGACTCTAGCAACTTGTTTAAGTCATTTTCAGACTGTTTAATGGTGTTTTCCATCTGGAAAATAGAGCAGGGTAGAAACAGAACAGATCCCAAAGTTCTCAAAGACGTTTTAGAACTGAACACATAATAGCACAGACTCCAGAGGGAGAACAATCTATGTTCAAGTTTACTATGTCTTTTCTGCATGGCGGATCACGCCTCGGTTTCTTCATCACTATGATAGTGAAAGTTTAATAGTGCACACCCCATGCAGTCTTAGTAAAGGTCCGATGATTGAATTCATGTGGACGGAGTAACAGCTCATAAACTCGTGGTCAAATTACTCAAATTACTAACACCTCCACGCTGCAGTTGCCTTTAAAGATCATCTAGCTCACCTCACCTGGATTGCAGTCTACTGTAGAGGTCAGTGAGCTGAAAGAAGCTTCAGCTTTCACGGAGATCCTTATGAACAAAACCAACACAGAAACGGAAGACTTAACATCTTCCAGGCCAGTTACATTTTTCCTAGGTCAACTGTTTTCAAACTGGTCACCACACTTCCACCCACCACCCCATCCACACGCCCCGCCGGCAGCTGCAGCGGCAGCATTAGCATTTAGGAACTAAGAATTGTATATTCTCAATCCCTTACCTAACATATGCAACTAGAAACTCTGGAGTAAAATTCAACAACTTGGGCTCTAATGGGCCCTCCAGCTGACCCTCATGCTCTAGTCTGAGATCTACCGGCCTGGATTCTCAACCCCTCTATCGAAAAAAAAAAATGTGATTCTTTCTATTGATTCTACATCATCAGTTCCCTCCAGGAGACCCAGAATCTTGTGCTCTCTAACACATAAGACCCCAAGGGTCTTACACAGCCTCATTAATGTATTTTTAAGGATTCTAGGCCTGACAACATTCTGAAAACTAGTAATCCCACAGAAATGAGTTTGCCAAGAAGAGAAATTTAGCTCCATCAAAAACGAATTTTAAAAAAGATGTCATAGGCTCTAAGGATTGGAAAGGATCTCACAGGTGAACCCTTTCCACTTCCTGATAAAGGAATACCCAGTAAAGAAGCCTAGACTATTAGCGAGTAACTCCAAACAAGGGAATTTGTCAGCTTGGCAATTTAGTCACAGTATTCCAAGAGTTTCCAAATGGCTGTCTAATGAGAGAGCCCCACTTTGGTAAGCAGACAGAGAGGATGGATTTGGTCTTATTGGGAGCTTTTGAGCATTTTATGCTACCCTCAAGGGGCAGGCATCTAGTCCACTTTTCCTTGGCTACTTCCTGAGCTGCAGAATTCCAGAATGTGAACATGTCAGAACGGACTGAGCCCTCGAAGGTCAGTTGGCCTTTCATAATACAGGGAGAAAATACGATGCTCAGAAATAAAGGACTTGTCCATTGTTGTTAGTCAGTGACATAATCAGAGCTGGCCTCAGAACTTCTGGAATTTTCTACTCCATAGCCCTCTCCTCTGAGCTAAGTAGCCACAGTGACATCTAAATGAAAGGTAACAACATCCTCTATTTGCTCATCCTTAACGAGCCCAGAGACAGGCAGGCAGCCAGCCACGTACCACATTGATATCAGCATGGATCAGTCGGAGTTCCTCCACGTGCGCCATCTTCTCCTGCAGCAGGAGATCCATCTCCTGTTTGTATTCCTTCAGGTGCCTCTCTTCTGACTCCAGTGCCTCAAACTCAGCCTTCAAACGGGCCTTGATCTTTTCCATCTGCAGAGTCTTGTTCCTGAAATTTCTCAAGAGCAGCAAACAGGCCAGTAGGAGGATGGAGGAAGACAGAAATGGACAGCAGAGTTAGGCCTTTCCTTCTAAGCTATCTTTCTAGCCCTCGCTTTCACAGACAAGAGAAGATCAGAGCCATCTCAGAAAGAGTTAGTGTTATAGGGAAGCCACTTGTTGGTTCCTGGCTGCTCAGCCCTGAAATAATCACACAAAAACTGTATTATTTAAATCTCTGCTTGGCCCCTTAGCTCTAGCTTCTTTTTTTTTCACTGATACATGAAAAATTCTTTATTTAGCAGATGCTTGCCAATGTTTGGACTTAATCAAAGAATGCTTGTTTTGTGGTTACTGAATAAGAAAAATAACAATGTGAAAATCACAGTAAGAATTTATAGTATCAAATCTTTGTGTTATAGTTATCTAAATTACTGGTGGTGTTGAACTCTTTTTCCTCTTTGATACTTGAAAATTAAAACACATTGCTATTGTTGACATAGGGCACACTCTCCAAGATGGAAACCGGAAATTCCTCTCTAGTATCTCAGATCCTACCACTTGACTACTGGGCTCAGGGGATGTTGGTTATCCTTTACATGGGATGTAAATATGCTACCCTCCTGCTCATGATATCTTGGGCAGTTTCTCTAATCAACCTGTGCCCCATCTTTCTCATTTATAAATTGAGGACATGAAAGAACACACTTGTGGCTAATCTGGAGCTCAAAGGAGTTATCGCATAAAGGTACTCTAAACGAATGCCAATTTAAACCAACTAGGAGAACTCAGTTCTCATTAAAATTTACCATCTGGGAATAATCTCCAAGACCTTTCATCAGGGAAGTAACCAATGGTTATTGGGGCAGGTGAATAATTAGAAACTTTAGCTCTAGCTTCTTATTGGCTAACTCTTACATCTTAATTTAACCCATCTCTATTAATCTGTGCACCACAATGAGGTTGTGGCCTACCAGCAAAGGTTCTGTGCATGTCTCCAGCTGCGGCTCCATTGCTTCTCCTCCGACTCTGCCTTCCATCCCCTAGCGTTCAGTTTAGTTTTCCCCGCCTAGCTCTGTTCTACCCTATCAGGCAAAGCCAGTTTCTTTATTAAGCAATGGCATTCACAGCATGAAGAGGGGAATCCCACAGCAAGCTAGGAGATTCTTTTTAAACAGAAAAACTCCGTGAGTTGCAAGTGAGATAAATTTTATTGCCTCGGGATGTTTGCAAAGGGCAGTGCAGGTTCCAGCTGCGGGGCTGAGTTAAAGGAGAACACTAATGGCCTTTAGTGGATATGGGCCAGAGATGCCTCTCATTGCAAATAAGAGTCTCCCACCACAAAGCACTCCTAGCAAAGGTAGCCAGAGCTAGCAACAGTGACCTGAGAAATTCTAAAGAGGCAATGTCCAATGAACTTTCTGCACGAACCAAAATGCTCTGTGTGTGTGCTTTCCAAAGCAATAGCACACATATCCTGTTGGGCACATGAAATGTGGCTACTATGACTAAAGGACTGATTTATAAATTATATTTGATTTTAATGAATTTAACTTTAAACATGTGGCTGATGGTGCTCATACCATATAGCGTGGCTGGCTCATATAAAAATTGCCCCTTGCACTGCTTATGTCAGGAACATTGGCACAGTGGTGCAAAAGTAACTGCAATACTTGCATGTTACACACTACACTACATTACCTTTGAGTCAAGTTGTCAGGCGTATGAAGAACTCTTGATGTAGCTATTGACCTTTCTTATAGAGGAACAATATTTGGTTTTATTGAAAAAATATTCATTTAGACCCCTTCCTGCCTAGACCTCTATTCTCAACCTCTTCTATATTATATACAGAACATCTGGACTCTGCCTGCTTCTATCCCAATTGTAGAGGTGGGAAACTGATAATTAGAGTAGTATCATATGTTGATTCATGTAGCCAGCGGAGTGAGCATTAGGTCAAGAACCCATTTGTATGGGCAGAGACACATCATGAAAGAACATGTACTTTAAACTCATACCTGGGTATATGTGCTGGTTCTGCACTTTACTAGATATTTGCCTTTGAATAATAATAACATTTAAGTTTACATTTAACTATATTTAATAAGTATGCACTAAGAAGCAAATGCACACACATACACAAATATTTATTGAACACTTGTCCTCCTCAGTCAAGAGCGACAAGGGAAAGCAGTTCAGGAAGTGAGGATGGCATGAACAAAGGCCCCAGAGCAGAAAGACACAACCCATGAAAGGAATAACTGAAGACAGATTAGCAGGGCTGGATCCGAAAGAGGGGGGGGGCTAGATGAATCCAGGGGTTTTGGTAAAGTTCAACACACAGCTGAGATGCTGGCATGAGTCAAATCTTTCACCCTCTGCTGAAAAGGGATTTTTCAATTTTTAAATATCAAGAAAGTGACATTATGTGATTCCTTCGTCCTCTCAGCTTTGACTTCCTCAGTACTAACAGGGAAATAATACCACCTACCTCCTATGCCATGTGGTAGGAATTAAGTGAGTTAATGCATGTAAAGTTCCCAAGCTCCGTAGCCCATGATGAGCAATCAACAAATGATAGTGTACTCCCCAACTCTGCCCTATAGTTCAGCCATGATTATCTCCTTCACCCCAGCGCTCCAGACATTGGAACAAAGAACTTACCAGTACTACATGTGTGCTGTAAGGCATAATGCTGGTTACTAAGATTGGAAGAGCTTCATTAGCATATGCCATTTTGTAAGTAGAATATGAATAATGGCCTATTAAGTAGCAAAGAAAAGCCTTCAATTAACTAAGGAGAACAACAAGATCATCATCCTCCAGATCCTCTCTTCACTTTGAGACTCATGACATGGTGAAATTCTCACTGCCAGGGACCTACCAGTCAGTCCACATAGGGCAGAGATACAGGTAACCTGCCTGTGCACCCAAGCACAGTCCTTTCCTGGTCAAATTGTGGATGCTTTTCTGGGGTTGTGACCTTCTCTTGACCCTTCTTTCTCCTTGGACCTACAAGACACTGAAACCCTCACTGCAAGGAACTCTCTATCTAGCCCATACAGAGAGAAGACATGGGTAACCTATCTTTACTCGCTGGTACAGAGCCTCCAAACTCAGGTAGCCCTGCGGCTGCTTGCCAAGGATCAGGACCTCCTGACCCTCTTCCTCCTTTTAGGACCCACCATCCCCTAGACATTCCCTGCCAGGGACCTTCTAGCCTGTCTGTGTGCTATAGAAACACAGGTAACATACCTATACTTGCTGGCTTAACCCCTTTCAATTCCAGTTGCCCCTATGGATATTTGGTCCTGAACCATACTTCAGGGCCAGACAGACCCATACATCCTGTGTTATGGCCCAGCCTTGTGAGTATGCCTGACCCTCCCATGCCTGAACTCTTCTCAATTTCCAGGCTCAACCTAGAGCCCTCAACCAGGGTCTGGGCACAGGTTGGTGTGACCCACCTGCACATTATTTTTAACTGCCAGCTTGTACTGAGTAGCAAATCCTGTGTACCAGCCAAGCTTTCTGTGTCCACATCAAACATACAACCAAAACAAGAAGCCCATGTGCCCGGGTCTCACTGCAAAATAATATGAAAGTTCAAAGACAGTATACACTGTCCATCCCCCCTCATCCCCCCCCCAATCCACCTGTCCTACAGAAATTTTATGTAAGAACAATTACTCAGATTAATTCCAGGATACAGAACTTTAAAAAAAAACACCATAAATATTATCAAAGAATTCAGAGTTTAAGGAAAACAGAAACCAACAGTTCAGTGTAAAAATTTAGAGAGAATTAACTCAAAGAAATTGAGGCTTAAGTGTTACCCAAGAAAAGACAAACACAAGGCTGAATAAAATAACCAAGATAATGCCGGATTAGAAAACGCAGCTCAATAAGGAGATAAAAAGATTGAAGAGCACTCAACATAAAATGGAGATGGGATTTAAAACGTGAGCAGCACAACTAGGACACTCAAGGGAAAGTCTTACAAATAGAATAGGAGCCAGAACAGTCATGAGCAATTCAGGGAGATTGTCACTCTACATCTCAAGATGTCAGCATCGGAGCCAAGATAAGAATAACATGGGTGTGTCGCAAAACGGATATGCATACTATTGGAACAAAATAAAGATCTGAACACAAGTGCACATGGCTACAGCCATTTGGCATTCAAGAAAAGATGCTAAAATGATACAATGGGCAAAATAAAAGCATGCTGCCTCTGTCTCTGTAGGTTCATCTGTGCATCAGGCCCACTGTGTCACAATGGCCTCCATCCCCTCTGGATTTGAAACTCTTCCTGCCTCCTATTCTACAGGGTTCCATGAGCTCTAAGAGGAGGGGTTTGGTTGGAGGCACCCTGTTCAGGGCTGAGAGTTCCAAGGGCTCTCATTCTTTGCATAATATATGGCTGCGGGTCCCAGGATTTGTTCCCATTCACTGCAGAAGGAAATCTCTCTGATGGTGGGTGGTGAAAGCACTGAGGTATGAGTATAGCAGGATGTCATTAGGACAGTAGTATTTGATTTTAGCGTAGGTCCCTGGGCTATCTCATATTTGGTTCTTAGTCATCCAAGTGCCATTTGATGTCACGGAGTGGGCCGGAAGACACCTAAGATATTGGTCAGTTAGTTACTCCCACAAGCTATGTGTCACCATTGCACAAGAACATCTTGCAGGCAGGACAACATTGTAGATTGGCAAGTTTGTAGCTGGCTTGGTGTTAATGCTTCTCCTTTATTAGCATGCAGAGTACCTTCCTGTACCGAGAACATTAGCCCACAGGGGTGAAGGCCCTATGTAGGAACTTCTCCATATTCAATGAGTTGTGTAAGGGTTGTCTTCAGAAATAGGGCTTTGCTATCATCTTGTGAATACCATTCTATATAGCCTTGACAACAGCCTGGGTTGTTTCGGGGTTCCTATTGGGGCCTCTTTGACCAACAACTCAATTAGATGTAACTGATTCCTGGTACTGGAAGCTTCATTTGGTGGCAAGAGATGTCCTTTTGGGGCTCTGTCTCCCCTGTTAATTGGCAATTTCATTTCGATTGACCAGGACAACTCTTATAAACAAATGCATTTAAATGGAGGCTTGCTTACAGCTTCAGAGGGTTTGTCCATTATCATCATGGCAAGAAGAGAGGCATAGCACTGGAGCAGTAGCTGAGACCTTTAAATCCTGATCCACAGGTGAGGGTGAGGGGGGGGAAGTGGGCCTGCTGTGAGCTTTTGAAATCTCAAAGCCCACCCACAGTGACACACCTACTCCAAAAAGACTCACCTCCTAATCTTCCACTAAACTGTCTACCAACTAGAGATTAGACATGCAAATATAAGAGCCTATAGGGGTGACTCTCATTCAAACCACCGTATCAGGAAAGTAAAAAGGAAATATCCTGTGTGTGTATGGGGGGGGGGTCAGTACAGAGTACGAAAGCAGGGTACAAATGATCTGAAGGGGAAATAGAAAAATAGGCAGGGAGTTTTAATTAGGGAGGGAGGGAAAAAAGGAGGAGAATATATATATATATATATATATATATATGAAATTTTCCCATCTGGGCTGACAATGCTATCCTTCAAACCTAACACCAAAAATGAGAAACCCTCTTTTGGAGTTGTTGGTAAAGGTTTTCCAAGAGACTTCTAAACCATGATAGGCTATTTCTGTTGCTCTTGGTTGCTCCCCAGAGGTGGAAGGTAGGTATCTATTGCTAAAGACATTATGTGCATTGGGCACAGGACCCAGCAGATCCAAGATACTGCATATGACCTGAAAGCCTTCTCCCTGAAGACAAGCTTTCCTGGTACCAGCAGATGTCACTCAAAGTTCCAAAAGAGGGAACATCCACGGTCTTAGCCAGCTATGATGCTTATGAACCACACTGACGAGTATGACACAATAGCCCTAAGGGTGCAATGGTGGTATGCATACCATACCTTGGTGGTAGCCAACAGTCCTCTAACTGACTTAAGACCCACTCAACAAGAGAGAAACCATGCCTCTGGTTTCCCATGGTATTGGAAATCTAGCTAACTACTCATGCTAGTGAAGCCATGGTTATTGGAGGGGAGTCCACAAGCACCAATTTAGACCAGCACAATCGCTAACAGAACTCCAAATGTTTACCCTTGTGTACGTAGGTAAGCGCAGTTCTCACCAGCCATCAAAGAAATTGCTCGTTGCAACAGGCAAAGACAATTTTCAGAAAGCTACAGCTGATCAAAAGTCAAGATCTGGAGCCTAATCCTATCTACAACACAACTCCTGCACTTTAAGGCTCATGGATCATTGCGGATGGTTGAGGGGGTGGGGGTTCGTAAGAGCCAAAGGAACAGGAAGTTTGCTATCAAATTGTGCCTCCTAGAAATGTCAGAGAAGCTACAACCATGAAGTCTCACCAACATGGCTGCTGAAAGATGACCTGAAAAGGATGACACCAATAGACATGGCAGCATGGATGGAGGAAAGCTCACAAGGCTCCGACCCTAAACGAAAATCCACAGGCAGTAAAGCAATGCTGAGAGAGGGAGAAACAGTTCTCTCCAGGGAAGAACTCCCCAATCAGTTATCCAATACCAAACGAATAGCCCTGAAATCTCATACAAACAAGTAACATTATACAGACTGAGAAAGTTGTATTTACATGTTTAGACATATATAAATGTGTTAAGCATTGAATGAGGAAAGGGTACATAAGGGGTTGGGGGAAGAAAAGGGAAAGGGAAAATGATGTAATTATAATCTAAAAAACTGTAAAAAGGATATTACATTTTAATCAAGGGAAGAACTAATCAAGAAGGTAGTACAACCCTAAACATATATGCACCAAAGTATTGTGCACCCAATCTCATAAAAGGAGAACTACTGTACTTGAAGAAAAAGATGAACTCCAACCCAGGAAGACTAGATAACTTCAGTACTCCATTTCCTTCAACAGACAGGGCACAGCACAAAATTTAAATAGAGACATATCAGAAATAAATGGCATTATACTTCAAATAGGACTAACATATCGACAGAATATGCCATGCAAATACCAGATAAAATACATTTTACTCAGCAGCCCATGGAAGTGTCTCTAAAATAGACTAACTACTGGGAAACAAACAGATCTTAACAAAAATAAAGAAAAGTTGAATAACTCTGTAGATTCTATCTGACTATAATAAAATAAAGCCTGAAATCAATATCAAACAAATTGGTAGTAATTACACAACCTCATGCAAATTAAAAACTACATTACTGAATCATCAATGGGCTAAAGAAGAAATCAATAAAGAATTTTTAAAACTTCCTGGAATTAAATGAAAAATGAAATGACATATCCTGGTTGTGTTAGAAGGAAACATCTATTTCCTAGCTAGTTCCAGGAAGGCTCCAAAGCTACAGAGAAACCCTATCTTGAAGAAAAAAAAAAAGAAACATATTACCTAAGTTAGTGATAGACTGCTTGCCTAACATATACGAGCCCCAGCTTCTACTCCTGTTACCACAAAATGTGTTATTGTATAGCAGCTTTGATTAATTGTAATAGATATTGTATTTGTAGAGCCTACTATATCCTAGCAACTGCACTAGGAACTTTAAACGCTATGAAAGGTTATGCTCTCAACACCCTTATGCACGGGTATAGTTGAGCTTCATTTTGAAGGCCAAGATTGTGAGAGTGAGAGATAAGTAAAATGAATTGCCTGGGATCATATATTCAGGAAGTAGAAAACCCAGGACTGTGAACCCAGTCATTGTCCCATCTATAGATTCATGGAACATGGTGTGTTCTGGACCTAGCTGACTCATCAATTTTCAGAGTGAAAAAAGGAATATCTGGGAACATTTTGATTCTTGAAAATTTTATATGAAAAGAAAGACTCAGTACAGCCTGTACAGAGGTACTGAATGACTACGTGAGATGCCTTTGGGCTAATGGGCCCTACAGTTGAGGAAACCATCCAAGTCCTTAAAGGAATCTCCTGTAGAGATCCTCCCCAAAGACTAAACAAGAGCTGGTAAGGCCAGAGCATGCCAGGAAAACTGTAGGTGCTCCCTTAAAGAATTTCCAGAATCCCAAGAAATATAACTTTACATAAAACTTTTCAAATTGGATTCCTGAGCTTTCTAAGCGATATCTTCTCCAGACACAGCTCTAGAAAGAAGAAATCTTTTCCAAGAAAGAAGAGAAAAATCAGCTGGAGGATTTCTCCAGAGTGCTTCCTTTACGGCTCTTATGAAAGAAGAAATAGCATTGGTTAGGGATGCGGGTTATCCAGTACTTGCAGGGACTTGGTGGGCTTCCCCGTGACAAACTTCATAACAAGTGAAAAACAGTACTCACTCGAAAAGTAGGGTAGGACAACTATGATGGAGGAAGGTCATTGGCTAATAAAGGAACTGCCTTGGCCCATTTTATTGGTTAGGACATAGGTAGGTGGAGTAAACAGAACAGAATGCCAGGAGGAAGAGGAAGTGAGCTCAGACTCCACAGCTCTCCTCTCCTGAGCAGACGCCTCAGAGAGACACCATGCTCCCAGCTCCCAGGCAGACGCAAGCAATGAAGCTCCGACCCAGGATGGACATAGGCTAGAATCTTCCCAGTAAGCGCACCTAGGGGCGCTACACAGATGATTAGAAATGGGCTAAATTAATATGTCAGAATTAGCCTAGAAGAGGCTAGATAGGAATGGGCCAAAGCAGTGTTTAAATGAATACAGTTTATGTGTTGTTATTTCGGGGCAAAAGCTAGCCGAGCAGGCGGCTGGGGTGTTGGGGACGCAGCCCCGCCGCCCTTATTACTACACAGCTACATCCCACAGGGCCTCGGGATGGGATAACCAAGTGGAAAAAACTAGCCAGTGGAAGTTATTGACTCAGATTCCATTTTGATGGTATCATGTGCAAGGTCTTACTAGTGTATGGCACCTCAAGAACTGGACCCAAAACACCAGCATTGCTTGGGAACTGTTGGAAATATACATTCTGAGTCTTGGCTCATGTGCAGATGTGTCTAAGCAGCCTTTAACTAAGCTGGCCTCTGGGTGGAATATTATGCAAGTTTGAACACGGTTTGCTAAAGATTTGGATGTGAGGTATCACAGAGGCAAGAGAAATAAAGGACCTCAAGATTGGTGGGGGCATTTTCTGTGATAGGGGAAACAGAGGAAAGAGGATGCTTGTAGTATGGCTGGGCCGAAAATTCTGTTGGCGCCTGTATGAGAAGCAAAAGTATTGGCTAAGTGTTCACTTGGATATTTGCATCTGAAACTCAGGAAAGACCAAGTGCCAAATGGTAGATCCCTCAGACCCGGTCCAATTCAATCTAAGTGATCAGCCTCCACTTAATATGCCAGCTCTGTGGATGGATCAAAGCACATGATCTATAAATGACACTGAGTGAATTTGAAAATAAAAAGGTCAGTTTTTCTTGCTTCCTCTAGCCAGGTAAGATCATTCTTTAAATACCAATGGTTCTGTATTTAAAGTTAATCAGATTATCTGGAAAAAAATAGCTACAAAGAAAAAAGCAAAGTATCATGCTTTAAAGACCGTTGCAGCTCAATACCAAGGTCCAACTCCTCTCTGTTCTTTTTCCTGTGATCACCACTGTTTGGCTTGACTTTAAGTCTCAATGATCCAAGCTGTCCTGGACTTAAATCTTGTCCAAACCTTGGGGCTAAAACAATTATTAAATTCAGTACTGAGATTGTCAGAGCACTAGATGAAGGGAAAAAGGAAGGGAGGGAGGGAGGGAGGGAGGGAAGAAAAAGCAAGCAAGTAGAGAGAGAACAGATGTGTTGGCTACTTTTTATGTCAACTTAAAACAAGTTAGGATCATCTGTGAAGAAGGAATCTTAATTGAGAAAACGTCCCCAAAAGATTGGCCTGTAGGCAAGTCTGTAGGGAATGTTCTTGATTGATGATTGATGTGGGAGGTCCAGCTCACTGTGCACATGGGCACCTCTGGGCTGGTAGTCTCGGGTGCTGTAAGAAAGAAAGCTGAGCAAGCCGTGGGAAGCAAGGCAGTAAGCAACATTTCTCCAAGGCCACTGCATCAGTCCTTGCCTCCAAGCTCCTTCCTTGAGCTCTGCCTCACATGGGTGTGAGCAAAATCAACCCTTTCTTTCCCAAGTTGCATTTGGTCCTGGTGTTTCATCACAGTAATAGAAACCCCAACTAAGACAGAGCACATATCAATTAAAAGCTGCACAGTTCTCTTTGTACAGCTCAGGCAGACTACTGATTCCTTTGATCTGGAGCATTAGAGAAAGTTTGGGATAAAAGGTGGCATTCCATTTGGGCCTTCCTTGAAAGAACAAATAGAATTCACAGGCACAGGATGAGAAAAGAACAATCTAGCATGAAGGATCTGTGCAAGCAAAATATTCGAGGATGGAAACATAGGAAAGAGAAATGAACTTCTATAATGTTAAAGTAAAAGAAAGAGGTAGTCACAGTTGAGGTGGGAATGGTGAACCTGGAATGTGGTGTGTACTGCAGTTATAAATACCATAGTAACAATGCATATCCCACAGATAAACAGCATGAAATAATTGATCCTTAGCAAAAAATGAATTTCACATCATGACAGAATATACACACATACACACAGAATATGCACACATACACACAAAACCTAGAAAACAAACAACAAAACAATGCTTTCCCAAAGGTGCACCCACCACTTCTTAAGAAATATATATTGGTAATCTATTTTTTAAATACAAATGAAAAATACTATATCACCTGATTAAAGTTATGTGCAAGCCAAGCCACCAGTGGGCAATGGCCTGTGATTTCAAAATATGGCTATCCAAAAAGGTAAATCAGCGGGGTATTTGAAGGGAAAACATCATACCTATTTTAGGGAGGTCATTCTCATAACAGTATGCATGGAATTAAAGACAGAGAAGAAGCTAGAGACAAGGAAATAATTCTGTAGGTGAAAATAAACACAATATCACAAATATGCAGGGCACTGATGATGAAGGCCTAAAACAGGCAGTAAGTGTGGAGGTAGAGAATAAGACAGGAATTTGCGTGAAATGATGATGGGAGGAATAGAAAGTTAACGCTGAATTTTAGGTTTCAAGCTAAGGCAAATGTAACAGGAATGACAACATTAAGATGAGTTTTCAGGGGAGCAGCTCAACAGCAGTAGGGAGCTATGAAGTCAATAAAGAGTTGGCCAAGAGTAGCTGAATTTGTAGAACACCCAGCTGGGCAAGCCCAGTAGACTGTGGTGTGCACAGAGGGCTGAAGATTGGAAAGGGATGCTATGTGGCCCCTAAAAATCTGGAGATAATATAAATGGCCATGGATCTATGTAGAGTCTACGCAGTGAGAAAATGAGGTGGAGTGCTCAGCACAGAATTTCCCTGAATAATGTACCTGCATGGTGCCCCTTAACAGCGGCACTGTCTAAACTGAGCTTTTATTTCTACAAAGAAAGCTCTGTGTGTGTGTGTGTGTGTGTGTGTGTGTGTGTGTGTGTGTGTGTGTGCCCTCCCAAGTGCATGATATGTATGCATTGGCAGCAAGAGCATGTTACAGATATACTGGCATGTATATGAGATTGTGAAAGGCTCTCATTCATGCCATGGCAACAACACTCACTTTCTCGGTTTCATTAATGCTCTCTTGCTTTTTCCTATTTTCTATTACACTTGTTTTTGTTTCACTCTTGTCTTTCCTTTTTCTCCTTGACTGCTACTTATAACACCAAATAATGGACACAGAAAATAGACCAAGGTGTAATTTCGAAGCTGACTGTTGAAACACAGCATTGAATTGCAACAGAATTTCTGAGGGGTACAATCAGGAAATACACTGTGATGAGAGAACCCATTCCTAACACCTTTTCCCATTGCCAATGATGCCTTGGGAGTGTGTAATAATCAATATAAATACACATGCTTCTAGACCTCTACAATATGTGTATGTTAGCTTGGTGTTATGAGGTGAAAATGCCACCATCGTTGCTACTACAGTCCAAGAACATTCATGTTTTAACAAAATAGATTGTTCTTTTAATAAAACTATTAAGAGAATGGTAAGCATAATTTGAAGTTCAAGAACTGTGCATAGTAGAACATTAACTGGATTCCCAGCATTTATAAGGACACTGGATAATGACATTGCATGCATGCATCATGTGAATAGAGGACATGCTCTATGTGGGATTCAGGGAGTGATTAAACTCAGGTTGCCAGGCTTGCATGATATGTGCCCGTCCCACTGAGACAGCCCACTTTTTATTGTTGGCAGCTTAACGGGTTGTTTTACCCATAATCTACCTGCATTGCTATTTTTTTTTTTTTTTGCTTTTTCGAGACAGGGTTTCTCTGTTAGCTTTGGTGCCTGTCCTGGCACTAGCTTTTGTAGACCAGGCTGGCCTCGAACTCCCAGAGATCCGCCTGCCTCTGCTCCCGAGTGCTCGGATTAAAGGTGTGCGCCACCACCGCCCGGCCTGCATCGCTATTTTTAAGTGAGTTTGTTACAGAGAGTATATAACTGAATTGTTTTTTTCAGAAATCCATTGTACAAATCTCTTTACTTGTCTTTGAATTATTGATTTTTTTTTTATAAATGTGAGGGCTGAAACAACGGTTCAACAGTTAAAACACTGGATGCTCGTCCAGAAGACGAGGGTGCCATCCTCAGCACCCACACTGCAGCTACTACTCATCTTTAACTCCAGGCCCAGGGGATCCGAGACTCGCTCCTCTAAATCTATAAATCCGATAAATCGATCCGAGTGTACTCCAGGGACACTGCATGTGGTGCACAGACACAGATGTAGGCAAAACAGCCATATACACAAAATAAGAAAATATTTTTAAGTATGTGTATGTGTGTCTTCTGTGGATTTAGCATGCTGCATGCAAGCATATGACCTTGGAGGCCAGAAGAAAGCCCTGGAACTGTAGTTAAAGACAGCTGTGAGTCCCAGAGTCACCCAGGTCTTCTGCAGGAGTAGTGAGCACTCTTAACCACTAAAACATCTCTTCAGCCGCACGTTATCTAAAATAGAATCATTTATACATACATATATAAACGTATCTGCCTTTTAAACTTTATATAGCATGTCTATTTTCTGTCTGGGAGTTTGTTTGCTTGCCTCTCTTGGATGAACTACACGTTTTAAAATTTCAGTTTTGCTTACTTGTAATACTTTTAAGCCATCTCAGCATAAAAATTCTTGTGTTTGCTTTCAGAAACACATGAGATGTAAAGAATTTAGCAGTATCTTCTAACATCACACTACCAGCTTTAGTGAAATATATTATCTATTTTCTCTGTAAATTAACCTATTCATAAAATATCATAAATATTCCTGTACATACACTGAGATTATAATTATGTTAGAAAATTTCCTTCAAGAGCTCTTATAGGGAAGAAGAAGAGAACCAGGGAATAGGGGACAAGAGAGTGCAATAGGGCTCAATATAATCAAAGTACACTTCATACATATGTGAAATGTCATTGTAAATTTTTAGACATTAATATATAAAATAAAATAAATTTCCTTCAATCACCAAACATAATTAAGAAAACTGAAAATAAAAAGTAAAGTCAAGCCAGGCGGTGGTGGTGCACGCCTTTAATCCCAGCACTCAGGAGGCAGAGACAGGCGGATATCTGTGAGTTCGAGGCCAGCCTGGTCTACAAGAGCTAGTTCCAGGATAGGAACCAAAAGCTACAGAGAAACCCTGTCTCGAAAATCAAAAAAAAAAAAAAAAAAGTAAAGTCAACTCATGTTTTTGCTTACTAAGTTTGTGTGTTTTGTCCACTATGTTAAGTATTCTCATCCTCCTTCACAGCCCATCTGAGAACAGCTCCCGCAGTCGAGAGCATCAAGTTATCAAGCTTAAAATCACCCGCACACAGAGCATTCTACACTAGCAGGTCTTTGCCGTCATCACTTGAAAATGTTGTACCTCTTTCTACTAGGACCTTGATTTTTCTGTTGAGAAATTTGTCATTCTAATTTCCCCCCTCAGAGGGATAATTAGGGGGTTAGTTCTTATCACCTGCCTTGCTTTCAAGATTCTCTTTTCTTTTCCTTCTTTTTCTGAAGGCTGATTGTAATATGCCTTGGAGTAGATTTCTTTTTGTTGAATCTATTAGTATTTGATTAGATTTTTTTTTTTAACCTGGAGGTGGTTTGACACTATTAGGCCTTATTTCTCAAACTATTTCTTCATTCTGTCTTGTGTCTCTACTGGAAGAATTTTTGAAGTTTAGTAATGATCTCGTAGTTTCTCTTGCTTTAGGTTTAAGCTGACTCTTTTTGTTCTGCCTGCCCCGTCTTACTGTTGAACCTATCTGTTGAACTTGTAGCTTGTTTTAACGGTCCCCCTGAGCATCTTCCTCATGGCTTTTTTTGTTCTTGCTGTCGGACATTGTCTATTTGCTTTGCTTTTGTATTTTCTTTTAACTTAAGGGAGCGTTTATTTGGGCTCATGGTTTCAGAAGCTAAGTCCATAATGGCAGGAGAGAGATGGCAGCAGGTGGCAAGAGCAGCGCCACGAACTGGAAACCAGGTGTTCAAATACTTAGGCCTGCTGGTGACATTCTCATTCAAACCAACGCTTTGTACTTCCTGGCTCTTAGAGATTCACGACAATAACATAATGCGGACTGGCATGTACTCCAACTCCAAAAGTCTTTGGAGTCTTTAACATTTTCAACACTGTTTAAAAGTCTGGAGTTTCTCTGCATTGCGACTGTTGTAGGTTTAAAGGCTCTCAGTGTGCTGTATTGCTTAATGACGCATTTTCATGATGGACATTTTAAAACTATTGTTAGATAATTCTAAATCTGTGGTTTATCAATATTGGCATCTGTGTATTTTCTCATTCAAGTAGATTTATTGGTGTGGTGAGAATTTTTTCAACAAAAGTTGAATACTCTGGATCTGACTTTAATCTTTTGTCTTAGTAAGCCTCCTGATACTCTCAACAGAAATCCAGTTTTTACACTGGGTCTTTCTTGACAATCAAGAGGTCTGCCCATGTTACTAGAGGGGAACTTCAACCTCTCTTTACATCTCTCCTGCTATTCTCTAACGTGGTTAGGGAATAGAAGTCGTGGCTCCTGACTTGGAGTCCACAGAAAGGGACCTGTTTTCACTAGGGATTAATTACCTTGATCCCAAATAGTCCATTTCTGCAGATAAGATAAGCTCATTTTTACATATGTCTGTATGTATGTATATGTATCTATATAGACACAATAGACACACATACACATATTGGGTTTTTTTGAGACAGGTTTTCTCTGTGTAGCTCTGGCTATCCTGGAACTCACTCTGTACACCAAGTTAACCTCAAACTCGGAAATCCGCTTTCCCCTCTGCCTCCCAAGTACTGGGATTAAAAGTGTGCACCCCCACTGCGCAGCTAAGACAAATTTCTTTTAAAGTCCACAAAGAGATTAAGACTGAAGTTAGAGGCTTCCTACTCAAAGGCCTAAGATTTTCACTAGCTTCACCCTTAGCATCCTCCTGCACCTAGGAGTCTCATTTCCTACCTCCTGACGCTTTTGTAGGAAAAGACAGAAGCAACCCTTCAGTGGGAAACAGTCAGAAGAACAGAGCCTTTGTAGGCAGCCTCCATTCCTGTCCAACTGTGGCATTGTTAAGCTTCGTGACTATGAGAACTCACTCAGATTCTCCAAGCCTTTATTTTTCCACTTATGCCAAAGGTCACAGCGATGACACTTGCAGAAATGTTGGGGGGGGACACTGGCATAGCAGGGGCTCAATAAATGATAGTTTTCCTTGCTTTGCAAAAGGAAAGATATAATCCCTCCAATAGGAAGATGAAACCAAGTTTCTTCACTCCCATTACTATGTGGAGATCCCACACACAAATCACAGAGGTGAAATCTTTTTTTTTTTTTTTTTTTGATTTTTCGAGACAGGGTTTCTCCGTAGCTTTTGGTTCCTGTCCTGGAACTAGCTCTTGTAGACCAGGCTGGCCTCGAACTCACAGAGATCCACCTGTCTCTGCCTCCCGAGTGCTGGGATTAAAGGCGTGCGCCACCACCACCCGGCACAGAGGTGAAATCTCTTCTCAAATTTGTCAAGGTTAAATCTCATGACCCAATTTCTTATAAAGATATCCTCTATGTGTCTTTTTCTTTTTCCGTTCTCCATATATCTGAAAAACTCTCCACATGCAGGTACTTAGGCAGCGCAGGGGTGGCCCACACTGTCAGCCCTTCAGGTACTACCATTTGGGGGGCAGGAATCTCACTGAAATATCGAAACTTGCTTGCAGAGTAGCCCGCTGGAGGTGTGACAGTTCCCAGTTTGGCAGACCTCCCGCTCTTATTCACACACCCATAGTATGCAACCTCCTTCCAACGTCAGGATAGGAAAAAAGTGATGAAAGAGTTCCAGGAAAACAAGAGCAGCGCCCCCCACCCCCAGGCTCATCTGCATCCCCAGCTACAGCCACAGCAAAGTTGCAAACGGAATGGCCAGGTCAGCTAAACTTGGCTCTCGAAAGTCTTTTCCCAAGCTCTGGATCATAAAGCTGAACGGAAAATAAAAAACTTTTATAAAACAAGAAGCGAAAAGCGACTTGTACTAAACAAGTATTTTTTTTTTTTAATGTGTCTGTGAATGCTAGCTCTCGTCTCCATGCCAAAAAGAATACAGCTGTCTGGTGACAAGCTCCTGGTGTCCCTCTATTCTAGCTCAGCCACATCTGGAAAGGCATCACCATCTCCCCTCTTTCTCTACACACACACACACACACACACACACACACACACACACACACACACACACACACTCTTCCACCAACTACCTCCTCTAGGCTCGACTTCAAATTACCCTTTCCCCCTCATTCTTCACCTCATCTGTAAGTCTGTGATGAATGGGCCTCTTTCCCGCCCCTCTTTGCAAGTAGCCCAACAATAGATAGTTTCCACAGAAAAACAGTTCTCTTTGCTTCCAAGGATGCCCGGGAAGGGAGGCGGGATCGAGGAGGGTGGATGCTGCATTAAGCAGAGAAAGGGCTTACCTGATCTCTTTAATGCTTTCCAATTTGCACATGATTTCTTGTTCATCTGCCATGCTTTTCACTCTCAATTTCACGTCCAGAGAACTGTAAAAATGCACCAGCCAAGGGATACAATAGATACAATACAGCCACCTCCTACTGGTTTGTGGCTTTGAGCCTGTGTGGTAGGGGCTTAGGAAGGCCTGGGAGCTGTAGTCCGCAGTTCCAGGGCTGACTAGGCAGCCCGGGTGCCATTAGAACTACAACTCCCAGAAGGCCAAGCGAAGCATTCCTGTTCCCTTTCCTGTAGCGGCACTTTAAATCAATATGTCACAGATAATTATGTCAAGATTATGAGGCGTGCAAGGGAATGAAGATGTTTGTCCTGCCAGTATGCGGCAAAATAGGGGAAATCTCGAAAGCAACTGGGAAGATGAGAAAACATACCTTTTATCACGGGCCTCGGGCCTCATGCCTACACACCCCAATAGGTTAAGGAATCTTTTATTACGAAATACCTTGTACTGGAGAGAAACTGTGAGTGATTTAGATTTCAAAATGCCAAGTGTTCTAGCTGCTTAGGTATTGACATTGAGATGTAAATAGAGTGGTGCTCAAAATAGGGGGGCGGGGGAAAGGAGAATAAGAGAAAGGGGACTCTTCAAAAAACAGGAAACTGGGCTTGTGGGGAGGACGCCTTTCCTTCTGGTTCCACATCCACTGAACTGCTACTGTTTACCAGTCAATGAAAGGTGTGCTGAGGGGGGCACTAAAGCATCGAAAATCAAGCTCTTGCCTTTGAGAAAAAGAGATCGAAACAGAATGTATTAAACAGTGTACAATGAGATGTCACAATGCAGAGATGCATAGGTAAAACCTGAACAGATAAGGTGGAAATAAGTTTTTAAAAAGAAGTGTGTTCTAGAGAAGAGTGAGATTTCCAGGAAGCAATAGCCTACATAGAAAATGCAAAGGGCAAGTGGTCCCGGGAGCCTTGAGTATAGCGGTCTTGGAGAAATCCAGTAGAAAGAGAAGTGGAAGACATGTCTAGAAAAGGTAGGTAGAAAAATTGTAGACACCTTTTTTCTAATATATATTTTTAATTTTTTCTTTGGCTATTTTATATGTGTTATACAATGTATTTGGGTAAATCCACTTCCCCAGTTGCTGACCTCACACCCATCCTGGAACCATCTCCCTCCTAAATTCATGTATTCTATTTAAAACCATCAGTTCGTGCTGGCAGCATGTGCATGGGTAAAGGGCCATCCGCGCAGAATGGGCAACCAACTGGGGCAGCATCTCTGAAGAAAACTGGAGCTCCTTCCCCAGCAGGTAGACTTTGAAATACTTTGGAGTGTCAGACCAGAGTATGGAATTAATTCTATAGGAAAACATTTATTCAGTACCCATTTATTATGTGCTTACTGTATGCCAAATAGTGTAGAATTATATTTAGAATCTATATCCCCTTTTGGTGCTGGAAATTTAACCCAGAGCCTTATGCATTCTTAGTATGCAGTCAACGACTAAGCCACACCCATAACTCCAAAATAGAATAATTTAAAAGCACTGGAGTGATTAAACTGGAGGTAGCAGTGAAAGTAAAGTGTAGAACTAAAGGAAATGAGAGCTGGCAAGAGGGTGTTAGTTATCCGAAGAAGATGAATAGGCATGGAAACAAGGAGAAAGGAGTGTCACAGATGAGCTAACAGACTCACCCACACACTGTCACTCTTAGCTGCCTGTTGAGGTACCCTAATCTTTGAGGAGCCCAGACCCATAACAAACTGGTAGTCATGGCTTCGACAGAGAGCAGAATTTCAGGGAGCAGAATTGGAGATTTAATTAAAGATATTGTGGTGATTTGAATAGGAATGACCTCCACAGGCACAAGGTTTGAACGTTTGGTCATTAGGGAATGACCAAAGAGGTTTGGACTTGTGGGAGGAAGTGTGACACTGGGGTTAGGTTTGGGGGCTTTAAATGCTTAAGCCCTCTTCTCTCTCTCTCTCTCTCTCTCTCTCTCTCTCTCTCTCTCTCTCTCTCTCTCTCTCTCTCTCTCTCTCCTGCCTGCACATCAAGACCTACAACTCTCAACTCCAGCACCATGTCTGCCTGTGTACTACCATGCTTCCCATGTTGTTATGGTGTCTCTTATAAGAGTTGTTGTGGTTATGGTGTCTCTTCACAGCAATAGAACATTGTCTAAAGCAGATATTAAGGAAAGAAGAGACCCAGAGCACACTGAGACCATGACATGGGATTCTCTAAAGGAAAGTCCCAGAAAGTGAGATATCCCCTAGTATACATATGAGCTCCTTAAAAGAGTCACAATTATTTGTTTTAGTATTAGCCATAAATATAATTTTGGTAGCTCTCAGATAACATCACAAAAGCTTGCTGAGAAATCTTTTTTTTTTCCTCAGTTTTCCTTAAGTGAGATAAGTGAAGTGACTTCTCAGATGCCGTGGATGGATCTCTAATCTGATAAAGTACTAAGAATCATTGTGCTTTGCACAAGAGTTCAGTATGTGTTGTTTGCCTGTAAATGGAATTTCTGATGAGATTCCTGGGGAAACTGCAAGTTTATAGCTGTCGAGTGAGAAGATCCTTGAGCAGGTGTTAACTGTGCTGGGATTTTAGGTTTTGTGTTGGTGATGAAATTCAAGTAGACTCCAGGGTGACTCTTCTGGTGAGAGAGAGAGAGAGAGAGAGAGAGAGAGAGAGAAAGGCTCTGAATGTAAGTGGGAAAGGAAGGGGGAAGGAGCTGGGAAGAATTGGGGGGAGTGGAAACTGATCAGAATATGATGTATGAAAAAATGCTTTTGATAAAAAATATTTAAAATAAAAGTCAAATTGGTTCCTGGAGAAACATTGTGGTGATTTGAATAAAAATGACCCTATAGACTCATAGGAAGTAGCACTAATAGTAAGTGTGGCCTTGTTATGGTAGGTATAGCTTTGTTGGAGGGAATGTGTCACTGAGGGTGGGCTTTTAGGTCTCGGATGCTCAAGCCAGGCCTGTTGTGGCATTCTCTTCTTTTTGCCTGCAGATCCAGATGTACAACTCTCAACTCCTTCTCCAGCGTCATGTCTGACTTTATGCCACCATGTTTCCCACCATGATGATAATGGACTAAACCTCTGAAACTGTAAGCCAGCCCCAATTAAATGTTTTCCTTTATAAGAGTTTCTGTGGTCATGTTGTCTCTTCACATCAATAGAAACTTTAACCAAGACAAACATAAAGTACTACTTAATATGAAATGGTATTGTTTTGGGGTAGAAGTGGTTGTTGTATATGGAGATACATAGAAGCAGTTCAGAAATAGACTTTGAAGGTCTTTTCTTGGTTTTGCTCATTTGTTTGTTAATTTTGCTATGCTAAGAATGGAACTTGATACTTCTGCACAATAAACAAGTGTTCTACCAATGAGCTATATAAGCAGGCCTAATCTTTAAGGTTTTAAAATAAATGTATCCATCATTAAAAAAAATATTGACTGTTACTGCACTCATTGATGGTGTGAACCTGAGAGAGCAGGGCCTAAAAATGAGGCACACTAAACTCTCATGAAATAACTAACTTTATTCAACACGTCAGATAATTTATATTCTGAGGGTATTCTGGGGGTTAAACAAGGTCTTGAGCAAAGTTCACAAAAGTTAAGGCTGTATACACTCACAAGGACAGTCCATGCTTGAGAACATTTTTGAATAACAAAAGTAAAATAATGAGTAACCCGAAGCAAAACCCATTCCTATTCTCCACACCTGGAAAGGGCACAAATCACACGCCAAGAGGAACCCATGTTCTGGAGAATCAGAGGGTTACAAGACTCTTGTCTTCAGCAATAGGGCCTTATCATCGGGTGTAGAAGGTAACCGATAGCATTGGCAATCGCCTATACTTTTAGTGAGGTGGTTCTATGAGGCTACTTTGGCCAGTGACTCAACATGTAACCCATCCTAGCACTGGGGGGTTTACTTGGTAGCGTAAGCCATTTAAATTCCTTTCATATATGTATATATTTCAGGAAGTTTCTGCGGTTGTATTTCCATATGGCTTCTCAAAAGGCTTTCAGTGGTAGGTGTCCCTTCATATAGTCCCTCCTTTATCTGCCCTTCCACCCAACCCCATTTAATCCTCCTATTCTGATTTCCATTCTTTGCAAGGTTCCCCTCCTCCCCACCACACCCCCTGCCTGGCCTCTTACAAGCAACCTAAACTCTGTAGTTATTCTAACGAAAGCACACATATTTAAAGATTAAAAGATAACATCTACATATAAAAAAATGTAATGTTCTTTTTCTGAGTATGGGTTACCTCACTCAATATATTATCTAGCTACATCCATGTAGCTGCAAATTTTACAATTTTATTTCGCTTAACAGCTGAATAATATTCAATTTAATAAATGTATCATATTTTTATTATCCATTTATCAGTTGATAAACATCTAGGTTCTCGCCAGTTGCTGACAATTATGCATAGAGATGCAATAAACATGGGTGAGCAAATATTTCTGTTAAAAGATGTACAATCCTTTGTCCAAGAGTGGTGTAGCTGGACCTTGAGGTAGCTTAATGTTCACATTTCTGAGGAGTATGCACACTGATTTCCATGGTGGATATACCAGTTTGCACTCCCAGCAGAGTGAATAACTGTTTCTCATTCCCCACATCCTTGTCAGTCTGTGATGTAATTTATATTATTAATCTTGGTCATTCCCACTAGGGTAAGGTGAAACATCGAGGAAATTTGATTTATTCTTCCCTCTAGGCTAAGTGGTGAGCATTTAAAAGTATTTCTTAACCATCTGTGTTTCATTTTTTGAGAACTCTCTGCTAAGTTCCATATTCCATCTTTTAATTTGGTTATGTGTCTTCTTGATGTTCCGTTATTTTAGTTCTTTGAATATACTAAATACTAATGTTCTGTCTGGTGTATAATTGGTAAAGAGTTTTACTAATCTGTAGGCTGCCACTTTGCTCAAATTATGGTGTACTTTACTGTATAAAAAGCTTTTTAGCTTCATGAAGTCCCATTTATTAATTTCTGGTCTTAATGACTATGCTACAATGTTCTGTGCAGAAAATCCTTTCTGTCCCAGTGAGTTCTTTTATCAGATTTAGAATATCTGGTCTGATGTTGAAGTCTTTGATCAATTCATACCTTAGTTCTCTGCAGGGTTATAAACACAAATCCATTTTCGTTCTTCTACATAAGTCCGTCCATTTTGATGAGCACCGTTTGTTGAAGATGCAGCCTTTTCTCCAGCATGTATCTTTTGGCTTCTTGATAAAATATCAGATGTCCATAGGTGTATAGCATTATTTCCGGGTCTTCAGTTCTCTTGATCATCATGTCTGTTTTTGTGCCCGTGCCGTGTTGATTTTATTGCTATAACTCTGTAGTTGAAATCTGGGATGATGATACATCCAGCAGTTCTTTTTATTATTCAGGATTATTTTAGCTATCCTGGTTTTTTTATGTTTCCACATGAAATTCAAAGGTTTCTTCAATTTCTATGACAAATTGTGTAGGAATTTTGATGGGTATTTCACTGAGTCTGTAGGTTGCTTTTGATAGGATGTCCATTTTCACAATATTAATCTTGAGAGACTTATAAGGTTTTGCTTTTATGATTTTTTAATATTGCAAATTATATCTATGGACATTTATAATGATAAATCATCCTTAGCTTTATGTTATAAACCATATTTGATTATTGTACATTATCCACATTATATATTATTACATATGTTATTACTAAAACTGTACTCATTTTTTACATTTTTTTCAGAATTTGATGTGAGTACTGAATTTACATCATATCCACCCTACAGTCCCCACCCTCCCATACTCCCAGTGATTACCCCCTCCATCTCAAATTCATAAGCTCTTCTTCTTTAATCAATATTGTTACATATGTATATTACATACGGTTTCATGTATTTCATATGTACATTGTCACATGTGTATATGTATGAATATCTAAATATAACCTGCTTTGTTCATTTAGTGGTGCTCATATGTATATGTCGCTCGTAAGTACTTATTGGTATGTACGACTTGACTGACTACTTGAGTGCCCGTAGCTCAAGTAGTCAATATATATATATATATATATATATATATGGATGAGGCCTTGTGAGATTTCCCTCACTCACAGTGGAACTTTAACTGGTATTACCATTCTGCTAGTCTTGTTTAGGTAACAATATTGTTGAGATTTCTCGAGCATGGTTCCCTATCTAATATAGTAGACACCATCCTACAGCAAATATCCTGGTTCTCTGGCTCTTACAATCTTTCCACGTCCACTTCCATTGTGCCCCCACCCCTGCAAGCCTTGTGTAGGAGATGTGTTTTAGATGCATCAGTTGGGAATAGATTCTTAGCAAGGTCAGTTTTTCTCTCCATTTCAGCCAGTTATAGACTTATGAAATGGCTTTTAAATTCAAAATGACACTTCTTTAATGAGGGGTAAAAATAACTCTTTTTTTGCCAATACATTTTATTTTGAGGAATTTTTATTATTGTTTTTATTGTGCTATACATTTTTTTCTGCGTCCCTCCCTTCCTCCCCTCTCCTCTTCTGCCCTCCCCCGTGATCCACACACTCCCAATTTATTCAAGAGATTTTGTCTTTTTTTCGCCTTCCTATTTAGATCCATGTATGTCTCTCTTAGCATCCTCTCTGTTGTCTAGGTTCTCTGCAATTGTGATTTGTAGGCTGGTTTTCTTTGCTTTACATCTAAAAGCTACTTATGAGTCAGTACATATGATATTTGTCTTTCTGGGTATGGGTTACCTCACTCAATATGATGTTTTCTAGCTTTATCCATTTGCCTGCAAATTTCAGAATGTCATTTTTTTTAACCATTGTATAGTGCTCCATTGTAGTATCCATTGTGTAAATGTATATCTTGCTACGCTGATCATTACTGTTGTCCACAGGCTTTACATCTGGGTAGGATTATTAATCACTTTTCTCCATTGGCAGAGTTCACAGCATCTTCCCATACTATTAGAGCTAATGCTCCAGGAGGAAGATCTCAGGTCAGCTCCACCCTGGATTCTTTCAAGGACTGTGTCAGAGGTGTGTGCTAACTTCAACCATAGGATCTTCCCTTCAAGTTGGTTGAGGCCACCAAGGGCAACAGAAATAGCCTATGTTGTTTTTGGAATCTCTTAGACTCCCCTGACCAACAAACTGAAGGGAGGTTTCTCACATCTGGCACTGGGGTTTTGTTAAACAATCTATGGCTCTAGGGAGAGAAAACATTATCATCCCATATGATGAAATTTCATTTAATTTATTTATATATGAAATACACATACACTTCTGTATGTGTATTTTTGATTTAAAAATCTTTAATTCTTTTGTTACATTTATTTTAAAATTTTTTATAAACTGTATTTTGAGCATATTGTTTACCCTCCCTTAACTCCTCCTAGATCCTCTTCTGCTTGCTGCCCACTCAACATCATCTTTGGGTTCTTTCTCTATTTCTCTATTAAAAGTCCCTCCCAAAACAGAAATAAAAATAAACAAACAAAATCAATAAGGCAGAAAACGCCAAAACAAAAACCAGAAAGCGCGCGCGCGCACACACACACACACACACACACACACACAAAACAAATAAACAAAAAACCCTTGGATTCAATTTTCTTTGCTCAGCTTCTCTTGAGCATGAGTCCTGGCCTTGTAGTGTGCTTGACATAGCCAGTGTCACTCCAATGGAGCAAACAGATTTTTCCCTTTGTCAATATGTATCTATTGAAAATGGTTTCCTGGATGCATGTGTCTATTTACCCTTCTCAGTGTTGCAATTTTGTCTGCTTTGGATATGTGCAGGTCTTGTGCATACTGCCACCGTCTCTGAATTCATATGTGTATCAGTCCTGTTGTGTCTGGAAGATGCGGTCTCGTTGGAGTCATCCGCCACTTCTGGCTCTTACAGTCTCTCTGCCTCCTCTTCTGCATAGATCCCTGTGGGGAGTGGCTGCAAATGCCATGGCTAGCAGTGGAATGATCTGCATGAAGCAGGAACGAATTCTACTTTAAGATGACCCAGTAGCTTGTGTTGGTTCAAATTTCCAGAGTCTTGACAATTTGAGGCATATTTTCAGTATACTTACATATTTAGAGGCATGAGTGTACAATTTGGAAAAAGATACCTGGTGTCACACAATCCTATGTGAATAATAAGGAATAATTACATTGAAACTCTTTTCAAAGTTCATGTATCACTTCTGGAATAAAGATGGGTTCTATATGTAGGCTACTTGTATTATCTTAAGGAGCTAGAGGAGGTTCTTGTGTGGTCTTAGACTTAAAGATAGCATAGATGTCACCTAAGCTATTTCCCCCCTCTGTAACCGCTATCTGGGGAGCCAGGTGTGGCTTGGTCATATAGATAACATAGGGGTCACCTCCATCCACCCCCACCTGCTGGACAGGAAACGGGTTGTACATCTCTCCCTTTGAAGACAGCCCTGTGTGGTTAACATTCCTGGTGTCTTAGTGCTTATCTGTGATCACAAGGACCTCTGTGCTCACAACAGATCCCTGAGGCTTTAGAGGAGAGGTTTGATGAAAATACGCCATTTAGGACTAAGTGCTCCAAAGTCTCTCCCTCTTTACATATTGTCCAGGTGAAGGTCTCTGTCTTAATTCCTGTCTTCTGCAAGAAGAAGCTTCTTGGATGGGGGTTGAGTGAAACATTAATCTATGGGTGTAGCAGCATGTCGTTAGGAGTCTTTTTATTGCTATGCACCTTTAGCAGAAGACTAGGAGTAGATTTTCCTCTAAGGCCGTGACTGTTCTAGTCTCGGATGCTTGACCACATTAGCAGTATCATTTATGGATTCCATCCTACGAATGGTTCTTAAATCCAATTAAAAAAAGTAGTTAGTTACTCTCATAACATTTTTGACATTGCTGCACCAGGATATTTTGCAGACAAGTCACTGCTGCCTACAACAGTGACTTAGGGTTTGTAACTCTGTAATATTATTGATTTCCTTTCTCCTCTAGTCTGAGGGTACCTTCCAGCATGATGAAAGCTAGTCAGCAGGGTTAAAGCTTCTAGTTGGAAACCAGCTTGACTTCTCTGTGCAATTGATACCCACTAGGAAAGGAAAAGTCAGTTTTTTCCAATGGTGTCTTACTAGGTATATCAACCACACTCCAGGACAGGCCTTGTGCCCAAACAAAATGAACTCTATGTTTTTCTTGGCTTGTTGTTCTATTTAATTTTGTTTTGGCTTTTTTTCCTTACTAGCTTTTTTGTTTGTTTTAATTTTCATTTTTATGTATTTTAGGGGGGCTTTTTTTCTTTTTTTCCCTAGAACATATATTTGTTTATTTTATTTATTTATTTTTCTTTTCTTTTTTTAATTAAAAATTTCCACCTCCTCCCCTCCTCCCATTTCTCTCCCCCTCCTGACATTCCCCCTCCCCCTCCCTCTCCAGTCCAAAGAGCAGTCAGGGTTCCCTGCTCTGTGGGAAGTCCAAGGTCCTCCCCCTCTATCCAGGTTCAGGAAGGTGTGCATCCAAACAGACTAGGCTCCCACAAAGTCAGTACATGCAGTAGAATCAAAACCCAGTGCCATGGTCCTTGGCTTCTCAGTCAGCCCTCATTGTCAGCCACATTCAGAGAGTCCAGTTTGATTACATGCTCCATCAGTCCCAGTTCAGCTGGCCTTGGTGAGCTCTCAATAGATCAGCCCCACTGTCTCAGTGGGTGGGCGCGCAGTCCTGACTTCCTTGCTCATGTTTTCTCTCCTTCTGCTCTTCATTTGGACCTTGGGAGCTCAGTCCAGTGCTCCAATGTGGGTCTCTGTCTCTATCTCCATCAATTGCCAGATAAAGTTTCTATGGTGATATGCAAGATATTCATCCGTGTGGCTATAGGATAGGGCCAGTTCAGCCGCTCTCTCCTCATCTGCCCAAGGAACAAGCTGGGGACATCTCCTTGGACACTTGGGAACCCCACTAGAGTCAAGTCTCTTGCTAACCCTAAGATGGCTTCCTTAGTTAAGATATATACTTCCCTGCTCCCATATCCACCCTTTCTCCATCCCAGCCATTTCATTACCCCAAGCTCTCCCCATCCTCCCCTTCTCACTCCTCTCTCCCTATCTTCCCTTACCCCAAACCCATCCCCACCCCCAAGCTCCCAATTTTTGCCTGGCAATCTTGTCTACTTCCAATATCCAGGAGGATAACTATATGTTTTTCTTTGGGTTCACCTTCTTATTTAGCTTTTCTAGGATCACGAATTATAGGATCAATGTCCTTTATTTATGGCTAGAATCCACTTATGAGTGAGTACATACCATATTCATCTTTTTGGGTCTGGGTTACCTCACTCAGGACAGTGTTTTCTATTTCCATTCATTTGCATGCAAAATTCAAGAAGTCATTGTTTTTTTATCGCTGAGTAGTACTCTAATGCATATATATTCCACACTTTCTTTATCCATTTTTCCATTGAGGGGAATCTAGGTTGTTTCTAGGTTCTGGCTATTACAAATAATGCTGCTATGAACATAGTTGAACAAATGCTTTTGTACTATGATAGGGCATCTCTTGGGTATATTCCCAAGAGTGGTATTGCTGGATCCCGAATTTCATGAAGAACCGCCACACTGATTTCCAAAGTGGTTGTACAAGTTTGCATTCCCACCAGCAATGGATGAGTGTACCCCTTACTCCACATCCTCTCCAGCAAAGGCTATCATTGGTACTTTTGATTTTAGCCATTCTGACAGGTGTAAGATGATATCTTGTTGTTTTGATTTGCATTTCCCTGATCGCTAAGGAGGTTGAGCATGACCTTAAGTGTCTTTTGGCCATTTGAACTTCTTCTGTTGAGAATTCTCTGTTCAGTTCAGTGCCCCATTTTTTAATTGGGTTAGCTAGCATTTTAAAGTCTAGTTTCTTGAGTTCTTTATATATTTTGGAGATCAGACCTTTGTCTGTTGCGGGGTTGGTGAAGATCTTCTCCCAATCAGTAGGTTGCCTTTTTGTCTTAATGACAGTGTCCTTTGCTTTACAGAAGCTTCTCAGTTTTAGGAGGTCCCATTTATTCAATGTTGCCCTTAATGTCTGTGCTACTGGGGTTATATGTAGTAAGTGGTCTCCTGTGCCCATGTGATGTAGACTACTTCCCACTTTCTCTTCTATCAGGTTCAGTGTGTTCAGATTGATATATTGCCTGCTCCCAGCTGTTCATTTCATCATCATCACACCCCAGCCCACAACTCCGGTGGAAGCTTCACCAGAGGTCACAAAGACATCCATAACCCCATGTAAGACACCCACTCACAGAATACCAACACTCCCTCAGTGCCTGCCAAGACTACCTCAAACTGATGCCCTCACTGCTTCACCGTATCATCACCCATTACTCCCACAGTAGCCCCCAGCTTCATCAGAGAAGACTCCCAGTTCAAAGGCCCAGACAATATTTATAACAAAATCATAGAAGGAAATTTTCCTAACTTAAAAGGGAAGATGCCTATGAAGGCACAAGAAACTTACAGAACACCAAATAGATTGGACCAGAAAAGAAAGTCTCTTCACCACATAATATTCAAAACAATAAGCAACAGAGAAGAAAGAAAGAATATTAAAAACTGCAAGGGAAAAAGGCCAAGTAACATATCAAGGCAGACCTATTAGAATTATACCTGACTTGTCAATGGAGACTCTAAAAGCCAGACAGGCCTGGCCAGATGTGCTGCAGACCATAAGGGACCACAGATAACAGTCAAGATTGCTATACCCAGGAAAACTTTCAATCGACATGGAGAAAATAAGATATTCCATGATAAAGTCAAATTTAGACAGTATCTATCCACAAATACAGCCCTGCAGAAGGTATTAGAAGGAAAACTCCAACCCAAAAAATGTTAACTATACCCATGAAAACACAGACACTAAATAATCACACACACAAAAAAAAAAAAAAACAAAAGGAAACATACATACACACACACACACACACTACCACCACCACCAATAACAAAATAACAGGAATTCATAGTCACTGGTCATTGATATCTCTCAATATCAATTGACTCAATTCCCCAATAAAAAAGATACAGAATAACAGAATGGACGTGATAACAGGATCCATCCTTCTGATGCACACAAAAAATATACCTTAAAATCAAAAATAGACATTACCTCAGAGTAAAGGGCTGGAAAAATATTTTCCAAGAAAATGGATCTAAGAAACAATCTGGTGTAGCTACTCTAATGTCTAACCAAATAGTCTTCAAACTAAAATTATTCAAAAGAGAAAGGAAAGGATACTTCATACTCATAAAAAGAAAAATCTGCCAAGAAGATTTTTAATTCTTAACATCTATGCAAAAAATGCAAGGGCACCCACAGTTGTAAAGGGAACACTACTGAGGTTTAAATCACACATCACCCTTACACATTGATAGAGAGTGGGAGACTTCAATACCCTACTCTCACCAATGCCATCCGCACAGAAACTAAACAGAGAAATAATGGAACTAACAGATGCTATGAAACAAATGGACTTAACAGATAACTACAGAACATGTCACACAAATGCAGAAGGGTACACCTTCTTCTCAGCACCTCGTGGAACATTCTCCAAAATTGACCACATACTCAGTCACAAATCAAGTCTCAACAGATACAATAAAATTGAAATAACCCCCTTGCATGCTATCAAACCACCATGGATTAAAGCTGGATTTCAACAATAACAGAAACAATAAAAAGGCAATGAGCTCATGGAAACTGAACAACTCTCTACTGAATGACTACTGGGTAAAAGCAGAAATAAAGAAAGAAGTTAAAGACTTCCTAGAATTCAATGAAAATAAATACACAACATACTCAAACTTATGGAACATAATAAAAGTAGTGCTAAGAGCAAAGTTCATATCACTAAGTGCCTTTATAAAGGAATTGGAGATATCTCATGGTAGCAACATCCCAGCACACCTAAGCTGTAGAACAAACATAAACAAGCTTATCTGAGATTTATAGATGGCAGGAAATAATCAAATTGAGGGCTGAAATCAATATAATAGAAACAAAGAAAACAACACAAAGAATCAAGGAAACAAGAGTTGGTTGTGAAAATCAACAAGGTAGACAAATACTTATCCAAACTAACTAAAAGAATATCCAAATTAGCAAAATTAGAAACAAAAAGCAGGACATAACAACATACACTAAGGAAATCCAAAGAACCATTAGGTTCAACCACAAAAAAAAAAAAAAAAAACTGTATTCCACAAAATTGGAAAAATCTAAAATAAGTGGTTAATTTTCTTGATAGATACCACTTAACAAAGTTAAATCAAGATCAGATAAACAATTTGAATAGACACATAAGGAAATAAAAGCAGTCACTAAAATATCCCAACAAAAAATGAAGCCCAGGGCCTGACAGTTTTAGCTCAGAATTCTACCAGATTTTCAAAGAAGAACTGATGCCAATACTTGTCATTTTTTTCTACAAAACAGAAACAGAAGGAACATTACCCAATTTATTTTATGAAGCCACAGTCAGCTGATACTCATGACACACAAAGATTCAACAAAGAAAGAAAATAACAAACTAATTTCCCTCATGAACGTAGATGCAAAAATATTCAATAAAATACTGGCAAACTATATCCAAGAACACAACAATATACCATTGATCATGATCAAGTAGGCTTCATCCCAGAGATGCAGTAATGCTTCAACATACAAAAATAAGTTAATGTAATTCACCATATAAATAAACTGAAAGTAAAAAAAAATACATGATCTTCTCAGTGGATGCTAAAAATTTCTTTGACAAAATCCAACATACTTTCAGAATAAAGGTCTTAGAGAGATTAGGGATACAAGAAAACATCTAAATATAACAAAGACAATTTATAGTAAGCCAACATCAAATTAAATGGAGAGAAACTCAAAACAGTTCCACTAAAATCAGAAATAAGATAACACTGTCCACTCTCTCCATATCTAGTCAATATGTACTTGATGTTCTAGCTAGAACAATAAGACAACTGAAGGAGACCAGGAAGATGCAAATTGTAAAGAAGTCAAAGTATCTTTATTTGCTGATGATACAGTATCATACATACACAACCCAAAATTTCTATCAAGGAATTCCTATAGCTGATAAACATCTTTAATGAGGTGTTTGGATATATAATCAACTCAAAAAAAATCAGTAGCCCTCTTATACAGAAATGACAAACCAGCTAAGAAAGATATTAGGGAAACAACAAACACCCTTTACAACAGCCACAACTAATATAAAATATCTTGGGGTAATTCTAACAAAGAAAGTGAAGGACTTCGAGTCTTTGATAAAGGAAATTGAAGAAGATATCAGAAAATGGAAAGGCCTCCCATGCTCATGAATCAGTAGAATTAGCATAGTAAAAATGGCCATTGTACCAAAAGGAATCTACAAATTCAATTCCAACCCCATCAAAACTCCGATGCAATTCTTTACAGAACTTGAAATGAAAATTCTCAATTTTATATGGAAAAACAAAAAACCCAGGATAGCTAAAACAGTCCTGCACAATAAAAGAACTTCCGTAGGTATCACCACCCCTAATTTCAAGTTGTACTACAGAGTAATAGTAATAAAAACTGCATGGTATTGGCATACAGACAGGTTGATCAGTGGAATTGAACAGAAGACCCAGGCATACATCCACATACCTATGGATGCTTGATTTTTTTTTATAAAGAACCCAGTAATACACAATAGGGAAAAAGAAAGGAAAATAGAATATATTTTGTGGGTAGACTCTGGGCAGGTGGGGATGGCAACAGGAGGGATTATGCAGGGGTGGGAATGATAGGGGGAGAGTACTGAGAGAGAAAACTGGAATTGGGGGTGGGGCAGTGAAATATAGCAACCTAGAAATTCCTAGGAAACTCCCTGGAATTTATGACAGTGACCCTAGTGAAGTTTGATAGTAATGGGAGGAATAAGAAGCCCAAATTGGCCACCCTCTATGATCAGGCAAGGCTTCTAGCAATGTCTCTGGGATGTCAACCCAGCTACAGAATCTTCGACCTACAATCTGTCCCTGTTTGCAAGATGTGCTGGAGTAATGATGGCACAGAACTTGTGGGAGTGGCCAACCAATGACTGTTCCAGCTTAGGGCCCCTGCTATGAGAGGGACCCCATGTCTGGCACTGCATGGATGGCCAGGAATCAGAGGCAGGATAGCCCAGAGACCCAGACTAGAACCAATCACAACTGGCAAAACAAGATTTAAAAAGTTCAATGAAGTGATTTCTAATGATATTGTGCTATACTCATAGATCAGGGCATAGCCTGATTGTCATCAGAGAGGCTTCATCCAGCAACTGTTGGGAACAATACAGAGACTCACAACCAAGCATTAGGCAGAGCTAGGGGAACTCCTCAGAAGAGGTGGAGGAAGGAATGTAGGAGCCAGAGAGGTTGCGGACATGACAAGAACATATCCCACAGAATCAATTAAGCAAGTCTCATAAGCCTCATAGAGACCGAAGCAATAAACACAAACCCTATATGAGTCTGAGCTAGGTCCTCTGCACATATGTTATGGTTGCATTGCTTGGTGTTTTTATGGAACTTCTAACAGTGGGAATGGTGACTGTCTCTGACTCTTTTGCCTGCTCTTGGGACCCTTTTCCTCCTGGTAGTTTGCCTTGATGAATCTAGTTTTATTGTAATTTCTAAAGCCATGTTCAGTGGATATCCCAGAGAGGTTTGCTCTTTTTCTTTTTAAGGGAAATGGAGGAGGAGTGGATCTGGGGGAGAGGGAAGGGATTGGAAAGAGTGGGGGGGGGTGCAGAAGAAACTGCTATCTGGATGTGATGTATGAGAGAAGAATTAAAAAAGACATAAGAGCTATCTCAAGTGGTGTATTGGAAATCTGGAAGTACTGCACAGGGATGTGAGGTCAACATTCACACCTTATTGATAAAGACCTGAACTTGTGAAGGATTGCCCTGAAGGTACAGCCAGAAGTGTAAACAGTATAGCAACTGTACTTGAAAAGGATTCCCTATTGACCATACCAGCATTAACAAAGGCCCAGAGGTCAGAAAAGCATTTTAAATATGATTTCGGAAGGTCTTCCTAGAAGGATGGCCAGCCTTTATGACCTGACCTCACTTTGGATTGCTAATGGTCTTGACAAGTATCCAGAAGGTCAGAAAGGAAGACTGAGAGACTTATGAGCATAACCAACAAACAGAGCAAACTGCATTCATTCACCATAACCCTAACCAACTCTATTCTACACATTTATTCTCCATTCATTTAATATCCAAAGTCAATTTAGCAGGTAAGCTCTGTTCTTATCTCTCTTTATCTCTTCATTTTCCCCATATTCTTTTCTCCTTAATTTTCCATTATATAGATTTTCTCAAAGAGCATAGACTATTCTGATTTGTTGGGAATCTCTGTGTCTTAGCCTCCAGAGAGCTGGGAATGTTTAACCTTATCTGATTGCTTCTGTCATTTCTCTTTTCATTCTACCTTTAACAAAAACTGTATTATCCTTCCACCTTTTAGTCCTTATTGTTCCTCCTTCTATCTACATGTCCCTCTTCTATTTGTTCTCTATAAACTAGTTACCTTTCCTACTTTGCCTTTTATCTTTCCTGATAAAACCACACTAATACATCATCGTATATAAAACCATCAGGTTCCCCTTACTTATTAAACTAATTGGCAGCAATAGGGTGAATGTTTATTACTTGATTACTACTGTATTTTCACAGTGAGCCTACACTTTGGTAATATTGATTCAATAAAACCCCCAAAAACAAAACAAAAAACCCACAGCTTCCAACTTCAAGAGAATAATAATTCTGGAGTCACTTTGAGTGAGGTTATCCCAAATTCTTACATTCTCACATGGAAGCAATTTTATGAAGCTTTATAGTTTAACAGAACAAATAAAAACCTCATAAAGCAAAGAAAGTATAAAATATATATGGATGGGTATATCAGCAAGGTAGTTAAACAAGATGGTCTCAGATATTATCTGATGACATTCTTACCTTTCATAGTGGTGAAAGCTAGTGGTCTCCAAAGTTAATAGATTTTAAGAGGTTTTATTTTAGTCACAGGATGTTAGTTTTAACACAGAGGTAGTCAAGGAATCACTAAAGCTAGCCCAATAGAAGATAATTAGCCCTCTAGACCTGTAATGTTCTAATTTTTCTACACAACCCTATATTTTTAATCCATCAATCTGTCTTTATAGACACAGCTTCTTTCCATGCATTTTCATTCTCAATAGTGATTTTTTTGTGAAGGACTATATTTTAATGTAAAAATTAGCAGTTCTCTCCCCAAAGGAATAAAAGACATGCATTATTCAGCATCAAAATCAGAGACCATAACCCAGGAACATAGATTTAGGTCTCCTAAAATACAATATTCCAATGTGGAAAATTTTTCGTAGAATTTTCACAGAAACAGAATGAAGAAAGTTGTAAATCAAGACACTTTTCATATATATTAGTGGGTACATCATATACATATAGTGAGTTGGGGACAACTCTGCTATAAGTCTTGGGTGCAATCTGAAAACACTTTTAGCCCTTTGCTTTGTAGAAAGATAGGGTTTTGCTAATACATTCTAAAAAGATTTTTGTATGTTTGTCATGATGTTATGTCTGGTTAGCAGCAGGATGCTGGGTCTGAGACAGGGGAGGGGACCAAGGAATGGCTATTTAATAGGCTAAATGTTATCCAAGATAAATTGTAATTAGTCTTTGAAACTGCAACATTACAAGCTCTTCAAATCACTGAAGTTTTAAATCATTAATCAGCCTATCCAGACAGATTATTTCCATGAATTCTCATGTACAGTTCTCTCAAGGGATTAATGGGGATTAATCCTGGTGTCTGATGTGAGATTCCCCTCTGTATGCTATGAATATGTTTTATTGCCATTGGTTAATAAAGACTACTTTGCCTTATGGCAGGGCAGAGTATAGGTAGGCAGGAAAACTAAACTGAATGCAGGGAGAAAGAAGGTGTTGTCAGGGAGATGCCTTTTAGCTGGCAAAGGAGAAAAATGCCAGAACCTTACCATTAAGCCACAGCCTCGTGGCAATACACAGATTAATAGAAATGGGTTAAATTTAAGATGTAAGAGCTAGCTAGGAATACACCTGAACCATTAGCCAAACAATTTTGTAATTAATACAATTTTTTGTGTGATTATTTGGGTCAGGGTGGTTGGGAAATATAAGATCAGTGTCTGGCTACAGGTGTCTGTTCCAGATACCAGTATAACATAGGAAAATTATAGTGTTTAGTCCCAAAATTGGGAGAAGAAAGACCACTGACCCAAACCATCAATTAATTAAAGCAAGCAATTAATTAAAGTCTTTTTTTAATACACAGGCTACCTCTCCCTAAGGCAGGGTTCAAGAGGTCAGCATTGGATTTGAGGAAGACAGGCTTTTATAGAGCTCAGGGGTAGAGGATTTCCATATGGGAAAAATAGGCGAGCTTACAGGAGGAGGAGTAACAGATGGTCAAAACGAGGTAATCACAACAGGCAGTAGACATAACTAAGTCCTCACAGATGGTCATATAACCCTTGAAAACAAAGGTAAAGTTGCAAGATTATTTTTTTAAAGCTTTTCTTTCTTTTTTTAATATTTATTTATTTATTATGTATACAATATTTTGTCTGTGTGTATGCCTGCAGGCCAGAAGAGGGCACCAGACCCCATTACAGATGGTTGTGAGCCACCATGTGGTTGCCGGGAATTGAACTCAGGACCTTTGGAAGAGCAGGCAATGCTCTTAACCTCTGAGCCATCTCTCCAGCCCAAGTTGCAAGATTATTATAAACAACTTTTGAAACAAAGACATGATTGCCATTCCTGAAAGAGACAGTCAGAACCATTTGTAGTTAAGGTTACAGGTGGGGCATAGCTCAATCCTTAAAAAACAAAACAGGTTTAATCATAAACAGGAATGAACCTATTTTGTCTTTACTGTAAGATGGCTTTTAAGCCTAAAGTGAAAGCAGGTTGGTTCTTCACTAGCTAAACCCTAATAGAACCTAGTCTGTTTTCAGAATTGCTAACATTTCCACTAACAGAGTAAAGGCAATTTTTAAAAAAACTAATGGCAGGCCTCCTATGCCCAAGTCACAACACATAAAGAAAAGAAACAGGCACTGTAAAAAAAAGAAAAGAAAAAGAATTTTTTTTTATTACTTAAAAAAATACCAATCCAAATTCCCATTCCCTCCCCACTCCCAGTCCTCTTCCTCTCCCTCCACAGACCCTCTCCCCACCCCTCCAACCCTAAGGGAGTGCCATGCACCCCACCTTGTGGAAAGTCCAAGGCCCTACCTACTACATCTAGGTTGAGCAAGAGAATAGGATCCCATGAAGCTGGTATATGCAGTAGAGACACATCCCAGTGTCACTATCAGTGGGCCCTCAGTCTGCCCCAGCTGTCAACCCCCTTCAGAGGGGCGCGGTTGTTCCCATGCTCATTCACTCACAGTCCAGTTGGTGAGCTCCCATTAGCTCAAGTAAACTGTCTCAGTGGTTGACCCCCTCATGGTCCTGAATTCCTTGCTCATACTCCCATTCCCTCCACTCTTTAACAGGATCTTGGGAACTCAGTCCAGTGTTTTAATGTGGGTCATTGCCTTACAGAGGATTTTTAAAGGAATCCTTAAGGCTGAAGAGAAAGATAAACATACCAAAAGTGCTAAAGAAACCATGCTAGAACAGTAGTTAAGCAAATGAGGAACCGGGAGACATCAAACACTATAAAATAAAATTCCACAGAATTTAATATATGTCTATCGATAGTAATTATAAATATTAATGGTTTCGATTTCTCAATCAAAAGACACAGATTAACAGAAAGGATTTATCTATTTGTTGCCTTCAATAAATGCACCTAACTATAAAAGGCAGATGCAACTCTAAGGAGAAAAGATTGAAAAAAATAAACAGCAGAGAAAAGATAGCCTCTCGTACAAAAGGTGGAAGGCTTAGAAAAGTTTATATCCATGTATAGACACTGAAACTAGGTCCCTGTCTCTCACCGTGCACAAAATTAACTCAAAATGAGCCAAATGTTTTCATTTAAAACCTGAAATTCTTAGGGAAAAGGAGTTGAAAATGTTTTGAAGATACCAGCATAAGGAAGGACATTCTAAATAAGATGCCAGTCATTCAGGACATAATGTCAACAAGCAATGAATGGGAATGTATTATTAAAAGCCTTCACAATAACAAAGATGTCAGTTAACTAAGGAATAAAAAAAATCATTTATCTAGACTGTGGAAAGGATTCAGAACACTAGACCAGAACTGAATGACCCAATCAATAAACGAATAGACAGTTCTCATCATCTAATGACTCTTGGAATTGAGTTCTGAAAAACAGGGCAGCAAGAAAGTCTAGAAGAGAAACATAGAATGTCAGAGCTAGAATGATCCTCTTACTCAACACATAAAAATAGAAGATCAGAAATGGTAATTGACCTGATAAAGTTAAGGAATTAAAGGACAAATAGGTAATCCTATTATTCACTTTCTCCCAGAAAACTTTTGTGCTCTCTAGCCAGCTGGGGAAGGGGTATTTGGAACCTTGCCTAACATTCCCCTAGTAGATGAAAGTTATAGGTGATTAACATAATTTGCATCTGTCTACATAGATTTTTATTAGGTTTTCTCCCTGCAATACTCCAGCTGAAATTCTCGCTATTTTGATGGTTTTTATGTTACTCTCCTTTCTCACCTACACTATGTGACTGACCTAGAGCCCATAAGGGCTAAATGCAAGGAACAAGGAAATGACAGTGAGGGTTGGGAAATCTCAATTTTCTTTTCTCCAAGTCTATAAATGTTAGTGTGAATAAATCCTACTTTTAAAAAAGCCAGGTGTATATTTGCGGAATTTTCTTAATAGCTTTCAGCAAATTACACCAAAAATCAGGCAGTGGGGGAGAATAGACATTGATTTTTGCGTCTGGGAACTTTAATTAAAATCCATGTTCTGACACTGCCTCCCTCCATGGTCTTGGGCAATTCCCTTTTCCTACTAAACTTCAGTCTTCATATCTTTAAAACATCAAAGAATTTTTATGTCCCTTGGAATTTAAAATATCTAAAAACAGGATACTTGTCTGAAAGCTTCCTCCTTATGCCAACAAGATCTGAATCCATGGTCCTTGTCATGTATCTGCTTAAGCCTAATAAATGTGAGCTATTTAGTAAATTGCCTTTGTTCTTTTCTATTTATCCTATGCTTCAAAATAAAGTTATTTCTCATTTAATTGAACCTTCTCCTTGTGACTGGTTTTAGAGAACCTATGTTTAGAGAAGGAAACCCAAGAAATTAATAGGTTTTCTGCTCTCTCTCCCCAATAATAAGTTTCTTCCCCAATGCAGAAAGCCAGATCAAGCCGTATTGAAAAAGTATAACAACAGGCTTAAGTTTGTTGTAATGAGGCCACTTATTTGTTTCCTGGCTGCCTTGCAGCTCAGACCTGAAATAATCTGTGTATCGCCATGTGACTGTGGCTTACTGGCTAAGGTTCTGGTGTCTGTCTGGTGTAGGTGAGGCTCCATGGCTTCTCTCTGACTCTGCCTCCTTTATCCTAGCATTCAGTTTAGTTTTCCCCACCTAGCTCTGCTCTACCCTATCACGGGCTCAAGACAGTTTCTTTATTAACTAATGGTATTCACAGAATACAGAGGAGAATCCCGTATCATAAATTCTTCATTCCCAGGGATGGAGGCCAGAGAAGCTGCACTTGCAAACTAAATCAGACTTTATAGATTGTAAGCAAGGGATGGTGGCATCTCTCCTCTCCTCCTCCTCCTCTTCCTCCTCCTCCTCCTCCTCCTCCTCCTCCTCCTCCTCCTCCTTCTTCTCTCTCTCTCTCTCTCTCTCTCTCTCTCTCTCTCTCTCTCTCTCTCCTCATTTTTTTTACATAATGTGTCCCAGGCTGGCCTTTAAATACATGATCTTCCTGCTTTCTCCTCCCAAGTGTTGGCTTTTCTTTAATTAGCACTCTCACAATTGCTTTACACTGTTGTATCAATTGTAAAACATAAATTGAGAATACAAATGGAAACATTTGACAATCTGACATCATTTAAAAGTATGCTACCTGATAAGTAAAAATCCCCCCTCCCTAGTAGTGAGTAACTCTGTCCATGCAATAAGTTAGATAAGGCTGATTTAATAATCCAGACTTAATCTGAGTAAAACATTCCCAGGTGGTCCCATGGAAAAGAAGAAACCATGAAGAGGGACCACGAGGAAAATTCTGTGGGCCAGACCTTAAATACCCTCTGGGAGTGGAGCCACTGCTTGGGACCTTTCTTGGGTAGGGTCTGGAGAGATCCCAATTTCACAAAGTTCACAGTCATACATAATGATCACACATTTATTATGTATAAGTTATTTAATGTACAATTCACATTAATAAATTATTTATAATAAATTATGTATTTGGCATGTTACTGCATAAAATATGCAGAGAACACGGCTATAAGGTTCATGGCAATTAGTATGTCCACACAAGATTTGTCTTTTGAATATACTCGATTTATTCATAGAAACATCAACATCTCACCAAGCAGGGAACACTGGGCAGAAAAGCTAGGGTGGGGTTTGACTGGGGAATCTTCTCAAGTGAGGGTGCTTCGGAAGATTGCAGGCTTGACCCATGTTCACCATGAAGTCCTTCAGCTGCAGTAGGCTGGGGGAATGGCACTGAAGAGGTTCAGGAGAATCCTGAGGCCATGGGCCAATGGTTAGTGTTATGCCCAGATCACGGAGTCCCCCCAAAACCAACTAGAAGACCGAGTCCTGTATGTAAAAGCAAAGAGCCTTTATTCAAGCTTAAGCTTGGACTGTCCATCTGTCTGGTGCAATAGTTGAGAGCAGAGAATGCCAAGCCCAGTCGGAGTGAGGTGTTTTCAGGGTTCAGAACCCTGATTGACTGGCATTTTTCTAGGGGTCTTGGCAAAAGGAGAATAGGTGAGTCCTGGACTCAGGGACGTCTGGTGGTCTTCTCTAATCTTATCTAATGATTGGAATCTCAGGGTCTTCCCTGGGTGGTGCCAGTTAATGACTTCTTCTGGAACCCAGTGCTGCCTGGCATGGCAGCTAAATGGCCTGGGCCCCATGTGTGGCCAGGCTGCCCTGGGCCCCATATAGCCAGGGCCACATTATGTGTGGCCAAGTTGCCGTGGGCCCCCCAGCTAGCACAGACAGTTGGGCCTATGTGGGTCCAGCGAAAGTGCTGGAAGTTCAGTGGACATGGAAGCCAAGGCCTTGCACAAGTCACCTTGCCTATAGTTTATCAACACAGAGGCCGGAAAAAGCCAGTGTCTTAGAAGCACTGCCGTGTGATCCAGGAGACCATTCCTAATGTTCCAATTTTTGTATTATTTCATTGTGCAGTAACCTTGCATTACCAGAGCTCACAGCTTGGAGCTAGTTCCCTAGCATATCAACACCACCTTGTGGTTAGTTCATTAACATATCAAGGCCTGCCATGGGCTAGACTTCTATCTGAGCTTCCTGGTGACCTGCCAGGGCCTTGCTTTCCAGGCCTAGCTTTTAGGAGAGCTAAGCTGAGTTATAATATTATGTCAAGTCACATAAAATGGTTTTTGACTTACACAAAATGATTTTACTTCTACATCTGAACTGTATCACACATTAGTAAAATTATTATACTAACTGTATTGAATATTATGCAAATATTTATTAAAACAGCTTTGCATTTTAAAATTTAGACTTGATTTCTGGGATATAATTTGAATGATTCTGCTTTCTTGCATGTAGGAAAAAAATACAAGAAATTATGTCACTTTACCTAGTATTTGACATAAGTATGCTTCTTGTTTTGAGTGCAATTCTAGGGGCTGGAGACTTGGAGAAAGAAGAACAGTTGCTGCTCTCATGATATTCATGGCCTGATTGGAGATGGGCTGATGAAGGAGGGTTATCTGTCTATGTGTTACTTTCATTGGTTAAATAAAGAAAACTGCTTGGCCCTGATAGGACAGAAAATTAGGTAGGTGGAGTAAACAGAACAGAATGCTGGGAGAAAGAAGCCGAGTCAAGCAGTCGCCATGATTCTCCCACTCCAGACAGATGCAGGTTAAGATCTTCCCTGGTAAGCCACCTTGTGGTGTTACACAGAATATTAGAAATGGGTTAGATCAATATGTAAGAGCTAGCCAATAAGAGGCTGGAACTAATGGGCCAGGCAGCGTGTAAAAAAATACAGTTTCCGTGTAATTATTTCAGGTAAAGCTAGCCAGGTGGCAGAATGCAGCCCACTGCTCCACTTACAACAATGGGCCAGTAAATAAACAGTGAAAATACAATGTGAACTGTGTTACAGTGGAGATGTGAATAGCATTCTCTGGGATTATATAGTAGTATTACTTTTCAAGGGTGTTGTTCTGTGTCCCCAAATGTCAAACCTTTACAACAGGCATTTACAAAATTAAATTTTTACTGAATGTTGTTGACATGCAAGATTAGGAATTAATGGGTCAAAGTTTCCTCCTGGATCAGTTGACTGGAGATGAATTTATAGGAAGGGAAATCTACTTGATGGTCAGAGAACAAGAAATTGTACATGTTTTCTTTCAAGACAAATTACTCTGTGCAGAAGACATAAATGATGAGAAAATCTGACTTGTTCTGCTCATATTCATTCTTGCGAAGCCAGCTCCATTCCAGGGAGATAGTTCAATTGGTAAAAGGCTTGCCACACAAGCATGAGGCCCTGAATTCAATAACTAGCATCCATAATCCCAGCATGGAGGAAGGGAAGAGAGGAGGATCCTGGGCCTCGCTAACCAACTAGCCTAGCCCACTTAGTGAGACCCAGGCCAGTAAAAGATGCTGTCTTAGAAAATAAAGTGAAAGGTTCCTGAGGCCTATCACTCAGAGTTGATTTCTGACATCTACACACACACACACACACACACACACACTCACACACACACACACACACACACAAAGAAAAAAGACAAAGAAAGAAATAAAAAGAAAAACAATTTCACGTGCTAAGAATCATTAGGGAGAGGCCTGGTGGCTTACCCTGGAAGGCAATTGAAGAAAGCAATGTCAGATTCTGCCCACCTTACCCCTTCTGCAGGGACTAAGACTGCCTTTGGGAGGAGGAGGAAATGTTTTCTAGATGGGTATTAATCAGAGCTGAGTCCATTACTCATCTCATTGGAATGTTTCAGTCAATTTCTGGAGGGCAGGCAGAAGCGTGCAGGTTTGTAGATTTCATGCTTTTCCAAGGTGACACATTTTGAATTAAGTCTGACTCAACAGCTTTTCCTGTTACAGAATTAATATGCCTTCCAGTGAGAAAGCACTTTGTGCTCTTAGAGATGAGTAAAGGAAAAAGCTTTTTAATAATAGTGTATGACTGGTTCTGCCTAATGCACCAAAAAAGAAACTTCCTTAAACAGAAAATTTTCCAGTTTATATAGGCTTTGGCTTATACACTCCACATACACTGTCATCCTTGAATCCACTTAAGGTTAGTCCCAAGTCACTGAAAGATAGGACATTAGTAATCCTGGCAGTTTCCACTGTGGCTGGGGGACCATGCAGGAAACAGAATATGCCATGCAAAGAGAGCTTGGGGAGTATGAAGTTTTATTTAGGAAGACGGTATTGAGAAGGTTTGGGAGGGTAGCGGGGAGGAAGGAAGAGATAGAGACAGAAAGAGAGAGATGGAGAGAAGAGAGAGGAAAGAGAAGAGGAAGGGGGAGGGAGCGGTAGCAGCTGCCTCTTCAGAGAGAGAAAAAAGAGAGCTTGCCTCTGGGGAAAGGGAGAGATTGGAAGTGGGCAGAGTTTGTCTCTTAAAGGGACGGGGTACTAAGAGGGGAGGTCAGCGTAATTATGGCAGTCACACTTTGAGCCGTTTAAACGGAGATAGGGATAAACCAGTCTGCCACCATTTTGGGCTTGAAAACCATTTTTATAGTAAAGACAAACTAGGTTCATTCCTATTTATGATTAAATTTATGTTTCTCAAGCATTGGGCTATGCCACATCTGTAACTTTAGCCACAAATGGTTCTGTACTGTCTGTTCCAGGAAACAGCAACCATGTCTTTATTTCAAGAGGTTGTTATGACTTGTTATGCTTATGTTGGGCTTCTGTAACCTCACCTATTTGCCCATCAAATCCCCCATTTGGAACCCCCCTACTCCTAAACTATAAAAACCCTTATCTTTCCCACATCCTGATCTGACCTCTTGAACCCCTTCTTACAGGGAGACAGTCCATGTAGAGGAATAAAGTTTACTGTAATTAATTTAGTCATGATTTGGTTGGTGGTCTTTTACTCTTTTCTTGTGGGGTTAATAACAGAAAATTGCAAGTCTGGCCACTTGGGTAGATGGGTGACTTATGCAGAAAAGATATTGCCAAAATTATCCCTTAAGTACATCAGTGTTATTTTTTTCCCAAATAGTCGCTGTCCAGGGTCCTCTTACATACCTGTAAGAATTAAGCTTTTTCTGATAGGAGAATATGGACTTAATAGAAGACCAGCACTTAATGAGGGCCTTAACTCTTGGGGGCCTGTTCTTTGATATGAGGATGTACCTATTGGCTTGTTGTCAGTCAAAGTTCTCTCTTTTTATTATGAGAGTGGAGCTTATTATGGTGAAATAGAAATGAACATTTACAAAAACATTTTCTTGGCAATCCTAAATTTCGATTATGGCAAAAACATTTCTTTCCTAAAGCTTCTAACAAGCCTGGTTAGTACACTGCTTATCTTCCAGGCATAATCCTTCCAGCTCTTTTAGTTAAATTCTACTTTATGTAATTTATTATCTCCTAAACAAGTTTATGAGTAAGCCATTTATAGCATCAATTTGATTCCTTCAAGTTTCTTGTGTGCGTCAATCTTCTTAGCACTCTCACTTCCCCAGTTTGTTTAGTTCTATAACTATTATTATTAGAGGTGAGAATTCTCAAATATAAGCTATTCCAATAGTTCTCAAACTGGGTTTGGCTGAGCCCTAATGTTTCAGAGTGAAGGGAAGTAGATCTTACTTCTCCTTCAAATAGAACTCAGCTAATAATTATTCTCATGGTTAAAGTTACCTTGGAAGGGTTCTCTACAACACGATTCTCTGTTGCTTTAAAATATACAAACCCAGTGATTTTGTCCTATTTGTCTTTATGTTGAAGAGAGAGAAACTGAGGATCAGAGTGAGCAGGTGTTGGCCAACGAGCAAAGAAATCCAACAGAAAACCAAGTTCTGTTAAGATACGCAAGCTACTTTTATTTATTGAAATTGGCTTTACCAGTCTGCCTGTCTATGGTAAAAGTCCTCCAGTGCCAAGCTGAAAAGTCTACCTTCCATATTGCAAGACATGGCCTGCAGTGGCCTCTTAGTCACAGAAAGCCAAGTCAGATTGAAAGGATCCTGAAACTGGGGACAGGTACTATTAATCCCACCAGTAGAGAATAAGACCACTTCCACAACCTTTGAGCCAAATTTGGAGCAAGCTTTAATTAAATACTCTCCAGGAATATGGACTCTGGGCAGGTCCACTCCTGGGTTCCCAGGAAATGGCCACAAGTCACATTTTGTAGAGGCTTAAAAAGGCAAAACTCACAATTCATCACATCCCCCATCCAGTCCAATCAGGGGCAAGCACCCATCCTGAAGTATTTACTGCCCACTCATCTCCCACACACATGTAGTCAAGCATATCTGATGGAGATAGGTCAAATGAACTTGTTTAAGGGAGTGGAAACATAAACAATAGCCTCTAACATTTAACTTTGGTTCTCACTATACTATCAATGTTAGGGTTCATATTGCTGTGATAAAACACATGACCAAAGTAACTTGGGGGAAAAGGGTTTATTTGGCTTACATTTCCAACATAGTCTATTAAAGGAAATCAGAGCAGGAACTCAAATATGGCAGGAACATGGAGGCAGGACCTGAGGAAGAGCCATGGAGAGGAATGCCGCTTACTGACTGACTTCACCTGCTTTCTTATAGAACCCAGGGCTACCAGCCACAATGGGCTGGGCACTCCCACATCAATCACCAATTAAAAAATGCCCTACAGCCGTGGTTCTCAAACTGTGAGTGAGTTGCTACCCCTTTGGGGACCACATATCAGATATTTATGTTTATGTTATACCAGATCACAGGGACCCCCAGAAGACCACCACAGAGACAGAATTCCATATGTAAAAGCAAAGGGCCTTTATTAAAGTTTGGACTTGGATTTTCCATGTGTCCAACATGGAACCTTGAGCTTAGCTGGGGTGAGTTTTGATCATGGCAGAGGTTGGGGTAAGGGATTTCTAAGGATCAGGACTCCTGATTGGCTGACATTTGTCTAGGGGTGTCTTGGTGAAAGGAGATAAGTGTGTGCTGGGCTAAGGGACATCAGGTGATCCTAGCTACAATGCTTGGAACATTAAGAATTTTCTTTAGAACATTAGGTACTTTCCCCTTGGGTGATCTACATTGGGGTGTCTTCTGCTGCAATCCTGGCCACAGTGGGTTAGCTTGTTCCAGGGTAGGGGCTTTAGCTGGAGAAACAGAAATAAGAAGAAAGCACAAAGACATAGGATAGTACCCGGAGGACAACTGAGCAAATACTGAATGCTGAATTATTCTTTTAAGCTCTCGGTTCACCCGTGTTTAATTTTCTATACACTTTTATACCACAATACAAAAGAGGGGAAAGAAGGCAAAAGACTGCCTTAACATGATACAAAGGACAATAAGAACAGTTATTTGCTCCAAATACTTGAGACATCAAGTCATTATTTCTTGAGAAAAGCATTCCTTGTTTAGGCAGTGAACCCACCCTTGACCAAGTACCCTGAAGGCAGCCACTCCTTAGGTCAGACCTCCTATTTCAAAAGAAGGAGCAGAAGTATGCTTGAGTACTCTGACCTTTGGTCTGGGAGGAGTGGATCTCCCTCCGCAAACAGCCACCAAGCAATCACACCCTAGGTCAGGGTGTGCAGCCACAGCTGTTGTCAACAACTCTGGAGAAGCTCAAACTCTGTGACCTTCAGACAAGGTGGAATAGGCTCCCATTTTTGGGCTTCCACATTGGAGTTAGGTGAATGCTGAGGGACAGCTCTGGGCCTAGGAAAAGGCTACATTAATGTACATACAACTTATTGTCCATGGAGGTAGTTGGAACATTGAATGAGTATGGATATTTCAACAGATAGGAGATACTGAGTAGTGGAGGTTCTAAAGGCATTTGTGTTAGGCAAGTTGCAACAAGCTGCATAGAGAAAAGGTCTCCCTTTACCAGATTTAAATAGTTTTTAAGATGAAAACAATGGAGAAAGGGAGACATACTATCCAGTGTGGGTGGGAAAAATAGGCTCCCAGGTATAGTGGAGAAAGTTTATTGTAGATATGAGGAAGAAAACAGAGACACCTGGAAGGGTTCAGACTGAACACGGCCAGCAGACTGAACCAGGCCTTGAGAGGGGAGGAAGGGGCGGAGTGAAGGAGGAAGATAAAAGAGGGGGGGGCAAGAGAGGAGCTGAGGACCAAGAAACCAACAGAGCTATGGACCATGTGTCTAAAATGGCTGAAATTATATAGGATTGGGTTGCCCAGTCCTTTAACCCCAGCACTTGGGAGGCAGAAGCAGGTAGATCTTTATGCCCAAGGCCAGCCTGGTCTACAGTTTGTGTGTGTGTGTGTGTGTGTGTGTGTGTGTGTGTGTGTGTGTGAAGTCCAGCCTCTGGGAGGGAGAGGTTTCGGGTAACCGGCAGGCTGAGCAGTGATGGGAGGAGCCACAGGAATTAAGTGATTCTGGGAGAGCTGACCAGCATTTGGTTTGATATGTTAATAGACACCTCAGTTAGCCTTTTGTCCTGGGTTAACACAATGTGAGAAAAGCAGGTCTGCTTTAGAGATTCTGGCAACCTGAGCAGCAAATCAAGGCTTAAGGAGCCTATTGATCAGAGCAAATACTTCCAAAATTGATATACAAGCTGTATGAGAATTATATAAAACCTCAGAATTATGTTTGATAGTTAGAAACATAATTCTAAAACTTATTCAGAAAAGGAAAATATCTAAAAGTAATTTCAAAAAAGAATAAAAAAGAACAATCACGTTATCTGATTTCAGTTCTTATTAGGTAGCTACAATAAGCAAGACTGTATGGATCAAAGGAACAGAATAGAGAAACCAGACTGACTCACGGAAATAGGTTTGAGTGGATTTTGACAAAAATACAAAAATGATTAAATGAAAGAAGGCTCTTTTCAACAGATAATGCCGAAGCCCCAGGTGTTCATTGGTAAGTTTAGAATTCCATCTCTCTGGGCTGAAATTGAGGTTACAGCAAATGGCTAAATTATACTCAGAAGGTTGAAATTATCAAGAAATGCAGGGCCTGCTATCATGCCTTTCTTTGAGAAATGGTGACGGAAATGAAAATGAATCAGCATGATGAGGATTGTTGTTTTTCTTCTTCATTTTGTGTATGTAATGAGAATCTAACACTGTGGTTCCTTTGTGAAAAGTGTGGCTGGTGGGGCCAGAACCTTTAGAGTCACTTCTGCAGGTGTAATCAAGTGTATTCGTCAGAAAAGGAAAAGAATTTAAAGACTTGTAGGAATTCTACCATGTGAGTCATCCCTAGCCAATAATACATGTGCTCATTTATGGGGAAAAAAAACAATTTTTTTACCTAAATGTAGGCCAAATTCTTTTCAAAATGGGGATTGGACCTAAATGCAAAATTGTAAAATTTTTATATTAAAGAGGAAAATATACAAGATATAAAGCTTACAGTTTGATTCCCAAAGCATAATCCAGAAAAGGAATCATTGATAAAAAATGAACCTTATTGAAAGTATTTTCTCTTAGTGAGAATGATGATAAGATAACCTGTAGAATGTCAAAAAAGCATTTGATAATCATACATTAAATAAGAATAAAAATCTAGAATGTACAAAAGAACCCTTGCACTTCATTTGTAAAAAGAATATCAAGTGCCTGGCGGTGATGGAGCATGCCTTTACTACCAGCACTTGCAGGGAGATCTCTGTGAGTTCGAGACCAGTCTGGTCTACAAAGCTAGTTCCAGGACAGCATCCTGTCTCAAAAAACAAAGAAAGAAAGAAACAAGAAAGATTATCAAGTAGAAAATGGGAAATCAACATAGAAGACATTTCACTGGTGAGGATATATACATGGTAACTAAGCACATGATAAAAAACAACATTCTTAGCCACCTAGGAAATATAAATTAATATTACAATGAGATATTGCTACATAAGTATCAGAAACCTAAAATAAAAATGGAGGATAATACCAAATGCTGCCAAGGATATAGAAAAACTGAATTACTCATGCATTCCTGATGAACACAAAAAATGAGAAAATAGTTTAATAATTTCTCTTTCTTCTTTATTGTTTTTAAAACAGAAAGGTGGGATTCCCATATTGCTCAGTAATTACACTCCTGTGCATTTGCTTCAGAAAAATGAAAATTGATATTCATACCAAACTTGTACACATTTATAATAGTTTTTTTATATAATACTCATAACCTGCAAAAAAGACTTGGTATTCATTAGTGGGTAAATATTTAAAGAAACTATGGTAGACCCATACCATAGAATACTGCTCAGCAATTAAAAACAAAAACAATTGGCAAATCTCTGGGTGACTCTGTAAAAACTTAGGCTGACTGAACAAATGTTGTATAATACATGATTCTATTTCCGTAACATTCTTAAGTAGAGTACAGATTATTCTTATCAACTACGAAAATCCCTCTAGGTATAGTTTTCTCTATCTTGGTTATATCAATGTCATTGCTGAGTTCTCTATGATTATGCTGTAGGTCTGTCATAGCATTTTCTTTATAAAATGTCTCTAAAATAGCATTATTTTATACATTTGGGTGTATGGGGTTACATGTATATCTCTGTACCACATGAATGCCTGATGTCCTCAGAGACCAGAAGAGAGTACCAGATCCCTTGGAGGTCATGTTAGCAATGGTTTTTAATTCACCAGACAGGGACTTAGTGTTCTATGGGTCTAAAGACACTAGTGCCCCCAACAGACCTCTATGGATTTGGATCCATGATAAGGTCCGTCGGGTGACAGGCCAGGGGTTCTACTTGTATGGCATCAAACTTAAGCCAATCTGCTGTTTCTCCAACGCCTCCTCCATCTCCTTCAGGTTCACCAGAAGGTTTATGCCAATACAAATCTGTGTTTGTATAGTGTACCGATGGCCCTAAGCTAGCCAGCGTAGATGGCGTTGAGATGCACACTTTTCATGTAGTGTGATAATGAAAGCTCTCTCTTTTTTAATTTATTTATTTTTATTTTATTGTTGTTTTGCCCATATGTATGTATGCATGTATGTGTGACTGTGTTGGATCTTGGAGTTACATACACTTGTGAGCTGCCATGTGCGTGCTGAGAATTGAACCCAGGTCCTCTGGAAGGTCAGTCAGTGCTCTTAACCACTGAGCCATCTCCCCAGTGAAAATTCCTTTTCCGTCACCAGCTGCTCTGCCTTCCATTGATCTCCCTCGAAGAGCTGCAGAAAGTTGGCCTGAGTGCCAGCAGTGTCCTTCACTCTCCAGAAATGCAGCTTATCACAGATACCCTTCAAATCCTGGAGATCCATGCAGAGATCTTGAATCCAAAGACAGCAGCATTTCCCATCCATGGTAGACTGAGCAGGCTGAATTATGTAAAACCCAAAGTGAACAGATCAACACGTTCCTTAGCAAAGTAATTAAGCCGCGAGATCATACTGGCAAGTTTTTGCAAAATCAGATCAAACGTACTTCTCAGAATAATCAGGTCTGAATTGTCTCCCATGTGGCACTGAGATGCATGGTACCCGCAGTTCTCAGACAGCAGTGGCCGTATGTGAGCCATCACACGGTGCTGCAGATGTTTCTCTTCAGCTGTCTTCTGGAAGTCAAAATTGTTCAGGTTTAACTTCATCTCCTGTATTGGCTTATCTGTGATAGACAAACCCAATGTCTTGTTTTGCCTCTGCAAGCCACAGCCACAGCTGATGCCACATCTGGACTTGTACCTGATACTAAACAAGAAACACATCTCGAGGCTGCCAGTGATGGGCTGCCAGTGGAGAATGGTAGCTTTCTGAGGCCAGGGTTGCCTGCCACAGACCCAGCCACTGACAGTTCTGTTTCTTAACAGACAAATTGACTTCCTCAAAACCATACTCCTTGTTCTTCAACCTCCCAGTCTTGAACTACAGGACCTACTCCTACTTCTTATTTATCCTCTGCAAAGGGAGCATAGACACTGAACTGGCTATATCACTGCTCTGAATAAAATCAAATATCTGCTAGTGAGGAAAAATAGAAAAACAGATACTGTCTTAGAAGCTAAAATGTCTGCTGTCTGTCATCTTAGGCTATACCGTGTAGCTTAGTCTTTGTACACTTCAATCCAAGGCATTGAAAACCTACCTCTTTGAGGATATGCCAGGGAGAATTTCAAAAACTATCAGAGGAGCCAGGCTGGTAGCTAGGCTAACCTGTTTGCTGCTATTCATTTCTTTGTGTAATTACATCCAGTTGAATCTTGATTAGACTTAATAGCTTGCTTCTAAGAATGTGGTGAAAGTCACGGGAAATTATGGCTAAAATGAGGTCACCAAAGATCACGATTTCCTTTTGCTGCTAGAGTCTCTTTAGTCACTTTCTAGTTCTTAGACTTAAGTAAAATTAATTTCAGATTGGGTTCATTTGGCAAAGAACAGAGGGCAGCCTTTGCTTAATAATATGCAAGGAACTGAAGCAGCCCAGTCAAGCGTTTTTTAAGCCCTTGAATCATGCTAACAGCAATATGAAATTGGAAGTAGAAGTTTGAAAAATTAAGCCTCACCATGTGTATAGCCAACCAATACAAGAAGGCATGCAAGTGCCTGAAAGAGTTACAGAAACAGAGGGCCTAAACTGACCCAGATAAATTGTGAAATAACGAATGTGATCTGTTTTCAGTTGTTAGATTTCAGGGATAATTTGTTAAGCACTAAAAATAACGTTCCTGAAGTAAATGATGGACATGCTGAAAAAATCGCGTAAACTTTCTGCAATTTGAACTGACAAGCTATAATTTAGGTATTTTCTCTTCTACACTCCCTTCCTCCAACTCTAGAGGAAGAGTTTTCTAATATTCAGGTTAAAGCAGTCTAAAAATAAGACTGAATCTTTCCCAGGTGAATGAGCTCCCCATCTCTGGAGGCATTAACGCAGAAACCGTGTAAACCTCTGTTAGATAGTTTTCGTGGTAAAGCTTCAGACATCAAATGACCACATGAACTAGATCAGTGCTTGTCACTTATATGAAATAACATTTATATAGTACACACTAGAAATAAATAACAAGACTATTATGAACCAAAATGAACCATTTATGCAGGTTCTACCCAACCATTCTCAGGAGACTGAGAAGCTATAATTCATCTGTGGCACAACAATGAGCCTTTCCCTGCTGGTTAGAATGCCCAACATGAAATGGCTTAAGGTGTTTCATACTTAGGTTCCAAAAAGCAATAGTTTTGGTAATATGATTTGTCAGAGCAGAAATGTTAGCATGATCTAACACTGGTAAAATACAAACTCTCAACTCCATTCTATACATATTGCATCAGAAACTCTGAAAGAGTCTAGAAACAGTTGTTTCACCAAACAAAATTGAACCTAAACATTCACATATGTATTTTCTGGTTAAAATGCAGGGAAAATAATCTTGTATTTCTAGAGCTCAGCTCCATAATCCATAAAAAGTAACTGGTAAGAGTTCTGGGTGTAATGAGATATTGGCATAGTCTTTGTGTATATAACACATAGTAGGCATTCAATTACTGTTAGTTCTATTCTTACCAAGAAAAGTGAACTGAATTTATAATAAAGGAATTACAGCTTGCAAGTTGCATAAAATTATTGAGTAAATGTTATAATTTAATTTTATAAAGATTATCATTTTCAATGTATGATACAGTTTATTATTTTAGTCTTTTTTTATACTTGTTAGAATAAATGAATGACTTAAACAGTTTCTAATTGTGAATAATGGCTATACATTGCCAACTCTTGATTATATACTTGGGTATCTATTTTGTGGATAATTGTCAGCAGATTAAAATCTCCATATGGTTTCTCTCTGTCACATGTGTCTGTGCTGCCTTCCTCTGCTATCAATTAATATTTTAGTGCGAATGAAAATTCATTTTCATATTGTCCCAAAGGAAAAAAAGATGCCAATAATTCAGGTCCTACATTCTAGAAAACACTAGAAATAGGACCCAGATTATCTAGTGGTGTATCCCTTTTCATGAAGGCAGGGCTTATAAAGATAATCCTGTTTAAACACATTATTTAAGAAAAATGTGACTCACATGCACGCTTAATGGGAGGTGCAATTTACAAAGGGATTTAATCTTTGTATACTGAGGATTACAGAACGGGGCAGGTCAGTTTGACCCATTTTTAACAAGTTATTCTATAATATCAAGATATTATATAATATCTACTAAATTCAAGACATTCAAAAATGTTGAAATGCAATCATCAATAAGATGCTGGTCTAGTATACATTGATTCTGTTGTCACGTGGCAAGAATAAGCAAAACATAATAAAGGCATCAGCAGAACTAGTCTTACATCTCAGAGACCCTGAACTTCTGAATTTCTGGGTAAGTTGGCAAACTAGCGGCTGCCTTGATATGAGCTGGGAAAGAACAGTTAGACCAAAAAAATATATATATTATTTCCCCAAAGAGAGAAATAGAGAAAGAGCTTCAGAACTCCATGGTGTGGGGGGGGCATGAAGGAGGATTGCAAATGAGTAGGATACAAGATGAATGATGCACAGAAGTAAACTCAACACAGGCTTAACTGAACAGTTCTCGAATGTAGAGAAAGAAGCCAGAAGCCACTTCTAAGAGATAAGCTATAAAAATGTTGGGCAGTCCCACCATCAGGATAAACTCACAACCCTATCAGCCCTTATTCAGCTTTATTTAGGTTTTGATGAAACAGTGATTCCTTCAGAGGACAAGGCACCATAGGTGAGTTGCACCACTTGTCACATTATATGACTTAGAGGGCATCAGCTGGGCACTGTCTTGAGAGAGAACCTATTGTTAAAAACTGCAATACCATGGCCGGTGGTGGCACATGCCTTTAATCCCAGCACTCAAGAGGCAGAGGCAGGCAGATCTCTGTGAGTTCAAGACCAACTTGGTCTACAGAGAGAGAGAGAGAGAGAGAGAGAGAGAGAGAGAGAGAGAGAGAGAGAGAGAGAGAGAGAGAGTTCAAAGCTACAGAGAAATCCTGTCTCAAAAAAAAACCAAAACCAAAACAAAACAAACAAAAAACAATCAAACAAACAAACAAACAATACAAAAAACCTTATCACTGGGCATTGGTGGCACGGCGCATGCCTTTAATCCCAGCACTTGGGAGGCAAAGGTAAGCAGATATCTGTGAGTTCGAGACCAGCCTGGGCTGCAGAGTTAGCTCCAGGCTCTGTAGCTACTGAGAAACTTTGTCTCAGAAAACAAAACCAAAAAAAACCAAACAAACAAAAACAGAACAAAACAAAACAAAAAAATACCCCAAACAACAAAAAAACAAAAAAACCTGCAGTACCTCAGAGGTCTGAAATCAGGAAAGATCTGCAGGTGAAGAAGGCTCATCTTGGTGTGCCACATCCCTTAGGAGAGCAAAGGCCCAGAGAGGAAACCTCAGTTTGGCATGCCACACTCTTCAGGTGAGGAAAATCTCCAAGAGGTAGCTGTGCATAGAAAGAACAACTAATGTAGACTAGCCAAATGTAGGTGACAGGTTTGATTCAGCTAAGAAGTGTTAGGGAGAGGTAACCCTACTTTCCATGTACATAGACAGATCTTATCAACCTGTCAACTGCAGTTCGATAGCTCTGAGCCTGAAGCCAATGTGGACCAAATCTGGAGTTTTTCATTACCTATCAGTTTTTCATTACCACAGAGCTCAAGGATTCTGAAATTCCAGAAATGTGCATGGTATCCATAGCTTCATCCTCCCAACAGGATGATTAATACTCAGGATGTCTTGAAAATATGAAGATAGGTTCTCTGTCTGTACTCATCTGATTGCCGTGTTGCTTCTCAGACGTTCATTGTATCTGGGAGCCATCTTTTAGCTAAAAATGGGAGTACCATCTGGAAAGTCATGGGAGTTCACAATATACAATTCAGATATTAAATGTGGCCAGTAGAGGCCCCAGTACACAAAGGAAAATAATTATAGTGAAAACAGTTGGCAGATGTGATGTATTTGTCCAATGTAAACTCAACAAGAGCATAAAACAGAACACGCAAGAGTCTACGAATACAATTGATCCCATCGTCATGAGCACAATGGGTAATATTCATTATTTTTATAATCTTTAAGTGTATGACTGTTTTGCCTGCATATATATTTGCTCACCATGGGATATTAGAGTTACAATGGTTGCGAGGTGCCATGTGGGTGCTGGGAATTGAACCTGAGTCCTCTGGAAGCACAACCTGTACTCTTAACTGCTGAGTCATTTCTCCAGGCTCCATCTTCAATTTCTGAGGACCCACAAAAGAAGCTGCTCCAGCACATTACCTTTTAAAAGTTATCTGTAATTCTTCACTCCTTTGTATGTTAACAGATTTTTATTTCATTGTATTAAAATTTTTCTTTTAAGAATGTTTGCTATATTCATATATTCCTTCATATATATGTATAATTTTGGTTACACAATTCTTTCATTCTTGGGCAATATTCCATTTTTCTTCCTTCCCAATTTATATGTATTTACTATTTTGATTTCGTTTTTAATAGTTTCACACCTTTCTTTAATTTTTTTTCTTACTTTTACCTAATTGTGTTTTAGCCATTTTGCACAATTTGCAAACACTTTTTCCATTTTAACTTGGCCCCCTTATGTCTCACTGTTTTCTTCCCCTTTCTACAACATTATTCTCTACTCTTTCTCTTAGTTTTCCTTTTGTTTATTTAACTGTGTATATTCTCTTTTTTTTCCCTTTCTCTGTCTCCTTCCATTAACTTATTTATTTACTATTTCTAAACCCTAAGTAATTTGAAACTTCATAGCACATTATATAGTACTTTGCCATTTTGTGTTTTATGATCATTAGAGAGGAAAAAGTAAAAATTAAAAGTAAAAATAAGAAAGATGAGCTAAGCACCAGCCCTGAAAAATTGAGCTCAAAAATTGAGATACTGAAAAAAAACAGAAACATTAGAATTGAAACCTTCATGAATCACATAAAACCACAATGATAAGTGCCAACAGTAGAACAAGCCAAAGAGATATCAGTGATGGTGGACAAAGCTGATGAAATATTACATTCAAATATAAACACTGAAAATATATGAACATGACCACAACATTCACAAACTCTGGGATATGATTAAGAGATTAACAGTGTTGAAATAATAGATTTTTAACCTTTACTATTCCATGGTGGTTGAATTTTTGTCTACATGTGTTGTCTACATTTTTTCTAAGGAATCTATTTACAACCATATTTGCACACATTCTAAATTTTGTTAAAAATTTGGAAGTAATGGAGAAAACTCAGCATGAACCTTATGATTTCTCCTCATTTTTCCAAGCTCTCATCTCTTTTTCTAGTCCTTGTCTATCTAGATCACCCCTATAGTTAGAAACATTTTCCCTTTGAATTATGATGCAGGGTAATCTTGTCCCTTTCTTTCTTCTACCTTGTTTATTCCTACTCTCTCAGGATATTTGGATGATTATATAGGCCTTAATCTTTTTCATGCTTTGAGACAGGGTCTTGCTATGTTGCTCAGACAAAAAAAAGCACATTATTATGAAGAGATGAAAAGTTTGTGTTGAACTTGATCTAATTTAATTTGAATGACCGTGTACAGAAAGTTGAGACTATCTAACAGGCAGATAGGTCTACATAGAACTACTCTGGATCCCTAGGTAAGGAGAAAAGTTGGTAAGGTAGCAGCAGATACTTGAGGGAGACTAAAGCATTATCCAGGACAAAGGAGGAATGCTTCTTTCAAGAAAATACTTGCATTGAGCATATTTGTAAGCTAGGAGAATGGTTGGGTTGAGACGAAGAGATGTGAAATATTGTGGAGAAAAAGTGCATGGATTATACACATTAGTGATTAATTGTGAGTCACCAATAATGCATTGTTGTCACATTAAGGAAAGAAGTAAAAGCACCCCTCTTGGAGTCATTTAACCAAGAGCAAGTCCAGAGCTGAATTCTCTACTTCATTGATCCATGTGTTTTCTGTCCATTTTCTGTTGTATGACTGTGAATCTATGCCTGTCGGAAAGCTAACTTGTGGATCTGTTTGTCCCCATGTCTCTGTCCTTGTGTGTGTCTACATGGGGTGTCTCTGTGACTGTTGTATGAGCTGTATGCATCTGTTTTTATGAGTGGTGTCTGTTCCTAACAAAGGGCTTCCCTATGCTTTATTGAACAGCATGCAAAGTATCAAATGGGGAAAGAATGAGATATATTGCAGAACTCTTTAACAGAGTTTTACAAGGGATTAAGTCACTGGATCCCACTGATCCCAAATAACACAGACAATAAACATCCTTGTTTATCGACCAATATTCACAAATGGTTGTTCTCAACCTTTATGGTAAATCTAGGAAATTGCTTTCAACTTCTCTCTCTCTCTCTCTCTCTCTCTCTCTCTCTCTCTCTCTCTCTCTCTCTCTCTCTTTCTTTCAGAAAACGATATATCTGCATTACTTTGGGCCAGGGGCATAGAAGAGTACATAATTTCAGACTGTAGTTACACATTATCTTAGGTTGTAAATAGAGATTACATGGAATTCTAAGGCAAGTAAAGGTGTTACATTGTTCTCTTAAAGGCAAGTTAAACAGTTTGAGTACACAGTAGACTATCAGCCTTAACTCTTAAATAACATATAAGGTGTATTATTAACTTTGGCTGTGAGGTCCAGCAAAAGTTCCAGTCTCTTATAATGTAAGAGATATTTTTCATAATATTGCATCTCTACAGAAAGGGGAATGAATAACGTAAGAATTTTGAGAGGCTGGATGAGACAATCATCAGGAACCCGGCTGGGTGATTTAGCTGTATGTAGTCAGTGCCAATGTGAAAGGAGGCTAAATATTTGAGGACATTTTCCTTCCACTCACCTCCACCTTGCTTCTTGGTTATATATACTCCTTTGTCTACGATGAAATGAGCCCATTTTCTCTGCCTGACTGGAATCTTTCACAGAAGCAGGCCTTTTTGAATAAATTCCCTTTTGTTGTTGCTTTTTTACCATTTTAAAATGAGTAGCATGATTTTTTTCTTTAAAACTATAATTATCCCTCAGATAGAGAAAATTTTCCAAAATCTTTAATATGGCACACAGACATTACACAATCTGTTTCAAATCTAGCTTGTCTGTACTCAACTCTATTGCACAATTATTCTGTTCTGATCATAATATAGACAGAATATGTTTTAGTCAAAATCTCTGTGGTGGTTTGAGTGAGAATGTTCCTGTTTGTTCATGTATGGTGATGCTGTTTGGGGAAATTTAGGAGCTGTAGTCTTTTTGAAGGAAGTTTGTCAACTGGAGGCAAGCTTTGAGAATTTAAAGACTCTGTTCCGATTTTACTCTTTCTCTGCTTCACGATTGTGGTTCAGAATGTGAACTGTCAGCTTGTTCCTCCAGCAGCCATGTCTGTAGCTTGCTGCCATGCTTCTCCTCCATCATAGACTCCAAACCCCTGGAACAGAATTCCCAAAATAAACTCATCCCCTCCTCCAAATTGTCTTGGTTATGGTGTTTTATTACAGCAATATAAAATTAATAAACTCCCCTGCTTTACCCTGACAGCATTGTTTACTTTCACATCCTTTTTCCATTGCATGGAATTCTTTTTTGAGTCAGGTTTCTCTGTAGCTTTGGAACCTGTCCTAGAACTCACTTTGTAGACAAGGCTGGCCTTGAACTCACAACTCACCAAAGATCTGCCTGTCTCTGCTGGGATTAAAGGTGTGCACCACCACTGCCCGGCTTTGAATTCTTATGTGTTTTGAAAATCTCAGTCACCTATCAATATGCAGAACAATTGTATATCCAGCATGAATTTATATGTTTATGAATAATGTCTACTTGGTCTACTATGTACCTCTACTGTGTCAACACAGGGCTTATCTATAAAAAAAGTCATTTATTTGTAATTGTAAAGGTGAATAAAAGAGAAAGATAACTATTACCTCTTAGTTTTGTAGAGTATCTCATTAATGGATATAATGGACCTTTATAATTTCTCTACCTTTTGAAATGTGGATAAAGGTTTCTGGGGATCACAAACTCCCAGTCTCTAGTATAGTTACCCTTGAAATGTAAACACATATCTTTCTTCAAAGTTACTATAGGACCCCATCTCAAGGTGCAACCTTTCCGCAATATATATTTTATCATTCTGGAGATGTTTTAATATCTTTTTTAGAGTAAGTCAATTAGTTAATCAAACATCTACCTCAAATGTCAAGTGAACTTAATATGTAAATTCTGCAGAATCTCATCTTAAATTTGCAGTGCCTTGAAGGCTACCTATCTGCATGTACTTTTTTGTGTTTCCTCAGTAAAATAGCCTTCTTTCTTCACATTATTTCTGTAGACAAGCCTGTTTGTTGATAGGAGTTATTTCTTTAGCAGTACAGTGAAGCAGATATATCATGTGACAAAAGAATACAATTTAGTGTTTAAACCCCAGTGAAAATACTCACCTTTCCTTAATATTTCCTGGCTATCGGGTAATTTGTAAAGTTCTTAGAATATGGCATAGCTATTTTTTATTCTTTCTAAAATGTTCAAATATTTCATTACATTGTCGTTTAGCAGAGTGCATTTTGTAAATATGCATGTGTTGTTTATACATTGCGTTATGTTCAGAATCAATTACACGTTTTCATCTTATAATTACACATTTCAGAAATTTTAAGTCTGAATTTAATAAGATGAATAGCCCTTAGAAAATGACACAAAAATGTTGTTTGTATAGCCACTGCTTCCATGTTAGTTCTTTCTTTTTTTTTTTTCGAGACAAGGTTTCTCTGTGCTTTTGGAGCCTGTCCTGGAACTAGCTCTGTAGACCAGGCTGGTCTCGAACTCACAGAGATCTGCCTGCCTCTGCCTCCTGAGTGCTGGGATTAAAGGCGTGCGTCACCACCGCCCGGCTACATGTCAGTTCTTAATATCCATATCTTAACATTATCATGTAGTTTGGGAACGATCACTGGAAGCTCATTAGTTTATGGGTTCACATTGATTTATTTTCCAGATGAACACAGAAAATGTACATGGTCCTTTTATATATTTCAATCTGAGGAACTGCGAAACCGGTCTAAAGCTGGGCGACTAGGGGCTGGCATCAGAATTAAATCAGAGTACACTTGGAGGACTTTGTTAAGCTGGAATGTTCAACCAGTGTGTGCTTTGTCTTGTATACAGTGATGAGCCATTGCCAAACAGCTCCTTTTTACTGAGTGTTTACTCTGTGTCACAGTGGGTTATGTCTGTTAAGCCCTGTACATACTTTCTCTCTTCAGTCTTGTAAGGACTCAGTGGGTACCATATTTCTCATTTTACAGATGAAGAAACAGATTTAGAGAGGTTAGTTATCTAGCCCGAGGAAAAGAGCAGAAATTCAAATTTGGTTGTATTGCCAAAACCCATTCTCCTCATCAGAGGCAAGTGAGAGATGGAAGTTTTATAAAGATCACTCTAGTAGAAGTCTGAGAAAAGACTGCAGGAAAGCAAATTAAAACAAAAACAAAAACAAAACATTCCCCATAGCTCAGATGCCAATACGGTAGTGGATCTTATCCTAAGTCTCCAAGCCTCTCCATTTCAGAACATCCTGGACTTCACCATTTCTGACCTTGACATTAAGGCCTACCTAAGAAGTGGGGTTTTGCTCACTTTTTCTAGGTCGAGAACCAACTGGTCCAAGGATCAGACAGCCGCACCAGTGGTCCCCGGCGGGGTGGGGCGCATGCGCGCGGTTGCTAAGAAACGGCGATCCAGGCGCCGCGGTGGTAAGTGCGCCGGGGCTGTGTGTGTAGGCAGCAGCGCCAGAGGAAGAGGAGCACGAGGATGCAGCTGCTACCGTGGCCCCAAGAGGGAGCAGGCACTGTTCTGTGGTCGCGGGGGCCAAGAAATTGGAATTAAGCCTGGGGGTCCTGTTGTTGAGGTGACCAGGGCAGACGGTCTTGCCAGAAGCTCAGGCCTAGTATCCGGGGAGAGTTCGGTCCGCTGGGCGAAGGCCTGCCGCCTTTGCTTCTTCCTGGCCCTCCAAGTCGATGGTGGTGAAGTTGGTGGCCGCCAGAGGCACAAGCACCAGGCTGCTTCTCATGCACCCAGCGCTTTTCTGGCCCTGCTTGGACAGCTGCGACGCCGCCTCCTCTCGCCGGTGGATCCCACCCTCAGCGGCGGGGGAGGGGGAAAGTTTTCCCCTCTGCCGGGCTGTGTGGTGCCGGGCGACAAGGAGACCTTAGGAGAGTAGGGGTGAGTAGTGGCACTCGCCAGGTGCTGGAGCTGTTTTCTGGTCTCAGGGTATCTGGGGCCCCAGCAGGTCAGGGAAGCTCTGCTTTCTCATTCCGAAGCTTCCGACACCCTTCCTGCGTCTGCTCGCGCGTAATTTCTTCCAGATAGTTTTCCTTCTCAAAGGCACCACTTTCTGATCTCGACCCTGGCTTCCAGAGGAAAAAAAAGTGTAGGTGATTAAGGCCTGGCAGTGTTTCTTAGATGCTGATGATTCGAAGTACAGTCATGCACCCTGGTCTCTGATTTCCAGACAGATTCTCCTAGTGCCCTGTTCACCCATTTCTCCTTGCTCTAACTGTGGCTCTGACTCTTAGTCTCAGGAGACAGTCTGACCTGACCTCAGGCTTGTCAAGAGCCCATCCTCCACACTGCTGTTGCTTCATGACTGAAGAATTGACCAGATAGCTTGAGTGGTGCCTTAATTTTCAGTATTCTTTATACTTGTGTGCAGTCAGCTTCTGCAAACCATATGCCTAGCTCCGGACTCCTAGCATGTTAGACTAGGCAGATATTATGTTAAATCATCATAATAATAATGATAATAAGACAACACTAGTAACATGTTCTATTTGATCAGCCTAAGTACCATCAAACTTGAGATGTAGACATAGTAGATGATTGACAATAGGGAGAACACGTTCTACAAAGTACTCTTCATGCAGAATGACTCACTTCTGCATTTAAAAATGTGTTGACGAGACTTAAGATGCTCCTAATAAAAATTTGGATGGTTGTGATCTTTTCGTTCTTCGTAAAGTAGGCTAGAGGCGGAAATAGTCACTTCCCAAGAACTTTGGCATGAGACACCCGGAGTGAGAGTCTGGATACCATGATTAGATGAGGCTCTAAAGTTACAAGGTGTTTTGACAAGAATATTATTTTGAGGTGCGAGACTGCTTTTTAAAAGGTAGATGGCTGAGAAAATTTACAGTTCCTGTTGTCCCTTTCCGAAAGTGAGCTCAGTTTGAAATGATGTATAATTTTAATTGTGAGGCACTTCTGTGGGCTGACAACAAAAGATGGGTTCCTTTATTTCACCTTCTTCCATTCTGACAGTTTTAAGCCATTTCAGGTTTCTTATCTAAAAAGAAGTGGTGAGAAAGAAGCACAATGATGAGAAGGCTAAATTTAGTTTTCGGTAACCCTTTTAAGCTAAGGAACTTTAAAAAGGATGTAGATGCCATTCGTGATTAGGTAACTTCGGCTAGTGAAGCTGCCAGTTTTAAATCTGGCAGTTTAACACTGCCAATTTTCTGATAGTTTTAGGTAAAATGCTTTGTATGGATTGCTTTTGTGTTTGAGATACTCTTGTGTTTAAAGTCAAATACCAGGGAAGAATAGTTTCCTACCTCAGTGTGAATTATCTATTGTGCACGAGATTTTAAATTTAGAGGTGGTTTCTGTTTCAGAAAGGTCTTGGTGAATTTGACTCTTATTTATTTGAATTACTATTAGATCTAAAGGAAAAGAATTCCATGGAAATATGGCCAGAGAGTTACCACGTATCCCAGAGCTTTCACACAGTCAGAATCCCCTAATAAAATGGTATTATGTTTTCCAAATGCTGTTTGATCACTGAACCCTGCAATGAAGTTTGGTTTTGCTTGCTTTTTCTTTTTTAAAAAAAATTCATAGACTTTTATTAAGCTTTTATTTACTAGATTCTACCCAGTGTCCACCACTGTGGTGAAATTGAAGAGATTAGATTAGAAACAGGTTCCAGGTCTGTTGGTGTTGCTCGGGACAGAGCACCTATCTAGCTTGCACTAGAAGCATAAGTCCCTGGGTCCAAATGCCAGTAACTAGTAGCTGAAATAAAAACAAAACACCAATAGAAAGGGTTCTGAGGAATTTAATTGCAGATAAGATTTATTAATCAGAACATAGAATAAGAGCTAAAAAAATGAAAGTAAAGGGAGATCACCAAAGGCTAAGGGTTGTCTGGGAAGGCTTCATGTAAAAGTCATCCTTCTTGAAATTTTAGGCTTCACTGGAAGGAGGAAAAGTTCATCGTATTGCCATTCGATTAACTAAAAGGGAAAATGATTGCCTGGAGCAATTAACTTTCCTGAACTGAGCAAACTTTTTATGCTATATTATAATTTGATAAACGAAATACAAATAACTTTGTAATGTACATGTTATAGAAATTAGTTTATAATCATCCTATCCTGGGGCATGTGAGAATGTTTTCTAAGAAGATACAAATAATTAAGTTAATATATTTTATAAATGTGCATTTTTTTACTGTATAGTAAAACACGGCTATACTTGACTTTATACAAAACTAGTATAATAAACAGAACCTTATATTATTAATATTCTCCAAAGTCTGTTTCCAGATAAATTCTATGAGCAACATGAATTTTTATTTGTTGAATTATATAACATTGTTTATCATATACTACTATGTATGATAAAGGAAAGAGCTATATTAGGGTTTTGAAATTGATACCTGTCAAAGTTCTAATATGTTAATATTTGGCAAGTAACATATGTTTAAACTTCAATCATAAACCTTTGTAAAACTTACTTTAGTACATTTTAAAATTTTTTGCTGTTAAAATTTGGTTACATGTTAACAGTCCCTAGGTTTTGGCCAGCTATTGTAAGCTAATGTTTTCATATAGCAAAATAACAAACCATACTGCAATTAGAGATGATTACTGATTTACTCTAACTTCTTTCACAAATTTTGTACAAATGCAGTACGAATTCACTGAAATCTACTTTTTCTTTATTATGATACTATTTATTCCACCGTTTGTCTTTGTCTGACCACCACTAGTACTGCATCCTATCAAAACAGACCATACATAATTAAAGCCAAGTGAAGGGTAGAGTTCCACCCTTAAATACTAAACAGCCATTTTAGAAAACACATAATTGGTGATGGAATGTGAGCATCATTTGTCAAACATGGAGAAGCCAGATAGTATTTGCAACGGAAATGAGGTAAGAAGGAATATTTCAAGCTGCTTAAACCGTTGTCTTAAAGAGACTTCCTCCACTGTCAGAGAGCTTGGATAGCCTCCTGGTCAGTCATCTGGAATCAATTCTTCTCATAATTGATGAACTTGGCTTCTACTTTGGAAAGAGAAACACTTTTTCCTATACTTCCTTGTAATATTACTTTAGTATTTTCACAGAACTAGAAGATTTTGGGAAGATTTTTGTTTCTTTTCTTTTTTAAGGATCTTGGTTTTTATAGTTTTAGGTCTTTGCCATGCTGGTTTGAATTTTCTACATTTGTAATTTTCTGCAAGTTGTATCTTGTATGGAGTTCTTCATTGGAGCTATGCTTTTCTCCTTGTACAGGTTGGCTTTTGTCAACTTGACATAAGCTATTTATTAAGTCATTTTAGAAGAGGGAATCTCAATTGAGAAAATGCCCAAACTGGCCTGTGGGAAGGCCTGTGATGCATTTTGTTGATTTAAGATTGGTGTGGTAGACCCTAGCCCATTGAGGGCCGGGCCGACTGTGGGCAGGTGATCCTGGGTTCTATAAAAAAGCAGGCTGAGCCAGCCACAGGAAGCAAGCCAGTAAGTAGCACCCCTCCATACCTCTGCTTCAGCTCCTGCCTCCAGGTTCTGACTTGAGTTCGTTCTTCAGCTTCCCTGGATGATAGACTACAAGCAATTAGATGAAATATACTTCTTCCCCAAACATTTGGTTTTGGCCATGGTGTTTTGTCGCAGCGCTAGAAATCCTAACTAGGAGATTTCTTCTCCTCATTGTCATCTTGTTTATCAACTACTTTCCCATTTTGTCCTGTGGAATCTTTCTACCACTTCGAGGAGGCAGGTCACTTTCCAGTTATACTTAAGAATTTTACATGCTCTTCACCATCATCTTCTTCCTCTGCATATTCTTCCCCAGCTGCTAGGTGTTGTCTACAAGTATGCACAGGTCCTGACCCATACTTCAGCCTGAAGGCCACAGGTGGTGCACTTTCAAAGTCCCCAAGGGAAACTGCCAGTTTTACAGACATTTTCCAAGCTGCCTGTGTTATCTTTGACTGTGTCCATAATATATGATTCAGCATTCTGTAGCAATGCTGGGCAGTTGGAGTAATCGGTAGCTGCCAGTCAGCCATGAGAAGAACAGTGCTCTTCAGTGTCCTGTATCGCTACCCTGTGATGTTCAGTAGGTTATGCACATGAAGTCCAGTTTTTATTCACAAAGTTTTGAACTTTTGATTGAGTTATTGAGATGTAACCGCATCACAAGTTGAAAATCACCTGTATTATATCAAAAAGTTTTATGTTCTCTAAGATAACTTCGCATTTTAGAATTACAGGTGCAAAGAATATGCACACTTGCTCTAAGAAGTAATACACCCAAAGTTAAATTTGAGGCATCTGTATTTTTCATAAGTTGTTTTTTCTGAATACAGTAGAGTCTTACATGATAAATTTATTACTAATAAACAATAATTCAGTGTTTCTGGACTCAGCAAATATTGATATTTCATAAAATTTCATTTTATTGTTTTCAATGGTTGGGTGTTGGGTGGAATGTTTTCAGCTTCTTGACCTTTTATTCAAAGACCTGAAATAAACAGATTGCAAAGTAGCAAGGCATCTTTATTTAAAGTAAAGTCAAGAGCAACAGCAGTCTACACAAATGACAGAGCACTTAAGAGTTCTGATTATGGTTCCTTTTGCATGCAGTTTTAAAATGATCCTGTTCTAAAGTATGATCTTTATGATGTCGGTGGACTGAAAATTTTCTGCTTGAGCACATGTCTAAAATTTTGTAATGGGAACTTATTGGAATCATGACCTTTGTCCAACAATCCTCTTTGTATTAAATTGTCCTAGAACATAAACTTCCCTACTAAGCAAAAGATACTGATAGTCATTTCAACATGGGAAGAAAACCAAAGAGTGAAATGCATTCAAGTTTTTTGCAATAAACCAAATACGTCCACATATAAATTGGAAATTAATATTTACAAGGAATGGCTACACAGAGTTCTCATCTTTTTATGACTTGTTAGTGTTCTTTGAATGATTGTCATCCAAAAGATAACAATTCATATAATTTCCTTGTTACACTTTCATCACTGAAGTTGATTTTGTCACTGTTTTATTCTGTGATAGAATTTTGTAACACTTTGTAAATTGCCACAAACATTAATTGAAACTTGAAATTAAACTTTCACAGATAATAATGAGAAAAATACATTTTATAATAATTGTTGTTAGAAACTATTATATAACAAGTGTTGGTGCCTCTATATCCTTTTATAGGCCTGAATCCTTGACCTCCTAGTTAAACTCACTTAATGCTGGGGATATTATTTACTCTCACTTCTGAACTAAGCAAGTTTTATAAAAGATCACAGACATGCACATATATACATTATAGAGTATATTAGTTATTTAGAAGGTGTGCCTAATAGTCTGAAAAATTATGTGCATATAAATTCAACTATTTTCACAGCTAAGTAATTTGAAAGTTGTATGAAGGAACAGTATTGTTCATGATTTTAAAAAAGTGTACTGTGTCTAACGAAGGGGAACAAATCACTAGGTTATTTATATATTTCTTCATTTATTTGGTTTTTGAGACAGGGTTTCTCTGTTCTGAAACTCATTTTGTAGACAAGGCTGGGCTTGAACTTACAGAGATCCAATTCTCTCTCTCAAGTGCTGGGATTGAAGGCATGTGTCACCACGCCTGGATAACTAGGATTTTATTTTAAAAACAATTTTCTATTTTGAAAAAAGTAAATTGTTAGAAGTTTCTGGGATGACATGTAGCTTTTTTCACCCATATCAATTCAAAGTTCATTATTTCATATTCACAATGTAAACATCTTATTGTCATATTATTATACTTAGGATTTTAAAAAACATTACAATAAAAGTATACTCTTCTGTTTTTCCATTCTGTCTCATTGCCAGTATTTTTTATTTATATAGTATCTTCCAAGATGAATTCAGAATTTTCCCATTCTATGGTACTTCTTGACATCTACCTGAAACTACTTTTTTTTTTTTTTTTTTTTTTTTTTTTGGTTTTTCGAGACAGGGTTTCTCTGTGGTTTTGGAGCCTGTCCTGGAACTAACTCTTGTAGACCAGGCTGGTCTCGAACTCACAGAGATCCGCCTGCCTCTGCCTCCGGAGTGCTGGGATTAAAGGCGTGCGCCACCACCGCCTGGCCTGAAACTACTTTAATATATATTAAATATCTGTGATTTGATATATAATATGATATAATATTATACACACAGAAGTTTTAAAATAGAGGGGAAGCTGAGCTAGGATGTTAAAGGAAAGGAAAGGAAAAGAAAGGAAAGGAAAGGAAAGGAAAGGAAAGGAAAGGAAGGAAGGAAGGAAGGAAGGAAGGAAGGAAAGAAGGAAGTTTTGTTGTCTCCATATGGTTTGTTCGAACATCCTTAGTGCTATTTACCCCTTTGCCTACCTTTCTCCTGCCCTATCTTCTAATCCCCCTCCTTACTTTCAACTCCACATTATTTCATTTTCGCAAACTGGAAACTAGTCCACATATGAACAGTGATATAAGATTTTTAATTGCAGAGGCCATATATAATTACATACTTGGGTTTTTATTTGTTTCCTTTTTATTTCTTTTGGTTTGAGACAGAGTTTTCTGTAGTTCAAGTTATTGGCTGAGGATGACTTTGGCCTCCACTTTCCAAGGGCAGAGATTCCAAGTGTGTGCCGTCACATCTGGCTGGAATGTATCATATACTAATATATTTAATGGTTGTTACTGAATTTAATACATATCTGCACATATATATTTAATCTCCCTTTCTATTTCTGTTCAAGGATAACAATTATTAGATTATCTTTATTTATTGTGCTTGCTTAATTTTTATAATTTGCATGTGTATTTTTAAAATATTTTATTTTATGTGCATTGATGTTTTGCCTACACGTATCTGTGTGAGAGTGTCAGATCCCCTGGAACTGGAGTTACAAACAGTTGTGAACTGGTAGATGGGTGCTGGGAATTGAAGCCAGGCCCTCTGACCCATGCTTTTAACTGCTGGGATATCTTACCAGACCCCAGTTTATTCAATTTTAATGTATTGTGTCATTATTGCTGCCAATTAGTCTGAATACCTATGATTCCATAGAAACATAAAAATTGAGATATAAGGGCTGGAACGATAGCTCAGTGGTTAAGAGCACTGGCTGCTCTTCTAGAGGACACAGGTTTGATCCCCAGCAACTACATGGCAGTTCACGCCTGTAATTTCACCTTCAGGGGATTTAACACCTTCATACTTGCAGGCAAAACACTAATTCACATAAAATAAAAATAAACAAATCATTTAAAAATTGAGGTACAAAAATAGATACTATATTTTATACTTCAGTTCTTAATTTTCAATAATTTTGTGGAGAATACATCTAAAATGGTTGAAAATTTGAATTTTTATAAAGTGGTATGTCTTATGATTTACTTGTAGCAATCAGAATTTGGCTAATCTTTAGGGATATTAATAAAGAGATGAGGATGATTTGTAGTTAATACATCAATGGATTACATGTAAAAATATTCCTAAAGCACTTGAAGATATCTTTAAGTAATTTAAGTATCCATTCTCCAATTTTATTTATTGCTTTATTTAAAAAATCTTTATGTAAAAAAATTCACAAAGTTAATTTAATTTCAGTTACTTTTGGAAATTCTTTATAAATTTTAGCATCAGTATGTTCCAAATTGCAAGACAAAATTTTATTAATTTGCACTCTACTAATCAGGAATTTGTTATAGTCTGAGTAGATGTAGCAGTCACACTATTTTTTTCTAGATTGTCAACCATATGTTAGTTATGGATTATGCTGTAAAGTGATAGAGGAAGGTCATTGGTTAAAAAATAAAGAAACTGCTTGGCCCTCATAGGTTAGAACATAGGTGGGTGGAGTAAACAGAACAGAATGCTGGGAGGAAGAGGAAGTGAGCTCAGACTCGACAGCTCTGCTCTCGGGAGCAGACACGATGAGGCTCTGACCCAGGATGGATGTAGGCTAGAATCTTCCCGGTAAGCGCACCTAGGGGCGCTACACAGATGATTAGAAATGGGCCAGGCAGTGTTTAAATGAATACAGTTTATGTGTTGTTATTTCGGGGTATAAGCTAGCTAGGCGGCCAGAAGCCGGGCTATGGGAAGAGGCCCGCAGCTCCTTCAACAGTAAAGAAAAAATAGTCGTAGTCCTATCGGAGGTTAGGAAACTGGAGTTTCTTTCCTGTATTCTTGATATTGTATTCAAGTAGTGCTAAGAAGAATTCAAGTAGGGACATTGTACTATTATAGGTTTAATGTCCTTTAAAACATCTAAATATTCTATCACTAACTAGGACACTGGATACATAGTACTATACTGTGAAAGGGGTTCAAACAGTGGTTAATAAAATTTGAAAATCTTTATTAGAAATACTTGGGCCAAAGTGTTTCAGATTTTGGAAATTTCCAGAAATTGGAATATTTGCATATATTTATGGATTGATTATTTCTAATTAAAATGTCAGAAATCTATTATCCAAGCATTACTGTCACGGCAAGAAACTTTTTGAATATTGGAACATTTCAGGCTTTGGACTTTCATATTAGTGTTAGTCTGTGCTGAAAGAAAATTTAAGGCAGTGCCCATTGCAAACTCTTTTCAGATGCAGAAATTGCAGTAGAAATATAACCTGAGTATAAACTCTTTTACATTTGTAAACACACACATTTTTTTGATTCATCAGAGGAAGAAAGTAAAAATCACATTAAACATTGCACCCCATAATCTTAGTATATACTTATGGTGCTGCCAGAGATCTGAAAATAATAAAACTCTAGGGCTTTCTCCCTCAGTTCTAAAGTCCCACGTTGAGTGAATCAAGTGTGGTGGCATGTGTTTGTAATCTTTCTGCTCAAAAAGTACAGAGCAGGAAGATTGCTCTGAGTCTAAGACAAGCTGGACATATAATAAATTATAGGCTAGCTTGGGCTACAATGTGAGCCCTATCTCAAAAAATAAAAATGCTAATACTGATAGACTTGTGTTGTGATGCAATAAGACCTAAAGCTTAAAATATTTGATGTTCTTGGATTAAATTCCTCTGACAAGAAAGGTAACTTCTACTGCTGTTAACTTTGACAAGTTCCCATTAACACAGCACAGCCAGGTACACATGATAATAGTTGCTAGAGGCTTATGGTTTACCATTGATACTTTTCCAAGAGGGGATAAGAGCTAGTGCTTTGTTTTTCTGGCTTCTATAGTAATATTTTGTTTCTACTGTGTAACTCAGTGCTTTTAATTTACAGGTTTTAGATCTTATGCATAACAGCAGGGTAAGAAACCGCATGCACTATTTTGGTCAATTGGAATTGGAATAAAAATTCAGCTCTCTTCCTTCCCCTCCCCCAATCTCTCCTTCACCTCCCTTCCCCACGAGGTCCACCTCCACTCTCCATACCCCCACCCTGCTTTCCTTCACACAAGAACAGGCTTCTCAGGGACATCAACCAAACACAGCATAATAAGCTACAATAAGATCCGGCATATACCATCACATCAAAGCTGAGCAAGGCAACCCAATAGGGGGGAAAGGGTCCCATAAGCAGGTAAAAGGGTCAGAGACAGCATGTCCGCCCCCTGGCTCCCCCCCCCCCACTCCCACTGTGAGAAATCCCACCACAAGTATGCAGAGGACCTGAGTCAGACTCCCATGAGTTCTGGTCAGTTGATTCTGTCGGCCTTGTTCTTGTGATATCCCTTTCCACTCTGGTTCCTATGATCCTTTGTTCCCTCCTCCGCAGGACTCCCTGAGCTCTGGCTAGCGTTTGGCTGTGGGACTCTATGTCTGCTCCCATCAGTTTCTAGATGAAGTCTCTCTGGTCGCTGATGAGGCTTCAACTAGGCTCCAGTCCCAGAACACTCTGTGTGTAGGACTAACAGTAGGTCAAAGGTTTTGTGGCTGGGTTGGTGTCCCAATCCCTTCACTTGGGGCCATGCCTGGTTACAGAAGATGGTTGGTTCAGGCTCCATGACCCCCATTACTAGGAGTCTTTGCTAGGGTTACTCTAATAGATTTCATGGAGCTAAGTTTCCACCTCATCCCAGCAATGCCCCTAATTCTAATTATCTCTCCTTGTTCTTCCTCCCCATCTGCCCCTACCTGATCCCTCCTGTTTCCATTCCCACCACCCCTACTTTATGAACAAAATCTATTCCATGTTCCCTTCCCAGGGAGAAGGTTATCCTTTACAGCTAATTATCACCTTATGGGTGAATATAGAAAGACCATGTTTATTTTTCTGATTCTGGGTTACCTCACTCAGGATGACATTTTTTCTAGTTTTATTCATTTGCCTGAAAATTTCATGATGCCTTTTTTTATAGCTAATTAATGCTCCATTGTGTAAATGTACCACATTTTCATTTTTCTCAGTTCTAAAGTAAGAAATTGAATGAACCAAGTTTGGTGGCATGAACTTGTAATTGCTGTACTCAAAAAGCTGAGGCAGGAACATTGCTCAGAGTTTAAGGCAAGCTTGGCATACATAATAAATTATAGGTTAGCCTGGGCTACAAAACGAGTTGCTAACTAGAATAGAAATTCAGCTCATTCGTGGGTTTTTTTTTCTTGTTTTTTTTTGGAGACAGGGTTTCTTTGCATAGTCCTGGCTGTCCTGGAACTTGCTCTGTAGACCAGACAGGCCTTAAACTCAGAGATCTGCCTGCTCTGCTTCCCAAGTGCTGGGATTAATGGCATGTGCCACCACACCTGGCCATTTTTGTTTGTTTGTTTGTTTGTATGTTTTTTAAAAAATAATTAGCATTATTTTTGTTTCACCCCAGCTTTGCCATTCCTGTGGCATGTGTAATGAAACTTTGATGTATGTTATTCGTGAATTAGAGAGACTGAAAACGTTTTACAGAGCTAGCCATCCAATTCACAGTAGGAAATTTCATTAATTCTTAGTCTTTATCAACAGAGGTGAGTAGAAGATTAGAAAAATATTTGGAAGATAATTTTGTTTAAATTCTAATCTGAGGGCCGGAACGATGTCTCAGTGATTAAATGCACTGACCGCCCTTTCAGAGGACCCAGGTTCGACTCCCAGCATCCACATGGTACCTTTCAACCATGTATAACTCCAGTTCCAGGGGATCTGATGCCCCCTTCTGATCTCCTCAGGCACCAGGCACACAGGTAGTACATAGACAAATATAAATATAAATATTCATACACATGAAATAAAATAAAAATTTTAAAATTGAGTATAAGTGTATCTTGTTTAGGTAGACCTAGACAATTGGTTAACTAAAGAATATGGAATTGATAAGGAATTCTCTCATTAAGGATTAACCCAAGCTGATGGTGAAGCTGTGACCAGAATGCTTTATATAAAATATTGGAGCTGTAAGTTGTGAATAATTTGTTTTTCACTCTCTCTTAATCAAAGCATTTTGGTAAGTCAGGTACAGAGGTATATTTGTAGTTCCAGATACTCCATAGACTGAATAAGGAAAGACTGCTTGAGTCTATGAATTTGAGACCAGCCTGGGTAGATAGGTAGTCTCCATTTTTTTAAAAAAAGACAACTTTTTTTGGTAATAAATAATAGAGATGTGTTAAAACCAGCTTAAGGCAAATTGTGCATGTGTATGTATTTACATATGTGTTTTTAAATTAAGAATATGGAAGATTCTCATGGAAGCCAAGAAAAGAAAGCATGGCCTAGGCATATGAAGAACTTCAACTAAGAAGAAAAGCAATCAGTCTCTAAGGAAACTTGTTTGAAATCATATATTCATAAGTATCATTATATTTGCTTACCAGGTTATATTTATGAACATGCATATAGGAAATTAAAAAGAAAAAGAGGCCATAAATTTGATGGAGAGCAAAGGAGTTGCCTAGGAGGAGTTGGACAGAAGAAAGGGAACAGGGAAAATGATGTATTTATACTATAAAAAATTATTATACACAAAAAGACACTTGAGTCTTTCAAACTGACTATTAGACTATTTTTACAATGAACCCCAAATAAATGAGATTTTTTTCTAAGGAATAGCATACTGTGAGAAGGCTTCAGACAGAGGGGAATTTTGTCTCCTGGAAAGAGATTTCACTACATTCTAAAAACTGGTTAGAACAGGATGAAACTGTATCCCAGATAATCATGGGTCACCTTGACCAGGACTGTTAGATACTTATATCCTTGGCAGTCTGTTTAAAGTTTAATTCCACTTCAGAACTCTGAAGACTTACTTAAAGGGCTTATGTGATCTCTTTATCCCTCTTCCCAAAGTAGCTGTATTGACTAAATCTCCTTTTTCTGCCTTTTACTATTAATTTAGCTCTTTTTTTATTGAGTTATTGAGGAGAGGCAGTCTGACTGATTTGGGGTACAGATTGTGACCCCTTAAGTTCCATAACTTATACATAAATATATAAATAGTGAATATGGTATGTGCTATATTTTTAATGAAAAATTATAAGAAGTTGAAAACAGTATAGAGAAGCAGTTGTGTTGATAAATTCATCAGTGCAGTTTTTCTGACATTTCTATGAGATAATAATTCACAGCCAACTTACTGTTCCTCTGGTTCTTATAAATTTTCCACCTTTTCTACTGCTATGATACCTGAAGCTTATGTTGTATACATACATACATACATACCATACATACCATACATACATAGTACATCTCAACAATTAAATAAAGAGACTATGATTTGAAAGAGAGCAATGGATGGTGTGGTGTGTAGGAAGAGTTGAAGGCATGAAAGGTAAGGGGGGGAATATATTTTTTAAATGATTTATTTTTATTTCATGTGCATTGGGGTTTTGCCTACAAGTATGCCTGTACAAGAGTGTTGTATCCCCTGGAACTGGAGCAACGGGTGATTGTGAGCTGCCATATGAGTGCTGGAAATTGAACCCAGGTCCTCGGGAAGAACAACTGGTGCTCTTAACAACTGAACCACATCTCCAGCCTCAGAAACAACATAATTATATTTTAATTTCAGGGAAAAAGTAGAGAGGTCTTGTTCCAACCTCAGCTAACCTTTCAGTGTTATCTTGTAAAAACACACAATAGCAATAACTAGAATGTTGATCTTATTTAGATTTCCCTTTTTTATAAGCAATTATTTGTGCTTGTATACGTTTGCCACATGTGTTGTTTCCTGTACTCCAAAATCACATCAAAATATTTGATTATACCATCACCACAAAGCTCTCTCATCTCACTCCACATCTACCTCCTCTCTGCCATTCTTAGACCTTTAGTTTCTAATTTTCCTCTTTCTCAGCAAGAATCTTCTTACATCAAGATTTTGGATATTATGTAATATTCATTATCTCTGGTAATTTACTTTTCTCTGATGTTTACTTTATCTGATATCAATATACATACTGTGCTTTTAAAAAAAATACCTACATTTTAGCTCATTGTAGGAGTATGTGCTTGGAATCCCCAAACTGGAAGACGAAAGCAGCAGGATGGAGGATTCCAGGCTCTCCCAGGCTATTGGGCAAAACCCTTGATGTTTCAATGACATAACTTTTTCCGTCCATTTACTTTCAGTGTAGCCATGTTATGTTTGAAACAACTGTCCTGAAGATAGCATACGTTTAGCTCTGTTTTTTCAATCTAGTGGGATTGCTGAATCCTATAGATCTATTTTTCACTTAATAAGCAGATTCAATACTTTTTGGTGAATATTCCATTTTATAGTTGGTGCAATAGTGACTTAGGGTTTAACTTTTAATATTATGCGTATAATGAAATCCATTACTTTGTATGTCAACCTAAAGAGAAAGTAAACTTATTTTGTGTAGAGTATATAAAATGTGCCATGAGGTATATATAAGCAGGCAGTTACTATGGTGAAATAAACAGGCATATTTATCATATCAAATAGTTACCCATCTGCTGTGGCAAAAACAGCTATAAGTCTATTTATTAGCAAACTCATAAATATAACACACTATTATTAATCATGTTTTTCACATTGTATGAGCTAAGGAACAATACTTATTATTTTCTGTTTGTTGTTTTGTCCTTTTAAAAACTGTCTTGCTCCAGCAATCTTATTAAAAGTTTGAAATAATCACACTTCAGTTTCTCTGGTAATTGGTAATGTTGGGCATCTTTTCATATTCCTATTAGTCATTCGTTCTTGGAAGAATTGTTCTAGTCATTTGTACTCTAGTGGGTTTGTTTTTTTCTACTCACTTGTATGAGTTCTTTATTTTGCATACTACTCTCTTACCTGAAATGCAGGTTTTACATTTTCCTTCTGTTCTATATGTTGCCTTTTAACTATGTTGATAAATTTGCCTTTTTTTTTTGAGACAGGGTCTCGATGTAGCCACGACTGTCCTGACACTTGCTCTATACACCAGGCTAGCCTTGAACTCAAAACCTGTCTCTGCCTCCCAAGTGCTGGGATTAAAGGCACATACCACCACACTGGGCATGTTGATAAATTTGGTATATGAAAGCTTTTAAATTGAATCTAGTTCCACTTGTTTATTTAATTTTCTTTCCTGTGCTTTTGGTGTCACAGCTAAAAAAATTACTGCCAAGACCATTGTTGTAAAGCTTTGCCCCTATATTTTTCATTTATAGGAGATTTTACAATTTCAGGTCTTAACTTTAGGTCTTTAGTCTATTTAGTCTGTTTCAATAGATTTAGAGTTTATTTTTATGCGTGGTGTAGGATTAATATGCAATATAATTCTTTTGCACACATATCCATGTTTTCCAGAACCATCTGCTGAATAGACTACCTCTATTATGCGGCTTTGGCGTTGTTATGAAAGACATTTCGACTATATTTGTGTGCATTTATTTCTGGGTTCACTATTCATTTCCAAATTGGTGCATTGCCTTTACATGCCAGTTTCATGCTTTTTTATTTCCATTTGTGATCTGTCTTGGTAGCAGAGAGTGTGAGATCTCTGGCTTTGTTATGCTTTTTTCAGTATTGTTTAGCAATTGGGTGTTGTTCGATGAGCTTTATAGATTTTAGAATTCTTTCTGTTTTTATAGAAAAATGTCAATTTTTTAAAAATGAAAATTGCACCAAATCTGTTGATTGCTTTGTGTAACATGGACATTTTAACATTAAGTTTTCCAATCTAATAATACATTGTCTTTTAATCTATTTCTTCATTAATTTCTTTCATCTGTGCTTTGTTGTTTACAGCATACAAACCTTTCATAACTTTTGTTGCTGTTTCTATATATTCTAAAAATTTGAAAGTATTGAAATACAATTATATTAATTTTCATTTTAGATTGCTTGTTTTCAGTAGACAAAAACACAGCTTTTCTCAGGTTTACTAAGATCCTGCAATTTTGCTAAATTCATTTGTTAGTTTTAGTTTTGTGGTGTCTTCAGGAATTTCAATATATAAAATCATTTCACCCATGAACAGATAGAATTTTACTTTTCTCTTTCTAATTCACATGTCATTAATTATTTTCTTTGCCTAATGTCTTTGGATAGCGTTTTAATGCTCTATTAAGTAAATGTGATGATAATGAGCATCCTTGCTTTCAGCTTAAAGGAAAACCTTTCAGGTTTTCATCATGGAAAGTGATCTTAGCTGCGAGCTCTTCATATGTGGCCTGTATTTTGCTGATGAAATTACTTTCTGTTTCTACTTTGGTGAATGCTTTTATTATGAAAGATGTTGAACCTTGTCAAATGATTTTCAGTAATATTGAGATGATCGTGTGGAATCTAGTTTGCTCGCTTTTGCTGTGGAGTATCATATTAACTATTTTCACATATTCACATATGGTCAGGACAAATCTCACCTCATCATGTTATAAACACTGTCATATGCTGGTCAGCTTGGCTTACTAGTTTTTTTGAGTATTGTTGTATCTGTGAGCAGCAGCAGTTTGGCCTGTTGTCCTTACTTAGGCCTCTAGCTCTAGGTTTTGGATTACTAGTCTAGTCTCTTTACCAGTCATAAATTCTGTGTACAGACTTTTAAATTTTGCATTGTTCTGTGTTGGTATGTTGAGGGTTTCTAGAAATTTATCCATAATTTATGCCATCCAATTTGGTGACATATAGTTGTTTAAGTTTCTTATAATCCTCTTATTTCTATGGCATCAGTTGTGATAGTTTTACCATGTATGTGGTATGTGTGCATGAATATATGCATGTTTTCATATGTGTGTAGGTGCATGTGCCCATGTGTGTGAATGTATATGGAAGAATATTGACACCCAGTGTCGTTCCAATCACTTTCCACCATATATATTGAAGCAAGGTCTCTCATTTGAACCCAGTGGCTAGTCTGGATATGTAGCTTGTTTAGGGACCCTTTCTTTGCCTTCTGAGTCCTGGAATTATACCTGGACTGTCACACCCACCTGGCACTTTCACATAGGTTTCTAAGATCCCAACTCTGCTTCTCAAGCTTGCATAGAAAGCACTGTAACCACTGAACCATATTCTCAGCTCCAGGTTTAATGTCTGTTACTGATTTTTTGATATTATCTCTTATTCACAGTCTAGGTAATGTTTGACAATTTTAGCTTTTTAAAGCTTATACAATTTATATTAGCTTTTGATGTTATAATATAATTATATCATTATACCTTCATTTTCCTTCCATGTGCAACCCTTTGCTTGCTCTCTCTCTGTCTCTGTCTCTCTCTCTGTCTCTCTCTCTCAAATTTATAGTGTTTCCTTTAATTGTTGTTATGTGTTATGTGTGTGTATTCCTAAATACATAAACACAACATACTCGGTCCATATAATGCTACATGTTTGTATATGTTTTCAGGCACTGGATAACTAATTGGTGTGTTCTTGGGGGATAACTATTTTTTTCCCAATCTCAGCATCCCATAGTCACCTGAAGTACTTTGTCTAGTGTTAAAACCTCCTGAGCATTGTCCCTTCCACATAAGCATGTCTATTGGTGTCATCCTTGTTCAGGTCATGTTAAGAAAGACATGTTGTTACTTCTGACATTCCTGTAAGTCACTGACTCACAGAAAACTTCCTATCTTCTGTCTCTTAAAATCTCTCTGCCACCCTGAGTGTTAGGTGCAGAAGTTGTGTGGTAGATGTATCTGTTGGGACTGAGCTCCGCAATCCTACATTTTGATTAGTTGTGGTTCCTTTAATGCTTTCACTTTTTTTTTTTGATTTTTCGAGACAGGGTTTCTCTGTGGTTTTGGAGCCTGTGATTAGTTGTGGTTTTCTGTAACAGTCTCCACCTGTTGCAAAGAGAAGTGTCCTGATGATAGGAGAATAGCACATATCTGTAGGGATAAGGACAAATATTTAAAATGTAGCTAATGATCACACTGTTTTAGTGAAGTGGCACTTGTGAGTTTTCTTCCAGTATCAGTGACTTCACTAGCCCGTAGTAGTTGGCTATGCTCCCAGGACTAGGCATGATTTCCCTCTCGTTGAATGAGCCTTAAGCCCAAATAGAGAGTGTTAGTTACTGCCAAGATATGTGTGCCACTATTGCATCATTAAGGTTATATCATGTTATTATTGCTGTGATTAATAGATATCACTTACTTTTTTCCTTTGGAAACATGCATGGACCCTTTGTACCATGAAAGCTAGTACTCAGGGACGAGGATTTCAGGTCAGTTCTTACTCATAGGGGGTCTCTGAGCCCTAAGTCTGAAATACATGGTGTCTTCAGCACTAGGAATTTACTTTCCACCTGTGTGTTTGTGTGCGGGATGGGGGCAGCCAAGGGCAATAGCAATAGCCGATAATGTTTTGGGAATATCTTGGACAACTCTGACCAACAACTCAAAAAAGGAGTTCTCATGCTCAGGAGTGGGGATTTTTGTTAGATGATCTTTGTCTCTAGAGGAAACATTGTCATTTAGATAAGACATTTTTCATTTAAACTACATATGTCTATTTATATACTGACTTATGTGTATTATAGGTTTATTTTGGTAGTTTCTTACTCTTATTTTACCCCCTTCTTCAGTATTAATCTCCTCCCCTCCAATTAAAGCCCTCCCGTTTCCCCCACTTACACCTTTAGCTCATCTGTACCTTTCTGTTTCCCCCTCTATTGCTCCCTGCTCTGACGTAGCCTCTTTTGACTTCTTGCTTTCTGCAATCACTCGAGGTTAAATATGCACATCTGAAGACTCGGAGCTAGTAACTGCAGATGAGAGAGAACATCTGACATTTGTCTTTCTAATTCTGGGTTACCTCCCTCAGTATACTCTTTTTTTAGTTCCGTCCCTTTCCGGGGAAATTTTATGATTTTGTTTTTCTTTACAGCTGAATAGTTTTCTATAGTGTACACGAACTGCATTTTCTTTATCCATTAGTTGGTTGAAAGACATTTAACTTACTTTCATTTCTTAGCTATTGTGATTAGAGTACCAGTGAACATGGCTGAGCAAGTATCTGTGGGGTAGGATATCAATTCTTTCTGATGTATGCTGAAGAATGGCATAGCTGGGTCATATGGTACATTTATTTTTAGTTTTTTGGGAATTCTCCACACTGATTTCCTGAGTGCCTGTACCAGTTTTCAATTCCATTGTAAGTGACTGATGGTTCCCTTTACTCTAGATTTTTTTCAGCGTTTGTTGTTAAATTTTCAATAAACCGATTCTTTGCTTTGTTGATGTTGTCTAGTTTTTTTTTCCTCTTGCTACTTTCATCTTAATTCTTCTTTTATCTAGTTCCTAGAGGTTTTTAAGTTAGGTTGTGGGGATTATTCTTTTGTCTTTCCTGGATGGCCAGGAATTGGAGGTAGGACAGCCCAGAGGCCCAGGAATGAACTACACACGACTGTCCAAAAAAAATGTTGATGAAATGATATTCTGTGAGCTCATAGATTGGTGCCTAGCCCAAGTGTTGCCAGAGGAGCATCATCCAGCAACTGATTGAAACAGATGCAGAGACCCAAGTCAATACTAAGTGGAGTCAGGGGAATCCCACAGAAGGTGGGAAGGAAGGATTATAGAAGCCAGAGGGGTCAAGGACACCAGGAGACTATGGCCCACAGAATCATCTAAGAAGGGTTCATTAGGGCTCACAGAGACTGAAACAAAAAACACGGACCCTGTATGGGTCTAAGGTAGGTCCTCTGTATATACCTTATTATACTTTACTGTTGTGTAGTTTGTGGGGGGTTTTTTGTTCTTGGGTGTTTTTTTGTTTTTTTGGTTTTTTTTTTGGTTTTTGAGATAGGGTTTTGTTGTAGCTTTGGAGCCTTTCCTGGAACTAGCTCTTGTAGACCAGGCTGGCCTTGAACTCACAGAGATCCGCCTGCCTCTGCCTCCTGAGTATTGGGATTAAAGGTGAACACCACCACTGCCCAACTCAGTTTGGTGTTCTTGCGGAACTCCCAACAACGAGAGTAGGTGGTGTCTCTGACTGTTTTTCCTGTGCTAGGGACTTTTTTCCTCCTACTGGGTTGCTTTGTCCAGCCTTGATATGAGGATTTATGCCCAGTCTCATTGTAATTTATCATGCCCTGTTCAGCGAACATTCCTGGGAGGACTGCTTTTTTAATTTCGAAGGAAAACAGGGGAGGAGTTAATCTGTGGGAAGGGGTGGTAAGGAAAGGACGGGGAGGAGTAGAGGAAGGGGGAACTATGGTCACGATGTAAAGTATGAGAGAATAAAAGTTAAAAAAATAATTAGCTATTTATCACTACAAACTTCCTGCTTGGTTCTAATTTTCCTGCATACCATAATTTTGGTATGCTATATTTTATTTACCCCAAGATAACTTGATTTTTTGTTTGGTGTATTCTTTGACTTTTTGTTTCTTCCAAAGCATCTAGTTCAGCTCTGTCCTCCCAGTACTCATGAAGCTGGAAGGGGGATTGCTGTGAGTCTGATGCTAGCTTGGGCTATAGAGTTACACTTTTTTTCAAACAAAACAAAATATGTTATACAATCCACATATTTTGAGTTCTCTAATTTTTCTTCAGCTACTGATTTCTAATGTTATTGTGTTATGGTTGGAAGCTAGGTGTGGTGGTACATAGCTATAAATCTCTGCATTCTGGAGAATCACACAAGAACTTGAGACTAGCCGGAGCTATGTCATGAATTTGAAGTCAGCATTGGATCCATTGTAAGATTTTGTCTCAAAAAACAAAACAAATGAACAACAGCAAGAACCTCTAAAGTATTGTGATTGGACAGACAACTTGATATGATTTCACTGTCTTTCCATTTTCTTCTTGCTTGTTAGATTTATCTAGAGGTTGTTAGAAGAATATGTTTATGGATGTTGAGTGGAATATTGTGTACATATTTGTTAGGTTCAGTTAGTTCAATACTCAAGGAGATTAAGTTTCTTACTACTGGCAGCATATATATTCATCTCCTAGTTTCAGTTAGTTCAAAGTGCTGCTCAAATTCTGTTTAATTTCCTATTTAGTTTATGTAACCCGTTTGAGGAATAGTTGTGAAGTTTTCCTTTAATTCTTTCAATTGTTTTATATATTTTATACTTCACTTTTGAGCAAATTTATATTTATAATTGTTATTTATTGCTTTAGAACTGACCCAGTTTTCATTAGTATAGAATGTTCTCCTTTTCTTTTCTGTCATTTTTAGCCTTAAGGACTATTTTATATGCAATAAGTAGTCACTCCTATTCATCTTTGATAAGTGTTTCATGAATCCCTTGTAGTTAACATATTGTTAAATATTATTTTGTCATTTGGTTATCCATTCAGTCACTGTCTAGATTTTGATTGAAGATCTTAATCATTTGTATTTAAAGAATTTATTAATAAGGTAGGACTTACTATCTCAAGTTCATTATTTTCTCTCTGGCCTACAGATATTCCCTTGTTGTTTTCTTTCATGTTTCACTCTCTCTCCCTCTTCTTTTTTGCAAAGATATTTGTATTTCTTTCTCCTTTTCTGTGGTACACCTTTCTTAGATGATTTTTCTTGGTTAATATAGGGCTTACATAAAACATCTTGTAATGTAATTATAGCAGTATATTTTAAGATTATGTTAATTTTCAAACTCAAATTCTCTACACTTTGACTTCTCATGATTTATATTATTGGTAACAAGTTATATATTTAACATTAGGTTTGCAATAACATACTTTGTAGTAATAATTATTTCATACTTTTGTTTAAGGTATTCTAGAATTAAAAGTGATCCGTGTATCACCTTTTCAGCATTACAGTATTATCCTAATTTTGCTTTTCTGTTGCTTTTAGTTATCACCTCGTTTGAAGTGAACACATCCTTTAACATTGTCTTTTGTAATGTATTTAGTTAATGGTGATAGCTAGCCCTCTATTTTATGTGGGGAAAAAAGATATCATTTTTTTTGGAGGCCAGTTTTTCTGGATATGGTATCCTTGGTTAGCACACTTTTTTCTTCTAAGCCTTTGAACTTAACATTTCATCAACTGAAAGGTTACTCTTGATAATTGAATGAGGTTTCCTTTTATGCGATGAGGCACCTTTCTCTTCCTTTTAGTTTCTTTTTTCTCCCTTTCATTGAAAATAGATTTTTTTCTAATACAATATATCCTGATTACAGTTTACCGCCCTCTACTTTTCCCAGTTCCTCTCTGCCTCCTCTCCCCTCACCCTTCCCCTCCCATTTCCTACCCTCCAGATCCTACCCTTTCCACTTATCATTAGACTAGAACAGGCTTCTGAGAGATAATAACAAAATTAAATATAGTAAAACTAAACAAAACCCATCACAATGAAGTTGGACAAAGCAACCCAACTGAAGAGAAAGCGCCCTAAGAGAGGGCACAAGAATCAGAGACCCACCCATTCACACATTCAGGAGTCCCATAAAAACACTAAACCGAAAGCTATCATTTATAAGCAGAGGACCTGGTGCAAACCTGTGTAGACCCTGTGCTTGCTGCTTTCAGTTTCTGTGAGTTCAGATGAGCTTTGCCCAGTTGATTTAGAGGGCCTCGTTCCCTGGTGCGTCCATCTCCTCTGGCTCTTACACTTTTTCCACCTCTTCTTCTGTGGGGTCCCTGAGTTTGGGGTGGGGGATGGGGGTTTCTAGAGACATCCCATTTAGGGCTGTGTGTTCCAAGGTCTCTCTCTGTAGTGAATGACTGGCTATGTGTCTCTGTATTTGTTCTCAACTGCTACAGGAGCAAACTTCTCTGATGGTGGCTGAATAAGGCATTGATCTATGAGTATAGCAGAATATCATTAGGAGTCATTTTATCACTACTTTTTATGACCAGTAATATTTGGTTTTTCTCTAGGTCTATGAACTACCTAGTCTCTGGTTCTTGGTCAGGTATGGTTTCCATCTTGTGATCAATGTCACACCAGACATTGGTTGGTTACTCCCACAAGCTTTGTGCCACCATTGCCTTAGCATATTTTGCAAGCAAGACAACATTATAGATTAAAGGTTTTGTGGCTGGGTTGGTGTTTACATTTCTCTTTTGATAGCCTGTAGAGTACCTTCCCATATCAAAGACACTAGAACATAGGGGTGAAGGTTCTATGTAGGCGCCAGCTTGACCTCTCCATTTTCAGCGAGTTGTGTGGGTGCTGTCTTCAGTAGTAGGACCTTAGTGTCAGTTTGTGGAAAGCAACCTACTATCTTGGCAACAGCTTGGATTATTTAGGAATTTCTGTAGGACCCCTTTGGCCAACAACTCAATTGGATGTAACCCTGTCCTGGTCCTGGAAACTTCATTTGATGACAAGAGACTGCCAGTTGGGATTCTGTCTCCCTCATTGTTTGAAGACTACATTAGGATCACCTTTATATATTTTAGGAAGTTTCTATTGGACTAGGTTTCCATATAACCCCTCAGATGCCCCTCAGTTCTAATTGTCCCTCAAACTCATTCCCCTCTCCCACTCCCACTTGATCCTGCTGGGGTGCTGCTCCAACCCAGCCCCACTCCACCCATAAAACCTATACTATTTCCTTTTCCTAGAGAGATCCATATGTCCCACTTCGGCTATACCTAGCCTCTCTGGGTCTAAGGATTGTATCTTGGTTAACATTTCATTAGCATCCCATATCCACATATAAGTGAATGCATGACATGCTTATCTTTCTGGGTCTGGGTTACCCGACTCAGAATGATTTTTTTCTAGTTCCATCCATTTGCCAGCAAATTTCATGATGTCATTGTTTTTAACAGCTGAATTGTAGTGGCATTTCATTTGTATTTTAATAAATAAAGCTTGCCTGGGGATCTGGAAAGCAAAATAGCCAGCCATTGGCTCTTACCTCTACTTCAGTCTGAAATGGCGATCCTGCCTCCAGGAAACCTCAGAATGAGACTGAGACAGAGAACTGTCTCCTCCTGTTTGATAACCCTCTCTAATTATGGGATTAAAGGTGTGCACCAGTACTGCCTGGTTTCTATGGCAAGCTAGTGTAGCTATTGGGATTAAAGGTGTGTGTCATTGTTAACTGATCTGTAAGGCTGATCACTGTGGCTGTTTTACTTTCCCAATCCCCAGCCAAGCTTTACTTATTACCATACAAATTAAATGCCACTAAACTGAGTAGTACTCTAATGTGTAAATGTGCCACATTTTCTTTATCCATATTCTTGGGATGAGGGGCACCTAGGTTGTTTCCAAGTTCTCACTATTACAAATAATGCTGCTATGAACACAGTTGAGCAAATATTCTTGTACTATGAGCGTGTATCCTTTTGGTATATAACCAAGAGTGGTATTGCTGGGTCTTGAAGTAGATTGATTCCCAATTTTCTGAAAAATCGCCATACTGATTTCCAAAGTGGCTGTACAAATGCGCACTCCCCCCAGCATTGGAGGAGTGTTCTCCTTACTCCCATCCTTGTCAGCATGAGCTGTCATTTGTTTTACACATCTTATCCATTCTGACAGGAGTAAGGTAAAATTTCAAAATAGTTTTGATTTGCATTTCCCCGACGGCTAAGGATGTTGAAAATGTCTTTAAGTGTTTCTCAGCCATTTAAATTTCCTCTATTAAGAATTCCCTGTTTAGATCTGTACTCCATTTAAGTATTTCACATGTAATCATTTAGTTGTGATGTATGCCAGTGTCAAATTCTGTGGATTCTTTGTAGAATTTCTTAGTCTTAGTTTTTTTCGAATTTCTTAGTCTGTAAGTCCATTTCTCTTCCTGTATTTGGGGTGGTTGACCTATTATTTTTATCAAATAATCTGTTTCTCTCTCTTTTTATCTCTTAATAAAGAGCTACCTGATAGTGTCCTGTACATCCTTTATAGTTTCTTCACTCTTTTTCATATATTTTCTTTTTCTTCCTCTGCATTATAATTTCAAGCTGCCTGTCTTCAAGTTTGATAATTTAATTTTCTGGTTTATCAAGGCTACTGCTAGAGCATTCCAGTGAATTTTCTCAGTTTACATGTTTTATTCTTTAGCTTGGATTTTACATTATCTGTTGCTTTATTTGATATCTTCATTTTGTTCATATATAATTTTTAATCTTGATACCTTTGTGCCAGTTATTGAATTATTTGTCAGACGATTTATATGCCTTTTCTAAAGTCATTTTGGGAATGCATTTTGTGCTTTGTGTGGTCCACGTTTCTTAGTTCCGTTTCATACCTTCTTGTTTGAGAAAATGTTTGCTTCTCTACATTTCTACTGGTTAGCTAGCTTTATGCAGAAGAAGGCTTTTACCTGAGGTTAGAGATTCTGGGGGCCTCTCACACTTCTGGATTACTCATTATAAAGATTTACTAATTATTTTCCTGATTTTTTTTTACAATATTTTGCTCCCTCTGGTGTCTCTCTTTGATATTGCGCTTTTGGAGCAGCTGTAGTTTTTAAAATTAAATTTATTAATTTATTTTATCTCTGGACTGCGGTTTCTCCTGCAATTCCTTCCCACCACCTTCCCTCTGCTCCCACCCCAATCCACTTCTCCTCTGTTTCTGTTCAGAATGGGCCAGATCTCCCATGGATGCCATCAAATCTTGGCATATCAAGTTGAGGTAGGACTAAGCTCCTTTCTTCGTATTAAGGTTTGGTAAGGCAACCAAGTATGAGGAATAGGTTCCCCCAATGCGTGACAAAGCATCAGGGACAGTCCCTGCTCCCATTGCTAGGAGTCCCACAAGTAGACCAAGCTACACAACTGTCCCATATATGTAGAGGGCCTAAGTCAGTTCCATGTGAGCTTCTTAGCTGTCACTTCAGTGTCTGTGAGTTCCTATGGGCCCAGGCTGGTTGTCTCTGTGGGTTCCTTTGTGATGCCCTGAAACCACATACACACACAACAACAAAAATGGACTTAGCAGGTTGTATTTATATATTTGTGCATACATACACACATACATATTGATGTATGTAACAATAATAACCAAAGAAAAAGAGGCTGTCAATTTGAAAGTGCGCGTCCTGGGAGGGGTTGGGGTACATGGGAGGAGCTTATGGGAGGAACAGGAAGGGGGAAAGTGATGTATTATAATTTAAAATCTATTAAAAAATGTGAGCTTCATTGATGCTTTTACTGGCAAAACAAATCATTTCTGTGGAAAGTAGCCTTAAAAAATGACATGTCGAACACTTACCCTATTTTATTCCTAAAATAGAAGTCACTAAGTTGTATTAAACTCTGTTCTACTACATTTCAAGTCATGGCAATCTGCTTTATTCTCAGCTGCCTTCAGACATGTTGAGCATGCCCAGTCCTGTCAGGGTTTTAAGAGTGATGGTATTTGAGCGACTACCTTGAGTAGCTCTCTGAAAAATAACATGCTAGACATATGTTCCAACTTTTTCCCTTCCCAATGAGAATCTGAGAGTTGGAATTTTTTCTCTTGTTCCATACTCAGTGAGGGTATCGGGTGGGAGGTTATCCTATTTGTCTTATTTTCAACGGTCCCTCCACCTGGTAATCTTTAATACCAGTGTTCAGACTCAGGGAAGATGTAACTTAATTCCACATACCCAGCCTCACCTCACCCCCACAAATCCATATGTTTGACATATGTTTAGTCTTTTTTCTCTCTCTCTCTCTCCAGGAAGAATCCAGCAATTGAGTTTTGTTCTGATTGTACTGTGCTGAGCTGGGCAAAGATATCATGGCGAGTAAGTACTGCAGCCTTTCATGTTGGCATCAGTATGGCTGGTCATGCTTGCTGAGATGCAGGAGTCTATTAGTTGGTTTCTGGATTTCTCTTTGAGGAAATTAGACCCCAAATTCAACCTTCTTTTCTACCATCTTGTTCACATAAAGACTCTCCATTTTATTGTTTTATTTTAATTCCTTTTGCCCAGAGATCTAGATCTGTGATGATATAAATTTTAGATCATTTGTCATGATCCACAGATGCCTATGAGTCTAGGTTCTCCCACCCCTATTTTTTATTTTCTTGTTAAAACCAGGTAAATTATACCTAAATTCTGTCCTCAACTTTGATAACTATGTTATTTATGTGCACTCTACTTTGAGTAAATATAGCTATTTAAAAGACACATGCTTGAGATGAGAAGTCATTTTTATTGCACCTTAAACATCTTGTCTACTATTTGGGTAACTCTTAATCCTATTTAAGTCATTGATTTTATCAGGCAATCATCCTTTTAGTTAAGCATATAGGCTATGAACTGCTTTATTTTTTATTTCAAATTTTTTCATACAATACACTTTAATTGTATTCTTTCACCTCCTCCAACTCCTCCCAGATAACCCCAACTTCCCTTCTCACCAAACTTCATGCCCCTCTCTCTTCCTTTCTCAAAACAATAACAAGTACAAAACAAAAATAAACGCCTAATGAAATAAAAATAAACAAAAACCCCTACAAGACAAACATAACAAAATAAAACAAAAAGCATGCAGAAAAATATGAAGTTCATTTAGTGTTGGCCAACACTCCTGGTCATGGGACCTGCTCTGAAGTATGTTGTTATACCCAGTGATAACTCCAATGAAGAAAAGGGATTTTCCCTCTCCCAGCAGATACCAATTGCCAATAGCTTCTTGGTTAGAGGTGGGATTTCGTCCCACTCCCCTTCTCAGTGCTGCAGTTTTGATTGGTTTGAATTGCTCAGGCCTTGTGTGTGCTATCATGGTGTCTGTGAGTTGTTGCACACATCAGGCCTCTTGTGCATGGTTGACACTGTTTCCTTGCAGTAGTTCACCACCTCTGACAGCTTAAAATCTTTCCACCTTTTCTTCCACTTAGATCTCTAAGCCTTGAGGGGAGGGGTTTGATAAAGACATTCCAGTTTGGCCTCCGTTCTCCAAAGTCTCTCCCTATGTATGTGTTGCTCAGTTGTAGGTCTCTGTTTTAATTAAAAGCTATTGCAAGAAGAAGCTTCTCTGATGAGGGTTGAGCAAGGATCTAATCTATGGCTATAACAATATACCATTAGGAATCATTTTATTGCTACGTCCCTTTAGCAGAATAGTAGTAGGTTTTTCCCGAGGCTTATGACCTATCTAGTCTCATGTCCTTGAACACTTCACCCGCGTCAGGTATGGGTTCTATATCATGAGGTAGGGCCTTAAATCTAATAAAAAGTAGTTGGTTGTTCTCACAAGCTTTGTGCCATGATTGCATCAGTATATCATATAGGCCCGTGTCCGTTGTAGGTCACAGGGTTTTTACTTGGTGAAATTTACCATTACTTTTCTTCTCTGGTAATATGCAAAGTACCTTTGAGTACCATAAATGCTAGTAAGTAGGAGTGAAACTTCCAATTGGAGACTAGTTTGATTTTTTTCATGTTAGACAATATCAGTAAGTTGTGTCTTCAGCAGTATGGCATTCTGACAGATGTCTTAGTTCTTTTCTTTTTTTTAGATGTCTTAGTTCCGATACTCAGTTTTGAAACCCCATAAGAGGTATTTTCCATCATTATAGATACCCTTTCTACCTATACACTTTGGACTCTGACACTTGAGTGATGCACTATAAATTCACTTTTCACCTTACAGGCCACTGAGACTCAGTGAAAAGCTGCCATAGCCACCCTTTCTACTCTGAACACCTTTTATGCTGTTGCTTTATGCCTTTTAATGGCTTTGGTAGTAAATTTAGTGCTAAATTGTTTGAGAACTTAGGGGGGTTAGCTTTATTTACATAGTTCTGGATGTTTGCCAAGGAAAATACTTTCAGAGGAACTGAAGATATATGAAAGGGATATTTAGGAAGATTGACATCTAAGCATGTGCTCTCTCTCTCTCCCTCCCTCATATAAAAGGACATGAATAGGATCCATATAAGAGGATATAAAAAATGATGGAGTCAGAGGTATGAGATGAACATATAACCAGTGAATTTTATGAGTGTTCATAATTGAGAGAGTTACTAAAGGTGAGAATAGGTACACATTAAAATGAGATTGGGGGACCTTTGAGTTGACTTAGTCAGTAAAGGCACCACCAATGACTTACCAAGCCTGATGACCTGAGTTTGATCTATGGAACTCACATGGTAAAAGGAAGCAGAGAGCCAACTCCCAAAAGTAATCCTCTGACCTCCACATTGGCATCATGGTCAGCATTGTAGATCAAAGGGTTTGTAGCTGGATTACCTTCTAATTAACAGGATCTAGTACTACAAACACTAGTCAGTAGGGGTAAAGGTTCTAGGTAGGCACCAGCTTGACTTCTCCATGTTTAATGAGTTATGTAGGTGTTGCCTTTAACAGCTGGATCTTGCCATCATTTTTGTGGAGAGCAATCAATAGCCTTGACAATATCCTGGGTTGTTTTGGGGTTTTCCATGGAGCTCCTTTGGCCAACAACACAATTAGATATATCCCATTTCTTATACTGGAAGTTTCATTTGATGATGAGTGATGCCTAGTTGGGGCTTTGTGTCTCCCATTATTTGGTAATTCTATTTATATTTCTTTCATATATGTGCACATTTTAAGAAGCTTAAATAATGGGGGAGGGAAGATTGGGTCAACAGAGAAAATATAAGGAGGGGCAGCTAAAACTAAGGGCAATTTGAGGCTTGTATGTGATGGTTACTTTTAATTGTCATTTTGATATAACTTAGAATCACCTGGAAAGAGAGTTTCATAGGGGGATTGTGTGGATCAGGTCAGCCTGTGGGCAGGTCCAGGGGTAATTGTTGTAATTACATGAATTCATGTGGGAAGATTTAGTCTACTGTGAGTGGCACCATTCCCTATGGAAGGGTTCCTGAACTGTATAAGAATATCAGAGAAGGTGAATACCAGTAGGCATGCAGTGCATTCTTTTCTCTCTGCTCTTGAATGTGAATGTGATGTGACTAGCTGTTTGAAGTTTCTGACACCGTGCCTCTTTACTGTAATAGACTACATCTTGGAATTCCAGGCTCAAGTAAACTCCCCCCAAAGTTGGGTTTTCTCAGGGTAGTTTTTAATAGCAACCAAATGAAACTAGGCCAGGTTTGCTCCCTCTTTCTATTTTTATTTGGATTTTAAGGATTTGTAATGGAATCAGATGCGTATTAGTAACATGCAGTTTCACATATAAAAATGCCTTTATAATGAAGAAAAGTGTAGTTTGCAAGCATCTTTGTTAGTCATGTTGTACCTAGTACGTTTTGAGTAGTCATGTAAAGTACAGTTCTAGCATCATCCTTTAACAACTATGCAGATGGCTACGTCCTACACCCATGTCTACCTCGAGAGACACGTAGTCTCTTAGCTCTCCATCAAGATTTTAGAACATTTTTAAACGTTACCTGTTCCATCGTGCTCGGTTTCCATTGATTGGGCTTCCTTCACACTTCTAGTTCTAGGAGCTGCAGTCTCACAGCAGGCACTGTGTTCCAAGTAACCCTTATGGACTGAAAAGATTGTATACACATATATGCCTGGTATGTGTGTGTGTATGTGTATCTCTGTGTAAAACAACTATTAAAGAAAAAGACCAGAGACCATGTATTTGAGACAGAGAGCAAGTGTGGGGGGGTATGGAAGGAGTAGGAGGGAAGAAAGGTAAAGGGGAAATTATATAATGATATTTTAATTTAAAAAATACGAGATGTACAAATTAAAGAATTTTGTAGGAGTCAGTATGAAGAAAAATTGGAGTTTATAAAATAAAGCTTTTAATCTAGATTTAGGTACAAGCATTTAAAAGGGGGGAAGAGTGTCGGGGTCTGATGCACCAACATAAACTACTTTTCCCTCTCTGTACGGTACGGAGGCGCGTGGGAATAATTGACACAGTTCACACAGCAATATCAGAAGGGAGTCTCAGGCTTCATTCAAATCCTAAAGATCATCCGTCCGTCCGTCCGTGTTTATTATCCAAACACCTTTTATCCCCCAAGGTAAACTAAGGTGGAAGTTCATTAACATTCTGGACTACCCCTTCAGCTGGGTCACTAGTTTGGGATTAACACCTCTTCTCAGGCGATCTACATAATTACAAAAGAAAAGGGGCAGCATAACCCGGGCTTTTGTTAGGGTAGGAACAGCCTGTCTGGCAGGGTACGTGACTGTTCTGGATACCAACCATGGCCCAAGAACTTGGCTGTCACACCATATAGAAATATGGGCGGACAGAAGAGACCTCTGAAAAAACAGCAATAGAGAGACTTGCATTTAAGTAACAATTAAGTAACAAGTAACTATGTATATGATTTTGATGGCTGTTGAAGTTACATTGTTCAGAATGTTTAAAAAATAAGTTAAAGTTTGGCCTACGTTTCCCTACACTCTGGCCACTGTAGACTAATAAAAGCTTGCAAATTTATCAGGTTTTCATTCCTAGAGTGAATGAATGACTGTTATCCAATACTGTAAAGGGGGCCCTTAAGATGTTCATTAAGTATTGTGAGACATGATAATGACCCTGGATTATGTTGGTGGACTTTAATGTCATCACAGCGGCCACTAGATGAGGGAGACAGAGGAAGTTGGGCCAGAAAAACTGACAATGTAACTGTTACTGGAGCTTTTAGAGTAAAAGCCTGACCTTAACAGTCGAACAAGCAAGACTCACTCTGCTATTCCTCCATTAAAACATAAGTAACAGGAAAAGTAGAGAAAGGAGATTTTAGTCAAAGTGGCTGCATTGGGAAGAGAAACAAATAAAAGGTCCAGTGAACTCCCAGTCAATCCTCAGGGTACTGGAATGAGATTTTCCTTTACCAAGGGGGTAAAAGGTATGCATAATTAGATAGTCTTGATGAAAGTGTGGCCTTTCTCACTACCTTTGTTTGATCTCATTTGTCTTGCAAAGTGGTTTGATAAATTATCAGAGATTTGTGTAATATCTCCCAGGGAGAGAAGTGACTTCTCTTGTCACCAGGGCTTCCCTTTTTCTAGCATGGACTTACTGGAGAAATTTTAATTCCTTGGATCCCATTGTTTCAATAGTCTGATACCCAAAATGAAGAGCACAAGTGTCCCTCTTTAGAGTATCTTCTCCTGCTATTTAAATGATGGTTAAATGATCAAACTGGTCAAATGATGACTTCAACACTGTCCTCATGGCTTTGAGAGTGTCACAAGCTAAGAGTGCAGCTTCAAAACTTGAAACTGTGGAGCAAATGTCACCCTGCTGATACATTGATTTTTTTCCTAAGTGACATTGATTTTTAGCTTCTATCTTCCTCCAAAGTGAGAGGATGTTTGTTATTTTAAGCCAGCAACTCTGTAGTAACTTATTTTAGAAGCCACAGGAAAATTATGTGGATCAGATTGTTACTGGAGTTAGGGTCAAAGCCTATACTGTTAGCCTTAACAAGCCAAGCTCAACCATCTGTCCTTGATAGACCAAATAACACAGTCAAATTAATAATGGAAGGCAAAGAAAAATAGAGGTATATTTATTCAGTGGGGACCATATTGAGAAGAGGGACAGAGATTCAGTGGTTCCCACAAATTTTCAGGGTCCCAACATGAGGGAAAAGCTTAAATAGAAGACAAGATAAATGCATAACTAACGACTGCTACCAAGGTGTGTATGTCCTGCCCACCACCATCTTAGCTCTAGTATCCACTAGGTCAGTCTCTCCTGCAGTGTCATTGACCAGTTGTCAGTCTTTCCTGGAGATAAGTTCCTCCTCTGTTGGGCTTTAAGGCTTTAGCCCTTTTCTCTTCTTAGTGTGAGGATCCCAAGGAAACTGTAATTTCTTGGGTCTGTTGTTTCAATAATTTGATGGTCCAAGGGAGGGCCACAGATTTTCTTTAAAATATCCTCATTTCTTGCATTCAGGCCAGTAACATCTTTCATCTTGTTAACTTTAGCCATTATCATAGCCTGTCAAAATGGTAGAGGAAAAATGGAATAACGTTGATTTAGGACACTAACAATGCACTTCTGTCTTAATTTGCTTTCTATTGCTATGATAAAGACCATGACTAAATGTAAATTGGGGAGGAAATGGCCTATTTTGCCTTACAACTTACATTCCCTCATTTAGGGACATCAGAGCAGGAACCTAGAGACGGGAACTGAAGCAGAGGCCATAAAGGAATACTTCTTACTGGCTTGTTCCTCATCAATTGTTCGGCCTGATTTCTTATACAAGCCAGAGGTAGCATCACATACAATGGGCTGGGACCTCCCATATCAGTCATTAATCATGAAAATCCCCTGCAGTCTTGCCTATGGACCAATATAGTGGATGCATTTTCTCAGTTGAATTTCCCTCTTCTCAGAGGACCTTGTTTTATATCAAGGCAACAAAAAATTTAACTAGTACAAGTTAGATCACGTAAATCAGATTTTACCAGGTAGAACCTTAAAGTGGAATTGCAGATATAATCATTCCAGGTATGAATTAACTTTGGAAAGAAACATTGTTCATTGATGCTGTACAATAGGTATATGAGGGCTAGAGTGAGGGCTCAGCCATTAAAGGCTAGGCTTACTACCAAAAATAGATTCTTAAAGTACAGTGCACTTCTTCCAACAAACTATCTGGACATTGAGGTTGTACCTTGACTATGATCTGTCCCCCAGACGCTCCCATTTAACAATTCGGTTTCCAGGTGTTCATAGTGTTTTTAGAGGGTTGAGGAACCTTCAGGAGACTGAAAGTTGCTTAGAAATGGGTTCTTGGGGATGGAATTTGGGTTTTATGGCCTGATGACTTTTTTTACAATCTGCTTTCTGTTTCTTGACTTCAGATGCAACGTGACCAAACATCTCACAGTCCTGCTGCGGCATCTTCACTGCCATGATGGACAGCATCCACTCAAATTGTAAGCAAAACTAAGTGCTCTCTTAGAAGGTATTGTGTCACTGAAATGAGAAAAGTAACTAAGACATACCAGTCCCCCTCCGTCCCTCCCTCCCTTCCTTCCCAGACTAACCTTAAATATATTATGACCTAGCTCAAGGTGACATTAAACTTGAATCTGTGTGCTAGCATTAGATTTGTTGTATGTGGCCCAGATGACAAAGGCTTTCTAGTCTTTCTCTGAAACTGACCTTTTAACAAATATGTTGTTACAAGGTAGTACAATTTTTGTCAGTTCCAGTTGCAGTGTCTGAATAATGGAAAATATAATTACCAACACACTTGCCATTTGAAACTGTAAGTACAGTTTCCATTTTGTATAACCTAATAGCACATTGTCAACAATCCTTTTGACTGTGTTTGCCCACCTTGCGATCCTATGAGGCTTTTTCTTTCACCTTCAATAGACTGACTTGATTCTAGGTCACCAAGTTTGTTTTGTTTTGATTTTTCATTTTTAGATATTGAGAACTACCATCTGAATATCTACCAGGTGATGATCTTTAGAGTATCTTCTCCTTTTATAACACTTTACAAATAATCCCATTTTATAAGCGAGAAACCTGAGGGTCAGAGTAAGTGAAATCTCCAAGATTATATAATCAACATCTGGTGTTTGTCACTTAAAATTTGGAGTGGAGATGCAAGTGTGGAAGATGTACATTCTGAGAAATGTATCTTTAGTCAATTTCATTATTATTTAAATGTCACATAGCATACTTATGCAAGCCAAAATTATATGGATCAATGCTGTTCTGAGACACAGCAAACACGAAATGTGTGAAACAGCTGCTTGAATACAACAGAGCACAGTGTTTCCTACTGATTGTTTTACATAAGTAGAAAGAGTACACTCTAAAGTAACAAGTGATAATGAGTGAGCCAGTAATGGTGCTGTTTGTTTTTACTTTAAATGTTATATACTATACAGAATTGTATATGCTGTATTTTATAGGTTTTCCAGCACAACAATTAACTGGGTATCACATTAAAAAGTCAGTTTTACTTTAAAATTCTTTATGAAAATCGTAACTTGATTAAATCTTGACATGTAATTTGATACTTTTACAGCATAAAGAAGAATGATGGTTGCTGTATATATGTTTTCATTATGACCCAAACTAATCACTATTTCATGAATTATCGTTTATATAAAAAGGAGCAATGAACAGAGCAACTGTGATTATTCAAAACGTAAACAGGTTACAGACTTCTTTCTAAAAACTTAATGAGATGAATCTCTTAGTTCATGGCAAACAGTTGATAATATATGTGACCAATGATAAAATATAAGCTTTCCGATTAAAATTAGAACTTTGTGAAATATGTTTCCTTTACAATAAACTACATAGCTTCTTGATGATATCATTCAGTAATATTAAAATGAAGGTTTTATTTTTAAATTGTGCAATGAAATGGGAAGGTCCACACAACTCAGTGGGTTAATAGCAATGCTTAAAACATGATATTGTGGAATTATGCATGAACAAAACTGGCGTTCAAAGTTGGGACTTCTCGTTTCTGTCTTAGCATGCAAATAGCTTAGGAATTATATAACCCCATTCTAAACAATTAAGAAAACTGAAAAACAACAATCTTTCTTAGATATAGCAGAGAACTGACATGCTGTTGAAAACCACTGAGCCATGGGTTGAACTAATGGGGCAAATATAGAGACTCACATCTTAGCAGGTAAGAGACCTTCAAGCAGAACCTTTGTAGGAATCAATAGTTGTGAAGAAAACCTGAATCAGGTGTCTATAATGAAGGTCAAAAAAAAAAATGGGAGAGAAAAGATCTTAAGCTTGAGTATATGTTAGAAACTTCTGGAAGTAGAAAGCAAAAGGACAACAAAACAAAACAAATATAATAACCCCAAATCCCCAAACTTGGAAACTTTGTAGCATAGAAAGAAAATCCAGGAACTGTGAGGCAGCTAAAACCGGGTAATGTATGCCATATGTGAGTGTTAAAAGGTGAAAATGAGGATGTTTGAAGCAAAAATGACTGCGAATTTCTTCAAGTTATTATCAGATACCAAATCACAGATGTGGGGAGCTCAACTAAATGCCCAAACAGATGGTAGAACAACAGATGAAACCAAGTCAAACCAAATGAAATTAAAGCTAAGTGTATCATAAAAATACCCACAGAAGACCAAAGGAAAGGAAAAAGTATTGAAATAAATCAGAGGAAAAAATAGACTTACTCATATTTGACTTCTCAGAAAACATGAAAGCAGGAAGAAAATACAATACAATTTAAAAATTGAGAGATCTAACCCACATCAAACTAGAATCCTCTGCCCCCAAAATTATTTTTTAAAAGTGAAGGAAAAAACTTTCTCAGACAAGCAGAAATTAAAGGAGTTTGTTGCTAGTAGCCCTGCCCTGTAAGAAAAAAAAATAGAAGCTTCTTTAGGGAACTGAACACTTAACTAAATAAAAGGCAAGAGCAGATAGCTATACTAAGAAAAACCACAAATGTTGTAATTCTAGATGCCTAGACCTAATGAAGATATGAAGAAATGTCTCAAAACCAGGAACAGACAGTTTAATGACATAAGGAAAACAATTTAAGATATGAAAGTAGAATTAAACAAAGAAATAGAATTCCTAATAAAAGCCAAACAGAAATCAACTTGAAATTAGACACTCAGGAAATCAAACAAAAAACTCCTAAGTAAGCCTCACTAACAGATTAAAAGACATAGAAGAGTAAATATTGGGTCCTTAGCATGAGGTAGATGAAATGGATGGTTCAGTAAAAGTAAATTTTAAAACTAAAAATAAATTTAGGCACAAAATATCTAGGAAATCTGAGACAATAGGAATAAACCCAAAACCCCTATAAGTAACAGGTCTAGAAGAATAAGATATCAAGATCAAAGGCACAGAAAAATATTTAATTATTATTTTTAATTTTATTTTTGGGGGATTATAATAAAATTATAACATTTCCCTTCCTTTTATTCCCTCCAAACCATCCAATGCAATGCCCCGCTCCTGCCATCAAATTTATGGCCTCTTTTTTCACTGATTGACAACATTTCTCCTATCTAAAGAAAGAGATGTCTATCAAGTTACAAGAGGCAAACAGAACACCAGATGAACAGAACCAGAAAAAAAACTCTATACTACACATAATAATCAAACTTTAAATGTAATGAACAAAAAAAGGATATTAAAAGATATAAGGGAAAAGACTAAGGCAAATATAAACTAAGTCAAAATATAAATATAAGACTAAGTCAAAATATAAATATAAGACTAAGTCAAAATATAAATATAGAACAACGCCTGACTTTTTTAATGAAGATTCAGAAAGATAGAAGGGCCTGAACAGATGGCATACAAGCCCTGAAAGACCACAGGTGCCAGTCTAGAACCTTATACCCGGAAAAACTATGAATGACAATTAACTGAAAAGAACAAAAAATATGATGAGAACATTTTAAGCATTTTCTTCCACCAATCCAGGTCTATAGAAGACTATGGAATGAAAACCAGGCTGAAGAGAAAGTCAGCCTAATAAAATGCAAAAAAAGTTTATCATAAAAGGGGAACAATGGGGCTGGAGAGATGGCTCAGTGGTTAAGAGCACTACCTGCTTTTCCAAAGGTCCTGAGTTCAATTCCCAGCAACCACATGGTGGCTCACAACTATCTGGAATGAGGTCTGGTGCCCTCTTCTGGCCTGCAGACATACACACAGACAGAATATTGTATACATAATAAATAAAAAAATAATAATAAAGGGTTATTTATTTAAAAAAAGGGGGGGGGAACAATGTCAAAGTAAAATAAGAGGAATTAGTAAAAAAATGTTGAATAATAGCTCTCAATAAATTGTCTCAATTTCTCAATTTAAAAAGATATGGATTAATAGACTGGATTAGAAAACAGTATCCATCTTCCTGCTGAATCCAAGAAACATATCTCACCATAATGGACTGTTATCACCTTAGGGTGAAAGAATAGAAAAAGGCATTCTAGGCAAATGGAACCAAGAAGCAAGCAGGCAAAGTTATTTTGATATCTGACAAAATAGACTTTAAACCAAAACTGATCAAAAAAGATAGGGATGGACACTACAAATTAATCAAAGGAAAAATCCACAAAGAGAATAATACACTTCTAAATGTTTATGCGCTGAATAGAAAGAAACCCAGCATCATTAAAACAGCAGCAAACATTGCTATATCTAAAGGTACATGTTGACCCTAACAAGGTGATAGTGGGTGACTTCAATAATCTACTCTCTCCTTAGACAGATAATCCGTACAAAAACTAAACAGAGAAATGCTTAATTTAAATTTCATTATAAATCAAATGGACCTAGAAGATATTTAGAGAACATTTCATATGAACACAAAAGAATATACCTTCTTAGCAGCTATTGCAACAAAATTGACCAGATATTGGGCCACAAATTAAGTCTTGTCAGATAAATAAAATTGAAATAACACCATACTTCCTACAGTGTATTAAAGCTGGATATCAGCAACAGAAACAACAGGAAGCCTACAAATCATGGAAACTCACAACTGAGTAAAAAATGTGTCACGATATAAATGAAGAAAGTTAAAAACTTTTAGAATTGAATGAAAATGAAACTCAACATGTCCAAACGTATGGGACTCAATGACGGCAGTTTTTTTTTTTTTGAGTCAAACTTATGGCACATACATAAAAACTGGAGAGATCTCATATTAATTACTTAAAGATACATTTGAAAGTTTTAGAAAAACTAGAAGAAATAATACCGAAATGGAGTAGATGGGAATAAATTATCAAACTTATAGCCGAAATCAATAAAATAGAAACAACAATCAAAAAATAATACAAAGAATCAATGAAACAAACAGTTAATTATTTGAGAACTATCAATAAGATCAATCAACACATTTAGCAAAATTAACCAAAAGAAAGATTCTACATTAGTAATACTATGTATGAAAAGGGAGTTCAGTTCTTATAACAGACATTAAGGAAATTCATAGAGACTTAAGGATATATTTTAAAATCTGTATTCCAACAAACTGGAAAACATTTTTTTTTAAAAAAAAAAACACCTGATAGATTTCTTGATGTATATGACTTACCATAATACCAAAGTTAAATCATTGTGAAATAAACAATTTAAACAGACCCATAACTCCAATAGAAATAGAAGCAAAAAATTAACATTTTCTAACAACAAAATAGCCCAGGGCATGATTGACTCAGTACAAAATGAAGATAGACCATCACAGAACTAATGCCAACACTCCTCACATTATTCTGTATTAGAAACCAGGAGAATACTTAAAAATTATTTTCCTGAAGCCACTATTACCCTATGTTGCATGTTGCATGGAGAGGGGTCCCTTTTGTTCCAGCCGCCCAGCCAGCTGTCACCCGCAATAACCACACAGAAATTATATTAATTAAATTACTGCCTGGCCCATTATCTCTAGTCTCTTACTTTACTGGTTAACTCTTACATATTAATTTAGCCCATCTTCATTAATCTGTGTATCACCACATGACTGTGGCTTACCAGCAAGATTCTAACCAGCATCTGTCTCAGGCAGGAGATCCATAGCATCTGCCACTCTGCCCTTCTTCCCAGCATTCAGTTCTCTCTACTCTGCCTACTTAAGTTCTGTCCTATCAACTAAGCCAAGGCAGTTTCTTTATTCAACCATGAAGGCAACACATAAACAGAAGGACCTCCTACACCAACTCTAATTTAGCAACTCACACTAGGACTTAACAACAACAAAGAGAAATTGTGTATCAATATCCCTTATGAACATAGATGCAAAAATTCTTAAGAAAATACTGAATAGAAGAATCCCTACTGTATGAACTGGCTTTTGGGAGCCCAGTCTCTGTGAAGGAATGACTTACTCAGCTTAGATGCTTCAGTGTGACAGACTTTGTTGACTCCCCTTGGGAGGTCTTACCCTCTCTGTCTTAAGAGTGGATGAAGGGTATAGTGGGGGAAATGGGAGTGGGGGGGGGAGAGGAAACTGGGATTTGTATGTAAAATAAAAAAAAACTGTTTAAAAAAGATCATCCACCATCATCAAGTAGTCTTCATCTTAGAGATGCAAGGATGGTTCAACATATGTAAATTAATAAATGTATCCACCATTTAAACAGACTGAAAGGAAAAAAAACCACATAGCCATCTAATTAGATGCAGAAAAGACCTTTCACAAAAATCTTAACACTCCTTCATGGTAAAAATCCTGAAGAAATTAGGGACACAAGAGGCATACACAAAAATAATAAAGGCAATTTACAGCAAATATATAGCCAACATCAGTTAAAATGGAGAGAAACTCAAAGTAATTTCACTAAAATCAGGAACAAGGCAAAGTTGTTCACTCTCTCCATACCTGTTTAGTATAGTACTTGAATTCTTAGCTACAATAGTAAGACAACTGAAGGAAATCAAGGGACTACAATAAGAAGGAAAAAAGTCAAAGTAGCTTTATTTACAAATGATATGATCGTCTACATAAATGACCCAAAAATTTTTACCAGGAAACTTGTACTTTGATTGATCATACTTTCAGAAAAGTAAGATGATACAAAATTAATACAAATATATAGCCTTCCTGTATGCAAATGACAAACATACCAAGGGAAAAAATTAGAGAAACGTACCTTTAACAATAACCTTAAAAATAAAATAAAACTTCTTGGAATAACTCTTACCAAGCAAGACTTGGAAAATAAAAATTTTAAGACATCAAAGAAAGAAATTGAAAAAGGAACCATAAGATAAAAAACTCTCCTATGTTTAGGATTCAAAGTGTGAAAATGACCATCCTACCAAAAGAAGTCTACAGATTCAGTAAAATCTCCAAACATAATTCACAAAATTCTAACACAATTCACAGAAATTAAAAATATAATATTAAACTTGATATGGAAGCATAGAAATCCTAAGCTAGCCAAAGCAATCCAGAATAATAAAAGGATTGGGCAGGGGTATCAACATCCTTGATTTCAAATTGTATTACAGATCTATAAAAATAAAAAAGCAATTATTCATAGACAGATATGTCTATCAATGAAATAGATTAATTCCACACATCTATGGACACCTCACTTTTAACAATGTACCAAATATACACACTGTAGAAAAGTCAGTATCTTCAACAAATGGGGCTGGTTAAACTGGATGATTGTACGTAGAATACAAATAGATCTATTTTTATTACCGTGTACAAAACTCAATTCCAAATGGGCAATGCCCTCAACATAAGGTCAGATACCCTAAATCTTATAGGAGAGAAAGTGAGGAATAGTCTTAAACTCATTGGCACAGGAAAGGACTTTCTGAGCAGGACACCCATAGCATAGTTATGACTAACAATTAAAAGTAAAGCTTCATGAAGCTGAAAATCCTCAGTGCAGCAAAGGACACCATCATTCAGGCAAAGCATCAGCCCACAGAATGGAAAATATCTTTATCAATTGTACATCTGATAGAGAGCTTGAGTCTAGAGCATATAAAACTTAACATTAGAACTGTATAATATTAGAACATTAGAATATATAAAGAGCTTAACTGAACATTAAGAAAACAAATGACTCAATTAAAAATGGGGTACAGAATTAAACAGAGTTCTTAGAAGATGAAACACAAATAACTAAAAAAAACACTTAAAGAAACATTCAACATTATTAGCCATCAGGGAAATTAAAACTAAAGCTACTTTGATATTTTTATCTTATAACATTCAAAATAGACAAGATCAATAAAACAAATGACAGCACCTGCTGGTGAAGATGAGGAGAAAGGGAAACACTCATCCATAGCTAGTGTGAGTGCAAATTTGTACAGCTACTATGCAAATCTTTGTGGAGTTTCCTCAAAATGTAAGCAATTGATCTACCAAACAGACTAATTTTGTTTCTTTATTTTGTTTGGTTTTCTTCTAAATTTGATTTTGTTTGGGGGAGAGGTTACAAGGTCAGAGGGCAGATGTGAGGGACAGGGAAATAAGTGGGAACAGAATACATGATATGAAATTCACAAAGAATCAATAAAAGTAAAAAAAAATAGATCTACCACAAGATCTAGCTATCACATTCTTGGACATATCCTCAAAGAACTCTCCATCCTACTACAGAAAGAGTTGCTCAGTCATGTTCATTGCAGTTCTACTTATAATAGTGAGAAATTAAAAATAACCTGGATGCTAAGAAAAATAAAATTATGAAATTTGAAGGTAAATGGGTGGGCTGAGAAAAGAATATATCGAGTGAGGTAACACCGGTCAGAAAGTTAAATATTTGCATGTTTTTCTTGTATGTGCATGTTAGCATTTAAGTTTAGATTTAATTTAGAACTATCGCACGTGTTAGGTAGCCTGTAAGGACCAGGGGAAAAATAAGGGGACTTTCAAGTAAGTGAAAATAGAAATACAGCATTAAGTGATAAATGGAAAACTAGAATGGTAGGATTAAGTGAGGAGGGGCATGGGAGAGTAAGGTAAAGGGGGAATATTGGAAGGGACAACTAATACTAAAGGCCTTTTGAAAAAACATATGGAAACCTACTTTAGAAGCTTCCTAAATAGATACATATATGAATGTAGTTTAAATATAGTTACCATATAATGGGGGTAGACTGTGCTCCAGATATTCATTTTATTCTACCAAGTAAAACACCCAATGCACTAGGAATGAGCTTGTTTGTCCTGGCTGCCCAGAACCAAAATAACCACACAGAAACTATATTATTTAAATCACTGCTTGACCCCTTAGCTCTAGCTTCTTATTGGCTAACTCTAACATCTTAATTTAACCCATCTCCATGCATAACTACGAGGTTGTGGCCTACCAGCAAAGTTTCAGCACGTCTATCTCTGGCGGCTCCATAGCATCTCTCTGACTCTGTCCTTCTTCCTCCCAGCATTCAGTTCAGTCCTCCCCACCTACCCTATCAACAGGCCAAGGCAGTTTCTTTATTCATTAATGGTGATCACAGCACACAGAGGGGACTCCCACATGAACATCATACTTAGTCTTTGGCTGAAGGGTTCCTAGAGAACCTCCAAAACATAATAGGCTATCACTTGATGGTAAAACCCTATTGCTGATGCTAACTAACACTTACTTATGTCTTTGAACATAGAGAAGTTCATCTGGTGCCTAACTAGAAGTTTCACTCCTGCTGACTAGAGTTCATGGTACTGGAAGGTATTATGCATGCTACTAGAGCAGTACATCAATCGTCAATATTTCCCAGCTACAAACCCTGTGACCTATACCCGTGACCTGCCTGCAAGATATACTGGTGCAATAGTGACACAAATGTTATGGGAGGAACCAACTGCTTTTTAAAAATTGGATTTAAGGCCCACTCCATGAGATAGAAGACATACCTGATGCTGGTAAAATAGCCAAGAAGCTGAGACTAGATAGGTCACAGGCCTTGGGGAAAACCTACTACTGTTAATTTCTTCCATTTTTTTTTGCCTTTTCCTTCTCTTCTTTAAGAGAACTTTTGATTTCTTCTTTAAGGGCCTCTATCATCTTCATAAAGTTATTTTTAAGGTTGTTTTCTTCTGCTTCGCCTGTGTTAGGATGCTTAGGTCTTGCTGTTGTGGAACCACTAGTTTCTGGTGTTGTTGCATTGCTCTTTATATTGTTGAATGTATTCTTACACTGCCATCTTCCCATCTCTTCCTCCAATGGGTACAGGTGGAGTCTGGGCTTCGGGGGTCCCTCTTCCTCCAGTTGGTGCAGGTAGGGCCTGTGGCTTTCGTGATTGCTCCTCCAGGTTCAGGCAGGGCCTCCAGTAGTTACTCCTCCCCGTGAATGTGGAGTCTTGGCTCCGGTGGGGGATGGTTGGGGTTGTCTGGAGGTTACTACCAGGTCTCTGGGACTTCAGTGGGTGGGAGTGAGGCTTGGGATGTGCCACCAGGGGCTAGGTCCTAGAGAGCAGAACCCTCTAGCCAGGAGCCCAAACACTAACCTTTTCCAGGTGCAGGCAGGGTCGTGGCTCTGGTCCTACTATTGTTATTCTGTTAAAGGAACATAGCAATAAAATGGCTCCTAATGACATATTGCTATACCTGTAAGTAAGTGCAACATAAAACCCCATTATAGAGAAGCTCTTTTTCAGTAGATGGTGATTAATACAGAGCCCCACAACTGAACAATTGGTTGAGAGAGAAAGACTGGAGAACTTAGTCCTAAATGGATGTCTTTTTTTAAAATTTATTAGATTTTTTTTTAAAAAAATACCAATCCACATTCCCACTCCCTCTTCTCCTCCCAGTTCATCCACACACCCTCCCACCCCAACCCCTCTAATCCCAAGAAAGGATAAGGCACATTCCTTTGTGGAAGGTCTTTATCACACTCCTCCCCTCAAGCTTCAGTGATCTAGGAGGAAGAGGAGGCAGAAAGATTTTAAGAGCCGGAAGTGGTGAATGATTCCAAGGAAACAGCATCTTCCAGACACAGCAGGATTGATACACATATTAACTCACAAAGACTGTAACACCATGCATAAGACCTGCACAGGTTCAAAGCAGACAAAATCGCAGTGCTAAGAAGGGGAAGTGGGCACAAAATCCCCCTAATCAAGAAACTGTTGTGACATTGTATTGATCAACCATAATCCAAGGCAGATTCTTGCTCAGGAGTTCTTGTCCAACACAAAACAGACTCCACGTTTGTTTTGTCTGCTTTATTTTTGTATTTTTTCTCATTTTAGTTTTTGTTTTGACTTTTTAAATACTTTTTAGAGATATAGAAAGAAAGAACAATAAGTTGGCTAGGTAGTGAGATGTGTGGAGTATTTGGGAAGAATTGGGGAGGTGAAAGAATGTGATGAAATATACTGTCAGAAACTTTTTTAACCCAATAAATCCTAAAAAATGGTAGTTAGCAATGTAGGAAAATACAATAACAAATGCAAAATTATTATCAGCTTCTATAAGGCTAATAGTGACAAAAACTACATAAATGGATGTTACTTAGGGTCTTCTAAAATTTTCAAGAGTATAGAGTATTCTTAAGACCAGAATTTGAAAACCATTTGCTTTTCTAGACATCCAACTCTTATTTGATAAGCATATATTGTTTGTCTATACATTAGTTGTTAAAATTATTGAAGAAGGCAGGGAAAGAATGGATCCCTCACTGATGTATCTCTGGATAGACTGCACCAAGTTCCTTTAGGTTTGTTGTTTTAGTCACTTACTTGTATTTTACCCATTCTAAATAAACTAGTGTATTGTGAGAAATGTGTCAAATATCTAACTGAACAAGATGTGCCATATCTCCGCCTTTCATTTTCTCTTTCAATCTAATAATCCAACCGAAATTGTGTACTTTGACCTTACTCATTTTGTTGGATTGACAGTGGCTGTTGGTAAAACCTAGTTTCCTTTCTGTGTTATTGATAAAGCATTAACTTAATTACATTGCTGGCCTTTTATATTATATTCATCATTTTGAATTTTGTATAGTTTTCCCCCTTTTTTCCTCCTTTTTAGAAAACTGTAACTTTATATTCACTGTTTATATATCATCCACATTTCAAAATTATAGACATTTCTTATAGCTACTGTGCAGCTTAAATAAGAGTGGCCTGCATAGGCTCATATATGTGAATGCTTGGTCTCTTGGTCCTAGTTCATGGAACTTTGGAAAGGATTAGGAAGCATGTCCTTGTTGGAGTAGGTGTGGCATTGTTGAAGGATATGTGTCATTGGGGATAGGCTTTGAGGTTTCAAAAGTCTACACCAGGCTCAGTTCCCCTGACCCCCTGTCTTCCACTTAAGGATCATATGTGAACTCTCAGCTCTTCCAGTGCCTTCCCTGCGTGCTGCTGTTTACCACCATGATGGTCTGGACTGTCCCTCTAGACCCAGTGAAGCTAGTGTTCTCTAGACAGAATGGGCTCCAACCCACTGTTTCTTAAAGTATTTATAGGCTGTACAGTATCATTTTGACCTTTTATGTTGTTGTTGTATTTAGCCTATATGACTAAGGAACATGCTAAGAGGGGTTTCCATTTCTGCCTATGACTAAGGTCCATGAACAGACATGATTATAGAAGCAGAAACAATGAGGTTAGAACTATCATTTCATAACTATCTGTTTCTAACAAAGTGGGGGTGTTCATCTTATACAGGAAGTAAGATTACAGAACCAAAGCACAGCACGTATTAGTCATAGCTAAAAGTACAGTAAGAATTTTAACTCATTTTAATCTTCTTTATAATTTCCTCATTTATCATAATGTATTTTAGTTCTCTGTTAGTCAGGTTTGTTTTACTTTCTACAGTTTGATCATTCTTAGAGAAAATTAAACAAACTAGAAGTTAAGTAATTCTGCTATTATGTCTGATAATAAGTACTCAGAACAGTGAATATATGACCCATGTGCTTTTCATTCTGATTATATGTATAATAAGACCTTTTATATTAGTATTAGTATCTTTATGAGATGGTTTCACTTTGGGACTTAGCCTCTGTTATACAAGTGGTAGAGTTATTATGCTGTGACATTCTTAGTCTCATCATTTGTTGAATGTCCTCCCTTTCATCTTTGGCTCATTATATATGAGGTGTGATTTCAAACTTTAAACCGTGACTCATAGTAAGAAATATATTTCACAATCATGACTGAGTACACACGCACATGTGCAACTGAAACAGTGTGTCTTGTTTCAGTCTGAGCCCAACGAAGATACAAAAATCTCCACAAGGTTTACCATTTCTCTCTCTCTCTCTCTTTCTCTGTATGTATGTTTATATCTTTTTGTTCTATGAATTATCAAGATTTTTTTAAATGTTCAAATACTTGTAGATTTTCCTGTTTTGTCTTGTTACTGATTTCTATGTGTATTTTGTTGTATTTACAAAACACTCTAGTATAATTTTCCTTCTTTTAATTATTTTAGGTTTGTCTCTAGTCTGTCTTGGTACATATTTTGTTGGCACTTCAAAAGAATATGTATTCTTCTGTGTGCATTTGTGATAGTCTGAAAATAAAAGCAATTAGTTCCTGTTGGCTAATGATGTTCTTGAGTTCTCCTATGTCTTTGTTTATTTTGCAATTATTCTATTACTGATTGAGAGAGCATTGTTGAAGATTTTACCAATAGCTGTTATTTTTCCTTTTAGTTATACCATTGTTTATTTCATATATTTTTCCATCTCTGGTCTTTGGTATATTTACATTCATGGTTGTTGTGTTTTCATGGTAAATTGACCATTTTTGCAATTATGTAATTTCTGTTCGTCTTGGTATTTTTCCTGAGACTTCATTTTTATCAATATTGAAAGTTTCTTTCCTTTGAATAGCTTTTTAAAAAAATATTTATTTATTTATTTATTTATTTATTTATTTATTATGTATACAATGTTCTGTCTGTGTATATACCTGCAGGCCAAAAGAGGGCATCAGAACCCATTACAGATGGTTGTGAGCCACCATGTGGTTGCTGGGAATTGAACTCAGGACCTTTGGAAGAACAGGCAATGCTCTTAACCTCTGAGCCATCTCTCCAGCCCCTCCTTTGAATAGCTTTATGCTTACTCTTTCACCTCTTTATTTTATCTTGGATCTTATGTTTGAAGTGATTATCTTGTGGAAACCATATAAGCAGCTAATTTCTAAAATATTTTATAATCTTTTAAAAATCTCTTTTAGTTGATATGTTAATATTATTTACATTTACTAGAGCTTAAATGGTATAATTGTGTTCATTAATTTCTTCCTCTTAGTGTATTCTCCATTTTTATCAATTTATACTTCCTTACCTTTCCAAGGAATGTTTGCACCAGTTTTTAGAATTCTGCTAGGATCCATCTATAGTATCTTTGAGTGTTTGTCTTACAATTTTAATGGTTGTTCAAATACACTACTGTATGTAAACACAAAGTGACAGTGTGTTGTTAACTGTTTTGCCAATTCTACTGAAGTAACCTTTATCAACTTTCATTTTTTAATTCTTCCATATTTATAGTTTTCTGAAATAGTTCATCTGTTCAGAAGCTGTAAAAACAATGTTATTTCTGTTTAAACTGTGAAACTTGATTTTACCAAACTCAAGAGAAGAAAGGAAACCTATTTCTACATTTTTTTGCTTCCTGTTCTGTTCTTCAGAGTCCAGATTTTCTTCCTTAATAAGTTTTTTCCTTCTGCTTGAAAATGATTCTTTTAGGCTCCCCTATATTTGCTTTCAGAATCTTTGTCATAATTTTCACAAGTATGTATCTTGTAATGGACTTACTTGAATCTTTGTCAGTTTCATTAATCTACTATTTTGTATCTCTGGCCCAAGTCAGAGTACTTGCAGCCTCTTGATTTTATTTATTATTGTCACCTTTTGTGATTCTAATAGCATGAATATTAGATGTTTTCTTGTATTCATACATTGCAGTACTCTGCTGTTTTATTATCTTGGTATTTCTCTAAGTCATTTCTATTGTTCTATTTTCCACTTTATTGACTCCCCCCACCCTTCTTCTAAATTTCAATATTGAACCCATCTGCCAAGCTATTCAGTGCTAATATTCCCATCAAGGACTGAAGAGATGGTAGTTGCTAAAGTGCTTGTTGCGCTAGCATAAAGATCGGAGTTAGATCACTGATATCAACAGTAAAGGCAGATGCATTAGCATGTGTGTGTCACTGTCATCCTCCAAGAGGGCTCACAGCTAAAGGTAGTGATTCCCTTCCCCCAAGTATCTATCAAGAGCCAGTCCTTTTTGAGGCAAACGGTAGGTAGGGTCTCATGATCCTCTCCCTGTCTTTGATTGTTGGTAGAGGTGATCTTGCCTGGTGTAGGTAACAAGAGCAGAGCTGAGTTAATGACTACATTGGTTATATAGAGTATAGGGAATTGCTTTCCATAGCCCTTCACCCTGTTCTTTGACTTTTGCATGCTGCTAAACCCCTCATCTGCAGTGTTCTCTGCTCCTTAGGGGAGTGGTATAAAATGATTTATTTAGGACTGGGCCAAATTCATTGCTTATTGGGCATCTCAGCACCTGTGTGTCTCCAGATTGACCATTGTTCATTATAAGGAGAGGCTCCTCTGATTAAGGCTGGGATTTGCTTTTGTCTACAGGAATAAGCATAGGCATTTAGATGGAAGTTTGCTGCTATGTTAATACAGTTCACCATAAGAAATGTACTCCTCCTATGGCTCTACAACCTTACCAGACCTGGCTTGTTAGCCAGGTTTAATGTACCAGGCATTGGTTCTCCCATTGTGGAGTTGATCTTAAATCCATTTAGAGGGCAATTGTTTATCAACCCTAGTCAAGCTGCTATTAATAGCTCAGGGTCATCATATCTTGTTTTCCAAATGGTACTTTATATTCCCTTTATCCTAGTTAATTCCCTATTTATATTGTACTACCATATCCCCAGTTTCCCCTCACCTCCCTCTGTGCATAAATTTTCCACTCACAGTATTTCCTTTCTTCATACCTATGTTCTAATATTTCCCATGCCTGAAGACAGCTTTTCCCCAATTCCCTTCTTGGTTTCCTTGCTTGTACAGGTGCTCTGTGTTAGACATTCTATACTAAGAAATTGAGGCTAGGATCTTCATATGAGAGAGGACATGTGATGTTTGCCCTTTGAGGCCTGTGCTACTGCACTTAGGATATTTTTTCTAATCTTTTATTTATTTCCCTGTGAGTTACAGAATTTTGCTTTTTGTACAGCTGAGTGATATTCATACACACTCATATATAAACATATAAACTCTTCATAATCAGTTCATCATTACTGGGCATCTAGGCTCCCTCCATTCCCTGGTTTTTGTGAACAGTTCAACAGTAAATATGGGCATGCAGGTATATCTGTTGTAGGGTACCCAGCAATGGTAGAGCCCGGTTGTATGCTCTTTTTATCAGGTGTCTCCAAACTGATTTCCAAGGTGGCTGCACTAGTTAACATTCTTATCTGAATTTGAACTTTTGATATCTGTGGGTTCTCCTAATGAGTTCTGGAATTACAGACATGACTCGTCCATGCCTGGTTTATGTGATGTTGGGAATTCAACCATTAGTATTTCTGGAATGTTCACTTCTTTTATCTCCAGGTCTACGAAATATGAGGCAAAATAAAAACCTAGAATTATCAGTACGATGCTGTTTTTTTAGCTCTTGAGATACCATTTCTGTCTTTCTTTACATTTTATTTCTTTACCTTTTTTGTTTCATATATAAAATTTAAGGTTCCAGTAATACTTAGCATGTGGACTAGGAAAAAGTGTGCCCAATGCATTTTTATGGGAGCAAAAATAGGACCACATATTTTAAACTTTATTATGTCTCAAGTTCTGTACTACAGAATCCAAAGTGTTTTGGTTTTATAGCATTAGATAGGTTTTACTAATTTGTCAGGAAAATACTACTTAAAAACTATCTGTAAAGCAATTAAGAATAAATAATGCAGCCTTACATTATTAGTCATTTAGTTTATTTATACTTAAAACTTATTACAAATTTAGCACTTTTCTTTAGTTATAAATCCTACTAATGTAAATTAAAATTAGTAAGTTTTGTAGTGGTATTTATTTATTGTTGTTATTATTTATTTATTATTGTTTTGCAACCAAGTCTTGCTGTGTTGTCATCAGGCCTGGAACCGTGGATCATCTTGTCTCTGCCTCTTGAGTACTCCAATGAGATCAGATTAGATTTTAAATAAGATTTTAAGATGAAGAATTTTAGATACTTATTAAGAGACACACAAACAAGTTATTTTAAGCTTAGAGATGAGAATATTTACTTGTGACTCAAAGTGTCATCAGACTCCCTGACTCAACTTCTTAATGGAAATCAAATCAGCTCAAAATACCAAGAATAATTGTCACATAGAGGGAAATTTATTTGCAGTAAATAAGGAAGCCATGGGAAATCACTTCCAAATCTGTGACTCCTGGATGCTAGGCTGTAATTATTTCAGCTAGGAATACACATTCAGACATGAAAATGGCATTGTTGCTTGTAGGCAGTAATGATTTGGCACAAGTACTATATAGCAACATGGTCCTTCATACTTAGGGAAATGGGGCTTTTGTTTTTCTTAACTGCAGATTTTCGTATGTTTGACACAAATTTCACTTGAAAAAGCTGGTGCACCCTCTTTAGGGTATCTTTATAGAAGATTATTTCTGAAAAAAAAATAAAAGATGTATAAGAAAAGCTTTGCTTTTAGCAGCTAGGGGTTCTGCATGGGAGAGTCTATGTCCTACCTTCAGAGGATTACTGAACTGGAGGAAGATTCCGCGTCTTGCTTTCTTGGGCTGCCTATGGGGAGAAGCCTGCATCTTGCTTCCTTGGCCTGCTCCTCTTCTAATAAACCGTGATGGAAAAGGAATTAGCATTGCGAGTGGTAGACAATATTTCATTACTACAGGGTTGCTTCTTTGGGAGAACTATTTCTGATTGTTATGCATCTTGATATTTTTAATAGGTTCTCACTATGAAATTCTGTTGTTGAGATTGAGAAAATGGAAAATAATTATTAAATCTTTAGAAGCCTTTGTTTTGTATTTCATGAAACTTAAATTACTCAAACACATTGGTTAATAACTTGATTTTAATTCACATCAGGAAAATATAAAATGAACCAATAACTTACTATTTCCAAATATAATAACTTTCTTGAACTAAAATACTCTCATGTGTAAATGTAATATTTATTTTTCAATTCAGAAATGTCTTTTAAATATTTAGGCATGAATTCTTAATGAAAAAACATAGATAAAATAATTTTAAGTATACGAAACTTGAAAATAATATTGAATTCAGATTTATAGTTTCAGCAGAGATGACTCAGTGGTTAAAAGCTAAATGCTAGCCAGGTGTTGGTGGCTCACACTTTCAATCCCAGCACTCGGGAGGGAGAAGCAGGTTAATCTCTAAATTTGAGGCCAGAGGCCAGCCTGGTCTACAGAGCTAGTTCCAGGACAGGCTCCAAAGCTACAACAGAGAAACCCTGTCTCGAAAAGCCATGTGTGACTCCAATGTCGGGATCTGATGCGCTCTTCTGCTCCTTTCTCAGTTCATTTTCTGTCTGACAGACATGTACAGTGGTGAAAGTGGGGTGTTGAGGTCTCCTACTATAGTGTGTATGGTTTAATGTGTGATTTAAGCTTTAGAAGTGTTTCTTTTTAGAAGTTCTTGGGGGCACAGACGTTCAGTATTGAAATTGCCTCTTGATGGATTTTTCCTGTGACTAATACGAAAGGTCCTTCTTTGTCTCTTTTGATTGATTTTAGTTTGAAGCCGATTTTGCTAGCTATTAGGATAGCTACACCAGCTTGTTTCTTAGGTCCATTTGATTGGAAATCTTTTCCCAGCCCTTCTCTGGGAGCAGTGTCTGTCTCTGAGGTTAAGATATGTTTTTTGCATACAGCAAAAGAATGGATTCTATTTTCATATCCAATCTGTTAGCCTGTGTCTTTTTATGGGTGAGTTGAGTCCATTTATATTAAGGGATGTTAATGACCAGTGATTGCTAGCTCTTGTTATTTTAGTTTTCATTGTTGGTGATGGTATTGTGTGTGTTTTTCCCTTCTCTGGGATTTGCTGCTGTGAGATCATCTATAGTCTATGTTTTTGTGGATGTAGCCAATTTCCTTAGGTTGGAGTTTTTCTTCTAGTACTTTGTATAGGGCTGGGTTTGTGGCTAGATATTGGTTAAATCTGGTTCTGTCATAGAATATCTTGTTTTGTCTGTGCATGGTGATTGAAAGTTTTGCTGAGTATAGTAGTCTGGGCTGATCTCTTAATGTCTGCATAACGCTTGGGACCTTCTGGCTTTTATTGTTTCCATTGAGAAGTCAGGTATAATGTTTCCATTGAGAACTCAGTGGAGGTCACTGGTTCAGCGATGCTACCTCAGAGGTCACTGATTCACAGCCACTCCCACAGAGATCTCTGGCTCAGGCCTGCTCCTTCAGAGGTGGCTCCCTTGTACCTGCTTCTGTGGAGGTTGTTGCCTTGGGCTTGCTCAGGCTGTGGTCACTGGCACAAGGCTGCTACTATGGAGGTCACTGCTTCAGGCCTGCTCCAGCAGAGGTAGCTTCCAATCTATTGGCATATTCTAGTTGTGTCTTATAATACTTTTTCTCTTTATTACAGATTGAGCATCCTTAATCTGCAAACCTGAAAATTAAAACTTCCAAATACAAAACTTTTTGACCTCATGTGATCAGTTACAATTAAAATGTGAATAAACTAAAAATACTATATAGAATTGCATTTAGACTATCTGTACAAAGTATACGTAAAACAAATAAAACTCATGTTTAGATTTGAATCTTACCTATAAAAATATTTCATCATGCATCTAGAAATTTTCCAAAATCTGAAGACAATAATATCAAAATACTTCTTATCCCAACAATTCCCAAAAGGGGATGCTCAACTTGTAATTTATCATCATCACAAACTACGCAAATTATATTTATGTTTTATAATGGATTAAAAAAATTCTTGGTCTCCCCTGTGACATTGTGAGATTTTAGACTATGAAATCAGATGGGATGTCTTTAAGCGACTGGGGATGTGCCCTTAAAGTAAATTCTAAGATGTCACTTTCCCAGTTGCATTCTGATTTGTGGTTTCTGACAAGAGTGATTGTTTCACCAGATTTCTTCATGAAGCTATATAGATGTTACATACTTAGGGCTATAAATATTTTTTTCAAAACCTACAGCAAATAAACATTCCTTTGGTGTTTCAAATTTGCTGAGAGAAAGGCTAAGGATTTCAATTTTGTTAGATGGGTAAAAAGTAATTAATAAGGTACGCAGGCCTTTCAGTCTTGAAATCATAAGGCCATTTGTCTCACTTTCCTTCCATTTATGATATTTTGTTTGCTTTCATCTTGTAATAGAACTCATGAATATTCTTTACTTATTCTACATAAATATGCTTATATATTAAGTATGTAAAATCTTCTGTACCCACTTCTTAGGATTTTTTAAGGATAAACACATAATTCCCTTTTAATAAAATATTTCTAATTGAAAATAATTTTGTGTATTAATATTGTATAATGTGGTTTTCTCTGAGAAAATTCTCTCACTTTGTAGCCTAGACTGTCTTCAGATTTGTGATCCTTCTCCTTTAGCTTCTAAAGTGCTGAGCCTAAAGGTATGCTCCATGTCTAAACATTGTTTAAATATATGTATGCATTATAGAAAGATTAAAAGCTATTTAGCATTCTTAACATAAGCCCCCTTTATTTTTTAATACTTTTCTGATGACTTGGATAACAGAAAATTGAGAAATAGCATGTAGATAATTCCATTTATTTCTTTTATTTTTTAAATTTCATTTTAGAGCCGGGCGGTGGTGGCGCACGCCTTTAATCCCAGCACTTGGGAGGCAGAGGCAGGCGGATCTCTGTGAGTTCGAGACCAGCCTGATCTACAAGAGCTAGTTCCAGGACAGGCTCCAAAACCACAGAGAAACCCTGTCTCGAAAAATCAAAAAAAAATTTTCATTTTAGATTCCAACCACAGTTCTCCCTCTCACTCCTCCTCCTGCTTCCCCTTGCCTCCTCCCCAGACTAGCTCCCATGTTAGTGGAGGTTTCTGTCCCACTCGGTCCCACAGCTATTCATCCCAAAGAAATACACAGAGGCTTACATTAATTTTAAACTGGTTGACCTATTAGCTCAGGCTTCTTATTAACTCTTACATCTTAAATTAATCCATAATTCTTTTCTGTGTTAGCCACATGGCCTGTTACTTTTTATCAGTGAGGCATTCTCATCTTGCTTCTTCTGTATCTGGGTGATGACTGCAGACATAGTTTATCCTTTTTCTAGAATTCTCCTGTTCTCGTTGCTCCTGCCTATACTTCCCGCCTGGTTGCTCCACCTATATTTCCTGCCTGGCTACTGGCCAATCAGTATTTTATTAAACCTGTGCAAGTGACAAATCTTTACAGGATACAAGACCATTGACTCACAACATTACCCCTCCCCTTTGTTTTCAAAAAAAGAACTCTGAATCTAATATCCTTTGTTTAGTTTTCTTTCTGACCATTATCCATAACTACTTGTAGCCAGCACTCTAAAGAAAGGCAAACATCCATAATCCATTTTGGGGAATGTAGGTGTTGTTTTCTAGGCTACTTCCTGCTGATTGGGGTGCTGATAATCTTACGGGGTCCTAAAGAAAATTTTGAATTATTGTCAAGTCCTGACTGGAATATTCAGTGAGGCTTGATCATCTCACCCGGCAGTTTTGAGGCTGTTCTGGATGTGTCAGAGGAAATTCCAACAGAGGTCCTTCAAAATGTTGAATCATCTTGGCCATTTGTTCTCACTGGAGATTTTTCAGGGAGTCTTCCTTGATCGAACCTGATTTTTCTCAACCCAGAATGAATCCATAGCCCTTAATTTCCTCTGGAAACAAAAGCAAAACCTCTTCTGCAAAGTAATATATCTTTTTATTTCAATTTTGAAGTCAAGGCATTTTCAAAATATATATGTTGGATTAATCTAGCAGCATTTATAGTCAAATGTCTTTTAGCAGCTATTGCTCCTTCCTCAGCAGTCATAAAATTCAAAGACAGCACAATAGCATACAGTATTTAGATTCTCTGTGTGTTTTCTATCTTTACATGGCTTTATTTTAAACTCTATTTCTTTTATTTTTACTTTTAATTTTTGACTTTTGAGACAGGGTTTCTCTGTGTATTTTTGGCTGTTCTGGAACTGACTCTGTAGACAAGAGTGTCCTTGAACTCACAGAGATTCTTCTGCCTCTGCCTCCCAAGTACTGGGATTAAAGGTGTGTGCCACCACACCCACATTCTCCCTCCCTCTTTCTTAAGAACTTTATCCTTTTTCTTTGCTCTCCCAAGCCTACATATATTTTTTAAACACACTCTAAACTGTTTAGATGGGTTTTTCCTTATCTGAATCTATCTTTACTGTATTTCTCTCTCTCTCTCTCTCTCTCTCTCTCTCTCTCTCTCTCTCTCTCTCTCTCTTTGACCATGTGAGTCTTTAATTTGCTAAGTGATGTGGCTAGGATTAAAGCCATGGCTTTGATGACTGGATCCACCCCATTCCTTAGCTTTCTGAGAGTTTAGCTTCATAGTGGAAATGCTGGTGGGAGCAGGTTTATTGCCACATCTCTGAGTTTCAAGGTCCCTGCCACCACCAAGAAACATGCTGTCAGCTATTCATAAACACTGTTTACCCTCACAATATCCCAACTTCCTCTTTTTATTTAATTTTGCTTTACTTTTTATCGTTGCTCTAACAAGAATCTCTAACAACAATTTGAGTTAAACAAGCTCTAACAATTGAAGTAGAAAGGATGGCTATATTGATTTTTATTGTACTAACATATTGTACATATCTATCAATTATTGTTGTTTCTCCAGTTAGTATTACATTCTCAGAGTGGTACTAGAGATTGTAACTAGTACTATGGATAGGTGGGTAGAGGATTTAGCTACTGAGCTACACCCCCCAGTTCAGTGGGGAGGTCTAATACCATAATAATAATGTAGGCTAGTCCAATTTAAATATTGCAAATAATTACCCTTAATGACTATTAATATAGTCATGTATTTTAAAGTTCTAGCTAGAGAGATAATCCCAGATGTCCAATTACCCATGTAGAAGCACACACACACACACACACACACACACACACACACACAGCACAGCAGAAATCCCCTGAAAATTGCTAATTCCACAGTAATAAATTCCAATAGGAGTTAATTAGATAAAATCTTATTAAAAATATTCAAAATGTAATAAAAATGTTTAACAAAATCAAAGATGACACAAGTAATCTCCTAAGTTAATTTAAAGAAAAAACCCAACTAAATGAAATAAGGAAGTCAAAACTGGATATTTGAAAGAGGAATCCTTTCAAATACTTGAAATAAAATACTTGAAAGAAACAAATTGAAATTTTATAAATGAAAATCTCAGTAAGAAAATAAAATTCTCAGTAGAAATCCTCAACAATAGAATGTATAAAGTCCAAGGATATCAAATCTTGATGCCAAAGAAGATGAATGGGAACATCTAGACAATAGCAAAGGGAAAACAATAAGCACCTACAAGCAGAACAGATGATATATGGGATACCGTCAAAAGAACAAATTTCTAAAGCATGAAAAAGAAGAGAAGACTTTCAAGCTTAAGACATGGATAATATATTCAATAAATTCACAGCAGAAAATTCTTGAATCTAATGAGAGAGATGGCCATCCAGACACAGGGGGCTTTTTGAACATTAAGCAGACAAGATCAGAAAAGAACCTCCTTAGAATAGATTATAGTTAAACATTAAGCATACACAACATAAAAAATATTGAAAGCTGCAAAAGCGAACCAGCAAGCCACATTTAGTTAAACACATTTGAATAACAGCAGGTTTCTCACAAGAAATTCTAAAAGCTGAGAGGGTGTGAAAAATGTACTCCAAGTTCTCTGTAAGACATTAACTGCCAAATCAGATTACTATATCCAGAAACACCATCTTTCACAATTGGAGAAAGGAAAACTTTCCATGATGAACACAAACTAAAGGAATTTATAGTCACTAAGCATGTGTACTGAACATTGCTGAAACCCAATTTCAGAAAATAAATACTACTGTATATAAATGCATGTGTTGACTTCAACCCAAAATAGAGGTTGATTTTAACACCCCTAACCCTCATCAACAGGCAGGCCATCCAGACAAAATCATCAAAAAAGAAGCGTCAGGGTTCAATGACATTATAGATAAAATCAACCTTACAGGCTATTCTACCCAAAGAATAAAGAATAGACATTGTTCTCAGTAGCTGATGGAGGAAGGTCATTGGTTAAATAAAAAGAAATTGCTTGGTCCTCATTGGTTAGAAGATAGGTGGGAGGAGTAAACAGAACAGAACCCTGGGAGGAAAAGGAAGTGAGCTCAGACTCCACAGCTCTCCTCTCCGGAGTAGACGCCTCAGAGAGACGCCATGCCCCAGCTCCGACCCAGGATGGACTTAGGCTAGAATCTTCCTGGTAAGACCGGTGCTCACAGATTATTAGAGATGGGTTGATCGGGATATCAGAATTAGCCAGTAAGGGCTAGAGCTAAAGGGCCAAGTAGTGATTAAATGAATACAATTTGTGTGTAATTATTTCAGGGCAAGAGCTAGCCGAGCAGGCGGCTGGGGTGTTGGGGACGCAGCCCCGCTGCTCATATTACTACAAATGGCGCCCAAGTGGACAACTGAATCCACAGAAAGCCTGGAAAAGCTTGGGAAAGAGTAAAGCATGTTTTCTGGATAGCAACAATTTCTTGGGTCTACTCTGCTTGCTAGAGGCAAGCAAGAGCTCTCATCTAAGAGAGGCTTCCTGACTCAGCTTCAGCTGCAAAACCCTGCAGCTCTTAAGAGGTCCTGCCACAAAACACTTAAACAGTGTTGATGAAAAACTGAATGCATGCTTTTCGGTTTTCAGCCGTAGCAGGAAAAAAGCTGTGCCGTTTTATTCCGGCTTTCTGGGCTGTCCTGCCAGGGCAAACTCTGACTCTTTTATGCAGGCAGTTCGTGCGGTTTGCAAGCACAGGCTGCTGAAGCTCGCTTGCTGGCAGGGACCTTGAAATAGAGTTGTGGCAGTAAACATGGCTACAGCCAGTACCTCAGCCATGAGGCTGGAAAGCTAAGGAATGGGCTACATCTAGCCGGCAAAGCCACGCTTTTAGTCCTACTGAGATTGCTTGGTAAATTAAAGACTCATGTGGTCAGAAAAAGAGAGAGATACAGTAAAGAGAACGTCAAAGACAAAGAAAATTTCTAAATGTTTACTGTGTGTTAAAAATATATGCAAGCTAAAAGTTGAAGTTCTTAAAATAAAAAAAAGAGAGAGTTGTTGTGTGTGGTAGTACACACCTTTAATCCCAACACTTGGAAGGCAGAGGGAGATTGAACTCTGTGACTTCAAGGCGTGGTAGCACACACCTTTAATCCCAGTGCCTAAAAGGCAGAGACAAACAGATCTCTGTGAGTTCAAGGTGTAGTAGCAAACACCTTTAATCCCAATGCCTGGGAGGCAGAGACAGGCGGATCTCTGAGAGTTCAAAGACAGCCTGGTCTACAGAGTTATTCCAGGTCAAAGATATACGCTCAAAAAGCAAAAAGTTAACCTAGGAATGTCACAGCTTAGATTTTTAAGTGCCTAGTGATTTAAAGGCACAAATCAAAAGTGCTCCTGGATAGTAAAAAATTGCAGATCACAATAGGACAGATTCAGACCACTAAATGAGTCACACTGTTGGATGAATGTACGTAGGCTTGGGAGAGAGAAGAAAAAGAATATAGAGAATAAAGTTAATGGTTTAAAAAAAAGGTAAAGTCTTTAAAGAGACAGAGTACAGATAGTTAAGAGATTAAAAGAAATAAAGAAAAATAAGCCACGTAAAAATGGAAAATTCACAGAGAGTCTGGATTATTACATTGTGTTTTCTTTAAAATTTTTGACTGTGAAGGAGCTAAGTACAGAGAGACATTTCATTATATGGGCTGCCAAGTGGAACCAGAACGGATATCATGAGGGTATGATTTCAGAATTTGGGTCTAAGGATATGATGCTTTGGAGAGGGTCTCCTTTTGTTTTCACAGAGGACCAGACCCTGTGAATTGCATCTATCCCGATATGGTATGATAGACCACGACCTCCCGAAAGATTCCTGAGAATACCCTCAAAAAAACTACTTCACTCAACTGCCAACTGAGATAAACCTGGCACACAGGTTACACCCTAAAATCATTAACGATGCCCCCATTCAGCAGGAAGCAGTTTGGAGAGAAAAAAACTGCGCCCATGTTCCCAAATATTGTTTATAAATGTTCTTTTACATTTAAAGGGGGATATGATATAGATATGAATAATTTGCATTAGTATAGATTTTGCTTTATTTATAGAGTTTTAAGGTCCATTTTGTTATATGTATAAGTGTTTCTGATTTTGATTAAGGTATTGTGATTGTGTAGTTCATTTAAATATGTACTGTATAATTAAGAAATATAGGTTGTTAATGGATAATCATCGATAATAGTAAAGCTTGTAGTCATGTTAGTTAGATTTTCTAGATATATAGAGATATATTTTAGATAGACATTCTTCATGTCTTTCAAAGATTACAGATTAGGACATTTAATGTTTTAATAACTGAGGACTTTTCACAACTATGAGACACTCTGCTCCTGGCAGCACCAATGTACTTCAAGAGGAAGATGGGCATCGAAGAGGCACTTTATGGAGTTTGATAGCCATTTGGGCAAGAAACTGTTCTTGCCTGGACTATTGCATAAACTGGACACAGAGAACCCGCAGAGAGAGGACTGCTGAGCTTGCCTAAAGGTGAGATGATCTTTCGGGGTTCCTGATTCATGAAAGAGTCTGCGAGACATTCTGCAGGACACAACAGATAGTGACTGAACTGACTTTGAATTTTCCTGCTTTATGGAAATGTCTGCTGGATACCATGGGCCTGAAGGCTGAAGATGGATGCCCCAACGGTACAGAGGAACTTTGGGTGACTGTCCAGGCAGCGAGATGTCTCTGTCATTTCTCTAGTTTTAAAAGTTGCTTTTTTTCTTGTTTGCTTAGGTAGTATTGTATCTTTCTGGAGTCTTTAATGGAGTTAAGAATAGTTAGTTATAGTTATAGTTTTCCTTAGTTATGATAAAGATTATTGTAACTTTTACTTGATAACTGTTTTGTTATATGTAATTTTGCTATGTTAAAGTTAAAGCCTTTTTTTTTGTTTAAACCGAAAAAGGGGAAATGATGGAGGAAGGTCATTGGTTAAATAAAAAGAAATTGCTTGGTCCTCATTGGTTAGAAGATAGGTGGGAGGAGTAAACAGAACAGAACCCTGGGAGGAAGAGGAAGTGAGCTCAGACTCCACAGTTCTCCTCTCCGGAGCAGATGCCTCAGAGAGACGCCATGCCCCAGCTCCGACCCAGGATGGATTTGGGCTAGAATCTTCCTGGTAAGACCGGTGCTCACAGATTATTAGAGATGGGTTGATCGGGATATCAGAATTAGCCAGTAAGGGCTAGAGCTAAAGGGCCAAGTAGTGATTAAATGAATACAATTTGTGTGTAATTATTTCAGGGCAAGAGCTAGCCGAGCAGGCGGCTGGGGTGTTGGGGACGCAGCCCCGCCGCTCATATTGCTACAAGTAGCCTATAGAACTATTTATTTTCTTTTTGAGACAAGGTTTCTCCTTGTAGCCCTGACTGTTCTGGAACTCCCTCTGTACTCCAGGCTGACCTCAGACTCATAGAGATCCACCTGACTGTGCTTCCCCAGTGCTGGGAATAAAGGCATGTACCACTACGGCCTGGCTGAAAATATTTATAAAACAAGAGTACATTTCAGGAGAAAAAAAAACCTAATTTATGACAAATACAGAAAAATCAAATAATTTCTTATAATTTACCCATTCACCATGGGATAATATTTGAAATCAATAGAGATAAGCCTCAGTCTTACGCAGCTATGAACCCTGCAAGCTATAAACAATGATTGACATGACAAGATAAGACCACTGGTGCGATAGTGGCATTAATGTTATGGGAATAATCAACCACTTTCTTTTTTTTTTGAGAAAAGGAAAAAAAAGTTTCAGCCTCCTCCCAGCCTCCCATTTCCCTCCCCCTCCTTCCACCCTTCTTCCCCTCCCCCCACTCCTCTCCCCCTCCCTCTCCAGTCCAATGAGCAGTCAGGGTTCCCTGCCCTGTTCAACCACTTTCTGATTAGATCAGAGGTCCACTCCATGAGATGAAGCCCAAGTATGGAGCTATTAAAGTAGCCAAAAACCTTTGGCCAGATAGGTTATAGGAGTTATAGAACCCAATAGTATTACCATGAAAAATGAACATAGTATTAAAATTACTCCTAATAACTTATGCCTACAGATCAACCCTCATAAAAGAACCTTTTCCTTGAAGTAGATGACAGTTATCACAGAGACTCCCAGCTAGTCATTGTGCTGAGAAAAAAAAACACTGTACAGTATTTAGCCCAAGTTCAGACATTTGTATCTCACCCAAGGCTTAGGGATATTGGGGTAGAGGGATTAGAAAGGTTGTTAGAGTTGGGGGTAGTGGTTGATGCCAAGCAAACACAGTAAGACAAATGCACATATGAACTCACAATTATTGGAACAGCATGAACAAGACTTGCACCAACTCCAGCTAGGCAAAATCCCAGCATAGAGGACATGAAGATAAATATGTAATCCCGCTACTAGCAGAGAAGTTATTATCATGGGTGCTAGAAGAGGGAGACTCACCCATGGTAGGCTGACTGTATTCAAGAACAGGTCACAATCCCAAGACTATCTGGGTAGCCAAACTAAATAGATATAAAATGTGATGGATGACCCAAATATAAATCCATTTATCTGCAGCCCCATGATTTTAAACAAAAATGCCAAAAACATGTGCTGATGAAAAGACAACCTCTTTAAAATATGGTGCTAAGAAACTGGATATCCACATGCAGATGATGAAACTATATCCTTTCCATCCTACCAAAATCATTCCAGTGAACCAAAGGCCTTAGTTTAAGGCCTGGAATTCTGAAAGTATGAGAGACAGACTGTTTAATATATAGGCATAGACAAGTTTCTATAAAAGATTTCAGAAGCTCAAGAAACAAAAGCAAGAATTGATGAATTGTACTGAATTAACACACAAAAAACTACACATCCCTGAAAATGTTGTAGTCAAGAGGCAGCCTGATATGATAAGCCTGATATGATGGACTCACTGAACCTGCAGTTGTGTTTTCCTTACACCTACCTCAGTTTGTATGGCACACGGACAAAGCTTCACACTCTGGAATGCTAAGGCAAAGAAGAAGCCTTTGTCAATGGAACCCTAGCCTTCCCATGGTTACTAGATTGTAAATGTTTCCCCATACTGAATTTTTCTCTCAAGCATTAAAAATATTTATTAAAGAATTAGAATTATGATATAATATGCTGTCATTTTATACGCATTTGGAAAAATGTTCCTTGAATACCCTGCACAAATTATAGTTATAATTTAAATAGTGTGTCTTATATAAATCTTGTACTTGAAGCTGTTATTCAGGTGAATAATATAAATTTTCATGCAATCAAGATGTTTGCTTCTAAGTAATATGTAGCGTTAAGTTAAAATGAAAAGCATTTTTCTTCAACTTTGCTATTTTATAGCTAATTAAATTTTATACTAGTAGTAAGATTTACCATTGAATGTAAAAGATCATTCAGAGCTTTTTGTTATTTGTTAGTTTCCCATCCGAATTTAAAGCTAATACTCTGAAACTATATGTAACATTATTACATTAGCTATTTTTAAATGGTGCATGAAAACAGAGATGCTCTGTTTTATCAACATTTGAAAAATATATGCACTTTGTATTTGGTCAATTTGCTTTATAAATGATTCACTTTTTTATTTAAAAATGTCAGAAGACAGCTGGGCGGTGGTGGCGCACGCCTTTAATCCCAGCACTTGAGAGGCAGAGGCAGGCGGATCTCTGTGAGTTCAAGGCCAGCCTGGTCTACAGAGCTAGTTCCAGGATAGGAACCAAAAAGCTACGGAGAAACCCTGTCTCGAAAATCAAAATAAAAAAAAATTCCAGAAGATTCTCTGGTTCACTTTACAATTTACTTTATAAATGGTTCACTTTTTTATTAAAAAGTGCCAGAAGTGTCTCCCCATCACAATTATACTTGTTTACTTAGAACCTTTACTCAGTGTTACATCATTGATTTTTTTGTTTGAATTATTGGTACCTAGGATTATTCCCACATCATCATGAAATAGTAATACTTCAGCAGGTATTTGATGATAGCTATGATGCCAGAACCCTATAATATTCAAAGTCATAATTATTTATATTTTATTTTATTTTTGGTTTTTCGAGACAGGGTTTCTCTGTAGCTTTCGGTTCCTGTCCTGGAACTAGCTCTTGTAGACCAGGCTGGCCTCGAACTCACAGAGATCCGCCTGCCTCTGCCTCCCGAGTGCTGGGATTAAAGGCGTGCGCCACCACCGCCCGGCAATTATTTATATTTTAATAAGAAACATGCAGTAACATGTCCATGAAAGTATAATATATAAACTGTATTAAACTGCATAATAGTATGTCTAAATTTCCCATACATATTACAAGAAAATATACCTATAAAAATTTTCTATACTTTGTATTGCTTGTTATTTATTGACATTTATGAAAGTATGAATTAAATTGTCTCATCAACATCCATATTGACAGTGTAGAAGTGAAAGGAAAGGAGAAAATTTTTCTCCCTTAATTTCTATTTCCATCATACCGTGTTCTTTTCAGACCTAATAGAAGTTATGAGAAAATGTGCCATGAATCTTGCCATTTAACCACAAATATCAAAGGCTAGTAAGTACTGCATTCTCTTACTTTCTGTTTCATATTTTTTCACTGACATAGATTGTGTGATGGATTTCTGGGACCATATTTAAGGGAAATGTGAAATGATACATTGATTTAAGAAAAACATATAGATGACAGCATCTTTTTAACTATATGAGAAGATTTTAAATGAATACAGACGTTTTATTCTAAAATTAACTTTCTCTTGTTTTATTGAAAATTAGATGTTAATGTCTATCATAAAGATATTCTAAATTGTTGGTTTGACTTTTATGTAAGACTGTGAGATAGCAGCATTTTTGTCTTCAACAGTAACTCTGTATTAAAATGTTTATACTTGTATTTTTATAGATTGGATCTGAAATAGCATTTAATGTACATGTGGTAAAAGTTTGGTCATCACCCTGTGGCACTCTTAAGTGTACAACATTTAGTAAGAAGTTTGGGTTCTGGGAGCATGCTCTACAGAAGAGTATCAGGATCCAGATCTCTCCCCTCTTTGTTTTTCACCAATCTGTGCTCCAGGTCTTATTGCTACAGGCTCAAAACAGGCCTGTCTCATAACTACATGCCCATTCACTTTGGCAGAAACTTCTGAATCTATGAGCCAAGAAACTGTTTCCATCCTTGTGCATGTGTATTGTATATATGCTTGACTGTGTCTGTGTGCCTGTGCACAACCTAGAGATTGGCTGTGGGTGTTTCCTCAGTCACTCTCTAGCTTTTGAGACTCTGGTCCCACACTGTACCTGAAGCTCAGGTCCTTATGCTTGCACAGTAGGCACTTTACTGACTACACTACTTCCCTAGCCTCCTGTTTCCTAAAAGTTGATTTGGTCAGGCATTTTCTTACAGTGACAGAGTTGTCTAACAAATGTATCCTTGAAGGGCATTCTATCACAGGATGAAGCAGATTTCTGGAAATCAGGAGCAAGAATCCCACACCAGGCTTTTTCATAGGTAGCTCTCCCATGCTCTGTACATTTTAGTTTTTCTCTGCTCCCCTCCCTGCCTCTCCCCCTTCCCTTCAACCCTCCCCCAAGGTCCCCATGTTCCCAATTTACTCAGGAGATCTTGTCTTTTTCTACTTCCCATGTAGATTAGATAAGTCTCTCTTATCTATGTAAGTCTCTCTTAGTGTCCTCATTGTAGTCTCTTCTGAATTGCTTAAGTTGCTTGCTCATTTTCCTTGATATAGCTCTAATAATTATTTTGCAGCTAAAGAATCACAGAAAGAAAATTGTGACCTAGAGAACCCCAAGTATAGTCATTATTAAGGCAATGAGAAAAAGCCATATCATAAACACATTCAAGGATATCTTGAGCAAATTTTGGAGGCGCTTTGTCAAAATAAATATATAAATAAAATAATTAGAGATACAGAGTGTTTGCTTAGCAACTACAAGCACCTACATTTAATGCCCAGGACCAGAAAAAGAGAAGGTGAAAAGTAGATTCTTAGACTCAACCCTACAATTCTCAAGGGTATATTTTACCAAAATATCAATTTGACTAGAATGCACATTAAGTTAAGAAGCACTTATCTAGGAAGTGGGAAAGTAGTCTAGGAAGAAATAGCATGACCAAACATAGGGAAATAAGACTAACAAAATATATTAAGGATGGTAAAATGGTCAGTTTTGTAGTTTACATTAGAAATATTTACTAATGAGAGATTTGAGCTATAAAAGTTTAGCTTCTATCCAATCTTTATCAGCTGTTTTACATAAATGGATATTCTAATCTAATATTCTAAGAACACTAAATAGAATATATATATATATATATATATATATATATATATATATATATATATATATATATATTTGATAGCCTAGAGGTAAGTTTGGAAGCTATAGGGATGAATTAGGTCTCCTGATAATAGAGATTAGAGCTGGAGGGACCAGGAGATAGTTCTAGCATGGAAGAACAAATCTCAGAGAGGAACTTCACAAAACATTAACCCTCTGCTGAGCCTACTAGGCTCCACTGGATAGGTCCAAACACATGGCTTCACAATTAGCCCTGGATAATCTTAATGCGTTGCAAACAAACATGAAAGATTTGTGAGGAATGGAGAAGAAGTTAGACAGAGGTGATAGGGAGGTGAGAAGTGAGAGTGATTGGTGTGTAAGTCATATTTATGTAAATTTGTGAAAATTATTGTTGTTGTTGTTGTAAAATCCATCTCTAAAGGATACGATGCCTTCTTCTGACATCCATGTGCACATAGGCTAATTTTACATACACTCACAAATACACAGGCATTCACACACATATAAACAAACAAATGAATAAATAAATAAAAGTAAGATTGTAAGATTTAAAATATGGCTGGAAGAAGAAGAATCCATAAGGTGACTGAAAAGAAATTAACCAAAAGTAGAATGAGAACTTGACTAGCTACCTCCACAGCTGTTGCTATAAAGAGGTGTTCATCAAAGAAGATAAAGTAAGAGGCTCTCTAATGGTGATAATCGCATGTGGAAGTTAGAAGACCATTGTTGATTTTTGTAAAGTTGTTGTTAGATAAATTATGGAAAGAAAACCAGAACACATTAATTTGAAAGATGAATAATAGGTAAGAAAATAGAAACTATAAGTGCTTCAAGAAACATGGATATGAATTTTTCTAACATGAGGGGGCCTGCTTGTTGGGGTTTCTGTCCTGTCCGATACCCCACAGCTGGCAAGCCCCAAAGAATATCACACAGAGAGTCTGCATTAATTATAAACTGATTGTCCCATTAGCTCAATCTTCTTATTAGCTCTTGTAGCTTATATTAACCCATTATTCTTATCTATGTTAGCCATGTGGCTCAATACCTTTCACAGCGGGGCAGATCACATGTTGCTTCTTTGGAGTCTGGGCAGGGGTGGGAGAGGAAGCATCCTGCTTCCCAGAATACTCCTGTTCTCATCGCCCCACCTCTACTTCCTGTATGGTTGACCCGCCTATACTTCCTGGCCCGGCCAATCAGTGTTTTATTAAGATATATGATTGACAGAATACAGACAATTCTTCCGCACCATGAATGGAAAAGAGTATTAGATATAGTATCAAGTATGCCAGAAGGAGTTCCCCTTTTGGTTTCAACTATGTTGTTATAAACATTCCTTTTTGTCTTTCTTTTTGTATTTTGATTTTTTTATTCATTTTATATACCAACCATAATTCCTCCATCCTATCCTTTTTCCTGCTCCCCTCACCTCCCTCCCAATCCATCCCCCCCCCCCTCACTTCTCCAAAAGGGTAAAGGTCTCCCATGGAGAATCAACAAGGCCTGGCACATTAAGTTGAGCCAGGACCAAATCCATCCCCACCCCACAACCCCACATCAAGGCTGAGCAAGGCATCGCACCATAGGGAATGGGCTCCAAAAAGCCAGCTCATGCACCCGGGGTAGATCCTGGTCCCACTGCCCGGGGGCTTCAAACAGACCAAGCGACACAACTGTTGCCCACATGTAGAGGGCCTAGTTTGGTCCCATACAGGCTTTCTTGCTGGTTTTCCAATCTTTCATTTTTATAACTTTATAATTTATAATAAGTATTACAGTATCTCTTGGGATAAACTTATTTGGACTGTATCTAATTGTTGCAAAGCAAATTTCTATGCTTACTTTTCTCTCCTTTCTCTATCCAGGGTTAGGGGAGGAATAGTGAAAGAAGCCCCAAGACTGATACAAAGTCTGGTCACACTGAAGCTATCCTATAGTACTAAGTTACATCATAGGTCCACACCATGTTTTATCATGTCAGGAACTGTAACACATTATTTCCCATCACGATAATAGATTTCTAGACTATAGATTTAGAGGTTCAATCTGTGGAATTTCTTCCATCAGTAAACCTCAGGATTTAACCATGATATACCTGGTACTGAGTTCCAAGTCAAAAGTCTACACTTACTTCCTTCTCCTGTACCCAAGCGAGTGGTCTACACTCTTCTGTGTGGGATTCAGGGAGTAGCACATGGGCAGTGAAGTTATGTCTTTCTTACTCACAGGGAGCTTTGTTACCAATGATGCTAAAAGAAAGCCCAATAATCTCTCTTTCACTTGGCTTCTGTTAATGAAGTTTATTGCATCACTGTGTGGTGAACTTGACATTTTTGTGGGAAAACAACTGAAACAGTTCTTATTTCTCTATCTTGATCCATCTGTACCCAATCTTTTTTAAATGGAGGAAGATCAGGTGAAAGAAAAAAGCCACTTGAGGGAGAAAGCTGAAAGATCTTAGCGGGAATAAATTATTGAGAAAAAACAGTTATAAAGGTATTAAGTCAAGATCACATTTGAAGTAATTAATCTTATTGAGGAAGGGACACTTCTTCCTTCTTTCGTTATTAGTTTATATTAATTGTATAAAGCCATGGATTTTATTATGACATTTCCATACTTGTATATAATGTACTTTGTTTTTATTCATCCCCTTTATTATCTTTTCTTGTCCTCCTCCTTCCCCCTTTTATACTTTCATATGCCTTAGTAGTGTTCCTGTTATGTTCATGTCTTCCCCAGTAAATTTCACATATGAGAGAAAATATGTAATATTTGGCTTTATAAAACTATGTAATTGTGCTTAACATGATCTCCAGTTCCATCATTTCCCTTTAAATGGCATTATTTTGTTCTTCATTGTGGCAGCCACTATGATCTGGGCCAAGAATCTCTGTCTGGACAGGGCATAGGCCCTAGGGGAGACTCAAACACTATTATTCTGTTAAATGGACATAGTATTAAAATGACTCCTAATGACTTATTGTTCTACCCACAGATTAGTACATCTCTCAGCCCTCATTAGAGTGAGGGGGTGGCTTATTGTAGTAGATAGCAGTTAACACAGAGATCCCCTACTAGCCAATCTACAGGCAACTAGAGACTGTGAAGTATTCAGCTGTAATGGACCATGTATCCCATACCCTGTCTTCCCAGGCTCAGGGATCTATGCAGAAGACAGATGAAATGAGCCACAAGTGGTGGATGACTACAGGGGAAACAGTCATTTCCAGACATGGAAGGGCAGTTGCACATATAAATTTGTGACGGCATACACGAGACTGGTGCAAACTCTAGCTAGACAAAAATCCCTGCAAGGGGAGGGAAAGTAGGCACAAACTCCTCTGCCTGGCTGAGGATCTACTGGCAGTTGAGAACCGGGGAAAGGAGATTCAGTTTGCTTTAAGGGTGTGCTCCCTGATAAGTCACCCGTACCCCAGGGAAAGGCCACAGTTCCCAAAGGATATGGACAGCACAAACTAGACTACATGGATTTTTTTTAAGAGGACACTAAATTAGGTGGATGGGAAAGGGAGATGGATCTAGGAAAAGTTGGAGGAGTGAATATGCTAAAAACACATGCTAGGCAATTCTCAAAGAAGTAAAAAGAATACCAACAAAGCATTTTAAAAAGCCCACATTTTTTTTAGCACTTTCATATGTGCATGTATGTGTGCACACACACGTGTGTGTCCGTGTGCATGTGTATGCATGTGCAGTGTACCTGTGTGGATCAGAGGACAATTTTCAAAAGTCAAATCTCTCTGGGATCTGGAGCCATCAAGCTTAAGTCATAAGATGTGGTAGCAAGCACCTTTACCTTCTTGAGCCACCTTATAGGCTCCAAAAATCTACACATTTTTGGAAATAGTTCTTTCTCTTCTTTATTCACAGTTGTGTTTTACTGGATTATCATTATGTTTACGTTTACAGAATTGTCATGGAACTGGTATCAGTTGCTGATTTCATCCTCATTTCTTTGTATGCATGCTGCACTTAGGAAGGGGCAAATGCTGCTCTTGCAGTCAGTTTGGACTTTTTCATGTTTCCTCATATGACTTATAATTTTTAAAGTAAATTGTAATTACATCATTCCCCCTCTTTCCTTTTCTCCCTCCCACCCCTTCCATTCCCCTGTCATTCCATTTCAAATTCGTGGATATATATGTTTAAGTATGTAAATAGCAATGTGGAGAATCTATTTAGTGTGGCTTAAGTGTATATGATTTCAGGGCTAACCACTCTATATTTTATAACCAATAAGAGGATCTTCCCTAAGACTAATTCCCCTCTCTTAGACTTTCTTAGTTACTTATAGTTTATTGTCTAGGGTTGAGGCCAGGTGAGAGTTCATTGTTGTATTTCTTCTGGTCTTGTTTAGGCAGCCATATTATTGAAGTATCATAGGTGTAACTTCCCTGTCATCTCTAGGAGACACAAGCTTATATAAGACTTTCTGGTCTTCTGGCTCTTACAGTCTTTCTGCCCCCTCTTCTGCTGTGCCCTGAGCTGTAGATTCTGGAGTTAGGTTGTAGATATATCCATTGGGGTTGGGTACCTCATGATCGGCTGTTCTCTGCATTTTGACCAGTTTTGGTTTTCTGTAATAGTCTCTATCTGTTACAAGGAAGAATTTATTCTTTTTTTTTAATTTGCAAATTTTTTTTTAACATTTTTTTATTGATAAAAGAAGAATAAAGAAAAAAAAAACAAATTTCCACCTCCTCCCAGCCTCCCCTTTCCCTCCCCCTCCTCCCACTCTTCTCCCTCTCCTCCCACTCTTCTCCCCCTCCTCCCACCCCTCTCCCCTTCCCCCCACTCCTCTCCCCCTCTCTCTCCAGTCCAAAGAGCAGTCAGGGTTCCCTGCCCTGTGGTAAGTCCTAGGTCCTCCCCCCTCCGTCCATATCTAGGAAGGTGAACATCCAGACTGGCTAGGCTCCCACCAAGCCAGCAGATTGCGTAGGATCAAAACTGCGTGCCATTGTCCTTGGCGTCTCATCAGCCCTCATTGTTCGTCATGATCAGAGAGTTCAGTTTTATCCCATGCTTTTTTTGGTAATAGTCCAGCTGGCCTTGGTGAGCTCCCAGTAGATCAGCTCCACTGTCTCAGTGGGTGGGTGCACCCCTCGTGGTCCCGACTTCTTTGCTCATGTTCTCCCTCCTTCTGCTCCTCATTGGGACCTTGGGAGCTCAGTCCAGTGCTCCAGTGTGGGTCTCTGTCTCTATCTCCATCCCTCGCCAGATGAAAGTTCTAAGATGATATGCAAGATATTCGTCAGTATTGCGCAAGGATGGGGTCATTTCAGGTTCCCTATCCTCAGCTGCCCAAGGAACTAACTGGGGACCTCAGCTTGGGCTCCTGGGAGCCCCTCTAGGGTCAATTCTCCTGCCCACCCTAAAGTGGGTCCCTTAACTAAGGATTGTGGTTCCGTGCTCCCCTATCCAACCTTCCTTTATCCCGATCCTCCTATTTCCCCAAGTCCCCCCTCCTTCCCTTCTACCTTTTCTCTCCCCATCTCCCCTTACCCCCTTCCCACCCCACCCCCAAGATCCCACTTTTCTCCCCGGCAATTTTGTCTACTTCCCTTATCCAAGAGGATAACGATATGTTTTTCCTTGTGTTCACCTTCTTACTTAGCTTCTTTAGGTTCGCCAATTGTAGATTCTGTGACCCCTATTTATGGCTAGAAACCAATTATGAGTGAGTACATCCCATGTTCTTCTTTTTGGGTCTGGGATACCTCACTCAGGATAGTGTTTTCTATTTCCATCCATTTGCATGCAAAATTCGAGAAGTCATTGTTTTTTACCGCAGCGTAGTACTCTAGGGTGTATATATTCCATACTTTCTTCATCCATTCTTCCATTGAAGGGCATCTAGGTTGTTTCCAGGTTCTGGCTATTACAAATAATACTGCTATGAACATAGTTGAACAAATGCTTTTGACATGTGATAGAGCATCTCTTGGGTAAATTCCCAAGAGTGGTATTGCTGGGTCCAGGGGTAGGTTGATCCCGAATTTCCTGAGAAACCGAAACACTGACTTCCACAGTGGTTGCACAAGATTGCATTCCCACCAGCAATGGATGAGGGTACCCCTTCCTCCACAGCCTCTCCAGCAAAGGCTATCCTTGTTGTTTTTGACTTTAGCCATTCTGACAGGTGTAAGATGGTATCTCAAAGTTGTTTTGATTTGCATTTCCCTGATTGCTAAGGAAATTGAGCACGACCTTAGGTATCTTTTGGCCATTTGAAGTTCTTCTGTTGAGAATTCTCTGTTCAGTTCAGTGCCCCATTTTTTAATTGGGTTAATTAGCATTTTAAAGTCTAGTTTCTTGAGTTCTCTATATATTTTGGAGATCAGACCTTTGTCTGTTGCGGGGTTGGTGAAGATCTTCTCCCAGTCAGTAGGTTCCCTTTGTGTCTTAGTGACAGTGTCCTTTGCTTTACAGAAGCTTCTCAGTATTAGTAGGTCCCATTTATTCAATGTTGCCCTTAATGCCTGTGCTTCTGGGGTTATACCTAAGAAGCGATCACCTGTGCCCATCTGTTGTAGGGTATTTCCCACTTTCTCTTCTATCAGGTTCAGTGTTTTCGGGCTGATAATGAGGTCTTTAATCCATTTGGACTTGAGTTTTGTGCACGGTGATAGATATGGGTCTATTTTCATTCTTCTACAGGTTGACATCCAGTTGTGCCAGCACCATTTGTTGAAGATGCTTTCTTTCTTCCATTGTATACTTTTAGCTCCTTTATCGAAAATGAGGTGTTCATAGGTTTGTGGGGTAAAATCCGGGTCTTCTATACGATTCCATTGGTCGACTTCTCTGTTTTTATGCCAGTACCACACTGTTTTCATTACTGTAGCTCTGTAATAGAGTTTGAAGTCAGGGATGGTAATGCCTCCAGAAGATCCTTTATTGTATAGGATTGTTTTGGCTATCCTGGGTTTTTTGTTTTTCCATATAAAGTTGATTATTGTCCTCTCCAGATCTGTAAAGAATTTTGATGGGATCTTGATGGGGATTGCATTGAATCTATAAATTGCCTTAGGTAGAATTGCCATTTTTACTATGTTGATCCTCCCAATCCAAGAGCAAGGGATGTCCATCCATTTTTTGGTATCCTCATCAATTTCTTTCTTCAATGCCTTAAAGTTCTTGTCAAATAGATCTTTCACTTCCTTGGTTAGGTTTACCCCAAGATATTTTATGCTGTTTGTGGCTATCGTGAATGGAGAAGCTTCTCTGATTTCCCTCTCTGCTTCCATATCCTTTGTGTATAAGAGGGCGACTGATTTTTTGGAGTTGATCTTGTATCCTGCCACATTACTAAAGCTGTTTATCAGCTGTAAAAGTTCTTTGGTGGAGTTTTGGGGGTCGCTTATGTACACTATCATATCATCTGCGAATAACGAAAGTTTAACTTCTTCCTTTCCAATTCGAATCCCCTTGATCCCATTATGTTGTCTTATTGCTATTGCTAGAACTTCCAGCACTATATTGAAGAGGTATGGTGAAAGTGGACAGCCTTGTCGTGTTCCTGAGTTAAGCGGGATGGCTTTGAGTTTCTCTCCGTTTAATTTGATGTTAGCTGTCGGCTTGCTGTATATAGCTTTTATTATATTTAGGTATGACCCTTGTATCCCTAATCTCTCCAAGACTTTTAACATAAATGGATGTTGAATTTTGTCGAATGCTTTTTCGGCATCTAATGAAATGATCATATGGTTTTTTTCTTTCAGTTTATTTATATGCTGGATTACATTGATAGATTTTCGTATGTTGAACCAGCCCTGCATCTCAGGAATGAAGCCTACTTGATCATAGTGGATAATTTTTCGGATGTGTTCTTGGATTCGGTTTGCCAGTATTTTGTTGAGGATTTTTGCATCGATATTCATGAGTGAGATCGGCCTGTAATTCTCTTTCCTGGTTGAGTCTTTGTGTGGTTTTGGTATCAGAGTAACTGTAGCTTCATAAAAGGAATTTGGTAATGACCCTTCTGTTTCTATATTGTGAAATACATTAAGGAGTATAGGTATTAGGTCTTCTTGGAAGTTCTGGTAGAATTCCGCGTTGAAACCATCTGGTCCTGGGCTTTTTTTGGTAGGGAGGTTTTTGATAACCTCTTCTAATTCTTCGCGACTAACAGGTCTATTTAGATTGTTCACCTGGTCCTGATTTAACTTTGGTAAATGATATTTATCTAAGAAAGTATCCATTTCCTTTACATTTTCCAGTTTTGTGGCATATAGGCTTTTGTAGTAAGATCTAATGATTCTCTGAATTTCCTCTATGTCTGTGGTTATGTCCCCCTTTTCATTTCTGATCTTATTAATTTGCAGATTCTCTCTCTGCCGTTTGATTAGTTTGGATAGGGGTTTGTCAATCTTATTGATTTTCTCCAGGAACCAGCTTTTTGTTTCATTGATTCTTTGGATTGTTCTCTGTGTTTCTATTTTATTGATTTCAGCCCTCAGTTTGATTATTTCCAGTCTCCTACTCCTCCTAGGTGAGTCTGCTTCTTTTTTTTCTAGAGCTTTCAGGTGGGCTGTTAAGTCTCCAATGTGAGCTTTCTCTGTTTTCTTTAAGTGGGCACTAAGTGCTATGAACTTTCCTCTTAGGACTGCTTTCATAGTGTCCCATAAATTTGAGTATGTTGTTTCTTTATTTTCATTGAATTCCAGGAAGACTTTAATTTCTTTCTTTATTTCTTCCTTAATCCAGGTATGGTTCAGTAGTTGGCTGTTCAGTTTCCATGACTTTGTGGGCTTTCCGGGGGTAGCCTTGTTGTTGAATTCTAACTTTAATCCATGGTGATCTGATAAGACACAGGTGGTTAGTAATATTTTTTTGTAACTGTGGATGTTTGCTTTGTTACCGACTATGTGGTCGATTTTCGAGAAGGTTCCATGAGCTGCAGAGAAGAAGGTGTATTCTTTCCTATTTGGGTGGAATGTTCTATAGATGTCTGTTAAGTCCATTTGTTTCATTACCTCCATTAATTGTCTTATTTCTCTGCTAGGTTTCTGTCTGATTGACCTGTCCATTGGTGAGAGAGGAGTGTTGAAGTCTCCTACTATTAGTGTGTGCGGTTTGATGGCTGCCTTGAATTTTAGCAATGTTTCTTTTATGTACGTGGGTGCTTTTATATTAGGGGCATAGATGTTCAGGATTGAGACTTCATCCTGATGAACTGTTCCTGTTATGAATATAAAATGCCCCTCTCCATCTCTTCTGATTGATTTAAGTTTGAAGTCAACTTTGTTAGAGATTAGTATGGCCACACCTGCTTGTTTCTTAGGTCCATTTGCTTGATAGGCCTTTTCCCAACCCTTTACTCTGAGTAGGTGCCTGTCTTTGTGGTTGAGGTGTGTTTCTTGTAAACAGCAGAATGTTGGATCCTGTTTTCTTATCCAATCTCTTAGCCTGTGCCTTTTTATAGGTGAGTTGAGACCATTGACATTAAGTGATATTAATGACCAGTGGTTGTTAACTCCGGTCATTTTTTTTTAGCCGTAGAGTTTGTGTGTATCCCTTCTTTGGGTTGATGAAGGGTCTCTAGATGCCTGAGTTATTGTGGTCATTATTGGACTCCTTGGTTAGTGATTTTCCTTCTATTACTTTCTGTAAGGCTGGATTTGTGGCTGCATATTGTTTGAATTTGTTTTTATCCTGGAAAATTTTATTTTCTCCATTTATAGTGAACGAAAGCTTGGCTGGGTATAGTAATCTGGGCTTGCATCCATGGTCTCTCAGTTTCTGCAGTACATCTATCCAGGACCTTCTGGCTTTCATGGTTTCCATGGAAAAGTCAGGTGTAAGTCTGATAGGTTTACCTTTGTAAGTAATTTGGCCTTTTTCCTTTGCCGCTCTTAATATTTTTTCCTTATTCTGAATGCTTTGTGTTTTGATAATTATATGGCGAGGGGATGTTTTTTTTTGATCCAGCCTATTTGGTGTTCTGTATGCTTCTTGCACCTTCATAGGTATATCTTTCTTTAGGTTGGGAAAGTTTTCTTCTATAATTTTATTAAATATATTTTCTGGACCATTGAGCTGCACTTCTTCTCCTTCTTCTACTCCTATTATTCTTAGGTTTGGTCTTTTTATTGTGTCCCATATTTCCTGAATGTTTTGTGATGAGAGTTTGTTGGACTTGCTGTTTTCTTTGATCAGTGTGTTTATTTTCTCTATGGTATCTTCAGAATCTGAGAGTCTTTCTTCTATCTCTTGTATTCTGCTGGTTATGCTTGTTTCTGTAGTCTCTATTCGTTTACCTAGATTTTCCATGTCCAGCCGGCCCTCTGTTTGTGTTTTCTTCTTTGCCTCTATTTCAGTTTTCAAGTCTTGAACTGTTTCCATTATCTGTTTGATTGTTTTTCCTTGGTTTTCTAGGGTATCATTCACTGATTTATTCAATTCTTCAAACTTTCTGTTATATTTCTCATCCATTTCTATAAGGGCGTTTTTTACATGCTGTTTAAGGGCGTCAATAACTTTCATGAAGTCAATCTTTTCTCCTTCTTGATTAAGGTGTTCATGTCCTTCCGTTGTGAGGTCGCTGGTTTCTGGTGGCTTCATGTTGCTTTTCAGTTTGTTGGGCGAATTCTTGCCTTGGCGTCTGCCCATCTCTTCTTCCAAATACTCCCTTATGGATCTTCTTTTACCAGATCAGGTCTCCTTGCCTACCCAACGCGGCCTCCCCAATGTTGGCTCTCCTGGCACCAAGGGATCAGGTCTCCGTGCCCAACCCTGGCTCGTCCCAATGCTGATTCTCCCCACTGCTGGTTCTCCTGGGGCCGAGAGATCAGGCCTCCGTGCTGGTTGGGCAGCTCGCAAACAAAGCGCCTACCCTGCTGGGTGCAGGCAGGCCACAGAAGCAAAGGAACTGCAGCCCGCCTGGACGCAAAAGAGGGGGGGGGCAAAGGGGGGGGCTCTGGACAGAAGCTGGGTGGGCCAGGAAGAAAGAGGCAGTAACCAGGGAATAGAGGTCCTGCAGAGAGCCCAAGAAAGACAGGAGGCCAAGGGACCCCCGAGATCCCTGTCCCTGGCTGGCGCCGCGGGCCAGAAACTCACCCCAACGCTGGTTCTCCTGGGGCCGAGAGATCAGGCCTCCGTGCTGGTTGGGCAGCTCGCAAACAAAGCGCCTACCCTCCTTGGTGCAGGCAGGCCACCGAAACAAAGGAAGTGCAGCCCGCCCGGCCGCCCCGAGGACTGGGACCCAGCTCCCAATGCCACGCGCCAAAAGAGGGCAGGGGGGGGGCCAAGTGGGGAGGGCTCTGGACGGAAGCTGGGTGGGCCAGGAAGAAAGAGGCAGTACCCAGGGAATAGAGGTCCTGCAGAGAGCCCAAGAAAGACAGGAGGCCAAGGGACCCCCGAGATCCCTGTCCCTGGCTGGCGCCGCGGGCCAGAAACTCACCCCAACGCTGGTTCTCCTGGGGCCGAGAGATTGCAAATATTTTTTTAAATTTATTTATTTATTAAAGATTTCTGTCTCTTCCCCGCCACCGCCTCCCATTTCCCTCCCCCTCCCCCAATTAAGTCCCCCCCCTCAGCCCAAAAAGCAATCAGGGTTCCCTGTCCTGTGGGAAGTCCAAGGAACCCCCACCTCCATCCAGGTCTAGTAAGTTGAGCATCCAAACTGCCTAGGCTCCCACAAAGCCAGTGCGTGCAGTTGTTTGTGATAGCCAGAACCTGGAAACAACCTAGATGCCCTTCAATGGAAGAATGGCTGAAGAAAGTATGGAATTTCTACATATTAGAGTACTACTCAGCAATAAAAAACAAGGACTTCTTGAATTTTGCATGCAAATGGATGGAAATAGAAAACACTATCCTGAGTGAGGTAAGCCAGACCCAAAAAGAGGAACATGGGATGTACTCACTCATATTTGGTTTCTAGCCATAAACCAAGGACATTGAGCCTATAATTAGAATTTATTCTTAATACTCCATAGTTTCTCATCACTGTAGTTGTTTCTTTTCCACTCTTTGGGGCCTCACTACCTAGCTCCCAAATAAACACATGGATACTTAATCTTACTTAAGAATGCCTGGCCTTAGCTTGTCTTGATTTTAGCCAGCTTTTCTAACTTACCCCATTTCACTTCTTTAATTTGCCTCAGGGCCTTTTAACCTTTCTTTATTATGTATGTCTTTCTCCATGGCTGGCTGGCTGGGTGGCTGGGTGGCTGGGTGGCTGGGTGGCTGGGTGGCTGGGTGCCTGGCCTCTGATGTCCTCTTCTCTTTCTCCTTTTCTCACTCGGGCTCTTCTCTTTCTCCTCTCCTGAGCCTAAATTTCTCCTCCAATTTATTCTCTCTGCCTGGCAGCTCTGTCTATCTGCCTAGCCTCTCCTGCCTAGCTATTGGCCATTCAGTTCTTTATTAGGCCAATCAGGAGTTTTAGACAAACAAAATAAAACAGTCTTACAAAATTAAACAAATGCAACATAAAAGAATGCAATACATCTTTGCATCATTATGTAAATATTCCATAGCATAAATGAATGGAACACATCTTAAACTAATATTCCACAACACATCACTATCCATCTTTCAGTTTTCAAAACTACATCAATCTATTATTTTTTAGCCTTATTGAAGACTACTTCCATGTTATGTATTCTAGGAAATGGAGTTTTACATTTTATGTAATAAAAGCATTTTAATAGTTTTGCTGAATTAATATATAGTCTTAATTCATAATATATCAAATATGTTTTGACTCTTCAATAGGATTTTAATTTTTAGCATGCCTTATCTACCTTTTTCTATCATAGCTGTACTTGCCTTCTACCTGCTTCTACTTTATCTTATTACATCTACTAATTGCCAGAAAATGTTAATTGAAACCAAAAATGTTGAACTGTTTGTTTAAAATTTAGTAAGTTTGAATGAGAGGTTAAAGAATATCATTATGTACTCTCAGATCTCCATGAGAGACAGCTGGCCTAAGCTTGTGGGAGCTCATGGATGCTGGACCACAGCTGGGAAGCCTGCATGGGACCAAACTAGGCTCTCTACATGTGGGTGACAGATGTGTAGTGTAGTCTTTTTGTGGTGCCTCTGACAGGGGAACTAGAATTTGTCTCTGGTACATGAGCTGGCTTTTGGAGCCCATTCCCTATGGTGGAATGCCTTGCTCAGGCTTGATGGAGAGGGGAGGCCTTGGTCCTGCCAGGCTTTGTTGACTCCTCATGGGAGGCCTTACCCTTTTTAGGGACAGATAGGGGTTGGGGAGGAGAGGGAAGAAGCAAAGAAGGTGGAACTATGGTTGGTATGTAAAATGAGTAAAAAATTTAAGATAAAAAAGACTATCATTATGGATACTAGTAGCAATAATAATAGTTTCCATTTATTGGGCAATTACTATGTTACAGGAATTTTGCTAAATGTTTTATATACACCACCATATTTAATTCTCAAAACACCATAAGGAGCTATGAGTCCCATCTTACAGATATAGAAACTAAGCCATAAGTGTTAAGTGAATTTCTTAAAGTCTCATAGCTAGTAAATTACAGAGCTGAATCTCCAACATAAATTAGTGCAAAAACTTAAAATTGTTAGCATTAACACCTGTAATTACACATGTATAATTATTTCTAGTATCATTTCATTGATTTTTTTGCAGTTAAATTTTAAGTTCTGTGGGAATATTGGCTAATCTGTTTTGAATAGTATTATATATTATAGCTTTAACATGTAGCATAGTGCTGGGAAAATTTAGCTTAATGAATCCAACCATACTTATTCATAATTAATTTATGGTACATTTTTATCATTGGTCTAGGACAGATCCCTTCCCCCCTTTTTTTACTTACTTGCTTTTGTATCCATTCCAACCCTTACGCAACCCTGATAGAAATCTTTAAATTCTCATTTAAGTATAAATTCTTTTTAAAATTTATTCATCACTTATTATTTCTAAATGTATGTTTAGCCTACACTTATGTCTGTGTACTATGAGCATGCAGTTCCTAAGGAGGCCAGAAGCAGGCATTGGATCCCTTGGGACTGGAGTTACAGATGACTATGAGCTGCCATATGAGTGCTGGGCATTAAACCAGGGTCATATAGAATAGTAATGAGTGTTCTTAATTGCTGAGCCATTTCTTAATCTCTAAGTATAAATTATTATAAGATTTTTGTGTGTGTACATTTTAATTCATAATAAAATGGAATAGTAAAATAAATATTCTTATTTTTATTTGTTCAGTATGTTTTATAGTATCTATCTATGTCTCTTGTTCATTGTTTTTCTTGATCCCAAGTAAATTTGTTATCCCTAATATCTGATTTCACTTTCCTTCCACTGTCAGACACAGCTGAAAACATTAAATGAGAAATTGCATAAAAAATATTTGAGCTTTAAATTGCAGGCAACTATTATGAGCAGCATGCTGAAATATTATGTCATTCTATTCTGGCCCACTCAGTCCTGAATAACACTTTTGTCTAATGTGTGTGTGTGTAGTGAATACAATTGTCATGTGTTGTCCATGTAGTAGCTGTATAGAGCACGAAATCAACTGTCACAGATTTGCAGTGATTGCATTTAAATAAGCCTTAATTTACTTAATATCTCCAAAACACAAAGAGTAATAATGCTGTAAATTCAGGTACACTACAAGTGCTTCCTATAAATAAAAAGGTAAGAGTTATTTAATTCACAAAGTAAGAACAAATCTTTCATTCATGAAATTATAAAGAAGGAAAAATAAATCTATGTTAGTTTTGCAGCTGAACATCAAATGGCAAAAGTCATGGTCACTGCATATTTAGTCCTTAGATTAGATGCCATCTATAGCTTTAGGAATCCATTGGAGAGCATGGAACATATCTTTTATGAGTGAAAGGGGAAAAACATTAATGCAACCCATAAAATATGTCTACTACATTTTTGCATCAGTTTGAATGCATTAGTAATGAACCCAGAGACCTCAATAGTGTGTTTGTATTATACTAAGAAAATGAAATTAAAGGAACTTACCATGCCTAGTATGGAGGTTTTTGTTACTCTGTTTCTTATTGGGAATGTTGTCAATACAAGTGGCTTGGATACACACACACACACACACACACACACGCACACACACACGCACACACGCACACACACCCCATACCTCTTGTGTATAATTATATGATTGTAGATAAATATATGATTCTTTGAGTCTTTGTCAAACAACTCTGGTGTTACTTTCCCCTCATCCCATACTTTCCTTATGTAGACCCTCCCCACTATCCCACTTCCCACTTCATATTATTTATATCCTGCTATTTTCCCATTCTACATCCTAATAAGGTTTCTTTGTACTTTATACTTTCTTGGTTTCTGTGGTTACTTCTTGTCCTTTACTCACATTTGAAGATTTGGAGCTAGGACCCACAGATGAGAGAAAATGTATGATGATCTTCCTTCTTTCCTTCCTTTCTTCCTTCTCTCTCTTTCTCTTTTATTTTTTCACTTGTTTCCTCCCTCCCTCCTTCCCTCCCTCTCTTCCTTCCTTCCTTCTTACCTGTGAATTTCATGATTTTTTTACAGCCAAGTACTATTCCATTGTGTATTTCTACCACGTTTTTCATTATGAATTTTATGTTGAAGAACATTTAAGTTGCTTTAATTTCCTGGCTATTGTGAATAGAACAATTATGAACATTGCTGAGCAATTATCTGTGGAGTAGGATGTTAAATCCTTTATGCATATGCCAAGAAGAAATATAGTTGGGTCATATGGTAGATTCAATTTTAAATTTTGAGAATTCTCCAGAGTGACTGTGTTGTGGGAACTCCTTCAGCCAATTGCCTGTAAGATACCAGCCCACTTGGGTGTGGTCTTTTGTACTATAAATGTAGAGGTAAAGCTTGTGCAGCCTCTCTCCCTCAGCTGCTGGATTCATTTCCTGTTCGCTATCTGCAGTTTTGGAGACGGTCCTGGAACTAGCTCTTGTAGACCAGGCTGGTCTCGAACTCACAGAGATCCGCCTGCCTCTGCCTCCCAAGTGCTGGGATTAAAGGCGTGTCCCACCACTGCCCGGCTAAAGAACCCTTTTTATACTCAATTCTGCGCTAATGTGGGATGACTTTATAGTGTCCATCTACATCTGGCATCACTCCTTATGGACTTCGTTAGTCATTTGGGTAAGAATCTGCTCTTGCCCGGACTGCTTGATGGTATGCTGTATGAACTGGACATGCAAGGCCCACAGAAAAGAGACTGCTGAATTTGCCTAAAGGTGAGACAGTCCTTCAGGGTTCCTGATTCATGAAAGAATCTGCCAGGCATTCTGCAGGACACAGAAGAAAGTGAATGATACTGCCAATGTAGGTGGAACTGTCTTTGAAATTTCCTGCTTTGTGAAAAAATCTGCTGGATACTATGGACCCATAGGCTGAAGATGGATGCTCCAATAATACAGAAGAACTTTGGGTGACTGTCCAAGCAGTGAGATGTCTCTGTCAATTCTAGAGTTTTGGAAGTTGCTTACAATGCACTTTCTGTTTACTTAGGTAATATTATATCCTTCTGAAGTCTTTGATGGAGTTAAAGAAAGATAGTTATAATTATAAAAGATAAATAATATTTAAAACTTTAGACTCACAAAGATAGGATAGATAATAGAGTGTTTTCCTAATTTGTCAAATGTAAATGGAATAAATATTATACATATAATTCATGCTTTATAACTGTTTTGTTGTATGCAATTTTAATATTTTAAAGTTAAAACCTTCCTTTTTACTTGGACAGAAAAGGGGAAATGGTGTGAGAAGTCTTACTGTTTCTGGGTTGTTTTTATTGGTTAATGAATAAAGAACTGCTTTGTCCTACGGCAGGGCAGAATAGAGTAAGGCGGGATTTCCAAGAAGATAAAGAGGGAATGAAGGCAGAGTCAGGGAGATGCCATGTAGCTGCCGAAGGAGACAGACGACATGGAAACTTACCAGTAAACCATCAGCTTTGTGGTAAAATACAAAATAATAGGAATGGGTTCATTTAAAATGTAAGAGCTAGCTAGAAATATACTTACACTATTGACCAAGCAGTATTGTAATTAATGTAGTTTCTATGTGGTTATTTCAGGGCTGGGAAGCCAGGGAAATGAATGAGCAGCCACCTACATGACTTACTAATTTGCATTCTACCAATAGGACATGAAGATTTCTCTTTCAGAACAACCTCTACAACATTTGTTGTCAGTAGTTTTGTTGATTTTTGCTATTCTGACTGGGGTGAGGTGAAATCTCAAAGTTGTTTTAACTTGTTATTTCCTTAATTGCTATAGATGATGAACACTTCTGAAAGTATTTCTTAGCCACTTTTATGTCTTCTATTTAGAACTTTCATTTTAAATCCCTAGGCCACTCTTTAATTCAATCATTTGTTTTCTTGATTCTTTGCTTTTGAGTTTTTTGCATATTCTGAATATTAATACTGTATCAGATGTATAGCTGGCAAAGACCCCAGTACCAGGTACAAGAAACTTCCTTTTTTGTTGTTTTTATTGAGTTATATATTTTTTCTCTAATCCCCTCTTTTCCTCTCCCCTCTCCTTCTACCCTCTTCCATGGTTCCCATGTTCCCAATTTACTCGGGAGATCTAGTCTTTTTCTACATCCCATGTAGTTTAGATCCATGCATATCTCTCTTAGGGTCCTCATTGTTGTCTAGGATCTCTGGGATTGTGATTTGTAGGCTGGTTTTCAATGCTTTATGTCTATAAGTCACTTATGAGTGACTACATATTATATTTGTCTTTCTGGGTGTGGGTTACCTCACTCAATATGATGTTTTCTAGATCCATCCATATGCCTGCAAAATTCAAGATGTCATTATTTTTCTGCTGTGTAGTACTCCATTTTGTTAAATGTACCATGTTTTCTTATCATATTCTTTAGTCAACAGGCATTTAGGTTGTTTTCAGGTTCTGGCTATAACAAAAGATGCTGCTATGAACATAGATGAGCACATGTCCTTGTGGTACGATTGAGCATCCTTATTACTGGGTCTTGAGGTAGGTTTTTTCCTAATTTTCTGAGAAATCGCCATATTGATATCCAAAATCTATAGCAGTTTGCACACTCACCAGCAATGGAGGAGTATTCCCATTACCCCTCATCCTTTCCAGCAAAAGCTGTTATTAATGTTTTTTATCTTAGCTATTCTTACAGGTATAAGATGGAATCTCAGAGTTGTTTTGATTTGCATTTCTCTGATGACTAAGAGCATTTCCTTAAGTGTCTTGCAGCTATTTGAGATTCTTCTGTTGAGAGTTCTCTGTTTAGGTCTGTACCCCATTTTTTATTGTATTATTTGTTCTTTTGATGAGCAATTTCTTGAGTTCTCTGTTTATTTTAGTGATCACTCCTCTGTCCGATGTAGGGTTGGAGAAGATATTTTTCCGTTCTGTAGGCTGTTGATTTGTCCTGTTAACTGTGACCTTTGCTCTATAGAAGCTTTTCAGTTTCAGGAGGTACAATTTATTAATTGGTTTTCTCAGTATCTGTGCTGCTGGAGTTATATTTAGGAAATGGTCTCCTGTGCCAATGCATTCAAGTGTACTTCCAGCTTTCTCTTCTATGAGGTTCAGTGTGGTTGGCTTTATCCTGAGGTCTTTGATCCATTTGGACTTTAGTTTTATGCATGGTGATAGATATGGATCTACTTTCATACTTCTAAATGTTGACATCTAGTTATGTTAAAACCATTTGTTGAAGATGTTTTCCTTTTTCTTTGTATAATTTATGTTCTTTGCCAAAAATCAGATGTTTGTAGGTGTGTAGATTGATATCTGGATCTTTTATTTGGTTCTGTTGGTCCTCCTGTCTGTTTTTATGCCAATACCAGGCCTTTTTCAGTATTGTAGCTCTGTGGTAGAGTTTTAAATCAGGGATTGTGATGCCTTCAGAAGTTCCTTTATTATATAATGTAGTAATATGAGCAGCAGGGCTGCGTTCCCAGCACCCCGGCCGCCTGCTCTGCTAGCTTATGCCCCGAAATAATTACACGGACACTGTATTCTTTTAATCACTGCTTGGCCCATTTCTATCTAGCCTCTTCTAGGCTAACTCTCACACCTGGACTAGCCCATTTCTAATCATCTGTGTAGCGCCTCTAGGTGCGCTTACCGGGAAGATTCTAGCCTACGTCCATCCTGGGTCGGAGCTTCATCGCGTGTGTCTGCCCAGGAGCTGGGAGCATGGCGTCTCTCTCTGAGGCGTCTGCTCCCAAGAGGAGAGCTGTGGAGTCTGAGCTCACTTCCTCTTCCTCCCAGCGTTCTGTTCTGTTTACTCCTCCCACCTATCTTCTAACCAATGAGGGCCAAGCAGTTTCTTTTTATTTAACCAATGACCTTCCTCCATCAATATAAGATTATTTTGGCTATCCTGGGATTTTTGCTTTTTCATATGAAATTCACTATTGTTCTTTTGAAGTCTGTGAAGAATTTTGCTGGGATTTTAATTGGCGTTGCATTGAATCTGTAGATTGCTTTTGGTAAAATAGCCATTTTTACTGTATTAATTCAACCTACCCAAGAGCATGGGAGATCTTTCCATTTTCTGGTGTCTTCAGATTCTTTCTTCAAAGATTTAAAGTTCTTGTCATACAGGTCTTCCACTTATTTGGTTAGAGTTACTTCGAGATATTTTTATGCTATTAGTGACTATTGTGAAAGATGATGTTTTTCTGGTTTCTTTCTCAGTCCATTTATCATCTGTGTAAAGGAGGGCCACTGGTTTTTTTTTTTTTTTTGCGAGATAATCTTGGATCCTGCTACATTACTGAAGGTACTTATGAGTTGTAAAAGTTCCTTGGTAGAATTTTGGAGTTGCTTATGTAAACTATCACATCATCTGCAAATAGTGAGAATTTGACTTCTTTTCACAATTTGTTTCTGCTTGATCGTTTGTTGTCTTATTGCTCTACCTAAAACTTCAAGAACTGTGTTGAATAGATATTGAGAGAGTGGAAAACCTTGTCTTGTTCCTGATTTCAGTGAGTTCGCTTTGAATTTCTCTCCATTTAAGTTGATGTTGCCTGTTGCCTTGTTGTATATTGCCTTATTATGTTTATGCATGATCCTTGTATCCCTGTTTTCTCCAATACCTTTGTCATAAAGGGATGTTGTATTTTGTTGAAGGCTTTTTTAGCATCTAAACAGATGATCATGTGGTATTTTTTTCAGTTTGTTTATATGGTAGATTACATTGACAGATTTCCGTATGTTCAACCATCTCTGCATTTCTGGAATGAAGCTGACTTGATCATGGTGGATGATTTTTCTGATGTGTTCTTGTATTTGGTTTGCCAGTGTTTTATTTAGTATTTTTGCATCAATGCTCATGAGAGAAACTGGTCTGTAATTCTCTTTCTTAGTAGTGCCTTTATGAGGTTTTCATATTAGGGTAATTGTAGCCTCATAAAAAGAGTTTGGCAATGTTCCTTCTGTTTCTATTATCTGGAACAATTTGAGGAGTTTTGGTTTTAGTTTTTCTTTGAAAGTCTTGTAGAATTCTGCACTGAAACCACCTGGCCCTGGGCTTCTTTTTGGTTGGGGGACTTTTGATTACTGTTTCTATTTCTTTAGCAGTTATAGGCCTATTTAATTTGCTTATCTGGTCTTGATTTAATTTTGGTAGTGATATTTATCCAGAAAGTTGTCCATTTCCTTTACTTTTTTTCCAATTTTGTGGAGTACAGGTTTTCGAAATATGACCTAATGATTTTCTGGAATGTTTCTGTATCTGTAGTTATGTCCCCCTTTTCCTTTCTGATTTTATTAATTTGGATGTTCTCTCTCTGCCTTTTGGTTAGTTTGTATAAAGGTTTGTCTATTTTGTTTATTTTCTCAAAGAACTATCTCTTTGTCTCATTGATCCTTTTTTATTTCTTTTTATTTATTTATTTTTAATTGAAAATTTCCACCTCCTCTCCTCCTCCCACTTCCCTCCCTCCCCCCACTCCCTCTCCGTTTCCAGTCCAAGGAGCAGTCAGGGTTCCCTGCCCTGTGGGCAGTCCAAGGTCCTCCCTGCTCTCCCCAGGTCCAGGAAGGTGAGCATCCAAACAGACTAGGCTCCCACAAAGCCAGTCCATCCAGTAGAATCAAAACCCAGCGCCATTGTCCTTGGCTTCTCCTTCAGCCTCTACCATCAGCCACATTCAGAGAGTCCAGTTTCATCCCATGCTTTTTTGGTAACAGTCCAGCTGGCCTTGGTGAGCTCCCAGTAGATCAGCTCCACTGTCTCAGTGGGTGGGTGCACCCCTCATGCTCCTGACTTCCTTGCTCATGTTCTTCCTCCTTCTGCTCCTCATTGGGACCTTGGGGGCTCAGTCCAGTGCTCCAGTGTGGGTCTCTGTCTCTATCTCCATCCATTGCCAGATGAAGGTTCTATGGTATTGTTCTTTGTTTCTGTTTTGTTGATTCAGCTCTTAATTTGATTATTTCCTGCCATCTTGCCCTCCTGGGTGAGATGGCTTCTTTTTGTTCTAGAGCTTTCAAACATTCTATTAACTCACTAGTGTGGGATTTTTCCAATTTCATTATGTAGGCATTTAGTGCTATGAACTTTTAACACTGCTTTCATTGTGTCCCATAAACTTGGGTATGCTGTGTTGTCGTTTTCCTTGAATCTTAGGAAGTTTTTAATTTCTTCCTTTATTTCTTTCTTGACCCATTGATGATTCAGGTGAGCACTGTTTAAATTCTAGGTGCCAGTGGACCCAAGGCTCAGATGGTTGCTCCTCGAGGTGCAATCAGGCCTACAGTTCCAATCACTCCTGAGGTCACTTGATGTTCCTGGAGGTCACTCAGCACTCCCTTGGGGTCGCTCTGCAATACTGGTGTTCATTTGGGCCTGCTCACAGGGAGGTTGCTTGCTTGGGGTGTTTCCTCTGTGGTTGCTGCCTTGGGCCTGCTCTGGGAGAGGTCACTGGTTCAGGCCTTCTCCTGTGGAGGTCGTTGGTTTGGGCATGCTTCATCAGAGGTCTGCTCCAGCAGAGGTTGCTGGATCAGGGCTACTATCCCAGTGGTGGCTCCCTTGTACCTGCTGTTGTGGAGGTCACTGCCTCAGGCCTGCTCCAGCAGCTCTTGTTGGTTCAGGGCTGCTCTAGCAGAGGTTGCTGGCTCAGGCCTGTTTCCATAAAGGTCCATGGCCTGGGCCTGCTCCCATGGAGGTTCCTGACTTGGGCCTGGTCCTGCAGAGTTTTCTGGCTCAGGCCTGCTCCCTTGGAGGTCCCTGATTCCTGTCTGGACCCACAGAGGGTTCTGGCTCAGGCCTGCTCCCCCAGAAGTCGCTCCCGTGTTCCTACTCTTGTGGGGTTTGCTGTCTCAGGCCTGCTCTTGCAGAGATTGCTGGTTCAGGCCTGCTACCTCAGAGGTCACTGATTTATGCCCAGTCCTGCAGAGGTCTCTGGCTAAGGCCTGATCCCTCAGTAGTGGTTCCCTTGTACCTGCTGCTGCTGAGGTTGTTGCCTCAGGCTTGCTGTGCAGTGGTCACTGGCTCCAGCCTGTTTCTGTGGCCGTCGCTGCCTCAGGCCTGCTCCTGAAGCTTCCTTTCAAATGGTAGGTCAGGTAATACAACTGGCTCTCCAAACAACAGAGGTCCCTGATGTAGTCCATTGTTGCTCGGGAGTTTAGGGGTGTATTACCGAAGACACCACACACTTAGGGCCTAGAATGTAAATGCTTGAGCTCAATCTAATATAAAAACTTCTTTCCTGAGATCTAGCTTCCTGGTTCCAGAAAATACCATACAAGCTATGAAGAGAGGCAAGCAATTAAATAGTCCTACCCAGCAGCAACACCCACGACAGTTACAAACTTGGCATGATATGCATAAATATACAAGATGTGGCAATCACATGTCAGTGGTACTCAATAGCTTCCTGGGACTAGTGAGGTCATGGACCTTAAGAAAGAATCAACTACTGCCACATTGCTAGAGAAGCATGATGTGTCACTACTTTCTAAATCTTATCCTTGCATCCACAAGTAAGTGTAGCTACCACCCCCTCATCAATGAACCCTCTCTTTACAGCAAATGAAGATCATCATAGAAAACCACAACTAGACATAATGAAGAGATCAACAGATTGTGTGGAGCCCAGCCCTAATGGATAAATCTGCATCACAGCTCCTGTATCTGTTACTTAGGGAACATCACAGAAGAGGAGGCAGAAAAGTTGTAAGGGCCAGAATACCAAAAAGTCTGCTGTGAAACAATCTCTTTTAGAAATGGCCACATAACCAAGACTGGAACAATGTCAATATCAATGGACATGTTCATGAGGAAGGGAAGAAATTTCTCAGAGTCCCTTCTTTAGATAAAGAACTAAATGCAACTAATGACTGCTGGGAGAAGAATTAGCTATCCAAGGGATTAGTCTCATTTATTACATTCCAAAGCAGAGTGATTAGTCCTGGAACCATATACACACAAGCAACAGATTCAGCAAGATATGTGTATGTGTATATACAAACTTATGTAACAATAATTAGAATAAAAGAAAAAGAGCCTACAGTCTTATCAACTTGAGTGTGGTGATGCATAAGAAGAGTTTAATGGAGGGTAGTTGGAAGGGGCTGAAGAAAGGGGAGAGGGAAACTGGTATAATTCTATTTCAGTTAAAAACAATGTTTAAAAAAGCACTTCCCCATAGAGTAATTTAACTAAAAGCAAGCCCAGTCTTGAATTCTCAACATTTTTCTTTGTGTCTTTCATCATTTCTTGTCCGTTGTATGAGTCCCAATCTGTTTCTGTTCGTATGCTGTCTTTTGAATCTGTCACTTTGTCTGTGTATGGCTCTTTGTGTTTGTACTCCTAACAAAGGACTTTGCACTCCTATTTATTGAACAGCACAGAAAGCATCACACGGGGAAGAAATTGATATTTTACAGCAATCTTTGTTTTACAAGGAATGAAACCACTGACACAAATGCATCCAGTTCACAAATAGCATTGCAAACATCATTATTTATCAAACAACAGCTGAATGTTGTCTTCAACGTTTATGACAGATACTCATTTTGTAAGGTTGATTTCAATCTATATTTTCTGGTTTCAGCTTTTATTGTCATAAAACACATATGAAAACACTTGCAAAAAAGAAAAGAGTTAGAGGCGAGGAAGAGTACATATCTTAGTATCACAACTATGCATTTGATTATGTTGTAAAATTTGATTACATGAGAAATCAAGGCAAATATAATTGGTTGTTCCATTTGCTTCCTTAAAGATAGGTTAAACAAGCAGGCTAAGTAGACAGTCTGAGAGAATTTTTAAATGTTAAGGGATCTCAAGGTGTATTACTGACTGTGGCTGTCCAGCAAAAGTTCCAGTCTCTTACAATATAATAGATATTTTCATCATAATGTATTGTCACATATTTTATTTATTAAATTACTCAATGTCAGTCAACTAGTTTACTTCTAACATTGTAACTTCACAAACATTATTGCAATTAAAACATTTAAATATGTCATACAACTTTCTGACTTCTGAAAGAAGGAAGAGCAGGATGTTCAATGGATAGGACAGTTAGCATGGAGGAAAGCTTACTATAGCAGGGGTTTATTTGGTGCTTAGTATGCAAGCATTAGAAAAGGAGATACAGGCAATGAGCAGAACAAAGTCTTTGTTCATATGAAGCCTCCATTCTGTTGGCATATATATTATACAGAAACACATATTTCTCTTTGATGTGTGAAATATATTTAAATATGAATTAGGTAAATATTTCTTTTATGGTAAATATTTTAGAATTCTTGCTATATTCCTTGCAAGATGGAGTTTTTTTAGAAGTTGCTTTTAGTTACCATCTAGAATTTAAAGGTAAGACCCTATTGCTGATTATTCCACACCCTTGAGCCATATAACCTGAAGAAATTAACCTGGTACTGACCTGGAAGATTCATCCCTACTGACTAGCTTTCATAGCTCTAGAAAGTACTATACATGCTACTGGAGAAGAAAAGGAATTGTCAAGATAAACTACAGGAAATATACAAATACTTGAAGAATAAACAAGCTACAGTAGAATGACAATTGAATATCATTGAAGATATAGAGGAAGAAATTTGAAGATTCCAATACTACAACAAAAATTTGAGCACAACTTACCAGAAACTTTGTGAATCTGCTTAGGTATTTCTGAGAGAAGTTTCTGGGAGTGCATATGCTAAAAAAGCTTAGAGGAAGTTCAAGTTCAAGTACTTCAAGATTCATTCCAAGAGCTTAGAAAAGTAGCTAGAAACCAATTACAAAATCATCAGGTAACAAATTATAGAAATGATCCCTGAATTTATGCTGGAGAGGTTGTGGGGAAAAGGGAACACTTCTGCATTGCTGGTGGGAATGCAAGCTGGTACAACCCCTTTGGATATCAGTGTGGCGATTACTCAGAAAATTAGGAAACAACCTTCCTCAAGACCCAGTAATACCACTTTTGGGTATATATAGAAAGAATGCTCAATCGTGCCACAAGGATATGTGTGTGGTTTTTAAACATAAAGCAAAGAAAACCAGCCTACAAACCACAATCCCACAGAATTTAGACAAGAATGAGGACACTAAGAGAGACTTTCATAGATCTAATCTACATGGGAAGTAAAAAAGGACAAAATCTCTTGAGTAAATTGGGAACATAGGGACCTTAGAGGAGGGCTGAAGGGGGGAGGGGAGAAGCAGGAAGGGGAGCAGAGAAAAGTGTAGCGCTCAATAAAAATCAATTAAAAAAAGAAAAAAATCACCAGGTAATAAGACCACTTCTTACGTATAACCCCAGCAGCATAGACATTAAGGACCTCATTGAATAAATGGGACCTCCTGAGACTAAGAAGCTTCTGTAAAGCAAAGGACACTGTCGCTAAGACACAAAGGCAACCCACTAACTGGGAGAAGATCTTCACCAACCCCGCAACTGACAAAGGTCTGATCTCCAAAATATATAAAGATCTCAAGAAACTAGACCGTAAAAGGCTAATCAACCCAATTATAAAATGGGGCATTGAGCTGAGCAGAGAATTCTCAACAGAAGAACTTCAAATGGCCAAAAGACACTTAAGGTCATGCTCAACTTCCTTAGTGATCAGGGAAATGCAAATCAAGACAACTTTAAGATACCATCTTACACCTGTCAGAATGGCTAAAATAAAAAACACCAATGATAGCCTTTGCTGGAGAGATTGGGGAGAAAGGCGTACACTCACCCATTGCTGGTGGGAATACAAACTTGTGCAACCACTCTGCAAAGCAGTGTTTCGGTTTCTCAGGAAATTTGGGATCAACCTACCCCTGGATCCAGCAATACCACTCTTGGGAATATACCCAAGAGAGGCCCTATCATACAACAAAAGTATATGCTCAACTATGTTCATAGCAGCATTGTTTGTGATAGCCAGAACCTGGAAACAACCTAGATGCCCTTCAATGGAAGAATGGATGAAGAAAGTATGGAATATATACATATTAGAGTATTACTCAGCAATAAAAAACAAGGACTTCTTGAATTTTGCATGCAAATGGATGGAAATAGAAAACACTATCCTGAGTGAGGTAAGCCAGACCCAAAAAGAGGAACATGGGATGTACTCACTCATATTTGGTTTCTAGCCATAAACCAAGGACATTGAGCCTATAATTAGTGATCCTAGAGAAGCTAAATAAGGAGAACCCAAAGAAAAACATATAGGCATCCTCCTGAATATTAACCTTCAGCAAGCGATGAAAGGAGACAGAGACAGAGACCCAAATTGGAGCACAGGCCTGAAATCTCAAGGTCCAAATCAGGAGCAGAAGGAGAGAGAGCACGAGCAAGGAACTCAGGACCGCAAGGGGTGCACCCACTCACTGAGACAATGGGGATGTTCTACTGGGAACTCACCAAGACCAGCTGGCCTGGGTCTGGAAAAGCCTGGGATAAAACCGGACTCTCTGAACATAGCGGACAATGAGGACTACTGAGAACTCAAGAACAATGGCAATGGGTTTCTGATCCTACTGCACGCACTGGCTTTGTAGGAGCCTAGGCAGTTTGGATGCTCAACTTACTAGACCTGGATGGAGGTAGGGGTTCCTTGGACTTCCCACAGGACAGGGAACCCTGATTGCTTTTCGGGCTGGGGGGGGAGACTTAATTGGGGGAGGGGGAGGGAAATGGGAGGCGGTGGCGGGGGAGAGACAGAAATCTTTAATAAATAAATAAATTAAAAAATTATAACATTCAGGTTAGAAATTAATGGAAAGTGTTATTACTTCAGAGAAAATAATCTGATAGGATGTAAATATTAAAAGGGAACTTGTTTGAGTGACTTAAGGCTCTGATCCAGCTAGTCCAACAATTGCTGTCTCCCAATGGAAAGACCAAGAATGGAAATGCCAATAATCTGGTAGTTGTTCAACCCAGGAACATTCAGAATGAATGTCTCAACTGGTCCTTAGACTGTATTAGCATAGGAAGTAGGTCCCAATATCAGCAAACAAATTCCTCAATAGTAGAATAGACCCACTTGTCATCAAAATTGAGGGCAAGCAGGCAAAATGGCAAAATGTAAAGATCATTCTTCTTACGTGTCCTTTGGGTTTTTTGTACCATGTTTTCTTTATCCGTTCATCTGTCAGTAGACATCAAGGCTAGTTCTATTTCCTGTATATTATGAATAGTGCATTAAAACACTAAGTATCTATATGATAAGTTAACTTAGAGTCCTACAAAAGATTATATATATGTATGTATATATATATGAATAATGTGTGGTAGTTTTATCCTTAAGGTTTTTTTCTTTTTAGAGTCATTTATACTGATTGCCATGGTAGCTGGACAGATTTACATTACCAACAGCAATGAATAGGATTCTGCTTTTCTATGGGGAAACTTTGCATTGCTGCTCCAATCTCATTAAATGCTACAAATATGTGTAAAATATTTATATCCTTTTGAATGACTTCTGATAAGTCATGTGTGCTTAGGTATTTATCTATTTCTTTTAGGTCACTCAGTTTGAGAGAATAAAACTTTCAAAGCATTCTCTAATTATGTTAATTAAATTGGAATCATTGGTAAATTCCCCTTATTTGTTTCTAATCTTATTGAGTATTTTATTTCTCTTTTTACTTTGCATAGGTATTTTTCAACCTTACTTACATATTGAAAAAAATGAACTTTGGTTACTTTACTTTTTTGTTTTACTAATTTATTCTCATATATTACATCCTGACTACAGCTTCCTTTCCCTCCTCTCCTCTCAACCCCTCTCCATCCTTTTCACCTACTCCTCTTCCTTTTCCCTTCAGAAACGGTCAGGTCTCCCAGGGATATCCACCAAACATCGCATATCCAGTTGTAGTAAGACTAGGCACCCAAAGCAGGCAGCAGAGTCAGAGGCAGCACCCATTCCTTCTGCTAGGAGTTCCACAGAAACACCAAGCTTCACAACTACAACGTATTGCAGAGGGCCAAGGTAAGATCCATACAAGTTCCCTGATTGCCAGTTTAGTCTCAGTGAGCCCTTGAGCCCAGGTTTCTTGATGCTGTGGGTTTTCTTATGGTGTCCTTGACCCTTCTGGCTACTAGAGTCCTTCCTCCCCTTCTTCCATAAGGTTCACCAAATTCCACCTAATGTTTGGCTGTGGGTCTCTGTATCTGCTCCTATTAGTTGCTGGATGAAGTCTCTCTGATGGTGATTATGCTAGGTACCTGTCCACCAATATAGTAGAATATCATTAGGAATCATTTCATTTACTTTTTTTCCAGGCATGTTTTTTGTTCTATCCTAAGCTGTGGGCCATCTGGCCTTTAGTTTCTGGTCATCCGGGCAGTGTCAGGGGTAGGATTCCTTTTGTGGTACTAGTCTCAAGCTGGACCAATCATTGGTTGGCCACTCCCACAAGTTCTGTGCCACATTTACCCCAGCACATCTTGCTGACAGGTCAAAGGCTGGATTGGTTTCCCTACACTGAAAGTCTTGCCTGGTTACAGGAGATGACCGGTTCAGTCTCTGTAGCCCTCAGTGCTAGGAGTCTCTGCTAGGGGCACCATAATAGATTTCTGGGAGTTTCCATTGAACTAGGTCTCTACCTTGCCCCTGACTTGCCCCCAAATTCCAGTTCTCTTTCCAAGTACTCTCTCCCTCCATCTTCCAACACCTGATCTCATTCCCAACCATCCTCAGTCTGCCTGCAATGTCTATTCTATTTCATCTTTCCAGCAAGATTCACTTAAGCCCCCTTGAGCCCTCCTTGTTAGTTAGTCTCTCTGAATCTGTAGATTGTAGCATGATTATCCTTTACAGTTAATATCCACTTCTAAGGGAATACTTACCATGTTTGTCTTTCTGGGTCTAGGTTACCTCACTCAAGATGATTTTTTTCAGTTCTGTACATTTGTCTGCAAATTTCATGATGTTATTTTTTAAACAGCTGAGTAATACTCTATTGTGTGTGTGTGTGTGTGTATATATATATATATATATATATATATATATATATATATGTACCACATTTTATTTGTACATTCTCCCAGTTGAGGGACATCTAGTTGTTTCCAGTTTCTGACTGTTATTATTATTAAAGCTGCTATAAATTTAGATGAGCAAGTGTCCTTGTAATAGAATGGAGCATCATTTGGGTGTAAGCCATGGAGTGGTATTGCTGGGCCTTGAAGTATATTGATTCCCAATTTTCTGAGAAACCACCATATTGATTTCCAAAGTGGTTGTACAAGTTTGTACTCCCACCAGCAGTGGAGGAGTGTTCCCCTTGCTCCACATCCTCACAAGCATGAGCTGTGACATGTCCTTTTTAGCCATACCAACAGATGTAAAATGTAATCTCGGGATCATTTTGATTTGCATTTACCTGATGGCTAAGTATATTGAATATTTCTTCAAGTGCTTCTTAGCCATTTGAGATTCCTCTGTTGAGAATGTCTTGTTTGCAGCCACACCTGTTGTCAACAACTTTGAAAGAGCAAAAATAAGTTCAAACTCTTTGATCTTTAGTCAAGGTGGATCAGGCTCACATCTGTCGACCTCCACACTGATATTTTGTCCTATTGATGGTGTCTTTTGCCTTACAGCTTTTGTTTCATTAACTCCCATTTGTTAATTGTTGATCTTAGGGCCTTCTCTATTGGTGTTCTATTCAGGAAGTTGTCTCTTGTGTCAATGAGTCCAAGGCTACTCCCCACTTTCTTTTCTATCAAGTTCAGTGTATCTAGTTTTATGTTGAGGTCTTTGATTCACTTGAACTTGAGTTTTGTGCAGGGTGATAGATAAGAACCTATTTGCATTCTTCTACATGCTGGCATCCAGGTATACCAGCACCATTTGTTGAAGATGCTTTCATTTGTCCATTGAATAATTCTGGCTTCTTTATCAAAAACCAGGTTCCAGAAGTGTGTAGATTTATGTTTGGATCTTCAACCAGATTCCATTGATCAGCCTGTCTTTTTTTAGGCCAATATTTTTGTAGTTTTGCTGCTATGGCTTTGTATTAGAGCTTGAAATTAGGGATGGCAATACCTCCAGAAGTTCTTTTATTGTACAAGATTGTTTTAGCTATTCTTTTTTTTTTTTTTTTTGGTTTTCCCTATGGAGTTGATTATTGTGCTTTTAAGGTCTGTAAAGAATTGCGTTAGAAACAGAACAGAATGCTGGGAAAAAGAAGCCGAGTCAGGCAGGCGTCATGAATCTCCCACTCCAGAGAGACACAGGTTAAGATCTTTCCTGGCGATAACTCCACTTATCAATCACAGGATGTCAGAAGCAGCGTGGAGCTGAATGAACTGGAGCCCTAAATCACCTGCACACCAGCACCAGGAACAAAGGAACAACCCAGCACTCTTCACAACGAGGAGGGATAAACTGTTACACATGACCAGGACAGTGTGACGTGAGGGTGTGAACAGCCTGACAGCAGTGTAATGTGTACAGTCGAAGAGTAAACACAAAGGCTCCCCAAACTCTCAGCAAAGTATTTTACAAAGGTTAAGGCAATTAAACAGTCCTACGCAAAAAAAAAATTGCGTTAGAAATTTGATGAGAATTGGGATGAATCTGGAGATTGCCATTATTACTATGTTAACTCTACTAATCCATAAGCATGGGAAATCTTTATCATCTTTTGATCTTCAATTTCTTTTTTCAAAGACTTGAAGTTCTTGTCATATAGGTCTTTCACATGTTTGGTTAGAGTTACACCAAAGTGGTTTATATTATTTGTGGCTATTGCAAAGTGTGTATTTCCCTGATTTCTTTCTCCACTCATTTGCCATTTGTTTATAGGAGGGCTACTGATTTTTGAGTTGATATTGTAGCCAGCCACTTCACTGAAGGTGTATGAACTTCCTGGTAGAATTTTTGGGGCTGCTTATATGCTATCATGTCATTTGCAAATAAAAATACTTTGACTTTTTCCTTTCCAATTTGTAGCCCACTGATCTCCTTCAGTTGTCTTACTGCCTCAGCTAGAATTTCAAATACGATATTAAATAGATATGGAAAGAGTGAACAACCTTGTCTTGTTCTTGATTTTAGTGGAATTACTTTGAGATTCTCTCCATTTGATTTGATATTGGCTGTAGGCTTGCTGTATATTGCTTTTATTATGTTTAGGTATGTCCACTGCATCTCTAATGTTTCTAAGACTTTGATAATGAAGGGGCAAAGATCTGATCTATCATGACAGGGTGTTGGACTTTGTCAAAGGCCTTTCAACATCTAATGAGATGATCATGTGTTTTTTTTTCGGTTTGTTTATATAGTTGATTACATTGATAGATTTTGTGTGTTGAACAAGCTCTGCATCTCTAGGATGAAGCTTGTTTGATACTGATGGGTGATTTTTTTGGGGGGTGTATTCGTAAGTTCTGTTTGAGAAGGTCTTATTGAATATTTTTGCAACGATGTTCTAAAGGTAAATTGGCCTATAATTCTCTTTCTTACTTATGTATTTTTGTGGTTTGGGTGTCAGGGTAACTGTGACCTCATAAAATCAATTTAGCAATGGCCCATCTGTTTATATTTTGTATATTAATTTGAGGAGTATTGTTATTAGTTCTTCCTTGAAAGCCTGGTAGAATTCTGCATTTATACCATCTGGCCCTGGGCTTTTATTGGTTGGGAGACATTTAATGACTGCTTCTGTTTTCTTAGGACTTATAGGCCTATTTAATTTTTTTATCTCATCATGATTTAGCTTTGGTAAGTAGATTCTATCAAGAAAATTGTCCGTTTTTTAAGTTTTCCAATTTCTTGGAGTACAGGTTTTTGATTCTTTGAATTTCTTTGGTGTCTGTTGTTATATCCCCCTTTTGATTTCTGGTTTTGTTAATTTGGATATTCTCTCTCTGGTTTTTAGTTATTTCGGATAAGGGTTTATCTATCTTTTTGATTTTCTCAAAGAACCAACTACTGGTTTCGTTGATTTTTTTTGTATTGTTTTGTTTCTATTTTGTTAATATCAGCCCTCAATTTTCATTATTTCCTGCCATCTACTCTTCTTGGGTTTGTTTGCTTCCTTTTGCTCTAGAGCTTTTAGGTATGCTGTTAACTTGCTAGTGTGAGATCTCTAATTCCTTTATGAAGGCACTGAGTGCTATGAATTTTCCTCACAACATTACTTTCATTGTTCCATAAGTTTGGGTGTCTTGTGCTTTCATTATCATTGAATTCTAGGGTGAAAATTTTAATTTATGTCCTTATTTCTGTCCTGACCCACTAGTCCTTCAGTAGAGAGTTGTTCAGTTTCCATGAGTTTGTAGGCTTTGTTATTTCTGTTGTTGTTGCAATCTAAGCTTTATTGTTTGGTGGTCTGATAGGATGCAGGGGGTTATTTCAATTTTCATGTATCTCTTTAGACTTGTTTTGTGACCCAGTATGTAGTCAATTTTGGAGAAAATTCCATGAGATGCTAAGAAGAAGAACTTTTGTGCTTGAGTAAAATGTTCTGTAGATATCTGTTAGGTCAATTTGATTTATAATGTCTGTTAGCTCCATTATTTTTCTGTTTAGTTTTTTTGTTTGAATGACATGTTTATTGGTTATAGTAGGGTATTGAAATTTCCCAATATTAATATGTTAATATTAATGTTTCTTTTACAAATGTAGGTGCCCTTGCATTGGAGACATAGATGTTCAGAATTGAAATATCATCTTGGTGAATTTTTCTTTGATGAATATGAATTATCCCTCTCCAACTCTTTTGATTAATTTGGGTTTGAAGTATATTTTGTTAGATATTAGAATGACTACACCAGCTTGCTTCTTGGGTCTATTTACTTGGAAAATCTTTCTCCAATGTTTATTCAGAGGTAATAACTATTTTTGATGTTGAGGTGTGTTTCTTGTTTGCGTCAGAAGGATGGATCTTGTTTTCACATCTATTCTGTTAGCCTGTGACTTTTTATTAAGGAATTGAGTTCACTGATATCAAGAGATATCAATAACCAATGATTGTTAATTCCTTTTATTTATTGGGGGTGGTGGTAGTGAATGTGGTGTGTGTGTGTGTGTGTGTGTGTGTGTGTAATGGTTCCCTTCTTTTGGTTTTGGTGGTGTGAAATTATTGCCTGTGTTTTTGTGGGTATAGTTAATCTCCTTGGATTGGAGTTTTCCTTCTAGTACCTTCTGAAGGGCTGAATTTGTGGATAGATATTGTTTAAATTTGGTTTTGTCATAGAACATCTTGTTTTCCCCTAGGATGATTGAAAGTTTTGCTGGGCACAATAGTCTGGGCTGGAGTCTGTGGTCTCTTACAGTCTAGTACTTTTATAGTCATCTTCTTAGGTTAGGAAAAATTTCTCCTATGATTTCTTTGAAAATATTTTCTGGGCCTTTGAGCTAAGACTCTGCTCCTTTTGTTCTTATTATTCTTAGGTTTGGTCTTTTCAAAATGTCCTGGATTTTCTGGACATTGCTTTGTTCCTGGGTTTCTGTTTTCTTTCTGGTCTTTTGGTCCATGTAACTTGAGATTCTTCCAGTCTATGTGGTCTCTGGTAGAACAGGGAGTCTCTGCCCCAGTTAGATCATGGGTAAGGCCACTAGGAGGGAACAAAACTGATGATACAGTGGGTGGGGTGCCGAAATAGTGAGAGAGTGGGGAATTTTGGGGGATAGGCAACTTACCTAGGCCTCTCACAGTCTGCTTGGTCTCTGGAAGATCTGAGAGTATCTACCCAAGGCTGGTCTCTGGAAAAACAAAGTATAGCAACTAGGAAGGTGGGAACCTAGAGACAGGATGGACAGAGACTAAGAGAGTGGGGGATTTGGGTGGGTGGAAAGACTACACCTGTACTTCTCTCAGTCTGCTTGGTCTCTGGTTGAGTGGGGAGTCACTTCCCCTGTTGGATGTTGGGGCACAGCAAGTAGGAGAGCACAGGACTTGGGTATGGTTGTGGGTTGCTGAGATTGTGTGGAAGTTTGCGGGGCAGACTAACTCTTGGTTACTTTTCTAATGCTGTGAAGATACACTATGTCCAAGGCAAATTATAAAAGAAAGAGTTTATTTGGTCTCACAGTTCTAGTGAGTTGGATTCCATTATCATCTTGGTGGTAAGCATGACAACAGGAAAGCAAGCAGGCATTGTACTGGAGCAGTAGTTGAGACTTTATATCCTGACCCATAGGTACAAGGCAGAGAAAGAGAGACAGGGAGAGATAATTGGAAATAATGTGGGATTCTAACCTCATCAAACCAACCCCAGTGACGTACCTCCCTCCAACAAGGCCACACATCCTTATCCTTTCCAAACAGTTCCACTAACCAGGGTTCAGGAATTAAAATAGTACATTCTCATGCAAACTACCAAAACTTTTAAAATGTATAATTTTGTTACAGGTATATATGTTGTGCATACCACCCCATTGATGGTATAACGTGACCAGCTGTCTCAAGTATCTGCTATCTTGACTTCCCTATCATGATGGGCAAGCCCTTCATAAGGTTATCCAATATATACCTTCCTTCTTTAACCAACTTTTGCCAGGAACTTTATCACAGCAACAAGGAAAGCAACTAAGAGAATATGCAAATTAATAAGTTTATATAGCACAAATAGAGACTTGAGGACAGAAATAACTTGATTGTTTCAATAAATATAGTAATGGTCTTTCTAAAACAATGTACTCTTAAAGACAGAACCCATGCCCAGCAGTAGATGGGAAACAGAAAACACAATGGCGTTTTTGGATATGCCTTGTTTCATAATTCTTTGTCTGGAGATTCTTCCCTTTTTTTTCTTTTTCTCTTACACATCTTTTGCATATATATTACAATTTCTGGTGTGTTTTAATGGGATTGTTATGTGTGTGTATATGCATCTATATTTGTTATTTGTGCTTTTTCTTTGACTCTTTTTTCTTGTTTGTTTTGTTCTATTTTGGTTTGTTTATTTTTATTTTATCTTCTATTATTTTATTATTGTTAGATGCCTGTTTGTATTATAATGAGTGAGAGGGGAAAAAAAGGGAGTATGTTGACAGAGGTTTCTGTCCCACCTGGTCCTGAAGCTGTTCAGACCCCCACAAAAAACACACAGAGCCTTACATTAATTATAAACTGGTTGGCCTATTAGCTCAGGCTTCTTATTAACTAACTCTTACATCTTACATTAACCCATAATTCTTTTTGTGTTAGCCACCTGGCTTGGTACCTTTAATCAGTGAGGCATTCTCATCTTTCATTTTCTGCATCAGGCTGGTGACTGACTCTATATGTCTTTCTTCTTCCCAGAATTCTCTTAGTCTGGTCCTCCTGCCTATACTTCCTGCTATTAGCCCATCAACATTTTATTAAACCAGTACAAGTGACAAATCTTTACAGGGTACAAGACCATTGTCCCACACAGTAGATGTGGATTTGGGTGGTGGGGAGGATCTGCCAGAAATTGGGTGAAGGAATAGCATAATCAGAATATATTGTTTGAAAAAAATCTATTTTCAATAAATTAAATAAAAAGTTTAAAATTGCTTCATGATTAAAACTATGTAGAATCTAGGAACAGAACCTGAACTTGAACACTCTAAAGGCTATGTATCATAAACCTATAACCAGCTGTAGTGTTTTGAATGAAAATGACCTCCATAGGCTCATATGTTTGCATGCTTAGTTCCCAGGTGGTGAACCCATTTGGGAAGGATTTCTAAGTGTGGCCCTTTTGGTGTAGGTGTAGCCTTGTTAGAGCAGCTATGTAACTGACAATGGTTACCCAGGTGCTCGCTCTATCTATCTATCTATCTATCTATCTATCTATCTATCTATCTATCTATCATCTATCTATCTATCTATCTATCTTTCTATCATCTATCTATCTATCATCTATCTATCTATCTATCTATCTATCTATCATCTATCTATCTCTGTCTTTATCTCTGCCTGCTGCCTGTAGATCAGAATGCAAAGCTCTCAGGTATGGCTACTGAGTCATGCCTATCTGCTTCCCACAATGATGATGGACTAACTCTGAAACTGTAAGCAAACCCTTGGTTAAATACTTCCTTTTATAATAGTGGCCATGGTCATGCTATCACTTCACAGCAAAAGGATGGCAACTAAGACACCAACATTTTACCAAATGGAGAAATATTAGAGTGTTTTTGATAAAATCAAGACTGAGACAAGGATGCTCACTCACCACTATTATTTAATATAATGCTTGATAATCTTAGTTAGGGTTTCTATTGCTGCAATGAAACACCATTACCAAAAAGCAAGTTGGGGAGGGTTTATTTGGCTTATACTTCCTTATTGCTGTTCATCACTGAAGGAAGTCAGGGTACAAACTCAAACAGGGCAGGAGCCTGGAGGCAGGAGTTGATGCAGAGGCTGTGAAGGAGTGCTGCTTACTGGCTTGCTTCACATGGCTTGCTCAGCCTGCTTTCTTATAGAACCCATGACTATCAGCCCAGGGATAGTACCCCCCACACACAATGAGCTGGGCCCTCCCCCATTGATCACTAAATGAGAAAATGCCTTCCAGCTGGGTGTCATGGAAGAGTCTCTTCAGCTGAGGCACCTTCCTCTTATGACTCAGCTTGTGTCAAGATGACATAGAAAACCAGCCAGTACACTTGACGTCTTGTCTAGATCACTAAGACAAGAGAATGAAACGCACACAAGATACAAAAAGAAAGAAAAAGAATCATGTTATTTTTATTTGCAAATGATATGTCCTGGCTTTTTACTTAAAAGATCCTATATATGCTACTACAGAATTCTGCAATCTGCTAAGCAATTTTAGCAAAGTAGCAGTATACAAAAATCAGCATGCAAAATGAATGAGTAACCTTCTATATACAGAAGGTAAACTTGGTACAATAGAAACCAGGAAACATTATCCTAGTCACAATATCTTCTAAAATTAAAATGACTGCGAATAAATATAATTGAGAAGGTGATAAACAACTCAATAACAAAAACATTAAGAACCCGTTTTTGTTAGTCTTCATTGTCAACTGAATTAGAATTATAATCACTATAGAAACACATTTTTGGTATGTCTATGAAGGCATATCCAGCAAGATTTAATTGAATAGAGAAATCCCACATGGAACGTAGATGTCAACATCCCATGTACTGGTGTCCCAGACTAAATAACAGGAGAAAGTGGGCTGAGAATCAGTATTCATATTGCTGCATACTGATTTCCAGTGCAATGTGACCAGATCTTTCAAACACCTGCCAACATCATTTCTTTATTCATCAAGGAAATCAAAATTGAAATTGTGCTGTGATTACATCCCACCCTGTGTAGAATAGTATTAATAATAAAACAGAATTCTTTTAAGGTAAATGATATCAAGGATATGCGCAAAAAGGAACATTCATACAGTGCTGGTGGGAATGTGAACTTGTAGAGCTACTGTGGAAATTAATATGGATATGCCTTAAAAGCACTAAGGATTTATGGAAAATTATGTAAATCTGATAATTTGTGAGCTTCTGTATATATGCATTTTATGAACTTCCATATATATACACATGTATACACATATAGTAACATATATATGTACATACATATACAAAATTTAAATAGATTTGCCCTACACAGAGAATAATGCACCTTCCAAAAGTCATAAGTCATCAAATAAAAAGTCCAGTGGTAGGGGTTCTTAATCCTAAGATGTTTCTAAGATGTTTGCGTTGCAGCTGCTAGCCCCAAAGAGACAGTTGCCGGTACCTGCAATATCCCCAGGCGGGCTGGTGGAGCCCGCCATGCGACAAGCAGCTACAGTTTCCCACCAGCAGGAGGGCACGCGCCATGCGGGAGGTGGTGGCAGGTAACAGACACATAGACACAAAAATAGGCATAAAGCTAAAATATTTATTACAGGAGAGAGGGAGAGAGAGAGAGAGAGAGAGAGAGAGAGAGAGAGAAGGAGAGGAGAGACAAAGCCCGTGTGTACACCGGGAGAGAACAGGAGAGAGAGAGAGAGAGATGGCAGCTGAGGTCAGAGGTAAAAAAGGAGTGGGTGTGGCTAGGGCAGGGACTGAAAGAATAACAGGGGTGACATGTCTCACCTCAAGTTGTTGGTTGGGGTAATTACAGAAACAATCAAACAATGAATGATTTTGGCATTGCTCATGGACATCCACTGGGACTTGATGGTTGTAATCCGCCCAGCAGGTCCAGTTATTCCAGGGTCTGAAGGGGCACCACCTGAAAGAACATGGGTGAGAAAGAGGAAGAAAACCAAGCAAGCAAACAGGATTCTCTTCTCAATTTGTCAAGGTCTTCCTTTATTGAAGCAAGGTTTTTGTCTTATATACTCCTCAGTGAGGAACTCAGGCAGGGGGAACTGGGGAAGGGGGAAGGAGGAAGTGGGAAGGGATTTGGCAACTCAGCTTGGCAGCTAAGCAGGGCAGTTGCAAGGTCAGTGGCTAGAACACCTGCTGTTAGTGATAAGCAGCAAGCACTGAAGACACTCTGTGGTGCTTTCCAGAGCTTGAGTCTCCAAGGTTAGCACATAATGTTTTGGTTAACTTTAAGTTTTCTGTCTCAAAGTTTTTACTTCAAGGCCCTGTGAGAAAGGAGAAGCCTGAAATGGCTCCTGGCAGATGGTAAGACCCTACTGTTGAAGAAACAAAACAATTTGCTCATATGACTTGGAGAAACAAAGCTAGTACTGACATCAAAGCTTCCTCCCAACTGACTAACTTTCACAGTACTGGATGGTGCTATGTAGACTGCTGGGAGAAAGGAAGTCATCCGCAGTCTTGCTCGGCTATGAGTATATAGGACTCTGGTGTGTGTGGTGAGGAATGCACACAAGTTCCTGCTCATGACTGAGAAACTACTGACAGTTGAGTCCTGTGAGAGGACGAGGAATCAATTTTCTTCAGGAATGTGCTACCTGGTAGATTGACCATGCACCAGTGCATGGATCCACACTCATCTATATAAGGGCAGCATTAATTAAACTCACTGAATTATGAACTAATAATAATGGAAATTTGAATCAAATTACAATGAGATAGAATCCCACACTTACTAGAATAGCCTTTTTTATTAAAAATAGTTTTTTTCACACATCATATTTTGACTGTGGTTTCCCTTCCCCTAATTCTTTCCAGATCCTTCCCACCACTCTGCCCACTCAAACCCACAATTTTGCTTGATCTCTCATTAGAAAAACAAACAGGCATATCAAATTAAAAAAAGAAATAAAATAAAATAATAAACAAATAGACCTGATTAGGACCAAACAAACAAATTAACAGGAAAAAAGAGCCAAAGAAGAAGCAGTGGGTGTCCATATAAATGCATAGATACATACATGCACACACAAAGAGATAAAAGTCAGAAACCATAATATATAAGCAAAGGACCAAAAGAATAAAAAGGCAGGCAGGCAGGCAGGCAGGCAGGCAGGAAGGAAGGAAGGAAGGAAGGAAGGAAGGAAGGGCCCAAACAATGTATTAGGAGACAAAAAAAAGGCCAAAAGAAAACAACCGCAACAACAAAAACACTTCTCCAAAATTACCATTTTGTTTGTTTTGTGTTGGGCATTTACTGCTGGGCATGACTCTTCCTCTTAAATGTGTTTTGTATGCCCAGTGAAACTTTGTTAGACTAAACTAGTTTTTCCTTTGTGAGTAGTCATCAGTTGAAAATAGCTTCTGGGTTAGGGATGGGGTCTTGTGTCCACTTCCCATTTCAGTTCTGGGACCCTGTCTGGCTTAAACTGTGCAGGTCCTGTGCATGCTGCCACAGTCTCTGTGAATTCATATTGTATCACTCTTTTTGTGTCTAGAAGGCTTTGTTTTGTTGCTATCTTCCATTCCCCTGGCTCTTACAATCTTTCTACCACCTCTTCTGCAGGGTTACATGAGCCCTGAGGGCAGGGATTTAATGGAGATGTTCCATTTAGGACTGAGTGTCCCAAGGTATCTCACTCTCTGCACATTCTCTAGCTAGGAGTCTCTGTATTTGTTCTCATCTACTACAGGAAGAAGCTTCTCTGATAATGGCTAAGCAAGACACTGATCTTTGAGTATAGTAGAATGTCATTAGGAATCATTTTCTTGCTATATTGCATAGTGGAACAGTAGAATTTGGTCTCCCCTTATATGGGGATGGCTTAATGAGTCTGAGGCTCTTGGCAACCCTAGCAGTGACAGTCATGGGTTCCATAACTTTAAACTAGGAATACAAAGCCAGTGGGAGCTCCACTGGGTGTGCTTGCTTGGTTGCTTGATTTGGCATGGTTGCACAACCTTCTTCAAAAGAAACTCTTTTTTACCTTGTTGAAATACTTTGGACTGTGTGGTCATTTTTTTTTTGAGAACTCAGACATTTTGCTACCCTTGGCTTTGTCTTCCTAATGCATAGAGCCCTGTACTGCACTCTCAGTGGTCAGAATTCAGCTGCACATGTGTATGCACTTGCCTAGCTTAAAGTCATGGAGTTGATAAGCAGAACGTAATTTTTAGCAGAGAGTACAAACTTAAGGACATATTTTTATTCATATTCCTTGGATGAATTTTGAATCGCTGACAAGTGGCTTCTTTATATTTTTTTGGGGGGGGGGAGTGCAATGAACTTTATTGATGGTGTTCAAGAGTGTAGGGCTCCCTAAGCCCCTCCTGCTATTCTGGGGGTCTGGGATGGAAACTGTGAGGGAGATGCTCAGTATCAAGGGTTGAGTTAGTGATGGAGGAAGGTCATTGGCTAATAAAGGAACTGCCTCGGCCCATTTTATTGGTTAGGACGTAGGTAGGTGGAGTAAACAGAACAGAATGCCGGGAGGAAGAGGAAGTGAGGTCAGACTCGACAGCTCTCCTCTCCGGAGCAGACGCCTCAGAGAGACGCCATGCCCCCGCTCCCGGGCAGACACACGCGATGAAGCTCCGACCTAGAATCTTCCCGGTAAGACCGGTGCGCACAGATTATTAGAGATGGGTTGATCGGTATATCAGAATTAGCCAGTAAGGGCAAAAGCTAAAGGGCCAGGCAGTGATTAAATGAATACAGTTTGTGTGTTGTTATTTCGGGGCATAAGCTAGCCGAGCAGGTGGCTGGGGTGTTGGGGACGCAGCCCTGCCACCGCCCCTATTACTACAAGTTAGGACAGGGACTGCTCAGCAGCCAAGAGCCTCTCTTGTTGTGTCCTTGCTGGGATGGGTGGTCCAGGGTGGGCTTCTTACTCCTTGGAGGCCATGTAGGCCATGAGGTCCACCACTCTGTTGCTGTAGCCGAATTCATTGTCATACCAGGAAATGAGCTTTACAAAGTTGTCATTGAGAGCAATGCCAGCCCCAGCATTGAAGGTGGAAGAGTGGAAGTCACTGTTAAAGTCACAGGAGACAACCTGGTCCTCAGTGTAGCCCAGGATGCCCTTTAGTGGGCCCTCGGATGCCTGCTTCACCACCTTCTTGATGTTGTCATACCTGGCAGCTTTCTCCAGGCGGCATGTCAGATAGACGACGGACACACTGGGGGTAGGAACACGGAAGGCCATGTCCATGAGCTTCCCGTTCAGCTCTGGGATGACTTTGCCCACAGCCTTGGCAGCACCAGTGGATACAGGGATGATGTTCTGGGCAGCGCCACAGCCATCTCGCCACAGCTTCCCAGAGGGGCCATCCACAGTCTTCTGGGTGGCCGTGATGGCATGGACTGTGGTCATGAGTCCTTCCATGATGCCAAAGTTCGTCATGGATGACCTTGGCCAAAGGGGCTAAGCAGTTGGTGGTTCAGGAAGCATTGCTGACAATCTTGAGGGAATCGTCATACTTGTCATGGTTCACACCCATCACAAACATGGGGGCATTGGCAGAAGGGGTGGAGATGATGACCCTTTTGGCCCCACCCTTCAAGTGGGCCCCAGCCTTCTCCATGGTGGTGAAGACACCAGTTGACTCCACAACATACTCGGCGCAGGCATTCCCCCATTTGATGTTGGCGGGATCTTGCTCCTGGATCTGTCTTCCCGTTGATGACAAGCTTCCCATTCTCAGCCTTAACTGTGCCTTTGAACTTGCCATGGCTGGAGTCATACTGGAACCATGTAGTTGAGGTCAATGAAAGGGTCATTGATGTCAACAACATCCACTTTGCCAGAAGTGAAGGCAGCCCCGGTAACCAGGCGTCCAATACGGCCAAATCCGTTCACTCCGACCTTCACCATCGTGTCTCTGGAACGAGGCTGGCACTGCACGAAAAGAAGCGGCTGTCTCTAGAACAGGGAGGAGCGGAGAGCCGCTTCTTTATATTTTTAATGAAGTTTTGTCTTGTTTAATACTTTAAGATTAAATAAAAACATTTTATTTACACTTCCCACAATTTTCCCTCTTTTACATTATACTTTTACTTTTTCTTCAAATTCAGTTACCACTGCCTGATTTTTCTGTTATATGATATTTATCAGTAAGATATTATGATAAGATAATTTTGACAGTTATTGCTGTTGTGATTAGTCATTGGATTATGCCTCATTTGTATGGAATTACAGAACATCAAATTCTAATAGTGACTCATGGAGTATGACAGGATGGAGGTCATTACCTCATTGCATTTTCCAAACCATCATTTTATGGATTAGAAAAATGGCCATTTATTCTTTAAATATTCTATCAGAAAACTTGTAGAAATGAGTAACATTTTGAGCAAAGTGACAGGATACAGCACCAAAATCAAATAGCCTTTCTATAAACTAGTAACAGACATACAGACAACAAGGTCTTAAACACATTCTCATTCATAATAACTAACCAAGGAGGTAATAGAGCTCTGCAATGAAAATGTCAAATCTCTGAAGAGATAAAGACACTAGAAAATGAAAAGACATATTATGCTCTTCGATTGGTAAGATTAATACTATAAAAATGAATATTAACCTATGAGTGAGTACATGTGATAATTGTCTTTCTGTGTCTGGGTTATCTCACTCAGAATAATGTTTTCTAGCTCCATCCATTTTCCTGCGAAATTCAAGATGTCGTTATTTATTTCTGCTGTGTAGTGCTCCATTGTGAAATGTACCCCATTTTCCTTATCTATTCTTCGGTAGGTGGTTTTTAGACATAAAGCATAGAAAACCAGCCTGCAAATCACAATTCCAGAGAACTTAGACAACAATGAGGATACTAAGAGAGAGACTTACATAGATCTACTCTACATGGGAAGTAGAAAAAGACAAGATCTCCCAAGTAAATTGTTTGCATGGGGACCTTGGGGGATTGTTGAATGGGGGAGGGGAGAGGCAGGAAGGGGAGGAGAGAAAAATGTAGAGCTCAATAAAAATCAATTAAAAATGAATATTACCAAAAGCCATGCACATATTCAATGCAATCCCAATCAAAATTCCCATCTCACTCTTCAAAGAAATAGAAACAACTGTGCTCAAAGTCATGTAGAATCACAAAATTCACTGGATAGCCTAACAGCCCATAGTAATTAAAGGGACTCTTGCCAGCCTGAGCATGGCAAACATGGCTCTGGCAGGCCTTGCCCTTCTCTATTCCCTCTGCCTTACTAAAAGCCGTTAGATTGCATTCCTAAAGCTAGCCAACTAGGTCCATTCCCTTATTTGACTACTTCCTCCTCCTGAGACTGATTACTAAGGTCCACGTATCAAAGTATTGGAGTTCAGCAATCAACGCCCCCCCCCCAGCTTTCCCTCATCTAATTAGCATGCCCAATTAAAATTAAACACCTCATTCTAACACGGGGTTTCCCCTTATACCTTTATAAGCTGCCATTTGCCTTTGAGTCATGTCTGTCTCCTCTCTATCCAGAGGCAGTCCTTTGTTCTCCAAGAACAGATATCCCTTCCCCTCCTCTCTTGTTCCTTTCCCCTCCTCCCTTATCCTCTGTCTCCTGACTTTGTCTCTTATTCCCTCCCCTTTGTTCTCTGGTGCAAATCTCCTTTGTTCTGTATGTGAAAATAATCTATTTTCAATAAAAGGGAACAGATGAAAATAAAAAGAAAATATATAGTGAAGAGTTCAAACAATTTTTTAAATTTATTTATTCTGTCTGTGTGTATGTCTGCAGGCCATAAGAGGGCACCAGACCTCATTACAGATGGTTGTGAGCCACCATGTGGTTGCTGGGAATTGAACTCAAGACCTTTGAAAGAGCAGACAATGCTCTTAACCATTGAGCCATCTCTCCAGCCCCTTCAAACAACTTTTTATATATGATACCAAACTCCATATTGTTAAGCCAATAAGAGGAATTTTAAAAAAGGAGTTATGGTCAAAATATTAATAACTTGAATTTTATAAAGTAAAATTTATAATAACATGTAAAATAATGGCATAAAGTTCAACAGCTAATATTCCTTTCTGCCCAATCCATAAAAGGCAAATAAAAAGAAACATGGGGCAAGGAATGTATATTAAAAAGTAGAAATCAAATAGCAAAATAATAACACAAATGTATATTTTACCAATGTTTAGAGTAAAGGCAACAATATCTACAAAACAGTAACATACTAAATTCAATAGAGAAACCCAGAAAGCTTTCACAAGAAGAGGTTAGAATAATTCACTTAAACAAAGTTTAAGAAAGCAAAATCTAAACAAAAAGTTTATAGTATTTTCATATGCAAAAGCCATCAAAACTGGAGATAAGAAAAAGCATTCCATTATTTATTTCATAAATAATTTCATGCTATTTAAAAAGGAAAAAAGTCCTAAACAAAAATGAAGGATTATCTAAATTGAAAACTTGAAAATACAGGCAAAAAATATTAATGATCATAGATTGTAACAGTGAATTTTAGTTAAAATACATATACTACCCCAAATGGCCTATAGATTCAATTACATGCCTATCAAAATTCTACTGGAATTTTTACATGAATAGGAAAATTTATTCTAAATTTTATATAAATTCTCAAGGAACCTGAATAATTAAAAAATTAAGTTGAAGAAATTATTTTCTGATTTTGAAACTTATTACCAATGTATAGCAATAAAACAATTCACTTCTGTAATGTGAAGAGAAGAATAAACTGGTCCAATAGAAGAGAAAGCTTACAGTATTTTTTTTCCATGGTAGCCCATAACTTTATTTCTAGCACTTGGGACACAGAGGAAGGTGGACCTATGATTTATAAACCAGCTTTGTCTACAAAATGAGTTCCAGGACAGCGAGCAGCTACACAGAGAAATACTGTCTCAAACAATTACAACATTGTCAATGTGTCAGGGGCCAGTCTCAATCTCACAATATTTATGCAGCCAAGTCTCCTCTACGGCACTATCTCTCCAACAACAATTTAACCATGCCTAGTTTACCAAAGATAAAAAATTAAGGTAAAGCTTCTTTATCCACCCCAAGAAATACACAAACTTGAGTTTTTCTTGCCTAATATCTCCACCTTTCATTGTGGAATCTAGGGTTATCATAATTTTTGACATGTCAGTGTGTCTTTAAGCCAAGTTTCTGTTTGTTTGTTTGTTTTTGATTTTTTTTAAAAAAGAAAACTTTTTTCATTATACATTTACACAATGGAGTACTACACAGCAGAAAAAAATGACATCTTGAATTTTGCAGGAAAATGGATGGAGCTAGAAAACATCATTTTGAGTGAGGTAACCCAGACCCAGAAAGACAATTATTACAGGTACTCACTCATAAGTGTTTTTTAAACATAAAGAAAAATAGCCTACAAGTCACAATCCCAGAGATCCTAGACAACAATGAGGACCCTAAGAGAGACATACATAGATCTAATATATATGGGACGTAGAAAAAGACAAGATCTCCTGAGTAAATTGGGAGCATGGGGAACATGGGAGAGGGTTGAAGGGGAGGGGAGAGGCACTGAGGGAGCAGAGAAAAATGTAGAGCTCAATATGAAAAAAAAAGGAAATTTGAAAATGTGAAATCAGAACAAAATCAGTTATAAATGATGACATTTATTAACTTATAATTTAAATAACATGAGTAAAAAAATAAAAAATAAAAGTTTAGTGACTGCTGTCAGACCAACCACAGAAACGTTACATCAGCTGTACATGGAAAGAATCCTGACAATTTTGACTGGATTTAACCTTGTCTTTCTTTAACTAGCTATGTGATTTTCAAGTATGTATTTACTATTTTTTTGCCCATAAAAAGAACTGTTTATTGGGACTGTAGCATTGACAACAGATGTCCAATATAAAGTTGCTAAATTACTCAATAAACTTAGTTAAAATAATGTATGTGAAGACCAGGCACACAGTAAGTGCCTAATAAGTATTTAAAGCATCGTGAATATTGAAGAAATCTTCAATATATATTCTCTGTGTGATTTGATTTGGCTTTATCTTAATGTATCAAATGATTATTTTATATAGTTAATAGAGTTATACATGTTTGGTGTAGAAGATTATCAAATTACTTATATTTATAGACTGAGAAATGTATTTGAATATTGGTAACATAATTATTAAGGACATGAGATTTTTCTCAGAATGATAAAACAATAGCAAGAGGAAAATAAATAACTCCATCAGCCAGATTAGAAGAGAGTGGTAATCAAAGAAGAAAATATAGAAAAATAATGAAACACCTTGAAATGCATAAAAATGTAAAAAGGTTAAATAAAACTAATGATTAGAGAGAATTTTATGCTGCTGAGTATTCTACATTTCTATAAAAGTAATATTTTGTGGAAAAATTAGCAATTGGCAGAAAAATACAGCTATTTCATTGTATATAGCATTTTAGGATAATTATGATTGACTACATTTTATCAGGATCATTAAGTTTTAGCATCTTTTTTCAGAAATACATTCAAATCTTTCTGTTTAGAGATTACCATTTATAAATGATAGGGTGCATTTGTATACAAGTCTATGTTTACTTTTGTCTTTTGAGAATGAATGATCATGTTTCTAAATCAAATAGAATGTACTTACTTAGAGGTGGCCTCCCAAGGTACTCAATGTCTACTATAGTTCCATTATTTGAGAGGCAGGTTGTGTAGTGTGTGCTTTAGAGGATTTATCACTTATCTTTACTAAAAGATGATACTCGGGATACAATCAGGAGCACACAATACAAGCCTCAAAAGGGTCAACAATCTAAATTCAAACATTAAGGACCTTTAAATGGAAATGAAAAGTTGGAAAAGGAAAGCACAAAGTAAATCTTAAAAGAAAATCATGAAAATGAAGACAAACAAAAGGGAATCAAAGAATCTAAAATTTAGATTGAAAAGAAAAATAAAATTGACAAAAATTGGAGTGGCAATGAAAAAATAGAGTATATATACTTATATATATAAATATTTAAATATATATAAATAGAGTATATATACTTATTGAATAGAGTATATATATACATATATATGCTATGAAATGAAAGAAACAATGAAACAATTGTAGTAGAATATAATAAGTTGGGAAGTTTAATAACCTAGATGACATGTACAATTTCCTAGAACCAAATGTACAACTATCTGAAGAAAAGTAAGAAGCCAGAACATAACCATGACAAATAAAAATATTAATTACATAGGCAAAATTCCCAACAAATAACAAGACTGTGTGGTTCACTATGACTTCCACTAAAGACTTAGAGAAGTACGTAGTACAGTTGTGTATCCCTATAATCATAGCACTTGAGAGGAGGCTATTTTAGCAAGTTCCAATCCAGGTTGTGTTATATATGCAGATATTATATAAAAGAAAGAAAAAGGGTACAGTTATGTTTTTGTAAGCTCTTTAAAAAAATAGTTGAAAACACTTTTGACTCATTTTATAAGACAGAATTAACATGGTAGCAAAGCAATACACTGAAATCACAAAAAGGAAGTCTACCCCTTTTGAAAATAAACAGAATTATTTAGTAAAATAGCAGCACATTTAATTTATTGGTATATATTTAGATAAAATCATACTTAATAAAAGTGTAGTATTTATCTCAAAAATACTAGAGTAGGTCAAAATAAACATTAATGTTCCACATCAGAATAGAAATAAATCTTACTAAAAGGACTCAACTAAAAATGGGGGAAAATCTATTTGCCTGAATATGGACGATGTACATGATCAAGAGTTGAAAAGATGGCCTGCCAGGAGGAGGAGGGCCATATAGACCGGTCTCTATAATTGTGGTCCCATCCTTGGGGGTTATAATCCGGGTGGAGGAGAAACACAAGTCCAATCCTGCGCTCCCTGGGGTGGCCCTGTAAAGGGGTTTTGACATTGGGCTGCTCCCCTTACATTGGGCGCCTGTGTTTGAGCTGGCTGGTACAGAATTGGTGAGTAAGGGCCCCCAACCAGGGCCCCTTTCCCGTTTCCCTGAACCGCAGTAGCAGAGACAGGGACTAGGGGGTTGTCCATATTATCGGTCTTGGATTTGCATTCATTTGCCCAATAACTGCCCCGCCTGCATCGGGGGCAGGGTCCCGGGGGGCCACCCCCTCTGTTCTCAGGACCATTTTGATTATTTCCAACCATTGGTTGAGAGGGGCATTCTCTTGCAAAATGTCCCAGCTGACCACAGGCGAAACATGTCTTCCCTCCAGGGCGAGAGTGTCCCCTTTGTCTCTGAAATACTGCCCCAATGGCCAGGCTGATTGACTTTGATAGCTGATGGCCAAAAGTATCTACCTCATTACACACTTTAATCATACCAGAAACATCAATGTCCCTCATTTTTCCCCTTACTGCAGCTTTGCATTCTGTATTGGCATTTTCGAAGGCGAGTTGTTTGACCAAAGTCCCTTCCATTTCCTCCAGCCCCAAGATCCTTTCTGCTGTTTCTTGGAGCCTACACATAAACTGGGCATATTGCTCCTGAGGCCCCTGAATGATCTTAGTGAGCAGGGTGGTAGTGGCGCCAGTGGAGGGAACTGCCCTCCAAGCTGCCAGGGCAGCCCGCGCTGTCTGGGAAAGTATTCCTGATGATAATCCCCTTTGCCTCTTTTCATCCATAAACTTGCCTTTGCCAGTGATTTTATCAGCTGTCCAGGAAACAGTCTGACTTAATGGGTTTCTTCTATTTTTGCTAGCAAGGGCCTCAGCCCTATCGAGAAACTCAGACTTCCAGGTCAGGTACTGTCCTCTAGTCAGCACTGACTGGACCACCTTGCTCCATTCTATGGGCAGCATAAATCCTTCTCCTGCTAATCCCTCCAATATAGAAAAAGTAAAAGGTGCATTTATCCCATAATTTTTAACAGCAGAGTGAAGATCTTTAATATGTTTAATTTTTAATATATGAGCTGAAAGGTTTCACATTCATTTTGTTCAGGTTCTTCCTCCAAATCAGAGTCCACCTGATCTTGATCATAATTATCCTCTTGTCTTGATTCTAGCCCCAGGGGGTCTTCTGTGGTATCAGGTTGAGGCACAGCAGCCTCCCCCGCTTGTCTAACCTGTGACCGGGTCAGGACTGGATAAGCCATTTTACGATTAAGTCTAGAGTTTGCCCGTCTGTCTAAAGTCAGGCTCTTTCCCATAGTGAATTGTAAGTCCCGAATCTGAGAGGAAAGGTCTGAGAGTTCATGTTGTAATGTAAGCACTTGCTTGAGACCCCCTATTTGCGCCTTAAGGGCAGCCTTTGTATTAAACAATTTCTGAATCAAAGGAGTGGGCAAAGGCATGCTATCGGGTGTGGCCAAGGCATAAGGCAGCGGCCCCGAAATCTTTTTTGGCTGACTGAGAAAGACGCGAGGAGCTTTACCTCCTTTGTCATACCTCTCTTCCCCATATCTAGCCGTTTTTTCCTGTAGCTCATTCTCAGACTCGGAATCCAAAAGCTCCGAATCTCTCGGATTGGGTTTGATTTCATCTTTTTTTTTTTTTTTAAAGCGGCCAGTGATGGATAAATGCCTTTTAGGCGGTTTTTTGGTTCTTATCTCCAGCGGACACAGTCCCCTTTTTGGAGAGCTGTTGTAGGTTTAACAGGTCCTGGGGAGGGGTCCTCGGGAATACTAATTATAACCGAAGGACAGGGGGAAGGGCTCTCATTCTCGTTATCTTTACGAGATGGCGAGCGGGATACCTCTAAGAATTCAGTGACTATTGTTAAGAGACGGGAACCATCCCCTCCCTTTTCTGGACTATTTACTACGTCCCTGATCAGGAACCAGTAATTAAGAACAATCTCTGGCACAGAATTACCTGCTTTAATCATCTCACTAAGATCTTTACCCACCTTGTCCCAAGTTTTAGGGTGTATTTTTGGGCTGGTTAAAACTAACCAAGGGCATTTTTCATCTATAAAACAAACAAATTCAGCTAAATCTCTCTTTTTTAACTCTTACTCCCCTCTCCCTGAGTGACTGTTTAAATTCTTGTATGAATTTCTCTTCCTTTGAAAGTGATTGTCCCATGTCTATTGGACTACAGTGAACCTGCGCCTTCCTTGTCCTGCAGATCTGTCCGAGTCCTACAGCCAGCAGAACCTTCTCTTTATTTTTGTTGTCCAGGGACCACGCTTCATTGTCCGATAGTTGGCTGTACTTCAGGTCCCTGTTTCGGGCGCCATTGTAACCCACCCAGCAGGTCCAGTTATTCCAGGGTCTGAAGGGGCACCACCTGAAAGAACATGGGCGAGAAAGGGAAAGAAGACCAAGCAGGCAAAACAGGATTCGCTTCTCAATTTTTCAGGGTCTTCATTTATTGAAGCAAGCTTTTTGTCTTATATACTCCTCAGCGAGGAACTCGGGAAGGGGGAACTGGGGAAGGGGGAAGGGATTCAGCAGCTCTGCTTGGCAGCTAAGCAGGGCAGTTGCAAGGTCAGTGGCTAGAACACCTGCTGTTAGTGATAAGCAGCAAGCACTGAAGACACTCTGTGGTGCTTTCCAGAGCTTGAGTCTCCAAGGTTAGCACATAATGTTTTGGTTAACTTTAAGTTTTCTGTCTCAAAGTTTTTACTTCAAGGCCCTGTGAGAAAGGAGAAGCCTGAAATGGCTCCTGGCAATGGCCAGCATCACTAGTCAGTAGGGAAATGCAAAATTAATACACTTAACTGTCATCAGCATAGCTATAATAATTCATAAAATCATAAATTTTGTGCTAGTGAGAATGTGGGGAGATTAGTAAAATGCATTTCTTAGTGAAAATATAAAATAGTGTACATCTTTTAAAAAGCAGTTTTGCATTTCCTTATAGAGTTTAAATATGAAGTTATCATGTGCCATAGAAATTCACTTTCTATATGTAGAATCTTTTAGAAATAGTTAAAAATATTCGAACATATGTAAAGCATAAAAGGTTTGTTACTATAAACATTTGTTTATAGAAATATTATTTAAATCCCCACCCAACTGTCCATCCGTTGATGAACATCTAAATACAATGTACTCTAACCATCCAATAGAATATTATTCAACAGAAGGAAATCTGGTAATGAAACAAACGTCAATGTAAATGAATATTAGAAAAATAATAAGTGAAAAAGCCTTACACAGAAGGTCGCATATTATTTGTCACCATTTAGTATGAAATAGCCATGGAAGGAAAATTCATACAAATCAAAAGCAAATTAGTGGTTGGGAATAATTAGGACAAAAGGAGAAACTAACTGGAAGTCTAAATATGTTCAGGTTTCCTTTTGGAATTAAGACAATATTTAATATTAGATATAAATGACCTTTGGATAACAATGTGAATGTATTAAATGCAACCAAACCCTGAAATGGCTAATTGGTTAATTTTATGCTACATTATATAAAACAATGTTTTTGTGCTGTGGGATAACCTTTCTGTATGCTGTGAATATGTTTTATTACCATTGGTTAATAAAGAGCTACTTTGGCCTATAGCAAGGCAGAATAGAACCAAGCAGGAAATCCAAACATAGATACAAAAAGAAAAAGGGTGGAGACAGAGGAAACACCAGCCAGCTGCCCAAGAAGCAAGATGCCGGTAGAGTGGTAATGCCACATACATGTGGCAATACATAGGTTAATAGAAATGGGTTAATTTAAATGTAAGCACTAGTTAGTAATAAGCCTGAAGTATTAGGCCAAGCGGTTTATAATTAATATTAAGTCTCTGAGTGACTATTTAGAAGTGGCTGTAGCACCCAGGGGAGGGGCAGACAACACAAAAAAAAGCCTCTGTTTACAATTTTGCTTATTTCTAAATCAAAATTTTAAGTTTGCATATGTTTATAATAGACAGCATAATGGCTTAATACTTGTATAACTTATCAAAGATTAATGCAGTCTATTTAATATGCTACCTACCAATTTTGTCATTTTGTGCAAAGAATGCTTCAAATCCGTTGTTTTAAAAAATTTTTAATGTGCTGGAGAGATGGCTCAGTGGTTAAGAGCATTGCCTGCTCTTCCAAAGGTCCTGAGTTCAATTCCCAGCAACCACATGGTGGCTCACAACCATCTGTAAAGAGGTCTGGCGCCCTCTTTTGGCCTTCAGGCATACAGACAGAATAGTGTATACATAATAAATAAATAAATTAGAAAAAAATTTTAAGTATACAATACATTGTTATTAACATAATTCCCATCTTATACAAAAAACGTCTTGATTTATTCCTCCAATCTGATATTTTTTATCCTATTATCAAATCTCCCAGTTGTAGACATAAGTTTCTGGCCTGCCTGGTCCTACAGCTGTTCAATCCCAAATAAACACACAGATGCTTACGTTAATTATAAGCTGGACTATTACCTCAGGGTTATTATTAACTAGCTCTTACAACTTAAAATAACCCATACTTCTTGTCTGTGTTTAGCCATGTGGCTTGGTACCTTACTCAGTGAGGCATTCTTATCTTTCTTCCTGTGTGTCTGGCTAGTGACTGACTCTATGCCTTTCTTCTCAGAATTCTCTTTGCCTGGTCTCCCTGTCTATACTTCCTGTCTGGCTACTGGCCAATCAGAGTTTTATTAAACTAAGACAAGTGACAAATCTTTACAGTATACAAGAGCATTATCCCGCAGCACACAGTCTTGCCTTTATCTTTATTTCATAACAAAGGCCTTCAATAGGCCACCACTGAGTATGATACGGGCTGTGGCCTTTGCTATATGGCACTGTTGTGTTAGGGTACAGCACATCTATATCTAAGTTATTAAAAAACAATTATCATGAAAGAATGTTAAAGTTCGTTAAATGTTTCTCTGCATCTATTGATGAAATTTTTCACACAACAAAAAAATTCAAAATTTACTGTAAAATTGCAAAATACCACAACAATAATAAAATGCTAAGTAGAGCAAAACAAAAGTTTTTGTGCTATCTGTAAAAAATCGAATGGATCACCTTCCTGACTTCCATTCTATCATATTATAAGGTAACACACAGAGATTAAAGGATATTGTAGTTTGTGTTGCCTAGCCCTCATATCAAGAAAACTGAAATTACTCAGGTGGCTTTGATTGAGTTCATCTCACTTTGTTCTCTATACAGCACAAATATGTTAGGTTTTTGTTTGTTTTAATAATATTTTCATTAATTTTTGGAGAAATTTTACACAGTGGGCTTTAATTATTTTTACACACATCTTCCCCAGCACTTCCTTAAACGTAGCCTCTCCACCCTCATATCTCTCTACACCCACCTTTTTTGTTTGTCTTTTTTTTTTTTAACTCCCATTGAGTCTAATTTGCTGCTCAATTATTCTTGGGGCCTGCCCCAGAATGTTGTCACACCATTAAAGAAAAATGACTCTCTCTCTTTTTGCTAGTAGCTACCAAATGCCAATAGCTCCATAGCTGCTAGGGGTGGGAGTTAAGGACCACCTCCCCGCTCCATGCTGAGACGGGCTTGAGACAGGTGTTGTGCATTTTGTCATAATTGCTCCAAGTTTATATATGCAATTGCCCTGTTGTGTCTGGAAAACAACAGTTCCTTGAAGTTGTCCACCACCTATCACTCTTATAACCTATCACTCTTATAATCTTTTAACTCCCTATTGCTCAAAGATTACTGATCCTATTTGATCCAAATGTTTTATCAGAGTTCTTTATGCTACCAGTCTCCAGTATATAACTCAGAGATTGGGCTGAGAAGAAGCATACAGAATATCAAGAATGAGAAAATTATCTGGACTTTAAGTAAACAATATTTAAAAACTGCTGCTAAACCAAAATTGCTAGGAAGTGTTTGTGGAATGTCTTATAATAGCCCCAGACTAAAAGGAAAGTCCACCATACGTTATATTAAGCATCAAGGAGTGTATGCAGCAAAATAAGAATTTGCATGGAACTGACTTTTAACATTCTACAGCTGTAGAAGAGTTAAAAATAGGTTGTTACAAAGAGTAGCAAAAATACATGGTGAATGTTGTAAGTTTTATAAATAGAAATTGTTTCACAGCTAATATAGAGTGAAATCTTGAACTTACAGATCATCCAACTGTAACTTTATTTTTAGGCTTGGAAAAAGTTAATTTCTGAGTAACTTCGTTCATGTTGAAAACTAATGTACTTATGTCTATTATAAATCCATTTAATCTTTTTGAGAAAATAGTCTTAATTAAAGAGTGTAGGATTTCAAAAGAAGGAACTCCTCATGTACAAAATTTGAAGCAACAAGTTATCCTTTACCAGTCACAATACATAGAATAAAATACATATTCCATTTTCCCCAATTTCAAAATAAAGGCACCACAAATTGCCACAAAAGCTTCAGTATCCAAGGCAAATATTTGCCATTTCTCATGCCATGATCTTTGTCTGAAATATTCACCTCTCTCTATATATGTGTGTGTATAAATATATAATACATTTAGAATATATTGCCGGGCGGTGGTGGCGCACGCCTTTAATCCCAGCACTCGGGAGGCAGAGGCAGGTGGATCTCTCTGAGTTTGAGGCCAGCCTGGTCTACAAGAGCTAGTTCCAGGACAGGAACCAAAAGCTATGGAGAAACCCTGTCTCGAAAAATCCAAAAAAATAAAAAATAAAAAAATAAAATAAAATATATGTGGGGAGAGGTTATAGAGAAGTGCAGCTTTTCTGAAGGAAACATGTCACTAAGAACAGGCTTTGAGAGTTTAAAGTTTTACCCTATTTCCGGTTCACTCTATTTTTCAAGCTAGTAGTTAAGGATGTGAACTCTCAGCTTCCTGCCCAGGCCACCACACTTGATGCCCCGCTTCCCCACCATAATGAATTAAAGTTTACCCATGTCCTTTTGTAACTCATTTTGTCAGATCTACATATCTGTAGATATGTCACATTTGCTTTTCCATGGCTGTTGAAGGACATCTTGGTTGCTTCCAAGTCTTACAAATTTTAACAAACTCTTATATAAATATTTGCATTTTCTAGGCTTCATCAAGAAACTATATGATTTTGGCTATTTTATTGATAGGAAATTTTTTTCCTGGTTTCATGTCCTTATTCATTATTAATCTCTTGTGGCTTTCTGTTTCTTTGATATTCATTCTCACTAATTTCTGTATTTTAGGAAATTGTCCACTTTTTATATTAGTCAAATTTAGACATGGAATCATTGATGAAAGTTGTCTATGATCCTTTTATAGCTGTGGTATTAGTTACAGTTGTTCCTCTTTCACTTAGTGTTAAGAAAAAAATAAGAAGGGCAGTTTGACTGGCACAGGGAAGTCCAATTAGCTCAAATCAAACCAAATCAAAATGCCCATCATTTTATTAAGTACAGTGCTCTGGGGTGGCTGAGCACATGGAGGGGAAACAGGCCAGCAGGGAGCCCATGCAAGTCTGGAACCACATGTTTCTCCTCTGGGAGCCCACTTAAATACCCTATGGTGTTCATAGTGACTATGAAAGCATGTGCAAGAGCTGTGTAAGGCAGACACAATCTCAGTATGGAGGACTGGGAGTGACATTGTAGTCCTCAGCCACAGCTGAGGAGCTATTAGAGCGGGAATGCTGCTGGGAAGTGGAGTCAGCTTGCTTTTTTGTTTTGTTTTGCTCTGGTTTTTGGAGACAGAGTTTCTTCATATTGCTTTGGAGCCTATCCTGGAACTAGCTCTGGTAGACCAGGCTGGTCTTGAACTCATAGAGATCCGCCTGCCTCTGCCTCCCAAGTGCTGGGATTAAAGCCACGCGCCATCACCACCCATCGAGTCAGTTTTCTTTAATGGTGTTATACCTGATATATTAACTAAACTCCAGGTAGGTCCCATGCTCAGGAGTAGTTGACCCAATGTATTAAAAAGGAAGACACAATGTGTAGAAAGAAAGAAAGGAAGAAAGGAAGGAAGGAAGGAAGGAAGGAAGGAAGGAAGAGAAAGAAAGAAAGAAAGAAAGAAAGAAAGAAAGAAAGAAAGAAAGAAAGAAAGAGAGAGAGAGAGAATGGGAAGATGGGTAGGTAAGGAGGTAGGGGTGGAGCTTAAAGGAGTTGTGAAGAAGTGATAAATATGATAAAAATATACTGTATGAAATTCTCAAAGAATTAATAAAACCATTCATTTTTGAAACTTTAAGAGAAATTTTAAGATTATAACTTAATTGCATCATTTCTCCCTTTCTTTTGTCACTCCAAATCCTCCCATGTATTCTGTCATGTTCTCTTTTAAATTCATGACTTCATTTTTTATTAATTGTTGTTGCATACATAAATATATATGTATATGCATATGGAAATATATGTAGGTATATTCCTAAATACACAAACACAACCTGCTCAGTCTGTATGTTACTTGTATGTTATAAGAGCTGATTTGTATGTATGGTATCAGGTATTGGCTAACCAATTGGTGTGCTCTTTCCTGAGGAAGATCATTTTTTCTACTCACAGGACTGCTGCTTTGCGTATGGTTCTTTGTATAGAGTTGAGAGATCTCTTGTGCTTCCCCCAAGCCCCAGTCCACATTAGCATGTCTATTGTTGTTCTTGTTCAGGTCAAGTTTAGGAAGTCATCATGTTGGTAAGACTTTATTGGGATAGCTTCTGACATTCGTTTTGCTGATTCTTAGAATTTTTCCACACCCTCTTCCACAATGATACTCCAAGTCTTGGGAGCAGGAGTTATGGTATAGAAGTATTACTTGGGACTTGGCTCTCTAACTGCATTTTGGCCACGTGTGGTTTTCTATAGTCATATCTGTCTCTTACAAAGATTTTTTGATGAGGGGTGAGGGCTATACTTAACCTGCGGTTGGAAGGACAGATATTTGGGATGTAGCTAGGTAGTATACTGATTTAGTAAAGTGGCAGTTGTAGGTTCTACTCCAAGATGTATGATTTCACTAACATTAAGGAATTAGCTAGGCTTCCAGTACTAGACATAATTTAGCACTTGTGGAGTGGGTCTTAGTTTGCTGAGTCCTCTAGGCATGTAACAAGGAGTGGTGTAGCTTAGTCATATGGTGGATTTGTTTTTCTCTTTTAGTAATGCTCCAAACAGTCCAACTAGAGGATTTTTGGTTTCAGAGAAGGTAGGCATGCCATTACTGTATCTGGTCATTGATGTGGCTCAGAGGTGTCATCGGTGGTTTCATCTGTCAGTTGCCTCCCTTGTTTGGAAGAGTGCATGATGCCTTCTGGTACCATGAAAGCTAGCTCTCAGGGAGAAGTCTTTCAGGTCAGTTCCAGCTCAGGGTCTCTTGGTTCTGTGTCTCAAGTTCATGGTGTCGAAGCAATAAGAATTTACCTTCCACCTCTGGGGGCAAACCAAAGACAATAGCAAAAGGCTTTATTTTTTTTTTTGGAAGTCTTTTGGGCAACCCTAGCAAAAACTAAAAAGAGTACTTTTCATGTTTGCCAAGGCTTTCTTAGTTAGGCTTTCTATTTCTGTGAAGAGACATCATGACCACAGCAATCCTTATTAAGGAAAACATTTAATTGAGGTGATGGCTTACAGTTTCAGAGGTTCAGTCCATTATCATCATGGTGGGACATGGTGGTGTACAGGCAGACATGGTGCTGCAGAGGTAGCTAAGAGTTTTACATCTGCAGACAACAAATTGGACTATGACACTTGGCGATACGTTGAGCATAGGAGACCTTGAAGTCCACTCCCACAGTGGCGCACCTCCTCCAACAAGGCCACACCTATGTCAACAAGGCCATACCTCCTAATAGTGCCACTCCCTTGAGATTATGGAGGCCAATTACATTCAAACTGCTACAATGGGAAAAGTTTGTTTAAACCATCTATGTATATTTTTACAGCATTGCATATATTATAGGCATTTGGGGTACATAGGTGAGGGTATGATTCCTTACAAAATTTTGACATCTTTACTGTTGTTTTACCTCCTTCTAGCCTGTACTTATCTCCTTCCACATCCCTGATTATAGTCCCCCATTTATCCTACCCTTAATATCAATTGTACCCTGCTATTATCCTATTTATTACAGCCTTACCGCACCCTGGCTTTACTCCCTTTTTACTCACCTGATTTCTGAAATTACTCCAGGATATATATTTATATTTAAGGACTTGGAGCTAGGATTCCCCCAATAAGAGTGAACATATGACTTTTTTTTTCCAGGTTTGGGTTACCCCACTCAATAAATTTTCTAGTTCCATTTACCCAAATTTTTTTTCATGATTTAATTTCTCTTTACAGCTTCATGGTATTCCATAGTATGTAGGTACTACATTTTCATTCCATTTATCAGTTGAAGGGCATTTAGGTAGTTTTCATTTTCCAGCTTCTGGGAACAGAGCAGTAATGAACATGTCTGAACAGGTATCTATGGAATAGTTTGATGAGTCCTCTAGGCATGTAACAAGGAGTGGTATAGCTTAGTCATATGGTGGATTTGTTTTTCTCTTTTAGTAATGCTCCAAACAGATTTCCAGAGTGGCTGAACACATTTGCAATCTCCCCAACAGTGAATGTGGCCTTTCCCCCCACATCCTCCGTAGCTTTTGATGTCCATTGTTTTGCGCATCTTGCCAATCTGATCCAGATGAAATCTCAAAGTTGCTTTGATTTCCATTTAATAGTTTTGGATGATCATTTTATTATACACACACACACACACACACACACAAATAGTGATAAAATGGGCCATGAGTATTAAAAGAGAACAAAGAGAAGTATATGGGGTATTTGGAGAGGGGAAGGGGAAGGGAAAACTTACGTAATTATATTATAATCTCAAAATAATAATGAAAAGGGTTCTCCGATCAATAGCTTAAAGCACTTTAGGTCCTAATAAAAATAAAAATAAGACAAACTAAAAAAAATAAGTAGACAGCCATAAAGGACAATGTGAAGAAATATTAGTGTTTTTCAAAGGCCCCCACCATTTTTTATTCTATTGCTCACATGATTTCTCTGCTTGAGTCCATTTATGTGAAAAACTATATTTATTGATTTACACATGTTATACCATCCAAACATGTCTGTAATAAAGCCAACTTAATCCTAAAGGATTGTCTATCTTTTATTATATTTTATTAACTTTTCCATTGACAAATCTTTAAGTGTGTATAATGTGTTCTGGTTACTCTCACCCCTTTTCTCTATCATCGACCTTTTACCACTTTCAAATGCTTTGCTTGTCTACAAGTCCCGGTCTCACATTCATGTTGTTGTGTTGTTGTTGTCTTGTGACTCACTGAGTTTAATCAGGTCCATCTGTGTAAGGAGGATATCTAGCTATCCATTGGAGCCTGGTGGCTTACCTGTGGGTGTGTGACTGAAAACAATGACTACCTCTCCCCTCCCCTGGACCACCAGTAGCCAACAGCTCTTCCTGCTGAGCAGGCCTCAAATTCAATCAGAGTAGGTGGCAACCTCTATAATAATTATGTCTTTTGTCGGGCGGTGGTGGCGCACGCCTTTAATCCCAGCACTCGGGAAGCAGAGGCAGGCGGATCTCTGTGAGTTCAAGGCCAGCCTGGTCTACAAGAGCTAGTTCCGGGACAGAAACCAAAAAGCTACGGAGAAACCCTGTCTCGAAAATAAAAATAAATAAATAAATAATTGTGCCTTTATTGTGCAACTGAGAATATCTTGTCTGGTTTCTTGGTAGTGTAGCTTATAGGGATCACAGCTGGGTAAGACCATTGATGCTTTTGCTCACTCAGCAGCCTTCATAGCACCTTTCAGCACTATGAAAAGCTAGCCAGAAAGAAGAGTCTCCAACTGAATTCCCTTTGATTTCTTTACATGTTTAAATAAATATCTGAGTATCATCAACGGTAGGGTTTATCAAGTGTTCTGGTGGGAAATGAAGAGTAATTGCAAGAACCCATTTGTAGGCCTCTTTGGCCTCCCTACCAACTCATAAATATTTATATCACAAAATCTTCAAGCTAGACAAACCTTTATCCAAACCAACCAAAAGGCAGAGAGAGAGAGTATCCAAATTAACAAAATCAGAAATGAAAGGGGGGACATAACAACAGACATGGAGGAAATCCAATTAGATCATATTTCAAAAACCTGTACTCCCCAAAATTGGATAAATTAAAGGAAATGGAAAATTTTCTGGATAAATATGACTTACCAAAATTAAATCAAGACCAAATGAGCAAATTAAATAGACTTATAACTGCTAAAGAAATATAAACAAAACCTAAATATCAATGAGGACGTAGTAAAAGACAAGATCTCCTGAGTAAATCGGGAGCATGGGGACCATAGGAAAAGGTAGAAGAGGAGGGGAAAGGAAGGGAAGGGAGCAGAGAAAAATGTATAGATCAATAAAATCAATAAAAAAGGTTTGTCAAAAGTCTCCCAACCAAAAAAAGCCCAGGACCAGATGATTTCAGATTTTCATAGAAGAACCAATACCAATACTCCTCAAATTGTGCCACATAATAGAAACAGAAGAAACATTGCCAAACTCTTTTTATGAGGCTATAATTACTCTGATACCCAAACCATACTAGGACATTAGTAAGAAAGAGATTTACAGATCAATCTCACTCATGAACATTCATGCAAAAATTCTCAATAAAATACTGGCAAAACAAACCTAAGAACACAGCAGAAAAATCATTCACCATGATCAAGTCAGCTTCATCCCAGAGATGCAGGGATGGTTCACATATGAAAATCTGTCACTGTAATCCACCATATAAACAAACTGGTTTATATGATTATCTCATTAGATGCTGAAAAGGCATTCAACAAAATACAACATCCCTTCATGATAAAGGTCTTGGAGACTGAGGAATGGATAAGGAAAAACGTGGTACATTTACACAATGAAGTACTACACAGCAGGAAAAAATAATGACATCTTGAAATTTGCAGGCAAATGGATGGATCTAGAAGACATCATATTGAGTGAGGTAACCCAGACCCAGAAAGACAATTATCACATGTACTCACTCATAAGTGGCTTTTAGACATAAAGTAAAGAAAAAACAGCCTACAATTCACAATTCCAGAGAACCTAGACAACAAAGAGGACATACATAAATCTAATCAACATGGGAAGTAGAAAAAGACAAGATCTCCTGAGTAAATTGGGAGCATGGGGACCATGAGGGAAGGTAGAAGGGGAGGGGAGCAGACAAAAATATATAGCTCAATAAAAACAAAATATAAAAAAGTCACACACTATTTCTTAATAATCCAGTGATTTAGGCGCATCTTTATCCAGCCATATGCTCTCTTCCTTCTAGCTCTGTCTGACTTTTTCAGAACCCCTTTGTTTTGGTCAACTCTCCCCCCTACCGCATTGTCACTTTAATTCCTCCTCATCATCCTTGTCTGAACCTTTCCAGCTCCAGTATTGCTCCTTTCTACTTTCACGTACTGTGTACTCGGGTAACCTTCCTTCCTTCCAGCATTCTTCACCACAGTGGCCCCGTTCTAGTGTTCTGGCTTCTTCAAGTACTCAAAGTTAAACACGAATCTGAAGACTATAAGCGAATATCCACACATGAGAAAGAATGTGTGGTGTTTGCCGTTCTGTGACTGGATTACCCTTGCCAATTTTCTAAATAAGGACAATTGAAAGTTGAGGTCGTATGAAACTAAAAGGCTCTATACAGCAAAGGAAACAGTTGAGTGAAGAGACAGCTTACAGAATGGGAGAAAACACAATTTTAAAAATGGAGCTATTAAACCCAAAAGGGAGTTCTCAAAAGAAGGAATACAAATGTCTATCAAGTACTTTAAAAATATGTTCAACATTCTTAGTCATTGTGGAAATGCAAAATGACTACTTTGAGATTCCATGCCACCCAAATCAGAATGGCAGTCATTGAGAAATCAAGACAACAAATGTGGGAGAGAACGTGGGAAAGAAGGAACTCCTCCTCACTGTTGGTAAGAATGGAAATTGATATTGCCTCCATGGGAAGCAGTGTGAAGCTACTCAACAAGCTAGAAATAAAATTACCATGTGAACCAGACATACCGCTACTAAAGGACTCTATATTTTACTATTGAAATATATGATTATCTGTGTTTATTGATGCACTATTCACAACGTCTAGGAAATAAAACGAACCTCAGTGTCCAACTGATGAATCAGTAATGAAAATGTGGTGTGTACACACACTGGAACTTTTTTTATGAGAATATTTTTTGTGTGATCATGAATTTGCTTTCTAGTATTTTTTTAGAATTGTTGCTTCAGTGTTCATTAGAGAAATTGGCCTATAATCTTTTTCTAGTCTTTAATTATTCTTTTAGAACTTCATACATAGATACAATGTATTTTGATTATATCCACTACCCACTCCCATCTCCACAAACCACCACCACTTCTCCCTCAACTTCATGTTCTCTCTCTCTTTATTTTTTTAGTCTACTGAGTCCAATTAGTGCTTTCGTATGAACATGGATGTAAGACCTTCCATTGACACATGGGCAAGCTTTCCGGAGCCACAGCCTCAAGAAAATATATTCTTGCTTACCAGCAAACATAAAATGTCTGTAGTCCCTCTGCTAAATATAGGGTTTCATGAGCCTCTCCCCAGTCCATTTTGAAATTGTCAGGTTTTAGCATCAGGACAATACTAGCTTAATAGAAAAGTTTTGAAGTGTTCTTTCCGTATCTATTTTATGGGTCAACTTGACAAATGTTCCTGCTGTTCTTTGAAGATCTAGTGAAATTTGGGCTGAATCAATATGTACTAGGCCTTTGATTTTTTAAAGAGGGTTGGGAGAATTTTTTTTCTCATTAAACTTGTTTTAATGGGTCTCAAAATTCTGTGACAGATTTTTGGTCAAGTTGTTTCCATTAAAAAGTACTGATTTTGAAAACTAATAACTTAAAACTGCCACACACACACACAAATATGGTCCACAAAACATTCTCCTTTCCTTCTGAAGGTTTTACGATGCATTGTTATCATTAACCAGTCTATTAAACTATTAAACTTAAATGGCCAATTGAGACAAACAGTTCTGAGACCTTCTTCCACCACTGATTAAGACTGGGGTGGCAGGTGTTAGGGATAGTATTCATTTAGCCTTCTGAGCTTTCTGGGCAGACTTGGTGACCTTGCCAGCTCCAGCAGCCTTCTTATCCACAGCTTTGATGACACCCACAGCAACTGTCTGCCTCACGTCACGAACAGCAAAACGACCCAGTGGAGGATAGTCAGAGAAGCTCTCGACACACAAGGGCTTGCCAGAAACCATATCAACAATGGCCACATCACCAGATTTCAAGAATTTCGGGCCATCTTCCACCTTCTTGCCAGAACGACTATCAATCTTTAAGCTCAGCAAACTTGCATGTTATTTTACATACCAATCCCAGTTCCCACTCCCTTCCCTCCTCCCAAATTCCACCTTCTCCCCCACCCCACCCCCACCCCATCCAGTCCTCAGAGAGGGTAAGGCACAGTGCTTTGAAGAAAGTTCAAGGCCCTCCCTACTATATCTACGCTGAGCAAGATATCCATCCAAAGAGAATGGGTTTCCAAAAAGCCAGTAAAAGCAATAAGAATAAATCCTGCTACCATTGCCAGAGGCCCCACAGTCTGCCCCAGCCATACAACTGTCACCAAGATTCAGAGGGACTAGTTTGGTCCTATTCTGGTTCCTTTCTGAGGGTATGGGATAGTTGAGATAGAGGAAGGACAGAGATGAGAGCAAGGAAAAAGGCTTGATTTTTGATTGAGAGAGCCATTATGGGGCTAGCAAGAAACCTGGCACTAGAGAAATTCCCAGGAATCCAGAAAGATGACCCCAGATAAGACCCTAAGCAATAAAGGAGATGATGCCTGAACTGGCCTTGCCATGTAGTCAGATTGATGATTATCTTAAATGCCACCATAGAACCTTTATTTAGCACCTGATGGAAACAGAGATAGAGGACCGCAGCGGAGCACTGGGCTGAGTTCTCAAACTCCAGTTGAAGAGTAGGAGAAGTGAAAATATGAGCAAAGAGGTCAAGACCATGATGAGGATACCCACTGAGACAGTTTCCCTGAGCTAATGGGAACTCACCAACTCCAGCCACACAGAAAAGTTGTGTACCTACTTACTCCAAGAAAGAAGAACCAGGGCACAGTTAAAATCAGATTAAAGCAAAACTCAAGTTCAGAGGTATAAATAGTTCAGTTTCTGATACTGGGACCCTTGGAATAAGGTAAGGTTCTGTTAAAACATTTGAAAACCCGGTAAGCTAAATTATTTTTTAAAAACCAGAATTACTATACTGATACCTAACTTAAATATAGGCACAACAGAAAAACAAAATTATAGATAATCTCCCTGATGAACATAGATGCAAAGAAATAACTTCTTGGATTTTGTCTAACCATAATATAATAAAGGTAGAAGTTAACAGCAACAGAAATCACAGAAAATACACCCAGTCATGGAGACTGAACAATATTTATAGGATAATGAATGAATCATGAAAGAAATAAAATTTTTAAATTCAATTAAATGAAAAATATAAAAACAAAACACAAAAATCTATAGGATATAATTAACCTAGTGCTAAAAAAATCAGAAGGAACTAAAATATTCAAGTTAATAATGTACATTGAGATCCTAGAAAAATAAGAATAAACAGTACCCCCAAACAATATAAAGGGATAAATAATCAAGATCAGAGCAGAAACTAATGATATAGAAATGAAAAGATACAAAAATAAATCAAAGAGTTTGTCCTCTAAAATATTAACAAGGTTGAGAAAATATTTACTATATTAAACAAAAGGATGAGAGTGAAGATCATACCAATAAAATTAGGGATGGAAAAGGAGATATTACAACAGATACCAAAGAAACATTTCATAAACCTATTGTCTACCAAACTGGAAAACATAAAAATAGATTAATTTATCAGTGCATATTTACTATCAAAGTCAAACCAGAAGAAATAAAAATTTAAACAGACTCATCACAACTAATGAGAGTAAAATTATTCAAATAAAATTTTAAAAGCCCTTCTCCAGATGGATTCATTGCAGAATCTTAACAGATGTTTTAATTAAGAAGTACAACTGGTACTTCTTAATTTATTTTACAAAATAAGAAAGAAATGAGCGCTTCTAAATTATTTTTTACCAACTATGCAAGAAAATTAGGAAAAAGAATTTTAGAAATTCCTCCAAACCACACAATTATAAATATTGTCATATTTAAAATGCTTGAAAAACTTGAAGTAGTGGAAAAGCAGTTTTCTTTTGGCAACAGAAAAACAGAAACACAACAACAGTTTACTAAATTGTCTTTAGAATTTAAATATGTACTGTTCTGTATTTGTTTGTTTTGATTTTGAAATATCAGATATTAATTTGGAATAAGGTTACTGTTTTAAACTCAGAATTACATTGATACCTAATCTAGATAGGGGCACAACAGAAAAAGAAACTTATAGAACAATCTCCCTGATGAACATAGATGCAAAAAAATCCCAATATTAATCATCATAGGACCAAATTAGGCCCTCTGAATGTGGCTGACAGTTGTATGGCTGGGGCAGACTGTGGGGCCATTGGTAGTGAGACCAGGATTTATCCCTACTTCTTGTTCTGGCTTTTCAGACCCAATTTTCTCTGGAGGGATGCCTTGCTCAGCCTAGATATAGTGGGGAGGGCCTTGGTCCTGCCTCAAAGCAATGTTACAGACTTTGCTCACTCCCCATGGGAATCCTTACCCTCTCTGAGGCATGGATGTGGGGGGGTGGAAATGGGAGAAAGTGAAGGGAACAGGAGGAGGGGAGAGTGGGAAATGGATTTGGCATGTTTAAAAAGAAAAGATAATTTTTTTTAAAAAATACATTTTTAAAAACTCCCAATAAAATACTTGAGAACTGAATTCAAAAAACATAAAAAACAAATCCACTGTAATTCAGGAATGGTTCAATATAAATCAATAAATGTAACCTCTCAATAAGCAGACTCAGAGACAGAAACTACATAATCATCTTATTAGATGAAGAAAAGACCTTAGACAAAATACAACATTGTTTCATGATAAAAAAAATTAAAAAGCTCTGGAGAATCTATGCATACAGCAGCTATATCTGAGCATACAAAAAACAATACACAACAAGCCTACAGCCAACACCATACCAAATGGAGAAAATCCTGAAGTATTTCCACTAAATCAGGAGCAAGAAAATGTCTACTCTCTCCATTCATGTTCAGTGTAGTGCTTCAAGACAGTAATAAGGCATGTGAACAAGATAACACTGATACAAATAAGAAACAAAAAAATAAAAGTATACTTATTTGCAGAGTATATTATTCTATGCAATAAACACCCGAAAAACAACACCAGAAAAATCTCTACAGCTGCTAAAGACTTTCTAAAAAATTATAGGCTACAAAAATTATAAGCTTTCCTATATACCAATGGCAAACGAACTGAGAAAGAAACCAGAGAAATAATCTCATTCATGATAACTTCAAAAAATACCTTGCAATAAACCTAACCAAGAAAGTTAAAGACATATCAGATGAAAATTTGAAAATGCTGATAAAAGAAATTAAAGAAGACACCAGAAAATAGAAAGCCCTCCTATGCTTATATATTTGTAGGTTTTGTATTGTGAAAATACCCATTCTACCAAAAACAGTCTACTAATTCAATGCAATATCAATCAAAATTGCAACCCAATTCTTCCTATAAATTGAAAAAAATCTTAAAATTCATATGAAAACACAAAAGACCCATGATAACCAAGACACTACTGAACAATAAAAATATTGCTGAAGCTATCATCATATCTAATTTCAAGTTATAAAAAGACAGTATAGTATATAATAAGTATATATCGTGTATGAATATAATAATAAACAGACATTTATCAATGAAATAGAATTGAAGACTTGAAAACACAGATATAAGCCCATGCCCCTACAGCTACCTTTAATTTTACAAACAGGCAAAAAATACATGCAGGAGACAAAAACAATATCTACAAAAAAATTGTGCTAGTCAAACTGAATAGCTTCATACAAAAGAATGGAACTAGGTCTTAGCTATCTCTTTTCCTGCACGAAACTCAATTTCTAATGGATCAAAGACCTCCATCCAAGATCCAAAACTGTAAATCTGTTAGAAGAAAAAAAAATCCAGAATAGGTTTCAACTCTTGAACGTAGGAAAGAACTTTCTGAAATGAATTCCAGTAGCACAGCTTTCAGACTAACAATTGACAAATGAGATCTTATGAAACTAAAACGCTTCACTACAGTAATAAAATAAAATAATAATAAAAAGATATTATAAAAACAGATAGCTCTATGCTCATGCGCATATTGTCAGAACTAACTAGGAAATCAATACCAATGAACTCATACTATGAAGCCAGTTATTACCCTAATGTAAAAATCAGGCAACAACGAAAAAGAAAGCTATAGACTAATTCCCTGATGAACATGGAAGCAAAATTTATCACAAAATATTTCAAAACTAAATTTAAGAACACATAAAGAAGATCATACATCACAGAAAAGCAGGTTTCATTCAAGAGATACAATGCCTGTTCAACCTATGCAAAGCAATAAAGTTAATAGGCCATATAAATAAAGAACAGATATCACATGATGATATCTGCGAGTGCAGAAAAACCTATGATATGCCTTCCTGATAAAAGTCCTAATCAAATTACGAATAGACAGAGAAAACGATAATAACAAAGGCCAGCAGGCTGAAGAGATTGCTCAGTGGTTCCCAGCATACACGTGGTGGCTCAAAACTGCTTGTAAAATACAGTTTAAGGGAGACCTGAAAAATCCCTTCAAAGAACTTAAAAAGGATACCAATAAGTGCCTGAAGTTCAAGAAAACAGGTCCAATGAACACATACAAAACATATACTGTTTGGATGAGAGTTTTGGATGCGAGAATGAACAAGTGGGTGAATGAAGGGCTAGATCTCAACTTCTACTACTCTTCACCTTAGTCCATTAATTAGCAAAATGTCAGTCATTAAGGGCTTCAAAAATGGTCTTTTCCAAGGATTTAAGTGAAAAACTAAGGAAACTGAGCCTTTGAGAATGGAGGGTCACATAGTAAACATAGCAAGGCAGAGTCAAGCAGGCACTAGCTCTTGATGTTATGCCGACAAGATGCCATAGTCTCTCTTAGCACAGAGCAGACTGAGAGCTTCTGGATTGCCCCAGCATTCTCTTGAGTTTGGACCAGGGTATCATATATGTGTAAGTACATACTACACAACTCTACTTTCTTTTCAATATTAGTCAAATGTGTAGAAAATAAAATATGCCATCTCAAACACTTTCTTTTTTTATTAAAAATTTCCACCTCCTCCCATTTCCCTCCCCCTCTCCCCTTTCCCCTCCCTCTCCAGTCCAAAGAGCAGTCAGGGTTCCCTGCCCTGTGGGAAGTCCAAGGTCCTCCCCCTCCAACCTGGTCTAGGAAGGTGAGCATCCACACAGACTAGGCTCCCACAAAGCCAGTACATGCAGTAGAATCAAAACCCAGTGCCATTATCCTTGGCTTCTCAGTCAGCCACATTCAGAGTCCAGTTTGATCACATGCTCTATCAGTCCCAGTCCAGCTGGCCTTGGTGAACTTTCATTAGATCAGCCCCATTGTCTCAGTGGGCAGGCACACCCCTGGGGTCCCTGACTTCCTTACTCATGTTCTCTCTCCTTCTGCTCCTCATTTATACCTTGGGGGCTCAGTCCAGTGCTCCAATGTGGGTCTCTGTCGCTATCTCCATCCATCACCAGATGAAACACTTTCAAGTATAAGTATATTTACACTGGTGGGCAATCTTTCAAAATAAGCACTGCACCCACCAGATAGCAATCCCCACCACTCCCTCTTTCTTGTCACTGGCAGCCATGACTCTATTTTCTGTAACTAAGAATTTTATCATTCTGTGAATTTTATTTAAGTGTATTTTTTTACTTTTTAAAATTGATTTTTATTGAGCTCTGCTCCCCTTCCTGCCTCTCCCCTTCCCCTTCCACCTTCCCCCAAGGTCCCTACGCCCCAATTTTCTCAGGAGATCTAGTATTTTTCTACTTCCCATGTAGATTAGATCCATGTATGTCTCTCTTAGGGTCCTCATTGTTGCCTAGGTTTTCTGCGATTGTGATTTGTAAGCTAACCTACAAATTTGATTTATGTTTAAAAACCACTTATGAGTGAGTACATGTGATAATTGTCTTTCTGGGTCTGGATTACCTCACTCAAAATCATGTTTCCTAGTAAGTATATTCTTTCAGTATTTGTCTTTTGTGACTGGCTCATCTATGTAATAGTCAGAGCTCATTCTATTGTCCAGACTGAATATTTTCCAGGTTGAATTAAATTTATTAAAATAATAGTGATGGTGACAATAACAGCAACAACAATAATAATGTAGCCAATTCAGACTTTGAAAATTGGATTCAATTCAGGCATAGAAATGATCAATAAAATTCAAAGTGAGATGAAAATGGACTTTCAAAAATACAAGAATCCAATGAGAAAATTGAGGGGAAAGACAACTATGAATGCATCAGAAAATAAGACAACAGAACAGAAGATTACATAGAACAATTAGAATAATTGAAAATATGAAAAAATTAAAAACACAAGAAAGGAATTTGAAAAAACTTCATGACATCATGAAAAGACCAAATATATGAATTATGGGCATAGAATGAGGAAAATACAAGGCCATGGTATAGAAAAGATCTTTAACAGTATTATAGAAAAAAACCCTCCCCAAATTAAGGAAGACATAGCCATACAGATAGAAGAAGCATACAGACCACCAAATCGGATCAAAACAGAAACTCCCCACATCATATAGTTAACATACTAGCTATACAGAACAAATAAAGGGTGTCAAGCTGGGAGAGAAAAACTACAAGTCACATATAGAGGACAACCCACTAAAATAATAGCTAGAAGAAGCATACAAACCATCAAATAGGAACCAAAAAGAAATCCCCCACATTATATTATAGTTAAAACTCTAACTATATAGAACAAATAGAGGGTGTTGAAATCGGGTAGGGAAAAAGTATAAGTCACATATAAAGGAAAACCCACTAAAATAATAGCTGTCTTCTCAATAGACACTTTAAATGTCAGAAGAGCCTGTAACAATGTACCCCAAGATCCAAAAAAGACACAAATGCCAACATAGACTGCTTTACTCAACAAAACTTTATGTTGTAGTTGAAAAAGAAAAAAAAACTTTCCATGATTTAAAAGGACTAAAATAGTTAATGTTACCAAACCAACCCCACAGAAACCACTGGAAGCAATATTTTGAACCGGAAGGAATAAGCATACCCCAGAGAACACAAATATAAAAAGTAACAATAAATATACTTCTTTTAATAATAACTTTTAAGATAAGTAGCCTCAATTACCCACTGAAAAGGCACAGGGTAACTGAATGGATTAAGAAACAAAATTCATCTTCATGTTGTGTACTTAGACTTTATCTCACCTTCAGGGATAAATATCTCATTAGAGTAGAAGAACAGATGGAAAATGTGACCAGGAAATAAGCAGATATCACAATCCCAATATCTGGAAAAATAGCCTTCAAATGAAATTTAATCAGAAGTGGTAAAGAAGCACAATTCATTCTGACCAAGGAAGAAATACCAAAAATATATCATAATCCTAAGCATATATGCACCAAACTCTTGTACACCCAATTTCATAAAAAAAAAGTCATAGTACTGGGCTTCATGACACAGATTAACACAACCTAATAATAGTAGGAAATTTAAATTTAGATGGCCTCCAATAGACAGGCCATATAAGCAAAATGATAAACAAGAAATATCAGAATGAAGTGACATCATATGGACATAACAGATATCTACATAGTATTTCACACGAACACAAAAATATATATGTTCAACTCAACATCCAATTGATGTTTCTCTAAAATATATCACATATTGTGTCCTAAAACATAAGACATTTCAACAAAAACAAAAATATTGAAATAACTTTGTGTGTTCTATCTGACTGCAATGCTGTAAAACTTTAAGTAAATGACAAAAGATATAATATAATTTCATAGAGACTAAACAACACACTATGAAATCATTGATTATTGTAACTCAAGAGACTAGCTCTCAAGGCTACACCTAGGGTTCAGAGGAAAGATCTACAGCGAAGCAAGGCTGAACTTAAAGGTTTTTCTCTTTGAGGGGCACAGAATAATTTCACACACATGCTGTTCTGGTCACCCTCTTTATTATTCTGTGTATTTTTCTGTCTTCTAATTTTCTTCTAAGTTCTAATTCTTTCTAGTTCTCCTTTGTTTCAATTCTCTGTTTCAGTTCTCTCTAGTTCCAATTCCTTTTGGCTTCTTTGTCCATCTAGCTTAAATAACATTTTTTTAAACAGGACACTTGAGGCAATAAGAGAAAATGTTACAAAAGTTACATCTCATTGGTCATAGCACATTCCTTGGGTAAACGATAAGGAACCAAGCCAGTCACCATGACAACACAAGGTTTCAAGGTTCCAGATGTAAGATTGTAATCAGAGGCCAGGGGCACAGTGCCCAGTAATACGAGCTGCAGAGAAATCTGCACAGAGAATCAGGTCTTATCAGTGAAACTTGGCATGTGAAGAATTGGCCTGATTTTTTTGGATTGCTTTGTGTTAATAACCTTAGTCAATATCTGCAACACTGATCTTGTGCATATGTGTAAAGTTTTTAACTTAAGATCCATTTACAGAAACATTCAGTCTATTTTGAACTTTCTCTGAGGTTAAACAAAAATGAGCCAATTCTTTATAGTTTGAGTAAAAGAAACAAAGCAAGCTTTTAAATGTTTTACAGTCCTCATGGGACAAGAAATCTAGCTATGAAGCATATCCTAGTATATTTTCTATCTATCAAAATTATACAGATAAATGAAAAGTTATCTTTGTGATCATCCACAGATATATGTGTCCATAAGACTGAGATGCAGTCATGAGATTACATATGCACATGATATGAGATTACACACTACAATGCAGGTATAGGGGAGACACCATAGCTACCTTTGCACATGTGAAATTACAGACATAAGCAACAGTTTCCAGAGTTGATGATCCAGTAGGTCTTCTTCAGACAGGATTCTCCTCCATCAGAGGATCGTTCCTCAGTAGGTTGATATCTGAACACTAGCTGTTACCTGCTGCAACTCTCATGGCCTCCAACGGTTAATTGGTCAATGATGAAATCAAGAAATATGTTTTTATTTCCAGGAATTTAGCTGGGGAGTGGTGACACACGCCTTTATTCCCAGTACTCAGGAGGCAGAGGTAGGCGGATCTCTGTGAGTTTGAGGCCAGCCTGGTCTATAACAACTAGTTCCAAGACAGGCTCCAAAGCTATAGAGAAACCTTGTCTCTAAAAAACCAAACAAAAACAAAAAAAAAATCAAGAATTTAAGTGAAAATGAAAACATAAAACAACAAAATGTCTCGGATACACTAAAAATTCTCTAAAGAAAGATACCCATACCTCATACTACCTACATTTAAAAGAAAATCAGAAAAATGTAACCCAAGAGTTTGAAAAGGATAAAACAAAATCTAGTAAACATGAAGAAATAATGAAAATCAGATGTGGTGGTCTGATTGAGAATGGCCTCCATTGGCTCATATATTGGAATGCTTGGTCCACACTTGGTAGAACTCTTTGGCAAGTATTAGGTGTGGCCTTGTTTGAGGTGGTATGTCAGTGAGGGTAGGCTTTAAGGTTTCTAAAGCCCAGGCCATTTCCAATTTCTCTCCGCCTTTTGCTTGTCTCAACATGTAAACTCTCAGCCTCTGTTCCAGTGCCATGCCTGCCTGCTGCCATGCCTCCTACCGAGATAGTCATGGCTTTTTCTACCCTCTGGAACAATGAGCCCCAAATTGTATGTTTTCTTTTATAAGTTGGCTTGGCCACAGTGTTTTTTTTTTATGAAAAGAAAAAAGTAACTAAGACATGAGAGCATAAAGTCACAAAATAGAAGCAAAGAAAACAATACAAAAAATCAATAAATATAAGAGCTTGTTCTTTGACAAGACAAAAAATTGAGTGACCTCTTAGTCTTTGTTCTTTTGAGGAGAGGCAGGCTGGTCTTGGTTGGGAGCTATCTCACACCTAAAGCTGGAAGATGGACCTCTTTGTAAAGAAGATGAAAAAGTCTCTGGTGTTGATCAACTCTAGGCTCCAACTTGTTATGAAAAGTGGAAAGTACGTGCTGGGATACAAACAAACTCTTCAGATCATCAGACAGGGCAAAGCAAAATTGGTTACCCTCACCAGCAACTGCCCAGCTTTCAGGAAATCTGAACTAGAATACTATACCATGTTAGCTAAAACTGGTGTCCGTCACTACAGTGGCAATAACATTGAATTGGGCACAGCGTGTGGAAACACTACAGAGTATGCACACTGGCTAGCATTGACCCAGGGGATTCTGATATTATTAGAAGCATGCCAGAACAGACTGGCAAAAGGTAAACCAGCAAAGTTTTCCTTTAATAAAACTTCACCAGAGCTCCTTAATAAAAAAAAGAAAACAAAATTAACGTAAGTAAGTATGACTAGGGAACATTACTACAGACACCAGAGAAATTGAGAACGTTATGAAGGAATACTTTAAAATCCTATACTCCATTAAGTTATTAAACTTAAAAGAAATGGATGAATTTCTTGATTCATCTAAGCCATCAAAGTTAAAACAAGAAAAGATAACTTAAACAGACCCACAATGGGTCTGTTTGAAGCCCTGACAAAAAGCCTTACAGCTAAAAAGAAGACCAGGCCCAGACAGATTCACAGAAGAATTACCAGACTTTCAAAGAAGAACTACAAGCAATGTTTCTTAAATTATTTTGTAAAAATTATAAACAGAAGGAGCATTTGAAATTGCTTTTTAAAAAGTTGGTGTTACTTTAATACCCATATCAGGTGAAAACAAAACAAGAAATAAAACTGTAAGTCAAGCTCACTGACTCCAGACTGACAGTTGGGGAATCTGCCTAGGACTGAACTAGTCCCACTGAATGTGTAGAAAAGAAATCCATATAATTTAGTCTAACAAATGGTGTTTTATATTGATATTTATTTTGTGTGTGTAAATGTCTTGTTTGCATATATGTCTATGCCCTGTATGTGTACCTGGTGCACTTAGAGGTCAGAAGAGGACATTTGATCCCTAGGAACTGGAGTTCTAGATGGCTGTTTGCTACCATGTGGATACTGGGATGTAAACCTAGGTCCTCTTTGAAAATAATAAGTGCTCTTAAATATTGAACCATCTCTGTAGCCCCAAACAAAATTATTTTTAATATATACTATATAGAGATAATTTTGGTACCTGTGATGTTATTAAAAATAGAAAATATTATTTAACTTTGTTTCCTTTACAACCTGTTATGTATGGAAATCCTGATCAAAATCTATCCTTTTAACATTAAATTTTATGACTTAATCATTCTTTTAAGACTTTAAGGCTGGGCGGTGGTGGCGCACGCCTTTAATCCCAGCACTTGGGAGGCAGAGGCAGGCGGATCTCTGGGAGTTCAAGGCCAGCCTTGTAGAAATAGGAGCGGCGGGGCTGCGTCCCCAGTACCCCAGCCACCTGCTTGGCTAGCTCTAGCTTATGCCCTGAAATAATTACACGGAAACTGTATTCTTTTAAACACCGCTTGGCCCATTTCTATCTAGCCTCTTCTAGGCTAGCTCTCGCACCTGGACTAGCCCATTTCTAATAATCTGCTGTAGCCCACGAGCTGGCTTACCAGGAATGATCTTAACCTGCGTCTGCCTGGAGTGGGAGAATCATGGTGACTCTCTGACTCAGCTTCTTTCTCCCAGCATTCTGTTCTGTTTACTCCACCCACCTATGTTTTAACCTATGAGGGCCAAGCAGTTTCTTTATTGCTTAACTAATGAAATCAACAGATTGATATATGACACTCCCACATCACTTCCCCTTTTTCTGTTTAAACAAAAAAAGGAAGGCTTTAACTTTAACATAGCAAAATTACATATAGCAAAACAGTTATCAAGCAAGAATTACAGTTACAATATTTATATCTATTTTATCTTTTATCATAACTAACGAAAACTATAACTATCTATTCATTCTTCAACTCCATCAAAGACTCCAGAAGGATATAATACTACCTAAGTAAACAAGAAATAAGAAAACTCTAGAAATGACAGAAACATCTCGCTGCCTGGACAGTCACCCGAAGTTCTTTTGTACCGTTGGGGCATCCATCTTCAGCCTTCAGGCCCATAGTATCCAGCAGACATTTTCATCAAGCAGGAAATTCCAAACAGTTCAGTCACTTTCTGCTGTGTCCTGCAGAATGTCTCGCAGACTCTTTCATGAGTCAGGAACCCCGAAAGACCATCTCACCTTTAGGCAAGTTCAGCAGTCCTCTCTCTGCAGGTTCTCTGTGTCCAGTTTATGCATCAGTCCAGGCAAGAGCAGTTTCTTGCCCAAATGGCTATCAAACTCCATAAGGATCCTCTTCGATGCCCATCTTCTTCTTGAAGTAGATTGGTGCTGCCAGGAGCAGAGTGTCTCATTGTCATGAAAAGTCATAAGTTATTAAAACATTAAATGCCATATTCTGCAGTCTTTGAAAGATATGAAGAATGCCTATCTAACTGAAATGTATCTCTATCTAGAAAATCTAACTAACATGACTACAAGCTTGACTATTCCTGATAATTATCCATTAACCTATATTTCTTAATTATACATTACATTTTTTAATGAACTACACAATCACAATACCTTAATCAAGATCAGAAATACATATACATATAACAAAATTGACTGTAAAATCCATACCAATGCAAATTATTCATACCTATATCATATCCCCATGTAAAAGAACATTTATAAACAATATTTTGGGAACATGGGCGCAGTTTTTTCTCTCCAAACTGCTTCCTGCTGAATGGGGGCGCTGTTAATCAGATCATTTAGGGTATAACCTGTGTGCCAGGTTTATCTCAGTTGGCAGTTGAGTGAAGTAATTTTTTGAGGGTGTTCACAGGAACTTTTCGGGAGGTCGTGGTCTATCATACCATATCGGGATAGATGCAATTCACAGGGTCACATCCTCTGTGAAAACAAAAGAAGACCCTTTCCAAAGCATCATATACTTAGACCCAAATTCTGAAGTCATACCCTCATGATATCTATTCTGGTTCCACTTGGCAGCCCATATAATGAAATGTCTCTCTGTACTTAGCTCCTTTACAGTCAAAAATTTTAAAGAAAACACAATGTAATAATCCAGACTCTCTGTGAATTTTCCATTTTTACATGGCTTAATTTTCTTTATTTCTTTTAATCTCTTAACTATCTGTACTGTCTCTTTAAAGACTTTACCTTTTAAAAAAAAAAACATTAACTTTATTCTCTATATTCTTTTTCTTCTCTCTCCCAAGCCTACGTACATTCATCCAACAGTGTGACTCATTTAGTGGTCTGAATCTGTCCTATTGTGATCTGCAATTTTTTTACTATCCAGGAGCACTTTTGATTTGCGCCTTTAAATCACTAGGCGCTTAAGAATCTAAGATGTGACATTCCTAGGTCATAAACAGGTACTGCCTGCAGGCCCCGCCCAGTCCAACATGGCAGAGCCGCTCATGCCTCTGATCCTTGCACATTGCACCACTAGCATGGCGGAGCTGCTTGTGCCTCTGAGCTGCGGCACACAATGTCCCCCTTTTAGGCACACAGCAGTCTAGTTGCCATCAAACAAATCGTAGCACTTTATTCCAAATGCTCCATTCAAAAGCTCTGTCTTCCGCAGGAGCCAGACAGAGATCGCAATGGCGGCACAGTCCAGAAAGCTGGCATTTTAAAACAGCCCGTTTTTTTCTGCTGCTGAGTCAGGAAAATTTCAAAATGGAGGACTTACCATTTTGTGCTAGCTCTGGGGCCACCAGGTAGGAGCAGCACTCAGCATTTTAATTCTGAGACTGAGCGTGCAGCACAGAAATTATTTTCATCCAAGTTACAGCCAAATCTGACACGCAGAGCACTGCGCAGTCTGAAAACATGTCTCTGCCATGCTCTTCCGCCTGCCTAAGCCTGATTCTGTAGTCTGCCCAGGTGCAGGCGGGGAGTGCTGAGCCATCAGCACGGTCTCAGAGCACTCTCCTTCTGATCCCAAGCGGGAACACAAACATCCAATCCCATAAAATCCATTGAAATGCTTTAAAGCCGGAGTTTGCACTGGCAGCACAGTCCCAAGAAGCTGCGCTTTAAAATGACACAGCGTTTTTTCTGCTGCTGTTGCTGAATCAGGAAATCTCTCTACAGCACACCACCAACAAACAGCAAAAATCCGTGTTAAACTCTCTCTCCCTTATTTTTAAGCCTTCTCAGGTTTTTAAGTGGATTTAGTCCATCACGTAGGGCGCCACTCTGTTGAAATAGGAGCAGCAGGGCTGCGTCCCCGGCACCCGGCCGCCCCCACGGCTAGCTTTACCCGAAATAATTTACACGGAAATTGTATTCTTTTAAACACCGCTTGGCTCATTTCTACCTAGCCTCTTCTAGGCTAGCTCTCGCACCTGGACTAGCCCATTTCTAATAATCTGCTGTAGCCCATGAGCTGGCTTACCAGGAATGATCTTAACCTGCGTCTGCCTAGAGTGGGAGAATCATGGTGACTCTCTGACTCAGCTTCTTTCTCCCAGCATTCTGTTCTGTTTACTCCACCCACCTATGTTTTAACCTATGAGGGCCAAGCAGTTTCTTTTATTGCTTAACCAATGAAATCAACAGATTGATATATGACACTCCCACATCACAGCCTGGTCTACAAGAGCTATTTCCAGGACGGGCACCAAAGCTATAGAGAAATCCTGTCTCGAAAAACAAACAAAAAAAAAAGACTCTAATCAGTGTTCTTTTGTATAGACAACACTTTAAGATTTGATAATACATTTAATAGACGGAAAACTACAATTTGAAGAAGTTGTGAAAATCTAGAGTATCTAAGTTTATATAGCAGTATGTATCTATCAAGCCTATTAAGGAATTCCCAAGGGCTAAAGAGAGGCTCAGAGCATAAGAGCACTGACTGCTCTTCCAGAGGTCCTGAGTTCAATCCCCAGCAACCACTTGGTGGCTCACAGCCATCTGTAATGAGATCTGGTGCCCTCTTCTGGCCTGCAAGTATACATGCAAGCAGAACACTGTATATGTAATAAATAAATAAATCTTTAAAAAAAGAGAGAGAATTCCCAAAATACTTGCAGTCCTATATACACACAGTTTATAATTACTTCACCAAAAATGTTTTTATTGTGTCAGGAAAAGGAAAAACATGAAACCACAGATTTTGTTACTAAGTTATTTATTCGGGGAAGTCTTAAGGACAAACTGAACACTGCCCCATGTTGTCTTGACATGCCTATAAACAATTACATGAACATAATTATGAACATGCTTGACATACTTTAATGTTAACTAAGTAAAAGTTCTTTTGTCTACCTTTGGAGAGAACTAGGTTAATGCTTGAGGAATCAGTGAAGATACCTTTTACTTCACTTTATCTGTCATTCTTTTTCACTGGATACTCTCAATCCTGTAAGGTGGTCATATCAGGAGGGGTTGGTCCCTTCTTTTAATCACCTTTCTGGTCTTCTTCTAGTTCATGAGGTTTTCAGTACAGTTTTTAAGCCTTGTGATGATGTTATTGTCATCCTATGTCTGTGAATCCCTTCAGGAGTGCTATAATCCTAAGCAGTGGGATCATGATCTGGGGTATCGATACACTTGGTAAATGTAGTGCAAACTTAAACTGCATTCTAGGCAGCAATTGATCAATGAACACCTCTTTGCCCCAGCCTACATCCCATTATGGCAGGGAAGAGGTTCCAGGCATTAAAACAACTTGGAGGGAGATTCGATGGGATACTGAGACATATCATTGGGAATATAGTGCTTAGTAGAAAAGTTATTAACACTGTGGGCATGCAGATAAACAGATGGATAACAGCGTGAAGAGGCTCTGAAGTGAAGAAATCTGGCCCCATATAGCTAAAGTGTGGACCTCTTCCAGAGGACGGGGATGGTTTCACAGCAAGAGCCACAGCCAGGCTTTCTGATTCAAGGCAGGGAAGAAAATGAGGAGCAGGATATGTGACCACCAATACTTTCTTTGTAACCTCATTTCCCCGGGTGAGAGATCCGGGCATCTGGAAGTCTGTTATATACATTCACAGACAATATCTCAGTAGGGTGATTATTGGCATCTCTCTATAAGTAGGGAAGGGCTGCTATAGGTTTGTGCCCTAAGCAGCAGCTGGGTTCTAGCATTACATTCTTACAGGCTACAGGATACCATAAACTAAGGAAAGGAAGAGAAAAAAGTTGCTCAAGTTCCCCCAGGGTATCATCATGCCTTTCCCACCATTTCCAAATGCTCCAGGGAAATTGAAAATGGGGAGCAATGAATGTACTTTACCTTCTGGATTGTGACATCAGTGATTATAGGTATGCTTCTGAATTCAGACAAGTACCCACTGAGATTTTCAGCTTCATGTCTTCTAAAACAAATGAGTGGACTAAGGACATAATGACAGTTATAAAAATAAACAGTCTATTATACAAGAGGGGGACATTCTAAAGAATGGAAATATGCTAAAGATCCAGCCAGGACAGGTTTGAGATTCAAAATCCCTATGCATATCCCTTAAGATCAGAACCCTTGATGGTTTGGTTACATAGCATTGTGTTCTCTGGGAGATGTTTGGGCATTTTTTCTCAGTCATTGTGCATTTTATTGGCTTGTAGCTCTATTATGGAGGTGCGTCCAGCCTTTCTGACGACTGACTTTTTTCATATTTACCTTGATGGATTTTTTTGTCCATGCCTTACTCTCCTGTCACAGGTAAGAAAAGAAGGCATCAAAGATTTTCCACTTTGAATGTGTTTGAGAGTTTTCCAAAAGCATTAGTGTCTGTTTCATATGTACCTTATCACTCTGGAGTACTCAAGAAGCTAGAAGATTATTACAAAAAATGATGCACAGGAGCAGCATACATGTTTGGACAGGCTAGTTATTGAGAGTGAGTCTATACAGGCGGGCACAATGAATGTACCATATAGACTAGCACAAAGACTTCAAAGAAATTATTAAATAGAAAAAATATTTTCCAAAGGCAAAATATAAATATCTAGAAAGAGATACTAATGACATGAAAATATATGGAGTTGGGCATGGTGATATGTGTCAGTTATCCCAGCACTCAGAAAAATTGTTAGTTCAAAGCCAGTCTGAGCTACAGAGAAAGACAATGTCTCACAAACATATAGTCAAAGTAATCATCATAAAAATGTTATAAGGGCTGGAGAGATGGCTCAGTGGTTAAGAGCACCACTCCTCCAAAGGTCCTGAGTTCAATTCCCAGCAACCACATGGTGGCTCACAACCATCTGTAATGAGATCTGTGCCCTCTTCTGGCCTGCAGGCAGAGTACTGAGAATACTGTATACATAATAAATAAATAAATCTTTAAAAAATGTTATAAAAGATTAAAAGAAAAAATAAATAGAGAATTTGAATGAAGATAGTGAAACAAGAAAGTACCAAACATATCCCTGACACCAGTGCTGCTTTTCCTAAGGGCCATAGAGGTGGCAGAATTATACCATTATTCCATGCCAAGAAGAGCCTATGCCTATTCATCCTTCCTCAGCTAAACCATGCCTGAGAAATGGCATTCTGCTAGAAACAGCAAGAAAGGTGCCTGTGAAGCCTATTAAAAGCCAGCCTAGGTCTACTTCACTAAATATGGATGGTGAAAGCTATTACTGATGCTATTACAGTCAGCCCTGAATGAAAAGAAAAAGGATTTAGAAACAAGCTGAGAGAAAATGTGATTCCACTGCCATTGCGAGACAAGTGCTAAATGCAGCGCCTGAAATGACAGTGCAGTGCTTAAAGAATTAGCAGGTGGTTGATCATTCAGTTAGATTCCTGTCGCAAGCAGTAAGTAATTCATCCAATGCTCATTTCTGACTTTTCATAGGGCAATAAGAAAGAATATTTAAAGCCAATGACTGATAAATTTCTCTATACTAGATACTTTGAGTTAAATTACACCTTTTTTTCTATTAAGTACAAGTGGAGTAATGAAAGGGACCCATCCACAATTATTTTTAATAGCTTAGAGATGTTATACAGGAAAGTGAGGGAGATGATTGGTGGGTGTGAGTTAGAATCAAAATCACTAAGAAGTAAAAACTCCCCAAATGGCTAGCGTTTTGTGTATTTGGTTTTATGTATCTTTTCTCAGAAATGAAAGATAAAATCACTTAAAAATATATCCTGTTGAAATTAGTGTTATCAGAGGGAGGTGTGATTCTAAATTCAGTGGAGCCCAATTTAAAAATCAGTAAGTAGTATCATAGACTGTTATTCTGTCAGATATTTTCTGTGGTTTTATATCATATTTTCTAAGCCAAATGTAAAGATTAAGAAACCTTAGGGAGAATGGTAAAGAACATAGTTAATTCATTTGTTACATAAGTGATCAATTCACTACTGACATTCTTAATTATACTCGGCCATGGAGTTCAATGTAAAAGATTCTGGCAAGATGTTCGAGACTACATGCAGGTTTTCTAACATTTGAAAAATAGTTTGAGTTGTTATTCATGGTCCTGACAAACCAGTGGAAGCTAAATGGTCCATTCATATTATCTTGTTATTCACTATTAAGTGTAAAAGAGAATTTTTCACTGTGGGAGGCGGTGCTCATGAAAAGTTAGCCCTGGGAATGGAAAGGTAGCTCACACTTAAAACCATGCATGGTTTTTTTTGTTTGTTTGTTTGTTTTTCGAGACAGGGTTTCTCTGTGGCTTTGGCCATGCATGGTTTTTTAGAGTTTAGGTCCCAGAACCCATGTCTGGCAGCTCACAATTGCCAGTAATAGCAATGCAAAAGGATCAAACACTCTTTCCTTACCTCTGTAGGCATCTGTCCTCATGTGAACATGCACACACACACATGCACACATACATGCACATGTGTGATTAAAAATAAAAAAATGTTTTTTAAAGAGCCTTACCATCAAGTGAATGTTTACTAGCATTGAAAGATATCGAATTCAAATGCATTCATGATTTGTACGTGCTAGGGAGGCTACCCCATCAACACTATCAGAAAATACTATCCTGAATCATATTTCTATAATAACACAACTAAGAAACTTTCATATACAAGGAGAAAATACTATGGGCATATGTATCAAAAGGTATTAATGTTAATACTTGCAGGACTTAGTTTTCTAACCACAGCTGAACTGTTTTTAGCACTCTGACAATTGCTGACATACTAAATAATCATTAACATGGATAACGAGATGTCTACTGTCATTATTGTCACAAATAATGTAGCTTAAGCAAAAATATCAGTTAAGTACACAAAAATCTTTGAAATTTTGTCAGTTAGTCAGAGTAGAAAAGGACTTTTTATTTATTAAATTAAAAAAAACAATTCAAGTTCCTATTCTCTCCCCTCCTCCCATTCCCTTCACACATCTGCACACCCCACCCCATCCAGTCCTCAGAGAGGGTAAGGCACATTGCTGTGGGGAAGGTCCAAGGCCCTCCCTACTATATCTAGGCTGAGCAAGGTATCCATCCAAAGAGAATGGGTTTCCAAAAGCCAGTACAAGCAGTAGGGATAAATCCTGGTGCCACTGCCAGTGGCCCCTCAGTCTGCCCCAGCCATGCAACTGTCAACCACATTCAGAGGGTCTAGTTTGGTCCTATGCTTGTTCCTTCCCAGTCCAGCTGGAGTTGGTGAGCTCCTATTAGCTTAGGTAGACTGTTTCAGGTGGTGAACCCATCATGGTCTTGACCTCTTTGCTCATATTCTCATTCCTCCCACTCTTCAACTGGACTTTGGGAGCTCAGTCCAGTGCTCTGATGCGGGTCTCTGCCTCTGTTTCTATCAGTTGCTGGATGAAGGTTCTATGGTGATATTTAAGATATTCATCAGTCTGACCACAGGGCAAATCAAGATCTCCTCTATTACTTAGGGTCTTAGCTGGGGTCATCCTTGTGGATTTCTCTAGAGCCAGGTTTCTGCTAACCCTATAATGGTTCCATCAATCAAGCTTTCTCTTTCCTTGCTCTCATCTCTGTCCTTCCTCCATCTCGACTATCCCATTCTCTCAAGTTCTCCTCAACCCTCCCCTTCTTCCCTCCTCTTCCAGGACCTGAAAATAACCTAGATGCCCCTCAACTGAAGAATGGATAAAGAAAGTGTGGCATATCTACACATTAGAGTACTACTCAGTGGTAAAAAAAACAATGACATCTTGAACTTTGTATGTAAATGGATGGAAATAGAAAACACTATCCTGAGTGAGACAACCCAGACCCAAAAATATGAATATGGTATGTACTCACTCATTAGTGGATTCTAGCCATAAACAAAGGACATTGAGCCTACAGTTCATGATCCTAGAGAAGCTAAGTAATAAGGTGAACCTAAAGAAAAACATATATTGACCCATCTGAAAATTGGAAACAGACAAGATCGCCTGACAAAATTGAGAGCATGGGGGTGGGGGAAGAAGGGAGGGTAGAAGGGGAAGAGAAGGGGAGAAAGGGAGGTTTGAGGTGAACTCAGAAGACTTTTAAAGCCAAAAGCAAATATGGACCATCATCAAACAAATCAGCGTGTGCAGTGTGGAATTTCACAGAGGGAAGACAAAAAGAAAGATGTAGAAAAGTTATTTAAGGAAACAATTCGTAAAAGTTCACAATTCTGAAGAAGAAGAAGGGCGTTCTGATCTAAGAAGGATAACTGATCAAAAATGAGATGAATTAAAAGAAATTTACACAACAGCCATATTTAAATTATTTTTTAAATAAAATAATCCTACATCATTTTCCATTCCTTTCCTCTTTCCAACTCCTCCCATTTACCTTGTTCTTTTCCAGTACATGGCTTCTTTTTCTTTAATTATTATGGCTAACACAGTCATGTTTTAGTCAAATGATTAAAATTCAAGAGCAAAGAAAGAATTTTGAAAGCAGTAAGAGTGACTTTTCACATAAAAAGGAACTCATAAAACTATCACTTTCTTAGAACAAGTCTTCCAAACATAAGGGAGTAGGATGATATACTTAAAATACTTAAATAAAAAAAACTACTCAACAAGAATGTTATGCCTACCATGGCTTCAAAATGACAAAGACTGTCCCTTGCAATCAAAAGTTGAAGGACATCATCACCTTGCCTTTCAAGAAACACCATAGGGCAATATTTTGAATTAAAAGGATACAAAACAGCAATATGACTGAATACAAATATAGAAAAGTAAATATATAGACTAACAAGGAATAGTACTATAGTATTTTGTCAGTCATCTTTTGTTATTTTTTATTCATTTTACATACCAACCACAGTTCCCTCTCTGTCCCATCCTTTTGCTGCCCCACCTCCCCTCCAACCCACCCCCACCCACTCCTCAGAAAAGATAAGGCCTCCCATGGGGAGTCAGCAAAGCCTGGCACATTAAGGAGGCAGAACCAAGCCCCTCCCCCTGCACCAAGGTCAAGCAATGTATCCCACAACAGGGAATGGGCTCCAAAAAGACAGCTCATACACCACGGATAGATCCTGGTTCCACTGCCTGGGGGCCCCTCAAAAAGGACAAACTACACATCTGTCACCCAGATGCAGATGGCCTAGTTCACTCCCATGCAGGTTCCACCACTGTCAGTGTAGAGTCCGTTAGTATCCACAAGCTTGGGTCAGCTGTCTCCGTGGGTTTCCCCGTCATCATCTTGACACACGGCCACCACCCCAGCCTTGCTCACATAATCCCTCCTCCCTCTCTTGGACTGGACTCCCAGAGCTTGGCCTGGTGTTTGGCTATGGATCTGCTTCCATCAGTTACTGCACGAAGGTTCTATAATGACAGTTAGGGTAGTCACCAACCTGATTACAGGAGAAGGGCAGTTCAGACACCCTCTCCACTATTGCTAGGAGGCTTAGCTTGTGGATTCCTGGGAATTTCCCTAGTATCAGGTTTTTTTTTTAACCCCATAATGGCTCCCTCTCTGTCCTTCCCCCAACTCGACTATCCCATTCCCTCATGTTCTCATCCCTCCATTCCCTCCCTTCTACTGCTCCCCTACCGCCATTTTACCCAGGAGATCTCATCTATTTCCCCTTCCCAGGGAGGTCAATGCATCCAGGTCCTATTTGTTACCTACCTTCTCTGGAGCTGTGGATTGTAATCTGGTTATCCTTTGCTTTACATCTAGTGTGCACTTATGAGTGAGCACATACTGTATTTGTCTTTCTGGGTCTGGGCTACCTCACTCAGGATGATTTTTTTCTAGTTCCATCCATTGCCTGCAAATTTCATGATGCTATTGTTCTTTACAGCTGAGAGTAACACTCCATTGTATAAATGCACCATCTTTTCTTTATCCATTCCTTAGTTGGAGGCATCTAAATTGTTTCCAGGTTCTGACAATTACAAATAAGGCTGCTATAAACATAGTTGAGCAGGTGTTCTTGTGGTATGAGTGTGCATCCTTTGGTATCAGGGGCCTTGAGTATCAGCTTCAGTACTCACTAAGGGCTCAGAATTGGATGTCTATGGCAGGTGAGTATCTGAGGGTAAAATGATTAACGCAAGTACGTTACCTCTGTGTGTTCTTTATTTTTTGGGTAAGGGGCAAAAGTGAAGTGAAGAGGCGCAGAGAAGAAGAAGGAGAAGGAGAAGAAAGGAGGAGAGTAAATAGAAGTAGAAGAAGTAGCAAAGAGAAGAAAAAGTGTAAGGAGAATAAGAGGTGATCTCCACAAGGTTTCTAGTTTTTTACAGATGTAGTTGGAAATGTAGATGTAGTATGAAAGATGTTCATAGGAAGAACAATAATAATATGCATATCAAAATCACAAAAAAGGACAGGTAGAACCTGACAAAGCTGTATTCCAGAGCAGGTGGCCCAATCCATGAAAGAGTCAACATTCAAAGGGAAATAACTGACTTTCCAAACCATTAGATAAAGTTATTAAACATCCCTGAATCCTAAATTCACCCATTTTCCTTATCCTTGGTGATAACCAGTTTTGGGGATGCCTAGATTTGTGTTTGTTAGCAAAGGTGGGGCATGCTTCCTTCCTTCTCAGTGCCTGTCTTGTCTGCTATAGAAATCTCTACGTGTCTGTTAGCAGGTAGTTTTGTGTGACTGACTCTATGTAAATTTGACTGTTAGAACAAAGAGTAAATATTATCGCTCTAAGGCCTCATGAAGTGGGGGAATGGAGCAAGGTCATTCCACTGCCTGTGCAGAAGTTACACTGCAAAGGTGTTTGCGGAATGAATCCCATTTTGAAGGAAAAAATCATGGCTTCACAAGGTTTTTACAGATATGACAGTGACTTTTCCAAAAGACGAATGTTCCTGCAGCTCTGCAAAACAGGTTATCCCATAAATTGTACACTCATGGGTCTGCCTTTATGAATCTGTCAGTTGTACATTTACTGTATAGTCTTGTGGGCTCCAACACTTTGGGTATATGCCCAAGAGTGGTATTGCTGGGTCTTGAGAAGTTTGATTCCCAGTTCTCTGAGAAATCGCCATACTAATTTCCAAAGTAACTGTTCAAATTTGTATTTCCATCAGCAGTGGAGGAGTGTCCCTCATACTCCACATCATCTTCAACATAAGCTGTCACCAGTATTTTTGATCTTAGCCATTCTGACAGGTTTCTTAGAGTCATTTTGATATGCATTTCCCTGATGACTAAGGATGTTGAGCAATTCCTTAAATGCCTTTCAGCTATTTGAGATTCTTCTGTTGAGAATTTCCTGTTTAGCTCTGTACCCCATTTTTAATAGGATTATTTGATACTTTGATGTCTAGTTTTTGAATTTGAATGTAAAGGTATAAAGATAAAACTTCCTTAAAATAACTATTCATTAAAGATGTATATGATATACAATGAAAAATATGAATCATGATGCAATTTTTACATGTAAGTAATACATGTAATACATCTAAACTAAAGTTGATGTCAGCATAAAAATAGACACCCAAAGCTTGTTTAATATGAACCTTATGGTAACCACAAAAAATACTAATAAAAGTACAAACAAAAAATAAAGCATGCCAAAAATCAGTCAAAAATGAATTTGGCCAATACAAGGAAAGCAAGAACTAAATGACCGTGAGAAAGATAGAAAATTATTTATCAACAATTATCTTAAATGCAAATGGATTAAGACCCCAAATCAAAAGATGTCTAATTACTTCATTACTTAAGAACAAAATTTAACAACTGACTCCCAAAAGACACTTTCTTTAAATATAAGGATAAAATAGACTAAACATGAAAAAGTAGAAATATGTTCCTTTCAAATTATTGCTTAAAGTAATCAAAGATGGATATATTAGGTAAAATAGACTTTGAATGATACAAAGAAGCAAGTGACAACAAAGTACCATTATATAATATAACATGTCAGTTTACCATAGAGATGTAACTATCATAAATCTGTATGTATCTACCATTTGAGCACCAAACACATTAAGTGAATATAACAGAATTATAAATTACCATAGAAACAGAATAATAGTTGTATACTTTTGTTTTCCATTTTCAAAGTAGATAGATTATCCATACAGGAGAATCATAGCACAGCATTGGATTCAGGTTGTGTTTATAAATCAAATACATAAAACTTAAAGAACATTCTACTAAATAAGAGGGTCTATTTTTCTCATTAAATACACGTAGAAAATTTTCCAAGATTCATTATATGTAAGACATAAAACAAGGCTTACAAACTTTAAAAATGCTGAACTATAAATAAGTGTGGTGGTTTGAATAAAAATCACCCCCATAGGCCTATAGGTAGTGGCACTATTAGAAGGTGTAACCTTGTTGGAGTAGGTGTGACTTTATTGAAGGAAGTTATCACTGGGGGGTGGGCTTTGACATTTCAGAAGCTCAAGACAGGCCTAGTGGCTTACTGTCTCATCCTGCTGCCTGCAGATGCAGATGTAGAACTCTCAGCTACCTCTCCAGCACCATGTCTGCCTGCATGCCACCATACTTCCTATAATGATGATAATAGACTAAACCTCTAAACTATAAGTGAGCCCCAATTAAATATTTCCTTTATAAAACTTGTCATGGTCATAGTGTTTCCATAGCAATAAAAACCCTAACTAAGTCAATGAATAACAGAAGAAATTTGGACTCTTACAGTGTGGCTTTTGAGAAACTAATGAGGCAAGAAATCTAAATTAGAGAGACAAAACGAAAACATATATGCCTATTTTGCTTAAGATGAACTCTAGTTACATCCATATTTACTGCAATGACATAATGTATGTTGTTCTTCATGACTGAATAAAATTCCAAATTGTGTAACATCACATTTACCTTTATTTGTTCATCTGTTATCAGACACCTAGACAAATTATAGAACATGGCTATTACGAATAGTATTACAATAAACATGGATGTTCAAGGATCTATGTGATATTTTGAATTATAGTCCAGCAGGTATATACACCAGAGTGAGACTGGGAGACCATGTGTTCACATTACTTTTAGATTTTTAAAGAACCTCAGTAATGATTTATATAGTAGCCATACTAACTTGCATATCTATTAGTGACATATAAAGATTGTATCTCTCTTCCCTGCATCCTCCATAGCACTTGTTTGTCTTAAACATGGCCACTTTGACTGAGGTAAAATTGAATCTCCTTTTTATTTTAATTTTCATTTCACTGGTTGTTGGAGCCTGCTCCAACAAAGTCAGCCAGGGTACGTGGGAGGGGGTGCTGAGGCTGAAGAAGTGTTAGATTGAGAGAAATTGAGACAGAAAACATAGGATAGATTTGGGGGATTACCAGTTTACTCTGAACAGTCCTCAGTTTATTTCTCAGCCAACATATATACTAATTACAGGCAAAAGCAGATCAAAGAACAGTATAATCAGTTAATCACTTCCCTGTACTGTCCTTGAGAGAAAGTAGCAAGTAGCCTCATTACCTGAAACACGATTAATAGAAGCTCAGGGTCAGAAATTGGGGTTCAACCTGAAGATCCAAAAAGCAAAACAGCCAGACCTCAGTCTGAAATGGCAATCCTGCATTCTGGAATCTCAGAACGAGACTGTGTGACTGAGAGCCCCCCCCCCCCCCATTTTATAATCTTCTCTAGGGCTGGGATTAAAGGCATGCAGCACCGTCATTAAAGGTATGCACCGCCCAGTTTCTATGGCAACTAGTGTGGTTACTGGGATTAAAGGTGTGTGTCATTATGGCTACTTAGATTAAAGGTATGTGTTACCACAATCTGTTCTGTAAGGGTCACCAGTGGGACTGTTTTCCTCTCAGAGCTTCAGGCAGTCTTTATTTATTAGCATACAATTGCAATGCCACTACAATTACCTATCCCAATGAGTCCTGCAAACAGTTTTTAAAATATTTTTAACCTAGATGTACCTTTGGCTGGCATTTAACAGCCTGTATCTAAATAGATAATGTGTTCTCGCTAATGGGCAAGAATGTTCTCTCCCATGGGCTTCATCAGAACTCTCTCATAACCCTCAAGGATACTTGAGCAAGCAGAGCAGGCAAACTTGAACTCAAATGACTTTTAAGTCAGAATGGACACCAGATGGAAATCAAGTTAAATGTGGGCTACCACAACTGATAGCTAAGGATGCTGAACATTTTTATATTTATTGGCCACTTATCCATATTTTAAGAACTGCCTGTCTGCTTCTTTAGCCCATTTATTGATTAAGCAATTTGGTGGTTAGGTTATTTCATTTTTGAGCTCTTTACATATTATAGCTACTTCTCGGGCATCTATAGTTAGCAATTTTTTTCACATATTATGTAGGTTGTCTTTTCAATTAATAAATTCCTCTGTTGTGCAGAAGATTTTTAATTTCATTAAATCATATTTGTCCTCTTTGAATTTATTTATTGAGCTATTAGATTTCTTTATGAAAGTCATTTCCTAGGCTTAAACCTTGAAGTATTTTCTCTAAATTTACTTCTAGCAGTTTCAGACTTACATTAAGGTCTTAGTCGTTATGAACTGAATTTTTATACAGCTTTAAAATGTAGAAATACCTTTAAACTTGTTCATGTTTGTGTGTGTGGTCTTTTGTTTGTTTGTTTGTTTTGTTTTTATCTCAGAACCACTTGCTGAAGAGGCTTTCTTTTCTCCAAAGTATGTTCTGGGAATCATTAAAACTCAGGTGGGCTGTACCTGTGTGGACTTATTTTCTGGCTTCTATCATAGCGATTAAAAGGAACTGAATAACCAATATAAAACCATGACTATACATTTTCATATAAATGAGTTTCTAATCTATTTTCATTTTCAAAAAAACATTTTCCTGTGATATATTCAGAAAATACTTTATCGGCCCTCATGTGTAAATGTGGAGGGGGGGAACAGCATTAGCCAAAGAAACAGTCTTTTTCAACAATATAGAAAACACCTTCCAGCTAGGACATATTGCAGTGGTAGAGTGCTTTTATGTCATCCTTGAGACCCTGGGTTCAATCCCCAGAATACAATTAATGAAGAAACAGGAAAATAAAGGAAGGAAATGGGAGGGGAGAAAAGAAGAAAGACAGGTGTTGATTATGACATTTTTCTTCTACATTTTTCATATATTACAAAAGTAGAAATCATATTTTTCAGAGTAGGTGTATCTTTTGTAACTATAGAAACGACACTTTCCATTTTTAAATATCTTGTTTATTTAGCTAAAAGTCGCAATGCAAAGTTTATTCTGATTCTAGAATCATGTACAGTTTTATACAACTGCTCAAAGAATTGAAGCCTCTTTGATAACATAGTTTAGAAGCATTTAGATATTTTTCAAAGAAGGTTTACCATATAAGTCTTTTTGTTTTGTGCAACCTTAAGATTTAGAAAAAAAAATTCCTCATGACATATGTTAGTTTTAACTACATCTTTAATTTTTTAGTATTCACTAAGAATACCCAAATCATAGGCAATTTTGATATTATATCAAAAATCCTTAATATGAAGTAAGAAAATCCAAGTTGAAATTGTAGTTCTGCCTCTTTTTACAGACTGTAAATCTAGGCAATTGATTTACTTTTACTGAAAATACTATCTCATCAGTAATAAAAGTATAATCCTTACCTCATATAGTTTTTGTGAGAACAAACTGAAGTAACAAATGTGAACGTGCTTTGTAGATAGTAAGTTCCTATAGTAAGAATATGAAGAAAATGCCATAAAATTAACATTAAGTGGATAACCATCATGTGATGGTCATTGTACTAGCTGTCCACTTACTTTATATTTGTTGTTCTTAGCAAGGACAAGACCTATGTTTTGCTAAGAAATAGCCTGGCACTGGAAACCCAGATAACTACGTGGTGCTAGTGAAATTATGGTTATTGGAGGAGAATCTACAACCACTAATTTATTAAACCAGCATGGTCCCTAATGACAATCTATAAACATTGGTCCTTAAACCCAGAGATAAATTTAGTCTTTTCCCACTCATCAAGGACACTTTTTTTTTTGCAACAAATGGAGACCAATACAGAAAACCACAACCAATAAAAATGCAGAGTTGTGGAGCCCAGTCCCAGTGGATACATCTACAACACACTACCATAACTAAGGCTCACAAAACATCGTAGAAGAGGAAGCAGAAAGACTGTAAGAGCTAAAAGATCAGGGAATATGTTGTGAGATTGTCTCCTGGTAACATCAGAAGCTCTACTCATAAAGTCTCACCAACTGTACCACTCAAACATGAGCTAAACAAGGATGACTCCAATGAACAGGCCAAACTTAGGAAAAACACCATGATGTCTCACAAAGAACTACAGGCAACAGAGTAAAATTGGAAGCAGGAGAGGTGGTTCTCCTCACCAGGGAAGAACACACCAATTGATTGTCCAGTTAAATGGTCAACCCTGAAAACATACATATATGAAATGTTATATAGACTCATCAGGTCACATTTGGGACTATAAATGTATACACAAATACTTATGTGTCTTCAGTAGTAATGAAAAAAGAATTTGAAGGAGAATGGGGAGGGAGGATAGGGAAGAAATAAATGTAATTAAATTACAATCTCAAACATAAAATTAAAAAATAAAATGTGCATATAGTCTATCTCTAAAAGGTTCCCTGGTATTCATCAGTCTCAACACTGTTGTAAGGAGGCTTCTAGTTAGTTCCCAGCTGCTTAGCCCCAAAATAATCATATAGAAACTGTATTAATTAAATCACTTCTTGTCCCATTAGCTCTAGCTTCTAATTGACTCTTACAGATTAATTTTACCCATTTCTGTTAATCTGTGTATCACCACGTGGCTGTGACTTACAGACTAAAGTTCCAGTGTCTGTCTCCAGCAGGGCTACATGACTTCTTTCTGAATCTGTCCTTCTTTCTCCCAGCATTCCGTTTAGTTTTCCCTGTCGAGCTCTGTTCTACCCTATCAGGCCAAGCCAGTTTCTTTATTAACCAGTGGTAGTCACAACATACAGAGGGAAATCCCACATCACAACACTTTAGAAACAAAATATCAAGAACAACAACAAAAAACAGTATCATCTGCAGTCAAGAAAATCACTTAACTGTGAATTCCTGTGAAATCAAAAACATATATTAAATAAGCAATGGGAATACAATCCATCATGGTAGGGAAGACGGTGTCAAGAACACTTTATCTGCAGTAAAGAAAGAGATGAATGCTATTATTCAGTCCATAGCTGTAGTACATGTAATGGTGTCCCATGTTCAGAGATTGTCTTCCCTTCTCACTCAGTGTCTCTGAGATCTAACTACAGATATATTTTTATTATATATATTTCCTAAATATATAAAAATATATATGTATATAAATACAAATATAAATAAAACCTTTATTCATATATATAACACATGTGTATATATTTATATAAAACCTTTTCAGTCTGTTTAATGTTATATAATGTTACATGTATATATGATTTAATGGCTTATCATTTGGTATTGAATAACCAATTGATGTGTCATTTCCTGAGAAAGACTATTTCTCCTACAGTTAGCATGTTTCCTGTAGTTCTTTGAGTACGGTTAAGACCTGGGCTTTTTTCTGTCCTTGGAGATTGGGTCTCCTAGGAATGTCAGAAATTACACCGATAGCATTTCACCAACATGACCGCCTAAACAGAAATTGAACAAGGACAACAATAATAGACATGTCAATGTGGAGCTTTAGTTTTAAAAGTCTTAGATAGCTTAGCCCTTCCAACGTTCTGCCAAAGACATACATCTCTACCTTGCGCTGGTTCCACTTACTATGTGCAGCTAGCTGTCATTGGCAGATATCTCGAAGATTTGGCATCACCAGCATCTTGGGTTCTACTCTGAAATCCAAACTTCAGTTTAATAACTTTGCAATGAACTCTCAGGGCCTTCTCACACTGACCAGTACCACCACACATTCCATGTCTTCAGTAGCTCTCTGAAACCAAAAACCATAATCCATTGGCCTCTCATTCTTGTGTTTTTCATGCTTCCTAAGTCAGTACCAGATGTACGACTCTGCCAAGTCTAGGAACCTTGCCCACTTTGACCTGTATTGACAACAGGTTTTGTATGTTGAAGCAATTACTTTCCCAAAGCGAGCAACCCCTCAGGCTTTCTCTTTTCACAAGTTGGAAGCTTAGCTAGGTGAGGTATTCCTTCCCTTCAATGTACCCTTCCCATTGTTTCAGTTTCACACAAGAAGGCCTCTCCTCAATATACATGTCCTTAACCATTAGAACTTATCTTTCAGCACATACCTTGACTGTAACATTAGGCTCTTTTCCTCGCTAATCTGTACATTTTGTATTTCTTTCTTCCCAACTTGCTATTTTTCATTAGAGACCAGTGTAACAGCTATCCACAATAACCATGCCACAGACTCAATGGTAGGCAGCCTTGAAGAGTTTCCACCATCAAATAAATTAGATCTTTACTCTTTAATTCAGCCTCACATCAATTCTTAAGACATAGGCACAAAACAGCTATAGTCTTTGACAATACATCATGTTAATGAGCAATTTCCTGGTTGCTAATAGAAACCTTCCTCACTGACGCCTTATGAGTCAGACTTCTATTTCCCATATTACTCTCAGCACTTCTGTCTTCCAGGCTCTTAGGAGAGCAGCACTTAAGCTTTTATAGTATTTGACTTTTAATTTAGTTCAAAGTTTCAAAGTTTTCCACGTGCCTCCAAAAAGTAACAAAGTTTCTTCACGGCAACAGTGCTATGCCTCCTGTTACCATGTTCAGTGTTAGCTAGTTTTCTGTTGCTATAATAAGTAAGAAACAACTTTTGGCAGAAAGTTTATTTTAGCTTATGGTTCTGTAGGATTAGAGTCCAAAAAGACTGGAGTGCCATAGCAGTAGGTGATGGATAGAATAGAAAAGACAGAAAAAGAAGAGAGAGGACAATCACATTCTGTTGACACAAGAGCAAACAGATAGTAAGTAGGAAGGAGGGAGAGGATATGTACTCTCTATCAGTTTCTCCTCTCTCCCTCCTCTCTTCCCAGTTCCTCCCCACATCCTCCCCCCCCGCATTTTAAAGACTCTTTACTGTCCAGAGATTGTTACTTTTTTTCTTAAAGTGCAATTTATAACACCATAGGCTTTTAAATAATTAAATAAATAACAACTAGGCACGGTTTATAACCAGATATCCATTTTTCTATCTATATCAAATCTCCATTTTAAAGCGACAGACTCTGTCACTGTGATAATTACTCTTGGCTGTCAACTTAACTACAACTGGAATTAACTAAAAGCCAAAAATGGAAGGCATATCTGTGAGGAAATTCTGCTTATTTAAAGTTGGAAGATCTACTTCTATTCTGAATCTTTGAGGCAGAAAGATACACCTTTAATCTGGATATTTAATGCAGATTTAATCTAGGCCATGTCTTCTACTGGAAGCCTGTGATAGACTATGGGGACTTTTAAAGTGGGACTAAATGTATTTTACATTAGGATGTGGCTACAAGCCTATTGGGGGTAGGGAGTGGAATGTGGTGCTTTGAATAAAAATGGCCCCAAATAGGCTCATATATTTGAATGCTTGGTCACTAGGGAGTGGTACTACTTAAAGGATTAGCCCTTGTAGCCTTGTCGGAGTAGATGTGGCATGTTGGAGGAAGGGGTCACTGTGGGTGAGTTTTGGAGTTTCAGAAGCCCAAGCCAGGTCCAGTGGCTCTCTCTTTCTGCTGCTTGGGGGTTCCGAACTCTCAGCTTCTTCTCCAGCATCATGTTTGCCTTGATGCTACTTGCCATGAGAGTGACTAAAAGGATTGCCTTGTTCATGGTGTCTCGTCACAGAAATAGAACACTGACCAAGACAGTCACATCAGTTTTTCAAATATTTATGTGTATGAGTAGTAACCCTCATGTTCATATGTGTACTGCATGAGTACCTGATGCTTCTAGAGACTAGAAGCCAATGCATTCACTGGAACCGGAATTACAGATGGCTGTGAAGCACCAAGTGGGTACTTGGAATCAAACCTGGATCCTCTGGAAGCACAAGTGCTCCTAACCTCTCCAACCTGTATTTTAATTTTTTTAAAAAAAATATTTATTTATTTACTATGTATACAATATTCTGTCTGTGTGTATGCCTGCAGGCCAGAAGAGGGCGCCAGACCTCATTACAGATGGTTGTGATCTGTTTGTGGTTGCTGGGAATTGAACTCAGGACCTTTAGAAGAGCAGGCAATGCTCTTAACCGCTGAGCTATCTCTCCAGCCTCCACGTATTTTAAATTTTTATATTAAGTGTACAAAATAGTGAGTATCATTATGACATTTCCATACAAATAATGTCTATTGATCATATTCCCCATCTGCCTCCATTACTTTCTTATCCCTCCTCCCATTTTACTCAATCTGGGACTCGAGAGAATGATGGAATTTTTGTTCGTAATTTTACTAGAACAATGTTCACAAACTGAGAGCTGTCCCAGGAAAACCTAGATGCAAGTTTGCAAACTTCTTGAGACAAGGCAGCAGGAATGTGGCACCTCTTCATTCATAAGAACAGTATTTGACAATGTGTTAAGCTCCAGGGTTAGAAAGACCAATCAAAAATGGATCTTTAGCCAAAGAACTAAAAAACATAGTTTTAAAAGTGACTAGGAAGAGTACTAGAAGGTAATGAAACTTCATACTTCAGAGGTGACATACACATCGGTGGTTATTACAGCATTAAACATTAATCAAAGTAGCTAAGATAGAGAGAAGGCCCAGATGGCCATCAGCAAACAGAAAAGAAAGGTGTGGTAGACCGATATGCACAACAGTTTGATTAGTAGTAAAATGAATGTAATTGTGCCATTTGTATGGGAATGGAAATAACATATTAAGTGAAATAAACCAGCTTTAAAAGGACAAATATGACTCAGAAAGACAAATATCATATTACCACTCATATGTAGAATCTACACTTAAACTTAACAGTAGAATGACTGTTCTCTTGGATGACATTCTGTTGAATAAGTAAGGTGTCCAATAGTGGATGAGGAGGTAACGAGATAGGGTAATAGAAACAAGAAAAGACGGACAAATATTGTCCATTCTCTCTTATATATGAAATCTAAATTTAAATATGTGTATAGCCCAATGTGGTGGTACATAACTATGACCCTAGCACTTCAGAGGTGGAGGTGGGGGGGAATCTGAAGCTCAAGGTCATCCTCAGCTATCAAGTTCTAGACCAGCCTGGACTATATGATATCCTGTATCTCAAAAAAAAAACAGTATATGTAAATAGCATGAAAACAGGAATAGTATTAGGGGGAGGAAGGGAACCAGAGTAGGTCGATAGAGGACAAAATAAGATAAAGGAAGGGTGAATATGAACACATATACACACTTTGTGTGTGTTACAATTATATGTAAATATATAAAATTTATACATATATGCAAGATAAAATTATATATATAAAGTATTGCCAGGTGGTGGTAAGCGCACACCTTTAATCCCAGCACTTGGGAGGCAGAGGCAGGCGGATCTCTGTGAGTTCGAGACCAGCCTGGTCTACAAGAGCTAGTTCCAGGACAGGCACCAAAAGCTACAGAGAAACCCTGTCTCGAAAAACCAAAAAGAAAGTATCATAAAATATTAAATTGTTTATTAGCTGAAAGTAATTAAACAATGAATATAGGTATAGAATTTGTTTCAGGTTCTATTCTGAAACAAATAAAAATATGTGGCACATACTAATACAAGATGTAGGACAAATAATCAATAATTTTCTTTAAATTGTTTAATGGTTTTAAAGGTTGATACAAGCTTATTTTTACTGAGCAAGTTTTTTCTCTTTAAGTGAAAAAAGTTACAATGACTGTGATTTCAATAAGAGTTTCTGGTCTGTAAAGCATTTTCTGTGAGTTTAATCATGTGTGTCTTCTTGAACATGATTGAAATTTTCACAGGATGTCAATGTAAAGAGAGCGAAATACCTGAGAGAAGAAAAAACAATATATAGTATACTATATATTGGAAAGTAATATATACTATACTATTTAAGAGCAACAAAAACTTAATAATATATACCCAAAATAAATATGAAGTCCTATAAATGGTTGTTTTTAAGTGATTTTGGAGCTTTGCATAAGTGTTAGATAAAAGTGTCAGTACATTTTGTACACTAGATATTATTCTGAAGAGAACAAAATATAAATCAATCAATGCAAAACTTACAAAGAAAATGAGCTTGAAAGTTTGAATAACCCAGATGAACTGGAAAGCAAAATTAAAATTGGCATCTCTGTATTGGGTAATTCACTGAAGTCAAGTTTTTTTGAGATATGGTCACACAGTGTAGAACAGGCTTGCCTTGAACTCATGGAAATATTCCTGTATCAGACTCCAAGGACTGGAATTGCAAACATGAGCCACCAAACTCAGCTAAAAGAAAAGTGTAAAGCCAAAAGTAGCAGTGTAGTCACTAGAGAAGTTATTACACACTTCCTTAATAGCAGCTCAAAATTCATTTCTGTATTAATGTTTCCAGATAAGACTCTCAAAGTAAAGGAATAGCCATGACACTCTTAGGCCTGTTCGTAGCTTTTCTTCTTGTTTGTATAAATAGAATTAGCATGATCTGAAAGTCTCTGGTATATTGGTTTTACAGACACCTGATTTTAGTTTAGTGGGCACAGCTGATGCCTGAAAAGAGTTCCCATGCTCACAGATCTACTATCCTTGTTCCACTTTCCTCCAAAACACACAAAATGGAAAACTAGTTCAAGAAAAAGAAGTTGAAAGAGAGCAATCTGGGGTACATGGAGAGAGAAAGGGTATGGAAAAAAATCATGTAATTTAATCTCAAAAATAAAAATATGAAAATAAAAAAATAGGTGCATATGGTTGTACATTCCTTTAATTCCATGACTGGGCAGGCAGAGGCTCCTGGACTTCAATGAGTTCAAGGCAATCCTGGTCTTTGTAGCAAGCTTAAGGCTAGCCAAGCTACATGGTGAGAACCTTCTCAAAAATAAAAGTAAAATGTAAAAACAGGTCTGGATCAGATGTGGTGACTTACGTTTATAATTCCACCACTCCGAAGACTGAGTCAAGAGGATTCCTATGACTTCAAGGCCAGCCTGGGCTACAGTGACAGATCCTGTCCAAAAGAGAAACCTTGTGCACTGTGAAATCTGCTGTTTCCTTGGCAAATTTGCATTGAGAATTTACTGCATTCTATTGACTTTCCCAAGCACCTTCGTCACTCTTCTTATGTAAGCTTGTAATGTAATTGCAATTATCCTGGTAGATACCAGGGAATGTCTTCACCTTACACAGAAGAAAAACTCAAATTCCAAGAAGAGAAAAAATTAGAACTGAAAACTGTCAAGACAGGTGAAGTGTGTGCTAGAGAAGAGAGAAATAAAATTGTCTAATTCTCTTCTGTAATTAATTTTTTTAATGTTTATCAAATAAGTTAAGTTATTTTTTTTTCTTTTTTCTAATTTACAGGGTCTCCCTCTGTTGCCTATGGGGAGGGATATCTCTCCCAGGGCTCAAGGGAACCTCCTGTCATGGCCTCCTGAAATAATGGGACTTGAGGTATGCATCACTAAGCACAGCTCGTCTGCTCCTTTTGTTTACCAGTTACAATAAGTGAAAGAGGTGGCAAAGTATGTTCAGGCTTGTGCATACACACATACACACACACACACATATACACTTTCCCACATCTAAAACATCACTTTGTAATTTTCCCTTGCATGATACGTTAGTTGTCTAAAAGCAGTTTTAATCTTTATTTGGATTCTCTAAAAGATGAGATTCCTGACATTTTGTAAAAAGTAATGATGAGTAGATTCTTCTCAGGAGTAGATTGCATCCATAAGAAGAAGGATCTGGAGGGGTTATCTAGAAATACTTTGCTAGCAAAAGGAAAGAAAAAGAAAGAGTCCTGTCTACAAACCGCACACACACACACACACAGAGTCTGTAAGAATTCAATTTCTCTCAAATTTGTAAGAATAACTTTATCTGTGCTTTCAAGTGTTATATCTTTATTACCCCAACTGAAATTTTGTCTGTAATTATGAGAATTAATGATTCTATACCATTGTAAACAGAAAAGTCAAATGCTAAAGAATGCGCACTTTCTGAGGGAAAAACTGTGTGTTCTGTTTTTCCCAGAAGTTTATTATATATGATTATGCTATATGTGTTTGTTTGTAGAGACTGCCTAACATCTGAACATACAGAACCAGATAAACTCTTGCACCATTGCTACCCCAACATTTTACTCTAGAGGAATGCTCCTGTACATGGATTCCAAGCAGGTTAAAAAGAAAAATAGCTGATTAAATCTCTGAGGAGCCAGGGAACGGGATGACGGCCACAGCTGCAGCGGAGACATCGAAAATGGAGAAGAGCGCTTCCAAGGAAGAGAAGCAGCAGCCACGGCAGGAGGCCAGCACAGAGCGAGGCAATGCTGACCCTGAAGACTGGATGAGCTCTGAGAGTGACCCTGAACAGCTGGGCTTTAAGAGTGGCCACAACAGCTGCCAACCTGCAGATACTCCGCGGAAGAAGAAAGAGATGCCCTCTAAGCCACATCGCCAGCTCTGTCGGTCACCCTGCCTGGACCGGCCAAGCTTCTCCCAGAGCAGCATATTACAGGATGGGAAGCTCGACCTGGAGAAGGAATACCAAGCCAAGATGGACTTTGCTCTAAAGCTGGGCTATGCAGAAGAACAGATTCAATCAGTGCTTAATAAACTAGGCCCAGAATCACTTATTAATGATGTATTGGCAGAGCTTGTCAGACTTGGAAACAAAGGTGACTCAGAAGGGCAAGTCAACGTGAGTCTGGTGTTGCCCCGAGGGGCTAGCTCCAGAGAGATCGCAAGCCCCGAATTGTCTCTGGAAGATGAAATAGACAATAGTGATAACTTGAGACCAGTTGTTATTGATGGAAGTAATGTGGCAATGAGGTAAGCCTGGTGTATTTTTTTCATCTCCCTTTAAAATGGAAATTGTCTTGCATTGCAGAGCACTATGAGAAGGTCTTACTTGTCTGTGTCTTGCATTCCTATAGGTGGACAGAGTCTAGAATTACCCTTCCCTTGCTTTTCCTTCTCCTCTGGAATTGCTACCAATTCTCCTGCAAATATTTTTGACAAAACATTAGATATTAGTGATGCTTGAACAGAGACAAAATATTTAGTGCCTATGTCCTGTCCTTTCTAGATTAGTCATTCTCAAAACTGCTGCTTATGCATTGACAGTTGAAGGCTTACTTTGGAACTTCCCATAATTCCCAATCATGAATACACAATGCTGGGATCTTTCTACCTTCAAGGCAAATGTGTGATATGGACTTTTCTCCAACTTGACTGCCCCCCCCTTTTTCCTTCCCTCCCTCTCTCTTTCCCCCGTTTCCTTTTTCTCTCTTTGGTTTTTTGAGATGGCTTTCTTTGTGTAGCTTTGGAGCCTGTCTTGGAACTTGTTCTGTAGACTAGGCTGGCCTCAAACTCATGCCTCCTGAGTGCTGGGATTGAAGGCATGCACCACCACCACCGCTCAGCTATTTTGGACTCTTTAAAGGTCTTATAAATTATTCTGGTTTCTATACCTACTACCTGTATTCATGTCATTTCCCAGCGTAGAAACAACATGCTCCTTTATTGTCACACCCTTAAAATGCAACGTGTGTTTTTTTCTAAACTTGGTGATTTTGTGGTAGGATAAATACTTGCCTGCTAAAGATATCCATATGATAATCTCCGAAGCCTGTAAGTCTGTTAAGTATTAAAATAGACATTATATGTGTATTTAACTTGAGTTTGAGCTGGAGAAAGTTACCTTGTATGATTAAGGTTGGCCAAGAGTTGTCACTAGAGGCAGACAACAGGATCAGAATAAGTAGTAAGACGTGCTACCGACACAATAAGTGAAAGTAAGAAGGAACCGTGACGTCAGGAATGAGGGTAGACTCTAAAAGCTGGAAAGTATAAGGAAACACCTGAGGCCTGAAGAAAGAAAGCAGCCTTACCAAATCTTCGGTATTAGATTTCTGGTCTCTTCAACTTTCAAGGAGTAATTACTATACATGTAGCAATTTGTTATAGAGCGACTAGGAAACTAATACACCGACTCCCGGTGAGACTGAACTAGTGTGATCACTGTGACAGTCAGTGTGCTTGTTCCTCACAAACCTAAAACTAGAACTACCATCAGAACCAAGTGGACCCGTCCTGGATAGATAACCAGATAACCAAAGGATCCAAGAATGCCAAGAATGCCATAGAGATAGCTTTGCAGCTGTGCTCATTGCCACACTCCTCAGAAGAGCCAAGATAAGAACCAGTCTAACTGTCCACAGACCAATTCATAGATAAGGAAATTGTGACGTCTACAAAAAAGAGTTTTTATTGATTTTGTTGTTGTTGTTTGTTTGTGTTTTGGAGACTGGGTGCTCTGTCTGTCCTGTCTGTTGCAGAATTCACTCTGTAGACCAGACTGGCCTTGAACTCACAGAGTTCCAGTTGCCTCTGCCTCCAAGTGCTGGGATAAAAGGCATGTACCACCATGCCCAGCTCAGAATAGAGTTCTGTTTGAAGGAAAATTGAGTAAGATTATCATTTTAAGTAAAATAACTGAACTCAGATTCAGAAAGAAGAAACACTGGATTTTTCTTCTTTGTAGAGAATAAAAATGCATAGCTCTTATGTGTGACACATGATAGGGAAGGAGTATGATGGAGGAGGAACGGTTCTAAACTGAAGAGAGGGGAGAAAAGAGTCTACTGAAATGAAAAAAAGAGATTATCACATATTTTTTCTTATATGCATAACCTAGGCTTACATACATACATATGTGTGTGTTATGTTCTCCCTCCCTCTCTCCCTCTCCCTCCCCCCTCTGTCTCTCTCTGTCTCTGTCTCTGTCTCTCTCTCTCTCTCTCTGTGTGTGTGTGTGTGTGTGTGTGTGTGTGTGTGTGTGTGTGGTCACACCACAGCAAATGAGGATGCTAATGGGAGGAAGAAAATCATTGAAAGGCAAGAAGAGGGAGAATTTACTAGTAATTTTTCTCCTTTATATGGCAAGAGCTGACACAAAAGGATGAATGTTGCTGTTCAGACACTGCTCTTTTATTCCGTCAAGGACGGCGGTTCATTTAGAGTGGCTCTTCACCAGTTAAGTCTTCCTGGAAACAGCCTCACAATCACAGCCAGAGATGTATTTTCAAGGAAACTCCAACTCCAATCAAGTTGACACTCAAGATTAGTCTCCACAGCTCCACTGCTTGTCAACTTTATAGCCCAATACATAACTTTAAACTATAACATTCTGGCTCACGACCCTTAAGTCTCAGTTTCAAATGCATTTAGTTCATCCCAACACTATTCTAAAGCATAAATTCTTTTCTAAGACCCAAGAAAATCTCTAGATCTGAGCAGTGGTGGTGTAAGCCTTTAATCGTAGCACTTGGGAGGCAAAGGCAGGTGGATCCCTGAGTTCAAAGCCATCCTGGTCTACAAAGTGAGTTCCAAGACAGCTAGGGCTATACAGAGAAGCCCTGTCTTGAAAAAGAAAAAAGGAAAGAAAAGGGAAAGAAAATCTCTTAACTGTGAATATCTATGAAAATAGAAAACAAGTTAGATCCTACCAACATACAAAGCTCCAGAATAAACATTCCCAGTCCAAAAGGGGGAAAAAAAGATAATAACAAGGAAAGATCATATCAAAGCAAAAGTAAAACCTAGCAGGAGAAACAGCTTGATTAACCTTGATATCTCACAGGTTGTACTGATGATGGCTTCATCTGATCTCCAATGAGCTTGAGAATCCCTACTTCTCCAGGACTGCTACCTGTAACACATATAGCTTCTCTTTAATGATGACTCCATTGGTCCCCTCACCTTTTCTCCGTAGATGTCGTTATAGTTCCAGTACCTCCAACATCCTGGAGTTTCCATTGCAACTTACAGTTTACCTTCCCTGTTTCATGCAATGGACTTTTAGAGTCACCTTGAAAGTAGATTAACCGGTCTCAACACCTCTTAGGAATCTTGGTACAAGACTTGATGATTCCTAAGTCTTTCATTTCCTATGTCTGTAAAAGCATCAGCCTGGTGCTTCCCAGCTCATCTGGGATATCAAGATGTGGTCTAGCTTGGTTCCATCATGGCAGTATTAGCCTTTGCAGGCCTTTGTTGCTGAACCTCGGGAAACGCTTTCCTAGACAGTTATTTTTTTGAGCAGAGAAACCCTTCTGCTGCATTTTCAGTTCAAATTCTCTCCTTACAAATGTTTTTACATTGTCACAATATGGAACCTTACATGGGGGAAGTATTGCTCTAAAACACCGTGCCTCCTCAAGAGAGTTTTCTCTTTAATGAGCCTAGTGTCGTTAACATTTACAGATGTTTTGTCTTCAACTTCTTTCTTCGCAGCATTAATCCTACTCTTTTCTTCACATTTTTCATACCTTTATGATCTTCATTTTCCTTTTTTAAAAGATTTATTTGTATATTTATTTGTGTGTAAGTGTGTCCATGTATGCATGTGACTGCAGGAACCCATGGAGGCCAGAAGAGGGCATTGGACCACCTGGAGCTTAAGTTACATGTAGCTGTAAACCACCTGACTCTGGGGCTAGGAACTGAACTCCCAAAATTTTAATCATTACATTTAAATTCAGCCTACTATTCAGTGAATTATAGCAGAATGGGGCTCAAGAAATAGCTCAGTCATTAAGGGTCCTGGGTGCTCTTCTGGATGACCCAAGTTCACATTCTTCAATATTATTAATTTTTCCTTTTATTTAACATTGTTCTTTTTCCTTTTCCATGCCCACATTCCTTATTTCATTTTTTAAATTAAATTTCTCCTATTGAATGTGTAACTTTATAGCTTATTCTACATTATCATTGCTACTTTATTTTCTATCGTTATTTGGCTTGGCTAGATTTCAATTGTTTACATTGTTTCTTTCCTTATGATTTAGTTTGGTGGTGTTGGTTGCACAGCAGTTTGGTTCTTTCTCTTTCAGTGTTGTGGTTGAGACCTCAAAATAAGGCTGATCAGTAAAATATCCCCAAAATAAATGAAGAAGGGACACTCACCTCAACAAATGCACAGATTAAAATTGTTGGTGGAGGAAATTTTGAAAGAGAGTATTATTTAGGCTGTAGCATAGTTGCTGCTTACTGCACTTATGCACATCTACAGTAAGATAAAGGAACAAGGAGAGGGGGCTGGAGAGATGGCTCAGAGGTTATTGTTTGCTGCTCTTGCAGAGGTCTGGAGTTGAGGGATTTAAGACCTACTCCACAAGTTGAAACCCATTTCTTGCATGTTATTGGGGTCTAGAACCTGAAGGACAGGTCATAGATCCTAAGGGAGAAGGTACTTTTATTATTTTCCTAAATGAGCATAATATTAAACTGACTCCTAATGATTTATCATTATACCTATAGGCTAGTATGTAGGTCAATCCTCATCAGAGAAGCTTTTTTAGTAGATGGTGATTAACACAGAGACACACAACTGATGAAGGTGCAGAGAATGAGAGACTGTGGAATGGTCAGACCTAAGTGAGATGTCTATATTACACCCCCACACACATACACATCTAAGACTCAGAGAACATCGCAGAAAGAATGTAAAAAATATAGGTGGTGGATGTGTACAAGGAAATCATTTTCTGGACACCTCAGGGAATTTGAACATATGAATTCACAGCACTTGAGACAACATGCACAAGATCTATGCAAGTTAAAGCCTGACAAATGTCTAGCACGGAAAGGGGAGTTCACTCAGTCCCACTCCTAGATAAGCAGTCATTAGTGTAATGGAAAAATTAAAAATGCTGCAGGATCCCTGGCAGCTGTAGGCAGCAGAAATGCTGTAGGTCCCCAAGTGGTGGTACCAAGCCATGTGGCGGGAGGCAGCAGGCCCTGAGAGCAGCCAGTGCCAGGCAGAGATGGCTTCTGGTCCCCAAGAGGTGGCTGGTCCCAGGCAGGGAGACACGTGGTGGGTGGGCAAGAGATGGAGACATGGATAGGCACACCATGCAGAGTGAGGTTATTTAGGGGGTTATGGAAGGGAAAAGGAGAAGGGGAGAAGAGGAGAGAGACAGAGAGACAGGAGAGAGAGACAGAAGCTGGGGAAGGGGGAGAAGTGGGGAGAGAGGCAGAAACAGAGGGACAGGGAGAGAGAGAGCTGAGGCTGGAAGCTGAAGAACAGCCTGCCTCAGAAGATGGGGAGGGAGTGGGCGTGGCTTGTCTCTTAAAGAGACAGAACAATCATTACAATTAGCACTTTATAGCTTCTGGGAAAGGAAAGCTTTATTTTTTTAGGGGTATATCCCCTTGTGAGATGACCAAACTCTAGTTAAGACTAACCATCCAAGAATATATGAGCAGCATAATCTGTACTTAATGGATTAATAAAAGTGTACACAAAGTTGGATAAGGAAGGAAGGATGGATCTTCAAGGAATGGGGGTGTATAATCAAGATGGATTGTACAAAGTTCTCAAAGATCTAAATTTAAATGAGAAGATTATGATCCATAGCCAATATTTTCATCTGCATATTGAGATATTGTTTATTTCTTATGACTGAAAACAACTAAAAGAATTGTCCTTTTTCATTATCTTGGTTTTAAGTCACTTAACATACTTGAAGCTTTTTCTCAAGAGATGCAAGGAGCTGAGTGATACGAGTGGAGACATTATTTAAAATAGAGGTTCAGTTTGAAATGAAACTCTGAATAAATATGGTAGTCATAACTGTTACAATGGTGGCACAGCACTATGAATGTACTTAATCCCACTGAACTACTTGCAAATTTTAAAATGATATATTTTATGAATGCATATATTATGAGAATAAAGACATAAAAATGAAAAACTATTAAAACAATGAAGCATGAATAGTTCCATAAAAAGCAGTGAGACTGAAAGAATAATAATCTCTCAACAGAGAAGCTCACTACTGGGCAGGTTCAATATGAATTCTACCAAATCTTATTAAATAATAAGTACTACTGATGTTTCTCAAACTATTCTATAAAAGCAAAAGAGAAAACATGCTAAAAATTTTCATTCTGTGAAGGTAGTATTACCCTGACACCCAAACTAGACAACACAGCAACACTGATGAACACTGATACAGATATTCCCAATAAAATACTTGCAAACTGGATTCAACACGCTAAAAAGATAGTCTTAGCTGACTAAGCTGGTTTACTTTCAGGATGTAAGCATTGCCTAACATGTGCACAGTGTTGCTGTTGCCCTAGGTGAAGAATGGATGGATTATATTTTCCAGACTGGTAGTAGCAAACAGTGTTGTTGTTGTTTTTTTTAAGAAGTAAGCAGAGTAAGACAAATTATTGCTTTAGAAGCCATGGAAAATTAGAGAGGAAACATAAGTCTGTTCACACATGCATTGTGGATGCCAATCCAAATGGTCTCAACTTTGCTATTGGGGAGAGAGAATAAGAGAGGCAACTGAGGGAGTCACATGCAGAGACTCACAGCCAAACATTGGGTGGAACTGGGGAATCCTGTGGAGGAGGAGTTGGAGAAAGGAGCAGTTGGAGCCAGAGGGGTCAAGGAAACCACAGGAAGGCTAATCAGTTAACCTGGGCCCATAGGGGTTCACAGAGACTGAATCAACAACCCCGGACCCTGCATGGGACTGACCTAGGTACTCTGGATATATGTTACAGTTGTGTAGCTTGGTCCTCTTGTGGGACTCCTAACAGCAAGAACAGGGGGTGTCTCTGACTCTTTAATTGACTTCTGGGACCCTGCTTCTCATACTGGGTCGCCTTGCCCAGCCTTAATACATGGGGAGGTGCTTAGCCTTACTGCAACTTGATATGCCATGCTTTGTTGATACTCATAGGAGATCTGCCTGTTTCTGAATAGAGATGGAAGAGAAGGGGACTGGAGGTGGGAGGGGGAAATGGGAGAGAGGGACTGAAGTGGAGGATGGGGGTAGGCTGTGGCTGGGATGTAAAATAAATAGATGAATTTTAAAACTCTTTTAAGAATAACAAATAAATGATCACACCTTGAAAAATATTAAAATAAACACAATACAACACACATACAGGCTCACAGACAGAAATTAGATAGGATCATCTGAAGAGGAAGAAAGGGCTTTGATACATTTCAACATTTTTTTGTGAGAAAAAGGCCCTGGAACTAGAATATAACAGTACGAACCTCAACAGTATAAAGTGTATACACAATAAATCTGTAGCAAGTCTTACAATAAATAGGGAAAATGCCAAAATGTTTTCTCTAAAATTAGGAACAAGAGTGTATACTTTCTCTTCTCCACCGTAATTAAACCTTAGCTAGAGAAACAAGCCAAGGAAAAGTGACAGATGTATGTGTGTAACTCCATAGACTCTATTAGAAAATTCTTAGATCCAATAAATTATTTCAACAAAACAGGGTAAACATCAACATAGAAAAATCAGTATCTTTTCTATTTAACAAATGATAACAATACTGAAAAAGAAATAGGTGGAATAATTCCATTTATAATAGCTCCCAAAATACCTAGGACCAAGTACACGTAACCTTGAAAGTGATAGCTCTCTATAGTCAATAGTGAAGAAAGTTGCAGACACTGGAAGACTGAAATACATGCCTTCTTCTTGCATCAGCAACATCAGTGCTGTGAAGATGGCTATACTGGAAGTAATTTACAGATGCATTGCTATCCCTCTCAACATTCTGATGACATTCTTTACAGAAATAGATTCCATCATCATGGTATCTTCATACATATGTATTATTATTCCTCATTCTCATTATTTTTCTGATCACCCATTGCCCTTCCCTATACCTCATCCCCTGCTTCAACTGGTTCCTTTATGTGTATATGTTGTTATCTATGTACGTGGGTGATATTGCCCGTGTGGGTGTACGTGGAGGCTGTAAGTTGTTATTTGTATTCTTTAATTGCTTTTTTTTAAATTGCGTCTTTACCTAGGGTTTTTCAATGAACCCAGAACTTACCATTTTGGCTGAATTGGCTGGCCCCTGGGATTCACATATCTCAAAACCTCAAGCCCTGGGGTTACAGACTATTGCCACCCTAAGTGTTGCTACTTTGTTATACATATAGTTACATGTGTAATTTTAAGTAAACATAAAATAATATGATTCCCTGTGGCTTTTCCAAACATCCTGTGTTAATAATCCTGATTGTCTCATTTTGTAGTTCCCTGTCTCCTCCCTCAACCTCATTTTCCCCATTTCTCCTTCACAGCACCTGTGTTCTACAATTCCTCTGTCTACGAAAGTCCCCTATGGTCCTTTTTTTTTTTTAACTTTCCTGGTATCTGCTGTTATACTCACATCTAAAGTGCTAGGGCTAAGATCCACAAATAAGCTAGAGCAGGTGGCATTTGTCTTTCTGGGTCTGAACTACGTCAGTCACCATCATATTTTCTGTAAATATACAATTCTACATTTTCTGTCTATTTACCTGAAATTTTCATGATTTCACGTTTCCTTATAGCTGAATAGTATACTGTCCTACCACGTCTTTATTATCCATTCTATCGAAGATCATTTGGGTTGTTTCCATTTCCCAGCTACTGTGAATATGTTGGCAATGAACATTGCTGAACAATATCTGTGAAGTAGGATGCCAGGTCCTTTGGTCCTTTGCCAAGGAATAAATGTTGCTGGGCTATATGATAATTCTCCAAACTGATTTCCATAGTTGCTACACCAATTTGCAATGCCACCAACAGTGAATGAGGGGTCGTCTTTCCTGACATCCTGGCCTATATTGATTTTCAGGGTTTTCTTGATCTTAGCCATTCTAACTGATGAAGGGAGTACTCTAGGAAATTTTCATTTAAATTTCCCTGATTGTTGGAGGGATGGTGGGAGGATCTTTGGAGAGATAGGGAGGGAACTGGGAGGAGGAGAGGGAGTGGGAATTTGGATTGGTATTTTTTAAGTAATAATAAAACAATAAAATAAATTTAAAAATTAAAAAAATAATTTTCCCTGGTTGCTAAAGATATTGAACAATTCTTGATATCTTTTTTAACTCATTGATAATCTTCTTTTGCTGTACAGATGTGTTTTAGTTTTATAAGGTCCCATTTGTCTATTCCTGGCCTTATTTCTGGACAAACAGAGTCCTATTCAGAAATCTTTTTCAACATCTATAGCTTGTAGAGTAGTACATAGATTTTCTTCTAGGAGTTTCAAATTTCACACTGAGCTCTTTGATTCATTCATATTTTATTCAGGGTAACAGATATGAGTCGAATTTCATTCTTCTATATCTAGACATCCAGTTTTCCCAGCACCATTTGTTGAAAATGTTGGGTTTTTTTTTTCATTGTGTATTTTTGGCATCTTTGTCAAATATCACATGGTTGTAGCTACATGCACTCATAATTGGGTCTTCTATTTTGTACCATTGCTATGATTTGTGTTGCTGTAGCTCTGTAATGTATCTTAAAATGAAGAATGTTAATCTCCTCAATGTTCTTTATACTCAAGATTACCTTGGCTACTCAGATTCCTAGAGTAGGAAAAGGGGACATACTGCAAAGTAATATAGCTATATGTGACAAACCAACAACCATCATCTTCTTAAATGGAGAAAAACTTGAAGCAATCCCCTTGGAAACAAGACCTAGAAAGTAGTACCCTCCCCCCATTCCTTTTCGGGATGGTGCTTGAAGCATTGTCTAGGGCACTGAGACAAGAGAAGGAATTTAAAGGGATTCATTAGAAAAAAAGTCCAATTATCCCCATTTGCAAGTGATATGATAGAATACATATGAGATAAAAAATTCCATGGAACTACTTCTAGAAATAATCAACTATTTGTAGTTTTGTATCAGGATACAAAATCAACTTACAAGAATCAGTATCGTTTTTATAGACCCCAAAGAATCAATGCTGAGAAGGAGCTCATGGAAACAGTCCCATTCACAATAGTCCCCCAAAGTGTCTAGCAATAAACTTAAATAAGGACGTGAACAACCTCTACAATGAAAATGTAAAATCTCTAAAGAAAGAGTGAGGAAAACAATAGAAGGTGGAAAGACATCCCATGCTCACGGATAGGTAGAATTAGTATTATGAAAATTACCAAAAGCAATGTAAAGATTTAATAGATAGATAGATAGATAGATAGATAGATAGATAGATAGATAGATAGATAGATAGTATAACCTTGTACAAAAAAAGAAAAATGTCTGTCATTAATCTCAGTACTGCGAAAGGGCTGGCGGGGTGTTTCTTTTTGCTGTCTATTATTGATCCTTTTCTTTCTTGTTCTGTATTGTTTCGGAAGCCATGGAAATAAAGAAGAATTCTCCTGCAGAGGAATACAACTTGCTGTGGATTGGTTTCTAGACAAAGGCCATAAAGATATCACTGTATTCGTACCAGCATGGAGAAAGGAGCAATCCCGCCCTGATGCACCAATTACAGGTACTATTTCAAATAAAAAATATCTTCCTCGAGAGTCAAAGATAAAAAGATAGATTGGAGAGAGGCAGATGGTCTTAATTTAGATAATTGCTTTTCTAAGTTAAATTTGCTTAAAATGTATTTAGCAAGCGTATCTTTATAAAGTGATCCATTATGAAACCACGCTTGTTTTGTGGTATGTGATAGTTAAATAAAAGCTTCAATTTAGAAAACCATGAAGCACATAATTGGAAAAAAGGAACATTATTTTTATTGAAATGGTTATGCATACCTGAAATCCCAATACTCAACAGACTGAGGCAGGATGATGAATTTAAGGCTAACCTGTGTCATATAGTGAGCACCAGGGCAATCTGACTGATAAGAGATTTCAAACAATAGGGAATAAATCTGCTTATGAATATGACTGATTTTTTCAGTAAACTAAAGGTTACATGATATATAGGCACTCTTATTTTGTATCAAAGAAACAAATGTGGGGTTTACAAGTTAGTGGTATCAGAGAAAGCCAAAGAAACAATCTGTGTCTGAGGTAAAGAAAGTTCAGAGCCTAGAAATTATCACACTTTTTAAATCTCCACAAAAAAATATTTTTGTTTTGTTCTTTTCACATAAGAATGAAATAGAGAATAACAATGAATGTGTAATAACACACTTAATTGGATTATGCTTGTCTTTATAGTAGCCAAATTCTAAAATGATTTTAAATATTTCTCTGTGGAAGAAAGAGCTCATGAGCATATAGGTGCCTAAATTCCAGAAGAATCGTTATGTGCACCTCATGCAGACAGCGCAGGCACTGTGTTTCCAAAGGAACTACTCTGGAAGTCCCGTCAGTGAGTGGGTGGTTGAGTTCTGTCTCCATCTGCAGGGCAGGCCCCAGGCCCAGTGTAAGAGCGCATCTCGGCACTGGTCAAGCCTAGTAAGCAAGTTTTCTTTCCTGATCAGTTGGATCCAAAATGGCCATCGAGAGGGCTCGGCAGGTAAAGGCCCTTGCTGCCAGTTCTGACAACCTGAGTTTAATCCCTGAGAACCAAATAATGGAAAAAGAACTAACTCCTATAAGATGCCCTTTGACCCCTTCACACATGTCATGGTACACACACTAAACAAACAAATAAATAGATGGGTGGATGAATAAATAAGTCATTGTTTAGAGAAAAAGGAAGAAAAAAGTCACTGCTTAAATAATATAGCTTGCTGTCCCACCTTCATTTTGTCTTTCTTTCAGGAAACAGTAAAAACTGAAAGTCTCCATGAGCGATGGCTTACTCTCCTAACAGATATAGCCTTTGCTATATCAAACAGTCAAGAAGCTAGGGATGAGGATAGAAATGAGCAGTAGAGCACTTGCCTACCATGCTCTTGATTCTGGGTTTCAATCCCATCACCACAGGAAAAAAATCCCATGCTTCAGACAAAGGACAAAACAAATATCAAGAAAGCTAGGGTTAGCTGAGTGTGCTGGTACACATTGGTTATCACTGCTCTTGGGACATTGAGATAGAAGAATCTGAAGTCCCAGGCTAGCCTGGACTGCATAGTAACACTGTCTCAAACAAAAAAAAAAAAGAAAAAGAAAAAGAATGCTAGATCAAATGTTAGTTCTTTCTCTTTGTGACAGTTTTTAAAAATTAGTGTCTGAATCTAGGTTTGTTTTTTGTTTTGTTTTTTTCATTTTACTGAAAGAAAAACTAAAGTCTGAAAGAGATGACTAAATCACAATTCTATTTGATGTCACAGCCAGAAAAGTAGCACACCTATTTTCCAATTACAAATAAAAGATTTATATAGTAGTAACTTTTGTTTTGATAATATGGGGATAGCACGGTTCATTTCCAAAAATGTTTTCTACTGTGTGGCATATTTTGATAGATCAAGATATTCTACGTAAACTGGAGAAGGAAAAGATTCTTGTCTTCACACCATCCCGAAGGGTCCAAGGCAGAAGGGTGGTCTGCTATGACGATCGGTTCATAGTCAAATTGGCTTTTGATTCTGATGGCATCATTGTGTCCAATGATAACTACCGAGACCTTCAAGTTGAAAAGCCGGAATGGAAGAAGTTTATAGAGGAGCGGTTGCTGATGTATTCTTTTGTGAATGATAAGTGAGTTTCTTTCTAGTAAACTCTAAAGAGTTCATCACAAGTTTCGTATACTGAACACCTACTCTATACCCTGAATTCTGCTGCTGGCTACAAAGATAAAAGATTGACTAGGAAGCAGGACTCGCCCTCAAGGGACTTAAAGATAGGAGAAGAAAGGTAGAGATAGGGGGGAGAGAAAATACTGGCAGGCAGGATGCTAAAAGTTGCTCTGTCTCTTGAAATGAATTCTACAGAATAAAGTGGGCTGCTGTGTATGTCATGTGAAAGGAACACTATGAGAAAATCTACAAAGGTATGAAAGTGGCTGGTGCACAGGGGAGACGCCATTCATAGCAACATGACTGGTGTATACAGACCATGAAAGAAGGATGCACACGGAGATCATCCTTCCTGTGTGATCAAGTAGAAAGAAAGGGAAGAAACAATGGCTTGTCCTTAGACAGCTGAGGGGTAGAAAGCACCAGTAGAATGCCGTGACAATGGGGCAGGCAGGGGAGAAGGCGGGCCTGAACCCTTACAAGCGTGCTGGTGACAGAAGGAAACAATTCACCTCTCGGTGGCTTGCTTTCAGATTCATGCCTCCTGATGACCCTTTAGGACGCCATGGTCCGAGCCTTGAGAATTTCTTAAGAAAGAGACCTGTTGTCCCTGAGCATAAAAAGCAACCGTGTCCTTATGGTGAGTACGTCCAGACAGAGTTGAGTTCTGTACAAAGGGAAACGGGCAGATTCTTAGAATGCTTTTCCTTTCCACATTTCTCTTTCAAGTGAGAAGTCTTGGCTTGTCCACTTTCTGTGAGTGAAAATCTGGGTCTTTATGTACTCCCAGCTAGGTACATGGAGAAACAGCTTAGAAACTGCGCGAGGAAAAGGTAGCTCAAATTGAAGAGGAGATTAGCTGTCACTTAACCTGGCACACTGTCCCTTGTGAAAATGTGCCCGGGTCCTGAGTGGTGTTGCTAGGAGTAAGGACGAGCAGAAATGATATATCCTCAGGAAGCAGAAGGGGCCGTTCCAAAGGGTTGACCCTAAACAAGGTCATGTTTCTCGGGCAGGTAACTATACCCTCTGTCAATTAATTATACCATCTTCTTCTGATTTGCGCTTCAGCTGCCTCCAAATTTCATTTTCATTTGTACTTCTAAAGTACAGTATTTTTAAAAGTGTTCTTGTGCTCTTACCAAAATCCCCCTGATACGAAGTTTGTGAGCCTCACAGAGCAACATGAACTGCTGGGTCTGGGGCTATTTAGGGTGTTTGTGTTTGTTGAAGAATCACTTGTTGAGGGGTGGGTGTGTTTTTGTTTTTTGTCTGTGAATCATGTTCAAATCAGAGTATGTTCATGTGTGTCGTCTCATTTCATCTTTCCCAGAATCCTGTACTATAGGCATGGTTATGAACCTTTTTGACCAAAGAGGAAAATGAGCCTTAGAAAAGAGTCACTTGGCCAGATCACAGTCAGTAAAGGACATAGCTGGCGTTGAAACTCACTTCTCACTGGCCTCCAAACGTGCGCTCTCCGCACTGCCTCGGTCTGCTTTCTGTGCCTAAGAAAGGTTGGCCATCACCAGAAACCTCAGGCTAGCCAACTGCTCAGCTCTTAGCTCTTACTCTGCAGTTTCCTTCGAAGCTTTCCACTCTCTCCCTCTCCCTCACAGTCTGTGCTGACTCCTTGGTGTTGTCTGTCTCTCATCTTTGTGGAGAATTAATTTTTTGCCTTAACCCTGAACAGTCTAACCCTAACCCGAGTGACCAGAATGTTAGGACAATTTCTGGCACAGAGGGTTACACCACTATGAGAGAGAGTCTTACCCCAAGGCATTATTTTTCAGGCAAAAAATGCACCTACGGCCACAAGTGCAAATACTATCATCCGGAGCGGGCCAACCAACCCCAGCGTTCGGTGGCTGATGAGCTCCGCATCAGTGCCAAACTGTCCACAGTGAAAATAATGAGCGAAGACACCCTGGCCAAGTGTGGCGCAGGGATGTCTACTGCCAAAGGTGAGATAACCTCAGAGGTCAAACGTGTGGCCTCCAAGCGCCAATCAGATCCCAGCATCCGGTCTGTGGCCGTGGAACCTGAAGAGTGGTTGTCCATTGCGCGTAAGCCTGAGGCCAGTTCTGTCCCTTCACTTGTGACCGCTTTAAGTGTTCCTACAATCCCTCCCCCCAAAAGCCATGCAGTGGGTGCACTCAACACCCGTTCAGCCAGCAGCCCAGTGCCAGGGTCCTCCCATTTCCCCCATCAAAAGGCCTCTTTGGAGCACATGGTCAGCATGCAATACCCCCCCATCTTGGTTACCAACAGCCATGGCACCCCTATTAACTATACTGAGCAATACCCAAAGTTTGAGACGATGGGGGACCATGACTACTATTCAGTGTTAAGCGACTTCTCCAAAGTGAGCATCAACAGCATGCATAATCATGAGTACTATATGTCTGAAGCAAACCAGGGGGTATATGTTCGGAATCCCAGCCTCTGTACCGACAGTCACATGAGCCATACCAGGAATGACAACTATTCCTCTTACAACAACTTGTACTTGGCTGTAGCTGATGCCCATCCCGAAGGCACTTTGAAGCTGCACCGCTCAGCATCTCACAACCATCTTCAGCCGTTTTCCCATGGTTACCATGAAGCCTTAGCGAGAGTGCAAAGCTATGGTTCAGAAGATTCCAAGCAAGCACCACACAAGCAGTCTGTCCCTCACTTAGCTGTGCATGCCCAGAACTCAGCAACTGGAGCACACTCTAGCTGTCCTGGAGATTACACCATGCCTCCCAATCTCCATCCTGTGGGAGCCTCCCAGTCAGGCCGTGCTCTAGTGATGACTCGAATGGATAGCATTTCTGACTCCCGCCTCTATGACAGCAACCCCATGAGGCAACGGCGACCCCCTCTGTGCAGGGAACAGCATGCTAGTTGGGACCCATTGCCCCGTACAGCTGACTCCTATGGATACCACTCCTATCCCTTAGGTAACAGCCTCATGCAACCATCTTATGAACCAGTCATGGTAAGGAGCATGCCTGAAAAAATGGAGCAGCTGTGGAGGAATCCTTGGGTTGGAATGTGCAATGATGCCAGGGAGCATGTAATACCAGAGCACCAATATCAGACGTACAAGAACCTCTGCAACATCTTCCCATCTAACATTGTTCTTGCAGTGATGGAGAAGAATCCGCACACAGCAGATGCGCAGCAACTGGCAGCCTTGATTGTTGCCAAACTTCGGGCTGCACGTTGACATGACACAAAGGACTTATTCCTTTACATAAATACGAATACTAATAATACACGATACTATAATTCTAATAAGTAATAATTTGTGTTGTACTTTGAAAATTACAGAGTGTTTATATCATTTTAGTTCGTATCAACTCTGTGAGGTAGATCTTGGTAACATCTAATTTTATAGAGACGGAAACTGAAGCTTGATGAAGTTAGCAGTAAATGACCAAGTCAAGACACAAGCCGAAGTTCTCTGGCCCAATGTCCCATGTCCTTTTCCACTGAAGTGTGGAGGTTACGGAGGACAAAACGCAAGAAACCCCAAAGGATTTCATTACTGTTGTTTTCTTTTTGAGTTTTTGGAGACAGGGTCTCTCCTTGTAGCACAGGCTTTCCTGGTAGTTGCTATGTCGACCAGGCTGGCCTTCAACTCACTCTGCCTGCGGAGTGCTAGGACTGAAGGCATGTGCCATCACACCTAGCTACCAGGGTTTGCTTAGTCACATATTCCATATTATAAAGTATGGATCATCTGTCCAATTTAGAGAGCAAATACATGAGGATCAGATTGCATTGTGAATTAACCTTTTAAGGGATTATAATAGAGATACTTAAAACTAAAAAGTAACCACAGATTTTATTGCATGGGTATCTGATCATTCAATATCTTTAGCAAAGTATAGGGGCCCATTTGAAACTTCTAAAGATATAGATGAATCCTCCTCTTAGGAATTCTACTGCATGTATGAATTTATATATTTGGTTTAAGATGTGTTTGTATCTCTGCTATCAACTTTTTTATCGTGATAATCAGACTGTAAGCTCTATACAGTCTATAGTTTACACCTGTATAGATCACAAATACAACTCAATGATTTTGTCACATTTTATACTTTCAATTTGATTCAAAAGTGAAATCACATGTCAACATTTAAACTTTTGCTTTCTTGAGCACCAGAGTAAAGCAGCTGTATTTCTTTTATATATTTTACTTGACCACATTTATTAACCATTCTTGGCTTTCAAATCTCTTCACCTTAGCAAATTAGGGGTCAGGCTGAAGTTTTCTATAGAGGAGGTACTCTAAGTGCATATTCAACACTTAGTATGTATGTTTATTATACACAAGCGCTAAAGAGCTGGACCAGGACCACGGGCCTTACTACCAGAATCTATTTCCCTTATCCCAGGAGGGATGGCATTACAGAGTTGGAACTTCTGACCAATTCAACATTATAGGACAAAGTGTCGTGAAAAAGCGTGCATAATCACGTACACCACCCTCTCCTGTTGTCCACTCTTTGAGCAATAAGATCAGTCATTGGTAGAGGAGAATTCCTTCAGGAAACAAAACCAGGGTATTTTCTAGGTGGCAAAAGTGCAGCTTCCAAAGGGGAAGTGCTCTGCTATGCACTTCAAATCCATGCAGAGAGGGTGGGCGCACTGGGTGGTAGGTAATGCTGAGATGCAGTCAATATTAAAGAGGGTTATGACTTTTGGGTCAGGTAGCACCATTTGCACAGTTTGAATCTTACTCTGGGTAGAATCATTTGTAGCGACATGCCTCTACAAGAGGCATTCATTGTTTTTGTTTTAAGATGCAGTGAATGAGCCCTCCTTTCTGAATCCATTGTATATTTCAACATTTTGAACGATGCCCAGCTCACAATTTCTGAGGCTGGAACTTATTAACTTCTACAGTCCTTTTTCATGAGAGTTGAGAAGGCCTGGCCATGGCCTTTTGTTTCTTCATGAGAAGGTGTAATACTGCCTATACATGTTTCTTCCTGTGAAACACTTTGAACGTGAGGCTGTAGTCAGGGTTGTTTCTGGTGGTTTGAATAACGGCTTCCATGCTGCTTTCCAGCTTTCTCTCTGTGAAAGTTGACGAATAGTACATCTTAAACCATATTCCTAGTCACAACTTCCCAGTTATGTCCGACCCGCCGGTTGTTCCATTCCCAGTCTACTGATAAAGGGAACAGTATTTTCTACCAGGTAGGTCCATACAAACCGACAGTTGTCTCTGCAGTGCTCTTTCCCGCCTGAGCATCATTTCATACCTTCAGCTTCTTGGACCTTCTCAATCTGCCCCTTGACTAAATCAGGGTATTTGACAATCTCAGATTATTCTGATGCCTTTCTACCAATTAGATCCTCTTCCGGCCAATGACTCTGCAGTGTCCATGAGCTGCCCAGGTCACAGGGAAGCACAGGACACATCTCATTAGCTGCAGTTTATCTGGAACACGTTCATGTTTAAAATGCTAAAGAATTGTAAGCTCCTCCCAGCAGGGGAATTTTTTAAGATAGCATATGTATTTTTCACTTTCTAAGAAAGGATTGCCATTCTTCTCTCCTCGTCAAATGTGTATGAACCAAAGCAGCTAAGAGCAATGCCTCAAATAACCAGAAATGACCTTTTGTTGATACAAATTGTATCTCTTTTCTCCTGATTGTATAGAAACAAATATACAAAACTCATCTTAAACTATGTTTAGTACTTAATTTTCACCATATTTGTGGCACTGTGTGTCACAGGAAAGTAGCCCAGGGGTAACGAGGGAGCTTTTATTTCCAAAGGGCAGTAATAGTTTATAGACAAATACAGTTTTCAAGGCCTCTTTATTGTTAGATGCACAACTATTGTGTGTACAATCTGCAACATTGTGATTCTCCTTAGCCTATTAAATTTAACATGTCCTTATAAAGGGGATTTTTATAAAGGGTCAATAGTAATAAACCATATGTAAGAATCTTTAATGGAGCTGTATCATTACGAATGCATTAATCCAGTGTGGTTCTTACATTACAGAAACATTTTTTATATCAAGATCTGCACACTTCTTGATGTTTCCATTTTGTCTATAATTATAAAATAGCAAATAAAGAAGAGCATTGAGACCTCGTTAGTGCCCTTAAGGGACTAAGTGTGTGTCCTCTGGGATACTCACCTCCAAGTACACAGCAGGAGTTAAGGCACAGTGTTCCGTGTGGTTTTTGAGGAGCAGCGGATTCTGTAAGAGGTGCTTTGTAATTTGAATTTCTTCACTGATTTTCTGACCTCATAGCAAACCTGTGCCTGTCCAGGCCTTAGACTTTGTAGATTTTCTGATTTTCATTTTCTTGCTGTGACCTTGTTGTTGTTTTCATTTCCATCTAAAGGAGAAAGGTGACTCTGGAGGGGTATGGTCAATCCAGGGCACCCTTTCTATAAGACAGCTCACAGAAAAAGGAGCCTTTGCAGGGTAACATGAAACTCCTGAACTCACTTAAGGTACCAGGTGTGGAGGAGAAAATGACGGACGATTTATGGAAATGGTCTGTAAAACTTTTCTTCTAAGCAATGAAGCATACAGCATGATTTTACCCCCCCCTTAATATCTCAACCTTCTAGTTTCTAAGAGACTACTCCTCTGCAATCCATTTTTTTCATTTTGAAATAACCTTTATATAATAATTCAACCATTAATATCTATTAATCTTTGTTACAGCTTCCTTCTAACATGGGACAGTTCATTGTGAAGAGGCTCTCATTCTATCTGTGCTCTACGTGTGCAGCTTTGCACAAATGCCTTTGGAGGGGGGGCGACAATTTCAATAGTTTGTTTTGTTCTGTAAACCAGGTTTGGATTTGCAGAGGGCAAGTAATGCCAAGTTGTCCAAAGAGCCCTCCCTGCTCAGGTCTCCTCCTAATAACCCTTCTCTTCCTCCTCCTAGTTTGCTTCTCTTCGGATATGAAACTGAGGAGTGTATAATCTTCAATCGACCAAAATAGCACCAGTGTTAGTTTTCATTTGAAACAAAACCAGTGTATTTCTACAACTTGCTTGTCTAAAGTAGTCAATGCCTCTGTGAAGACCCAGCATATTTGATATCTATTGTATTATAGCTAGCTATACACATAGGCAGATTGACTATTTTTAGTCCTGGTTTGTGTATCATTGAGCTATAGTAATTTGTTTTATCCATTTGTGGGATTAAACAGTATTGTTTAATGGTTGTAAACTTTTTATAAAACCACTTTGGGTTTCTTATTTGACCCAAACATAATGTAAGTCTCAATGACAAAATACAAAGCCAACCTGAGATGAGTGAAAATATAGCCCTTGTCCAGTTTTGTCTGCTCCTAGGATGCATGTGCAATGCTTTCTACAATAATCTCACTAGCATGAATGTACTTACAACTTCTCCATGAGGTTCTGTTTCACCTGTAGTTGTGATGAAAATGCTGTATTGTTGACAACAATGAACTGTAAACCCATTTATTGCATAAACTATTTGTCTACTAATCACTAATGGCTCTTTCTTTAAGCACATCAGCAACAAAAGTCAAAGTGAATGCACAAACACTCCAATTTGTTCCTATAATATTAAACGTATGACCTTTCAATCTGCATTGTTAAATAAACACTAAGACACAGATCCCCATCCCTTCCTCACAGAGTTCACCAGAAATTTACAAATGTTGTCTAATTTTTTGTGTTTGTTTCTTATGGTTCTATCAATCAAACTCAGTCTTACAAATGCTAGGTAAGTGTTCTACCCTTGAGCTATATTCTCAGCCCTTGACATGATGAGAGTCTTGTTACATACCTCAGGCTGGACTTCAACTTTATACACACAATTTGTAAATGGTCATGACCTCTCGGTTCTTCTGACTTTGCCTTTCAAGTACTTGGACTACAGATGTACTTGGGAAAATCATTTTCTTGTTCTTTCTTGAGAAAGGTTTGTGTATACCCACTATTTGCATATATAAAACAAATGCTTCAGAAAAACACTTCATTCAGTAAACATTTGAGGGTCTGTCATGTATTGGACACTTATATTCTTAGGAGATGGCACCCCATGTGGAATTTGAAGTGGGTTACTAATGTTTTTTTTCTTTCAGAAAACGTGTTGTACATAGTATCTATATGATACATGCACATGTATGGGACCATACACCTGTGTGCATACATGTGGACGCCAGAGAACCTTGAGTGTTTTCCTTTGATGTTTTTTTTACCTTACCGTGCCTTGAGACAGGATCTCTCAGTGAACTGAAATCTCACCATTTTGGCTAAGCTGGCTGCCTAAAAAGCTCTTGGAACACAGCTGTCATTTCCTTTAATACTAGGGTTACAGGCATGCACAACCATGCTTTGTGTTTTATGTAGTTGCTGAGATTTGAACTCAGATCCTCCAGCATTCTTATCTATGAATTCATCTCCCCAGATCCTCAAAAGCATCTTCTAATCTGTCCTGATCTGCACAATCTTATTTCTGAGGTAGCTATCCTGCAGATTAAGAAAATGGGATGATTTGCCCAGGGTTGCTCTAATTAAGTACCAGGAAATGCCTGGAACCTGTGTCATTAGGCAGCTTTTTCTTGTCAACCAGTACATCTCAAACTCCATTGTGCATCAAAATAATCGCATCTATGTCAAAACCATAGATTCACATCAGGAGTGGGGTCTAATAATCCTCATCCATAATGATCCCAGATGATGTTCAAAAAAAACAACCTAGCAACCGCTCTCTCTGACCAAGGGAAAAATCACTTCTCTTTTGTCTGTCTCAGTCTCTCAATACACTTAAAGGGAAATGTGGACTAGGTTAGGGGCCTAAGAGAAAAAGAATCTCAAGATATTTGAAAAAATAGGTAAAAAGGTGTGTGTACATACATTGTGGGGAGCAGGAGGAACCAAACAAGAACTATTACTTTCAAACCTTTTTCTAGGCAGAAAAATCTAATCTTTAAAAAGCAATATCATGTAACCCCAAAACATACACAGTAAAGTGAGCTAGTCTAATGTACACTAGGACTATAAATATGCATCTTTAGACCATGGAATATGTAACCACATATTTTCAAGTCCCTTCTTCATATTTAATCTAGATCATTCTTGCTGATCTTTCAGGCTTTGACTTTCGGGTATGCTAGAAAACCTTTAGCCCTTGCCTTTGTGAGAAGAGCAGCATTGGAAAAAAAACCCAAAAACCTCTGTATTAACCAATGCACAAGGGTGCTTTATCAACACCTATATGCTTACATGGTAAAGTTTGTTGTGCTGGTGGACTCATGGACTGCTTTTAAGAGTAACAAAAACTAGATTAGCTCCCTTGAAAAGCAATATATCAAATCAAGATATGTGTGTATGTATATATCATACACATAAATGTATATATGTAATATACATAATTATGCATGAACTAAATATGCATATATTATAAACATACTATTTATATAGTATTCCTTTAGATGATATACACTCCCTTAAGGTCAAGTTTGAACCCTTGTTGAAGTTTTTGGTTACCATGGCTGAGGCTCTGAGTACCATCTGCAGCTTGGAGTGGCTTGGGGATAGGCAGGGCACAAAACACCTTGACTGGGTTCTGAAACAGCATTTCCAACATAAAGTTTTAACATTTCTTGGAGCAGCTATTTATAGAAACACCCTAAGGTACTTGGAAGAAGCCTAAGTAACTCTGTCCTTCCTCGTCAGGCTAAAGGTTCTATGTTTCCTGGCAACTAGGGTCTGATGGAGAATAGGCACTATGAAATAAGGTGACTGAAAACAGGGGCTGACATCACTAAGATATATCTTAAAGCTCCAAGATGACTACAGAAGTATACTGTATCTTTTCTAAGCCAAATGACAAAGAAATGACAAAGTATACCATATTTCCAGCTTTTTCTTTTTCTTGGTTTTTCAGTTTGTTGCTTGCTAAAAGAAAAACTGGATCCTACTCCCCGCTACCTCCTGTCTCCACAAAGCCCCATGCCCCAGTTATTCACTGGGCTCTAGAGCCAGCTGTGCCTCTTTTCTGGGCCCTGATGCTTTCATGTAGGCTTGCCCACATTACAGGGGTGCGATGCAGAAATAAGTTTTAAGGAGTCAGGCAGAAGGTATGCCTACAGTCTAGTTATGAAAGCAATTGGTATACTTAATAGGCCCCAGACTCCAGCTTCTACTTAAAACCCTTGTTACTATGTCACCTGTTATAGAATATCCACAAAATAAAGGGAGAATTACACTTATCTAACTCAGAAGACACACCCTCATCTCACAAACACCATGACAAAAAATCTGTTTATTATTTTTCAAAACAAAACAGAAAATCTGGGGAAATATTCAAATTTCTATTGCGGTGGAAAGCTAAATTGATACAGCTGATCTGAACTATTTCCCAGGTTGTTCAGTCTGTATCATGGATGGACTCTGGGCTGTGAAGTATAGCGGGGCTTCAAGGCCACTTGCATAAGGACAGTCATCAGAAGAGCTGCAGGCCAGCTTTGAGCCCATGCAGTTGTCCCTGGTTCCAGAGAAGGCCCTCCAAGTTGCCGCTGCTGCTGTTGCTGCTGCTACTGCTGCTGCTGCTGCTGCTAGAGTTGCTACTGCCTCCACAACAACTTAGGCTCAAAGTGCTGCAGAGAAAATGGGGAGTCAGTCAGGGAAAGAGGTGGCTCTAAACTCTGGAGGAGCTAAGGGAACTTAACTTGTGTGTGCCTGTGGGAAAGGCCAACTTCCTGCCTGTCTTTATACAGAGACAGGAGCTACTCTTGACAAATGATTTCAGGTGAGAACCAGGGGTGGCTCTGCTCCCTGCCCATGAAAGGAAGAAATGAGATTAGAACTTCTCAAGTGAAGCATTACACAGAACTGCAGTACAGAAACTAGCTTAAATCTCATGTATTGCTTGAGATTAAGCGATAGAGGTCCCATCTCAGCTCCAGGAGGATAACAGAGTGGCTGGCTGCCTCAGTAGAGCCTCTTTCCAAGGTCCTAGAGCTTAGGACCCAAAGGACATTTGGGTGGATCCCTCTCACATCTAATAGCAAATTAAGGGGCTCAATATGAGGCTTGGGATATAGTTAATATGACCCAACCCTGCTCCATATTTTAAGACTGCGTGAGGTACACAACCATCCTCTGTCTCCCTAACCTCACAAACACTCTTTTAGTTCCTGCTTCCTGTAGATCCAAGGTCCTTCCAGTTAGATGAGGTGCCATCTAGTTGATAGCTAAGCTATCAGCCTTCACTCAGGCAGATCTATAGTTACAGTGGATGAATGAAAAAATAAAATTATTCCCTGGCAATGCTGAAGCATGCATGAGCAGCCCATATATGGCGGTTCTGTTGAACTTGTCCATATTGGCTTTCATGATGATGAGGATGACTGACCAGGTCTCTTCCTCAAGAGGGCACAATATCTTACTACAGATGGTTGTGAGCCATCATGTGGTTGCTGGGAATTGAACTTAGGACCTTTGGAAGACCAGGCAGTGCTCTTAACCACTGAGCCATCTTTCCAGTACTATAGTTATAATACTATAGCTGAAAAAAAAACCTTAGAAATAACAGTCCCACCCCTTCCCATCACCCACAACTTTACAAAGAAACTAAGGTCCAGAGTTGAATAAGAAAGAATCTGCCCAAAGTCACATAGCCAAGTCAAGGGTGAAGCTGAGCAAAGTAAGGGTTGGCATTTCGTATACCAACTACTAATGGAAGAGGGCTACAAAGATGGGCCAAGTCAACAGCTCTATATGCCCTGGCACTAACTAAGCCAAGCTTTCCTAGGGCCAGGTTAGTTGGCGGAGAAAGGGGCCTCTTATAATGGAATCCCACTTCCAATTGGCTTCCTCAGCTACCTCCTCTATTCATCTGCTTCTGGGGCAATTAGATTTTAGAGTCCTCCCCCAGAATGCCCGAGTGAAGGGGAGTTCAAGTCATCTCCTAGGGAATAAGCAAGCAGAACAGGAATGGACTCTCAATTCCAATGGCCCATAGACAAATGCATACAGAGAAGCACTTGTATACAAACTGGACTCAACCTGGAAGGGGCATCAAATCATGTGTGACTACTCCATTGGTTCCCTATACTAGGGAAAAGAAATAGGAATACTAACAAGGGCATAACCACTGACTCATCCGACCCACTTTTGTTTCCTCTTCATCCATCAGAGGCAGTCAAAGGGCTGAGAAAGCTCATTGCCACAGGTACTCACCTACTCCTGGACTTTGGGGCTTCTAGCCGCTGCTCGAGTACAGGTTGGTCCAAAAGATACATGGTGTCGTAATTATCCAACAAAAGTTCTGTTGGGTCGTCAGTCTGACCTGGCATTCGGCCTATAGGGAAAGCACCCCATCGCACATCTTCTGTATAACAAAAAGTGGCAAGAGTAAGCTTGGGAAAAGTCAAAACTATACTCAGACTCCATCTTAATTAGAAAGGCAGTCATTAAAAAAAAGAAGTAACAAATGCTGGTAAAGATACGGAAAGGGAACGCTCATATACTGCTGATGGGAATGTAAATTAGCCCAGCCACTGTGGGAGTCAGGATAATGGTTTCTCAAAACAAAAAAATAAACAAACAATAACAACAACAACAACCCAGAGTACCGTATTTACCCAAAGGATTTCAAAAATCAATGTATCACAGAGATGTTTGCACATCAGTGCCTATTACAGCATTATTCACAGTAGCCAAACCATGGAACCAACCTAGGTGTTCAAGAACAGAGGAGTGAATAAAGGAAAGGCAACAGATAAATATCAAGGGGTATTTTTCAGCTCTAAAGAAAATGGATGCTATGGCAGAAAACCATATTAAGTAAGCCAATCTCAGAAAGACAAATAACAGGCCTTCTCTTATTTGTGCTATCTGTCTTACATAGATGCATAAAATCATGTACTGCACATCTCACATTAAAGTACACATTTTAACTGTCTAGGGAAGCGAGGCAAACTAATGAGAGAGGAATATAAAATGATAGGAAGGTATGGTGGCAAATATCTTTAACATACAATGTATACTTTCATGAAAACTAATTTTAAAATATCAAATAAAAATATTTACAGAAAAAAAGTGGGCTGATGAGCCAGTTTTCCTACTGGTAGACAGGCGCACCCCCATCTACCTACCTAGCCCTATTAGCTTTCTACACGTCCCAGGCTCTGTCCTCACTGTTAGCACTTCTCAAGAATACTCTATGCATCTTAGCATTCCACCACCTTGGCACTTTATAACTCTTACCCCATGTGCTTACATTATATACACATATACACACAGCTACAGACACTTTTCACCGCATAAGCAAAGACATCCTAAGATACGGCCGTATCAATGCATTAATTAGTGGAAATCTCAGAATTCTCACAGCATGTCCTGTCCATACCCACCAATACTGATTGCTATTGTTTATACAGCTATACCCCCATGATGTGTTTGAATGCCATATCCTTTCTTAGTGGCCTTGCCCAAAGATATATATACACACACACACACACACACACACACACACACACACACACACACACACACACACACACCCTTAAGGGTGGATACTATTTCTGAGGTTAGAACAATCTCTCTATTTGCACATCTCCCTAATCCTGGCCCTTATAAAAACTTGTATCTGTCTTCATAATCTTTTATCACCCAATACAGATACCATCACACACAAGGCTCACTACCATGGGTTCTAGCAGGCATGAGCTGGCCATTCCCATCACTAACATTCCCTAACATATGTATATTATTGCCCATATCTCTTTAGCCTGACATCCTTGTACATGTCCTCTAAGTACAGCACAGAGCCGATTCTAAATGGCTCTCACTGCCTAGTCATAAACCCCTCTGCAGGCTCCCACCTTCCCTCACAGACACTTTCTGGATCTCGTGTGTCTCAGCTGATCTTGCTTTCTCTTCAGAAAACACATACAACACTATGACCTACTTGAGATTCTCTTCACCTCCCCTATTTTTCTCTTCCACCCACATCTAACCCCACCCTACCCCACAGACACAACTGTTCCAGTGCCAATTCCTCTCCCTTTTGCTATTTACAAATCCCCAACCTCTCAGCTTTCCTTGCCCTAAGGTTTTTCTGTCACTATTTCACAATTTACCTATCAAATGTCACACAGACATGGACAGAGAGAGACAGACAGACACATTGCTCACTCACTCCTGGCACTCCCACTCGAGTTTTTATACCACAAGCCTTCCATACCTGTCTTCATAGGGCAAAGGCTACAGATCTTCCCACGAGCTCATTCAATTCTTGATTCTATCTTACTCCTCACTGGGCTCAGCTGCTTTCCTTCCTTCTCCAGGCTTTGGCACACAGACCACACCCCTGCCTCTGGTTTCCATGTGCATGCAGATATGTACCACCCCATATTGATTGTTCTATTTGCTCCATGTCTGTTTCCATTAAGGCTCCTCCTCAAACTAAATGAAGTCATTCAAAAAACTACCCTCAGAGAAAAGGACCCATGCACCTCACTCTCCATCACCAAGCCTCCCCTGCATCCCCTCTGGGCTTTAATCTCATGGACTTGGATGAACACCTAATATCTGAACCACTCTCTATTTTCTTTTGATCTTGTCTCCAGTTTTACTGACTTAATACCCCAGGTTCCAATACACACAGCAGAAACTAGTTACCACCAGTCAGTCTCTATGTGTACACAGAAAGCACTCTTATTGTACACGAAAGCATGTGCCCTAATACATACACGGCCCTGGTCTATCACATTCTTTCCCTCTTACTGCCCAGGTAAGATCACACGCAGGTACTTACTTAAATGTGCTACTTATGTGAAGCCACTTGCCATCCATGTATCTGGGTGCCTAAGGCTTGCCACACACTATCTACATCCTGTCCCTTTCTCATCTATTCTCTTGGGTGAAGGAAGGCCTCAAGAGTCAGCCAGCAGAGCACAGTGGCATCAAACTATAATTCTACCTACTCAGGAGGCTGAAAAAGGGGATTACTTGAACCCACAGGAACAACAGCAGTGTAGGCAGCATAGTGAAACCTCCATCTCAAAGAGTCACAGCTGAGGACTTGGGACATGCACTCAGAAGGCTAAGGCTACAGGATCTCAAGTCTAGGGTTACATTGTGACACTGAATCTTAAAAGAGGTGGGAGGAGAGGCAGAGGGAGACTGAAAACAGAGGAAGGGCCAATGAAGAATCAAGGCAATCGATGAAAGAAGAAAAGAAGTGGATTTAAGGGCTACTTACCAGAGCTTACTTGCCATGCCGAACCCTGCAAAGCTTCCCTTTTCCAGGACATGACCCTAGTATTCTCAAAATCGTAGGATTCCTTCATGAGAGAGAAAACCCCCATCTCCATTCTGTCTTCATCATCATCGTCGTCTTCGTCATCATCATCATCGTCGTCGTCTTCATCCTCATCCACTTCCTCTTCTTCCTCTATCAAGTCATAACTTTCCTCTACATCTTCCTCCATCTGATCTTGAAAGACCTTTTGCTCCTGTTCCTCATCCTCATCCTGCTCCACCTCATTCTCCTGCTCCTCCTCCTCCTCATTCTCCTTTTCCTCCCCTTGCTTGGCATCCTTAAGGCTGCCTTGCTCCTTCTGTTGAGTATTTTCTTCAGACTCACAGTTGGCACCAGATGGTTTTGGGTCCTGATGTAAGGTATCCAATGTGTATGGACTTTTCCCAGCGGAAGAGGAACCTACACTTGTCTTTGCCACACCATTCTCTCCATTCTGAGTATAAATGGAACAGACACGCAGCAGCTTCTCCTGCTCCCCATCGGGCAAGACCTGTCCCATGGCGTTGAAGACTCTAAGCAAATGGAGGGATGGAGTAGGAAAAGGTCAAGGTCTCAAGTCAGTTCATAGCCCAGCACTCTGGGGTTTGAACTTCTTCTCTTAACTTCCATACCTGCCTCTGAAGGGCAGCACAATAGAGCAGAGAGAATGCAAAACAGGAACATGTATGCTAGCTCAGCTCTCTGGCACATCTCTACACTTTGCTTCTATCCTCATTAAAATGAAGACAATAACAGAATCTAACTTCTAGGGTTCTTGGGAGGAGGAAATAAAGCTCACCTAGAATGCCTGGCTGAGTGTCTAGTACACAGTGACAGGCAATGAGTGACAGCTACTAGTCTGCACTCAAACACTACATAAATATAAACTAGCCTAAATGGGCATATGGGACTGGAAATCAGAATGGGAGAACAGTCTCTCCTTTGGGCCTAGCTGAGGATTCTATCCTGAGGGCCAAGGATATGGTGGGAGTGTGCTGGGTTTCTTCTGCATGGAACACAATGTGTGATTCCTTATGGGAGCAGCTACAGCCCAGCCTGGAATGGAGGAAAAGAAAGAAAACAGCAGCAGTTGACGAGACAAAGCGAATGTGGAAGGGAGGCCTGATGAGCACTGTTAATTGACTGTGCGTGCTATAGGAGCTAAGGGGAAGCAGAAAGTTCAAGGAGGGAGCAGAGACTGGGGAGGGCTTCATGTAGGTGAGGCCCAGGTAGCCCAGGGACAAGAGGGAGCACACTGCCTGTGGCCAGAGTAGCCTGGCGGGAGGGCAAGGCCCGTGCTGGGGAGCTGTGGGAAGAAAAGAAGGCTGGGAAGGGAAGTGTGTGCATCATGGGGCAGGCCATCTGCCAACTCTGAGGACAGGTCAAAGTCCCCGTTTCTGAAGATCACCATGCTAACCACATGGAGGGAGGATGGCCAGGGCGGGGAGCCTAGAGGCAGGAAGACCAGGGAGGCACCTGTTTTCACAACTCAAAACAGTTGGTTAGGGAGGACCTCAGGCACGGTTGGTAGACATGGCAGGGAGGAAGCTGTAAAGGACAAACACACAAAGAGCACGGCTTGGTGACCAACGGGAAGGGTCCAACAAAGGAGAATTCAACAAGATGATACTGTGCACATAACAGACGGTGCTAACAACAAAACCACTAACAGATACGGAGCTGCTGGGGAGGATGAAGGTGAGCACAGCTCACAGAGCCTGGCCCCTAAGAGGTGGCCGGCACTGTGGGACACACAGCAGGATGGAGGGATGGGGCACGTCCTTCTCGAAGTGTAGAATGTGAACTAGGCATGTTTTGCAGAGAGAGCACAAGCAGCGCATGCAGACTGGTCGCAAATGACTGGCCACTGGTCTCTGGGGACAGAGCTGGGACCTACCGACTGGACTGGGAGTCCCTGTTGGCAGAACTCATTTCATATTCCAAGAGGACACTCGTTGATATCGAGCTGATCGCCCAGCTGAGGGAAGCTCCTGGATGCCTATAGCTTTATGTGAGGGAAAGGCAGGAAGAAAGCCTACCCTCTCACTGGGGTCCATTAGTGTGATTAATAATAAATGTCCTCAGGCACTTGACGTTGGCAAGATGCCTTGTCCCTGCTGCTTATTACCCGTCCCCTGTGCCCAGCTTCTAGCCGGCCCATTAGGTGCTGTACTGATACAAATCATCAAATGCACCTCTTTCCTGACTATGCCTGTGGCAGCCTGGGACTGAGGTCATGGGTTTAGGCTGGTAGAAAGAACGTGGAGTTTAGACCCACAGAACTCAGGTCCCGATTCTCATCCCATTATTCAAAAAACACTGTAATTTTAAGGTACTACAATCCTTAGTCCCTAGATACCCTATCTGTGAAAATGTATTATACTTCCACCTCCCAAGACTGCTGTGTCAAATTAAAGGAAATAGCCTACTGAAAAAAGAAACGTGATGCCTAATACTTAATTATCTGTGGTATCTTTTATATTTTCTCTGGAAAAAAACAAAAACAGAGTTCTATATTCACATAGTAACAGGTTTTCTGCCATAGCTCAATCTATGTGAAACATTAAAGAAAACCTCAGACATAAGGACAAGCTACAGGGGGTTTGGGCCCTAACTGTAGCATACCTAGGCACAACCCCTCTATTTCCCACTCTGTATAATGGGTGATTTGATGCAAATTCATTGATTATCTGAGAAAGGTAGGATCTGTGCACAAGGAATCGTACCCAGGTGAGCCGCTGTTACTGCTGGCATGTGTCGCATCCCTCTGATATGCTTGGGTTGGGAGAAGATCTCTGTGGTCCAGACTTCTCCAAGACCAGCAGCTTCCACTCTGCAGGCACTTAGGATTGGAAAGTACCTTGAAGGCCATCTAATCAAACCTCTCCATTCTGCTCTTTTCACTCCCTCCCCCAAGTACAAACACATCCTACATTCCTTCTACACTTTTAAGAACTTCCTTGATTTTTTCTTTCGGAAATGCACAAGTGCTTCCTTTGATGCTCTAACCTGACTCCTCCATAAACTGCTAGTTTGTTTCCCCATTTCTTATTCACATCACTTCTAATCCAGAGCTCACACATCTGGCAGCGTGGCTGTACAGCTTGGTCCCATCTCCTGAAGCTCCTGCCTTGGCTGAATTTGTCTGTAAGGCCACATTTTTAGTTTATAAATATGATTGTAGCCCAGATGCCACTAAGGGTTCAAGAAAGACTTTTGGATCAAATAGATGGATGAGGAAACTAACACAGTCTTGGCATCCAGTCTTCCACTTCACTCATTCCTCACACACTGGGTCATGTCCTACCAATATAAGCACTGCTGCTAAGGAAACGGCAGAGGATATTTCACTGAGTTCAATGGCATTTACTAAAGTCTGCCTGGTGACTGGATTTGTGTAATACGCTGGAGTACAGAGAGCTAATGCAGAGCTCTTGCCCTTGCAAAGCTTAGTCTAGGAGAGGGAGGAAGGAGACACAGGGGGGCGGGGTAGACACGGCAACATAAATCTCAAATTTGGAAAATATTTAGGAATCAACAAAGGTTAGACTGTACTACCACCAAGTGAGATCTGCAACAATAAAGAATCTGCTCTCGCACTGGACCGCCCATTCAAAGGCAGATGCTGAACATACAGCTGGATAGAGGAAACTGAACTGTGGAGGAAAAGGACTAGACTAAGGAGACGTGAGCTGAGAAGTTTATATGGACAGGAAATAAACACTGGCATTTCCAGGAGGGTATGGCATTCAGCATTAACGTAGCAGATATAGAAATTAATGAGGAGACCTGGTTTAGATAATTAGGTCAAGGCAGCTTTGGGACCGAGTACCAACAAAACCGCAGCAGGTTAAGGAGGAAAAGAGGAGAAAATCAAGATGCTGTGTGAAAACCACTTTTGAGAGATAGGGGAAAAAAGTGCCAAGCTGATAATAAGCAAACAAAAATATGCATGGTCAAAGCAGATACTGCTTGTATTATTACTCCTTTAATGAAAAAAAAAAAAAACCTCAGACACATTCATAAAGGCTAAGAACCAGCTAAGCAAAAGAGAAACTGCGGTGGGGCCCCAACAATGCTGGCCTCCGAAGCACAGACAGAAGAATGGGTTTTGATGCAGTGCAAGGCTACCTCAAACTGAGATTGGTGGTGTTGACTTTACAGACAGACCAGCTCAAGAAGACTCAACGTCAGGTTGAGGGAGACCTGGTACATGCCTTCATGTACTGAAGGAAGCTAGGATGAAATGGAAGGACTAGAGGTCAATGGGTAAAACAGTCCAGGACTGGAGCCAAAGTGATCAGTAACAAATGCGCAAACATAGAACTGAAGCCTGGCAGGAGACTAGAAAGTGTAAAGCTACATTGGCAGCAACGAGCAGTGCTGTGTTTTTCTCAGGGCAAGCTGGACTAGCGACCCAGGCTGAGGGAAGTAAGAAACAGAGCTGGGAAATGAATCCCGGCCTGGGAGTCTGTAAGTCAGACACTGCCAAAGGATCACAAGAACAGAAGGTGCCAAAGTGATGTGATTAACTACAGACAAGGCTGAGGAAACAAAATAAAGGAAAGAAATAAAGGAATGGCGGTTGGGACACAGGTAAAAGCAGTGTCAAGGGATAGGAGGGTGAAAATGAAAGGACAAGACATGGTCACCAAGTAGAATGCTGGGATGTCAGCTTTCAGAGGAAGAAAGCTCGGAATAATGGAAATGTGCTGCTGTGTACAGTACAGAATGAAAATCTCCGGAGTTGAGGAAATGTGGGACAAATGGGTCACTCGAATGACAAATACTGCTCTAGAAAGCAGGAAGAGAATCGGGGACTAAAGGCTTTCAGGACAATGAGGGAAGTAGCTTAGGGCCAGGAAGTGACAGAAAAGAGGGAAAGGCAAAACAACCACAGATATTTACAGGAATCAAAACAACACTCCAACTGAGCACACAACTTAGAGAGAACTGAATAAAGGGACTCACAAGAGATACGGTTACCATGACAGGTAGGTCCAGAAACACAAATATAACTGGATGTCAGGTTAAACCTTCATTCTGCTAAGAAGGCATTGGGGATTGTTGTGTAACTATCAAAGGTATACTTTAGGAAGCACATAGAGGAGATAGCACTGGACTTCGAGCCAGAAGACCTGGGTTCAATAATAAACACCAGTTACCATTTACTGTGCACTTACTCTGTGCAGGCCACTATGCTAAGCATTCTCACACCAGACTCAGTTTAGCCAAGTCTTAAAAGGAATGACCATAGGAAGCAGCACCCTACGCCTCCCCTTTCCAGACTCAGTTCTCCAATCTGTTACTGGAAGGAATGGGATACCAGGATAGAATTCTCCAAAGGAGCCTTCCAACTCTGCCAGTCTAATGCTGTGAGGCCCTGAGGCTTCCAGGGCCATACCCTATTACCAGAGGGAACTAAGACTTACAGCTGAAGGAGTTGGGGACTGGCCCAGCAAGGTGAGCCCAAGCAGGACTCGACCACCTGGGGCCAATCAAGGGAGGCAGAACAGTTGAACAGCCTCCAGCTCTTTCTTGCTTCCCACTGGCTTGCAGAAAACTTGCGGGCATTCCGTCCTGAAAGAAAACAGAGGCTTAAGATAAGATAAAGAGTCAGGTGAGTCCTCCACCCAATCTCTGATCTCAAAATTCAGGAGCAATCCCTCATCACCACCACCCCCACCGCCCACCCCCTCAAATCTCCACCCTGTATTTCCCAACTGTGTAAAGCATCCAGAGCGCCCAATTTACTTGGCTCTGAGAAAAGAAGAGGGAGATCTATTTGTTCACTACTCCCCACAGGACTCTCTTGAGCAACTTTAAACCTTTAACAAGGGAGCTGTCCACATGGTGGTACTTTACAGCAGAGCGGAGACCACTGGCATATGCTTCTGCTTGAGATGCCTGGGCCCTGGGAAGAGGGCTAGTTTTCCTCACCAATCTTGGTGTTGGCCACGATCAGTTCAACAGTCCATCTAAGGATGTAGGTAGACCGGATCCCAGTGCTCCCCAAGGTAGACAACTCAAAGAACATCCTCTCCAGCAGGGCCTGTGTGAAGGTCTGGGAGTGCAGGCCCCTGAGCAGTGGCTGCCAGAACTGAGAGAATGGCTTTGGCACCAAGACGTCACTCAAGTTGATGTTTTCTGGTTTGTGAGGGATACCCGTTGATGGATGGGAAGGGCAATGGGGTCAAGAGCAAAAGAATGAGAGAGCACCAAAAGCAAGCCAGCAAGAGGGGGAGAAGAAAAAATGCACACCAAAGAGAAAGAACAGACATACCCAAGTCCCAACAACAAGAATTGCCATTGCAGAGCAAGAGGAAAGGAAAGCAGAACAGCAGGGAAAAAGAAACCAGTTAGTATCTGGTAAACAACAACCGATACAAAACCAAATACAAAAGAAAAAGAGCTCTGATTCTGACTTCAGCTTTGTCGATAACTCACTGTGTGTATTTGGTTCAGTAACTTCCCCTTTCTGGACCTCAGTATGACCATCTGTAACATGAGGATGTTGGACTAGATGACCTCTCAAGGCCCTTCCAATGCTGCTGTTCTAGCTCTCTAGCTAGTGGCTAAATCATATTTAACAAGGCATAACAACAGTGTTAAGAAACCGCCGCCCTACCCATCCCTACCCACCTTGACCAATTCAAAGCCACCACTACTACGCGTCAGCAGGACTGTCTATTCTGTTCAGCCAAAGGGCTGAAGTTTCAGTCCCGTCCCACCCCGCACTCCAGTCCACTTCTGGAGTTCCCACACAAGAAACACAGAACCCTAAGAGTCCTGTGGACATCCAGGACCCTACCTTCATACTCTATCTGCAAAGCTGCCAATTGCTCGAAAGTGGGGATAAGGAAGCCTTCATCCAGAAAAGCATCCAGCACAGCATCCCTAAAGCAAACAGACAGTAATTTAGAGGGCACGGTTGCACATGCCTACAATCCCAGCTACTCAGGAGACACAGGAGGCCAAGGCAAAAGCATCCTTAAGTTTAGAACCACCCTGGGTAACATAACAAACCTCAGTCTCGAAGGAAGAAAAAGGTGTCCTTTCCAAATATACTGCATTGATTCATTGGCTATTTAAAACAGAAATATGAGTTTGTACCATTGGCTGGGGCTCATTGGTACAAGACTTAGCACAGTGTGCGTAAGGGCCAGGGCCTGATTCCCAGCACAAAGAAGAAAGACAAAATCAAAAACAAAACAAAAAAAGCACACACTAAAATGTAAGCTGACAGAAGACTCACCTATTCCTGCAACACTTCCAAAACAGCTAATGTCTCTGGTTCAAATGGCCAGAGTCAGTGGGAGGGACTAAGTAGGCGACAATAGCTATTAGGCTTCAGGTTCCCAGGGGAGGAGCTGAGCCAGAGTCTGGAATTAGTGGGCTTTAAACACTCATGTACCAAGCACATGGTGATGTGATGTCTATAAATGAGAGCAGTGGTGACGGAACAACTCAAATAACAGAATAAAAGTCTTAGGCTGACAGAAAAAAATAAATGCCTAGGTTAGAGCTCAGATCCTACAATATTGTTCTTTCTCCTGCTCCTTTCTCTGTCCTCTACACATTCCCTTCTTTTAGATCCTAGAAGCTGTAATGTTAGGTATTCAATTGCTAGTCCAAATATGATTCAGGACTTTGTACGAGAACCCAGATCAAAGTTAGAGTGGTTGAAAACTTCACCAATAGGGGAGATTTCTCAGCTTCATCTAGCTCAAATTTAAATCATCAACAGTGAATTCTCTACAGCTACTGGCTTGCTAACAACCTCTCCTAGCTGACTAGGTCTAAAGGAGTCAATAAGCTTTCATGATGTCCTAGTATCTAGAGGGCTGACAACATAGTCAGTTCCTTCTATCCATCAGACCAAGTTTGAGAAAATAATTGTCCTTCCAATCATCCCTCATCTCCTCAAATAAGTAGCTTAAAACTTAAAACAGCCACCAGCTGTCTGCTCAGCACAAAAGGGCAGATACTACCATGTAGGGCACAGGGGTAGTTCTTCCCAGCGGCTGGAGAAGCTATTCCTCAGACTTTTGCTGAAGGGTAGAGTCAAGAAGTCTAGCATGGACAAATTATAGTAAAATGCCTGTGGAAGCATGGTGAGGTGCACACATTTAACCTGAGCACTCAGAAAGCACAGGCAGGTAAATCTCTGAGTTCCAAGACAGCCTGGTCTACATAGTGCATTTGAGGCCTGCCAGAGCTATATAGGGAGACCCTGTCTCAAAAAACAAAACAGACAAACAAAAACCCATAACAGCACCATCACCTTTGGAACTAGTCTTCTGGAAATAAAGACAAGATAACAAGAGTAATCCCAGTTTACATGACAAGCTTCCATCCAAACTCACCTATAACAGATCTAGTATAGATTCTTCAACTCTGCGTCTTAGATATCTTTTAACTTTCCTTCACTGTAGGGCCAGCATTTACCTCCATAGTTTTTTGTTTCATCTTTTCTTTCTTCCCTTTTGGCACTGGAGATATCAAGGCCAAGGTTTTGTGCACACTAGGCAACTGCTCTACCACTGAACCACATCACACTCCCAGCCTGCCTCCACAGGTTGCTGTTGGTAGTGAGTTCTTCAAAGCCCTTTCAAATTGAATTAGGCAGAATAAACAAGAGCAACATTTTTGCCTACTCGGCTTGAACTGTGGGCAGGGAGACACACCACAGCCATACTGAGTGGGAGAGGAGGGAACTTAGTCTCTAGCAGCCACACCCGAAGAAGGCCCTGCCTTTGTCTGCCTAGGCATGACTAGGTAGCAAGGTGTTAGTTGCCAGGGAAGGCACTCCTAACTCTGGCTGTTCTAGTAACTCACAGCAGGCAACCTGGTGGCTAGCAGGGTTAGAGGCACACCATACAGAAGACATAGTTACCATAAAAGGGAGGAAGATTTCCTTTAGGATTTCCTACAACAGAGATCAGCTAGCTAGAATATGACACCTGATTTCCCTTTCTGGTACTAAGAATTGAATTCAGGGCATTGCACATACTAGGCAACCATAATACCACTGAGCTATATTCCCAGGCACCTTTCTTTTTCCCTACTCAACTATTATTTTGAGATAGGGTCTAATAAGTTGCAGACTGGCTTTGAACTTATTCTATAGCACAGGCTGTGAATTTGCAATCTGCCTACCTCAACCTCCCAAATAGCTGGGATTACAAGTCTACATCACCAGGTATGGTTTGGAAATCAATTTCAATGAGGCTTTCGTCCTCTACCCTAGAGAGCAGGTAACCCAGAGTTACCAGGTTACAAACCTGTTCTCCCATGTAATGCTTTTGAGTTCTTCCAGGATACACTGTACACACGGAGAAAGGTTGTTCCACACTTTAACAGCCTGAGGTAAATGCCTGTATTTCTCCAGCACCTGACAGCAAAAAGAGTCAATCAGAAGTGTGACCCTGCCAAGCAACCCACCCCAAATTCCGTTAGGATCCCTTCGCATAGTACCTCAGCACTGCCCTTAAGGGAACAGGACAAAGCACACAAGATGGGCCCGCAACTCCTTTATTGGCCCAGCAACTAAAAATGACTAGATTTTCTTCTTTTCCCACTCTCCCCCTCCAAATCCTGTGGCTCCCAATAATCAGATACTCTGATACTAGGTGTCACATGGAAGGATATGATTTGAGATAAGCTGAGATTTTTGAGCCAAGGGGTAAGGAACAAATGGGAGAAATGAGTTATGGGAGCAAGGGAATTGTTGAGACCCAAAGTTCTTATCCTACTTCAGTTATTAACTATGTATATAACTCTGACTCTGTCCCGTTCCTCATCCAAGGTTTCAATCTGTCTGTAAAAAAGGGAGAATGAACTAAATGATTTCTGAGCCTTTCTATAAAAACTACCTTAAGTCTCATCTGATGGAGGGAAGCTCATTTGCCCCACCTGCTGGTCATCTTGAGAATCACAAGGCTCTACAACTAGCCCATTCCCAGTTCTCTACACCAGAGCAGACAGTCCATCACCATCACTATGGGTTTGCCTCCTTCTATCACTTCACAGGACCATCTGCTTAGACTCTGCTCTCCTCGTTCCTAGTCCCACCCCCTCCAAACAGTACCTTCATGCTTTGCCACTTTTCTTCCAAATTCTGAGAAGCTCCCTCATGCTCTGCCACTTTCAAATTCTTTCTCAAGATTCCTCTCTCAGGTAGCTGGCAAGAGGGAAGAAATGCCTGTGGCAGGTAACAGCATACTGCACCAAGGACACTTACCTTAAACTGCTCCTCTTCATATGATACCAGCAATTCCCGTGCTTTTTCTGAAAACAGCATGGAAAAAAGTTAAGGAAGGAAGCCCAGCCTCCCATTCCCTCTGTGAATCTGAGCCTCTTGTATCTCATTTCTTATGCTATAAACTGAGAACTAAAATTCCTTCCCCACTTACTTCACATAACTCAAGAAAAATCATGGGGCAAACGCCAATAACCACTACATCACGGAACTATCCCAGTGAGATAGTTTCTTTCCAACAGTCAGTTTCTATACTGGGACTCGCTAGATCCTACAGAAACGATCCATTAGGGAAACAAGCAGTTCTGAGCCCAAGCTGAGTGTTCTTTGCCCACATGAATACCTACCGTACAGCTCTTTATATCTTGGACTAGGTTCTGGAGGAGAATCTGCCTCTTTCTTGTCTTTATCGTTCACATTGTTTTCAACAGGCAGCTCTTCATCTTTGTCATCCTCCTGAGGCTCTGGCTCTGGTTCTGGTTCTGCTTCTACTTCTGCTTCTACTACAACATCAACAATAGTTTCACCTTCCACTTCTTGGTGTTCTTCTGGCTCTATCTGGTCGTCTTCCAACTCCCAGGTCTCTTTCAGGGTATCCTCCAGTTGACGGCTCCAGTACGTCTTCTGGAGCCAATTCAGGACAAAATAGCAACCTAGGAGAGGTGGGTGAATGGGGCAGACATGTCATAGAACCAACTATGGGCAAGTAACTAGCAGGCTCCTAGCTTTCTGGGCTTCTGCCCTCATTTTGCCTGTATAAATGGGAAAGTCTAAGGAAAAGACGGCTCCAGGGCTCAACTCCCAAGTAGCCACATACAGCCTCTCTTGAGCCTGGTCTTTGTATTCTCCTGCTCACTAGTATCTTTCCCAGGAGAAAAAAACCACTACTACTGACTTTAGACATGGGTGACATATAAAATAAGGGGTGGTAAATGGGAGACCTGAAGCCTAGCTACACCAGCTACTTACATTCCCTTAGCCAAATTGCTTTCCTCTTCCAGATCTCGGTTTCCTGATTACAAGGGAAGAGCCCAAATCAGGGAGTTTTCATCAAAATAAAAAGAATGCCGAGTTCATGACACTATGGTTTACACCTCTCAACCCACCCCTTCAGACTACTTCCACCTATATAACAAAATGTAAGAAGAAAACATACCCTATAATTAAAATATCAAAAAGGACCATAACAGTGGGGCTAAAGAGATGACTCATCAGCTAACAGCAATTGTACCTACAGAGAACCCAGGTTCAGATCCCAGTGCCTAGAGCAGGTGGTTTATGACTGCCTATAACCCTAGTTTCAGAAGCCCCAAAAACCTCTCCTGGCCTCTACAGGTACACACAGATAAATAGTAAATACACACTCATGTATATAAATAAAAATAACGGAAATTTAAAAACAGGACCAGAACAGTACACTGCCAAGTCATATTGAATCCTAAAACAAGGTAATACTAATCCTGATTTCATTTTTCATACATTTTCATATATGGCTTTTTCCATATGAAAATACTACATACTGTGATCATCAAGCTTTGGAAAGCCCCTTATACTGTAGCCAAAATGAGTCTATAACATATTTCACCCAAGTTCTGGTCCTGACACCAGGTACAATCCTCCTCTCTGTGTCCCTTCCCCAAATGCCACCCAGCCCAGACCCAGGAGCTTAACTGTGCTAGGTATCACACCCAGTGACATTCACCTCTGCGGCAGTCATTTATATGGGGCATTTTCTTGTGGGTCAACTTGTGGCGAAGTTCAACAATCCAGTCTGGAATGTTCACCTGATTTAGGAGTAGAGGATGAGTTTAATTAGAAATGAGAAAATAATGAAGCTTGCAGAAACTCAGGGATGAATCACCCTGACCATCCATCCCCAGTGATTAAAATACAGGGTTCCTGATTATATTTTACTGCTCATTGGAAGTAGTGTTAAATAAGAAAAGGCAACTATCTCCATCAAGAGATTTCTATGAAAGAGCATTAGTAATTACCTTCTTGGCTTCTCTTTGCCCTTTCCTTCTTCTTAGGTATCTTTATCCTTCTCTGCCTCCCACAAGAGCTCCAGGAAGTTTTTTCACGGTTGAGAACATACCCACCCTCAAAGCCCCTACACAACTAACATACTCACTCAAGCCAGAAATATCTGGCATTTTCTTGCTGCTTGGCTGAGCTGTTTCTTTCCTCAGACAGCTAGCTCCCGGAGGGCAGTCATTTTGACTACTACCCTCTTTTGTGTCCCTACCCAGAGGTATAGTCGGGCTCCTCACTTTCACTGGGCGACTGCAGACAAGACAAGCAGAGCTTGCCAAGCCCACTGAAATGCAAGTTATGAGAACCATGGGAACAATCTGCTTCTTTAAAACTGTAAAACTGGACATTCAATCATCAAGTCAAACTCTTTCTGTTAAGGACTCCGACAGCACAAGACATAATCCTAAGATTCAACAAATGGGATTGCATGACACTTAAAAGTGTCTGCATATCAAAGAAAATAATAAAACATAGAGATAGTACACCTTAGAAAATGGGAGAAAATCTTTGCCAAGTATATATCATATAGGCAGTAATAGCTATAAAGAATCTCCAAAATTAAACAATAAAATATTGTACAATCAATAAATATACTGACTAACATACCCTTCTCAAAGAAATGTGCATGGTCAATAAATATTTGAAATACTGTTCAAGAGCCTTAGGTCTTAAGAAAAGATAATTTTTTTTTCAAGATTTGATCTCAAACCAGTCAGAATTGCTATCATTAAGAAAACAAGCAACCAGTTGGTGGTGGCACACACACCATTAATCCCAGCACTCAGGAGGCAGAGGCAGGCGGATCTCTGTGAATTTGAGGCCACCCTTGGTCTACAAGAGCTAATTCCAGGACAGGCTCCAAAGCCACAGAGAAACCCTGTCTCGAAACTAAAAAACAAACAAACAAACAAACCAAAAACCAAAAAAAAGAAAGAAAGAAAACCAAGCAACAGTAAATGCTGGTGAGATGTGGGAAAAAGAGTACCCTTATTCACTGCTGGCAAGAGTGTAAACTGGTATGGCCATTATAGAGGTTCCTAAACAACCAAAATTAAAATTATCATATGATCCACCTACACCACTCCTGGATATATAGCCAGGGATTCTAAGGCAAAATACCACAGAAATACTTACGCATCCACATTTACTGCTACCTTGATTCACAATTGCTGCAATATATAATGAGCCCATAGGTCTATCAACATGTACATGAAGACAACATGAAGCATTTACAGAATGAAATTTTACTCAGTTGTAAAGTATGATATCATCAGAAAAATAGATGGAATAGGAGATCAGGATGTGAAGCAAACAAAATAAGCCAAACTCAGAAAGTCAACCAGTTCATAGATTTTCTCATATGCAGAATCTAGATTTAAATTTACAGATGGGCATGTATATGTTTAGGCTGTGAATATAGAAAGCAGACTGTGGGGGAGGGAGGAAGGACCTAATGAGAGGGACAAAGGAAACAATGGAATGTGACATGCAAGCAAATGGAAGGACGATTTGAGAGAGGAACCAATAAACAAAGTATAACCATATGTGTATGAATGCTGCAACAGAACACACGCTTTCATGTGGAAACAGCACAAAACCTGAAAGCTAAGGGTCTGATGCTCCTCGTGGGTCTGTCTACCTGGCAGTGATGAGATTAATCTGCTTACATGTTATACCATGACCCAGTCAAGACACCCTCCTACAAAAAGAGGATGTGCAATGCCATTTTATCACACATACCTCCTGAGCCAGGTACTTGAGGGGGAGGTTAGAACATTTGGTCTTCCTCTCTGAGATAAGATTCACAAACCTGGGATGGGAAAGAAATAAGTGGTAGAGTATAAAAACCTGTTTCACTCAAAATTCCTTGTAAAGTTACTGATATCTTGTATTTCTACAATCTTTTTACTGACTGGCCTGTTCTTATGATTGGTGTCAGCCAAAGCAGGGACATTTCCACTCAGCCCAACATTGACTGGGGACTATGCTATGTACTGAAACAATACAGATAAGTAAGATACTGTTCTGGTCTTGGCAAACTTGGTCTGGAATAATCGTGACATACGATAGAACACAATATGCTATAGATATAAGAACAAATGACTACATCAAATGGGGAACAGATAAATGACAGAAACAGAGGACAAAGGGAAAGACATCAAGACAGATAGTGGAAATATATAAGGCTTTGAAGTATGAGAAAACTTCAGCGACAACCCTTCCCACAAAATGTATGAAATTCTCAGAACCACTATGATTCAGTTCAATTGGAAGCTCCCAGCCTGTGTCTTTTCTTCCACAATTCAGCAACCGTTCAGCTTTCAGAGGGGAGAGAAAAGGAAAAGAAGTAGTTCAAGGAGCCCAGCCCAGTCCCCTCTGTATGTGTGGTGGTGATGGTATGATACGATGGTTGGACAATCCACAATAAATTACAGCAATGAACCACTGAGCCGGGAACAATGGCAACTAGGGAGGCAGAGGCAAGAGGATCACCTTGGAGTAGGAAGCCAGCCTCAGTTACAAAGTGAGCTGTAGACCAATAGAAGCTACATGATGAAACCCTGCCCAAAGAAAGGAATTGGTGAAAAGTTAAAAGACTAAGTTAATAGGGAAGGGGAAACCCAGATTGTCAAAGCTGGGTTGGATCTAAATACTCCACATGTTCTGAATGTCACGCTCCCTCACAGCCCTACACTTGGTTCTGAAAACTCCACATGGTCTGAATTTCACATCCCCTCACAGACCAATACATATTTCAGAAAGGGGAGGGGAAAAAGGAGAGAGAAGGCTTTCTTGAAAGGAAGAAAAGATTGTGTGAGCAAGGCATAGTTGTGAACAAGGCAGAGTCATGACCAAGATAAACAATCACAAGGTGATTCACACACAAAGACCTACCTAGGGCTTTTGTTCAGGTAGCACCTGAAGCCAAGCCTTGTTCATCCAGGTTTACCCACCTCCAGTTCCCAAAGCCACCCCCCAGTTTTCCCCCATGCAGGTCTTACCTGACCAAAGCCATGCCATAGAGCAGTCTAAGTTCATCGGTGCCCAAGCCACCAGCTACATCCATGAGCTTACAGCGTACCAGGTCAGCAGTAGAAGCCACTGCCAGGGGCAGGTCGTTGCCTAACCTAAAGGGCCACAGTCCAGCACCATCATAAAAGTCCTTACGCTGTCCCACCCGCTACCACAGAAGCTTGGTCGCTGCGCTCTACTCCCAATACACACTGAGGAAGTGCATGGGAATACAAAACACCGTGGGAAAGACAGGGCAAAATCCCTGAGACCCAACGGTAATAAAGGAAGTGAGACGCTGGCTGGGATACACGGAACGTATGAGCTACTACAGTTAGCAGCAGTGGTGTGGACACAGTTCGTTCTCTCACCCTCCCCAAACTATTTAGCTAGAGAGCTCGCAAATCACGATCACACCCCCGCCCCAAACTGAACTGAGCAGCCACCTCCAGCCCGCGTCCAATCCAAAGAGCCACAGTCCAATCCCTAACTAGAATCAGAAAGCCACCCTAGCATGTCTAACTACTCCCCTTTAGTCCTGGGCTCAGGTCCCCTCTGTTTGGCAAGTAAAGCTTAAATCTCACCAGTCCAAAAACATTAAGGGGACATACACCCTAGTTTTCATCCACGAGGTGAGTACGAGAACTCGGCTGCAACCCGCCCCCTCTCCTCCTCCCCCAGGCACTTGGGAGGGAGGCACCAGAAGGCAACTTCGGGGAAGGCTATAGAAAATAAGGCTGTCGCGGGAACTCAGGAAAGGAAGGAGTGAGGCACCCCCAGCACCTAGGTCAGAGGACTGACCCCGCCACCGCCTTACCTGCTCCGCCACACCGTAATACGGTTCAGCGCGTACTGCTGCAATTTCTGATCATCGCAGAACAGATAAACCGTCACTTGATCCCATTCAGCCCGGCTCAGCCAGGAGACCACGATGCTCTCGGGACACGGCGGCGGCTGAGGCTGTTTCTCTTTGAAGTCGTTCCCGTCCCACGAACGCCACACGCAGTCCATCCCTGGGGGGGATCCAAGACCAGGTTCAGTCCTGGAACCCCACCAGACCTGAAAAGCGCCCGTGTACCGCGCGCTTCCGCGGCTTTCCCGATAATGTGCGACCCTCGCTTCAAACGGCGGCCACCTCACCAGCCAATTGGAGAGCGCGACCCCGACGCAAGCCCGCCTCTCAGCGGCAGGGTGCCCAATTGGAACGTGGGGCATGCGTCCCATGTGCAGGATTACGCCCGCACTCGCCGCCGGAAGTGTTCTCTCCACAAAGCCGCCTTACCGGAACCACAAGCTTTCAGCTTCTAGGTTCTGCTAGTTTCCTGGCTGTTTCGCGTCTTCTGTCCCTTACAGGAACCAGTGTGTCCGGACTGCCAAGAGGGAAAAAAAAATACTTTGCGCCCCTTGGCGGTCAACGGAGGAATTGTACTCCATTACTGTACTTTCCCGATAATATGCTTTAGAGGACCTAGGACTTACCACAGGGCAGGGAACCCTGACTGCTCTTTGGACTGGAGAGGGAGGGGGAGAGGAGTGGGAGGAGGGGGAGAAGGGTGGGAGGAGGGGGAGGGAAATGGGAGGCTGGGAAGAGGTGGAAACTTGTTTTTTTTTCTTCCTTTTCTCAATAAAAAAAAAAAATTAAAAAAAATTATTTAAAAAGTTCCTAATCCGATAGATTACTGTGGACACTGAAGAGCAGCTACAGAAAAAAAAATAACATATATTTAGGTAAAATTGAGTAGAACTAAATCTGTTTTCTTGACAACTGCTGGTACAGAGTAAACTGATCCCAGCCTGTTTGGATGACGGAAAGAGGATAGTGTGAGAAGGTTCATAACTGGTGAGAGATGGTAATGAGGATGGGATGTGGATATGAGCAAAGGGCAACACTGTGTGTGTATGAAAATGTCAGAACGAAACCAATTATTTTTATGTTAAATAAAAACATAAGAAATAAGTAAGTTGGTATGTGCCTGTTGCATGATGAATGAGTGGAATTAGAATTATCTTGAGAGTATAGTGCCTCTATCAGTGTGGCCTTGGACAAGTCTCTGGCCCTTTCCTGAACTGGGTTTTGTTTTGTTTACTTGTATGGTTAGGATTTTAGTCTCGACTCCAGTTATCTACCATTGCTTACAATTGTAGGATTTTTAACTCATTGAGTCTTCTGTGCTGTTGATTTCAGTATACACGAAGGTGTAATTAACAGTTTCAGCAGAATTCCTTTTGATCCCTTGATGACTTAGTTCTATAATTTCTACACTTGAGAAACTGAGATGGGTTTGCAGTGAGGGCAAAGCCAGTGTGAGTACCAGGATGCCTGGACAAGGTTGTGAGACTCTGGCCACCCCCTCCCCCCAAAACCCTAAAATACCAACAACAAAAGAAACCCTTAGAATTTGGAGGTGTGAGGAAGAAAGCAACATAATGAAGCCCTTCCAAGAGTTTGCAGGCCGTCTCGAATATATTTAGGGCCTCCGTCCTTCACGCAGCAGCTATTTTCCAACTTAGCACTTCTGAGAGAACAGGAGGTACCCGTCATATAATTGCTGTGATTGGCTCTTTGGTAAATTTGCTGCAATTCTTTCTATATGCTTTTCCCCAGCCAGCTTCTCCTAAAATGCACTTTGCCCATGATTCTACTAAGCCTCTATGTCTTTTCTTGCCCAGAAAGCAGATTAGTGCTGCCTGGAACATTCTCGTTTCTTCCCTGTTTCTGTCAAACCACTATTCATCTTCGGTGTTCAGGATCATTTGTCAAATCCAGTTTACCCAAGAGTCTCATAGGGGTCATGAGGAACAAAAGGCAAGGGTCTTGGAATTCGTCACAGCAATGTGACCCTTGACTATTCATCAGCTGGTGGTCTAGTACACACTTCTCTTAATCCCCACACACATTTTCTACATCCTCCTATTGGAGGAAAAAACTGAAAAGAATCACTTATCTCAAGGCAGGCTTTATGTAAAGTTCGTGTGTGTGTGTGTGTGTGTGTGTGTGTGTGTGTGTGTCTGTCTGTCTGTCTGTCTAGAGCCTGTCTTAGAACTAGCTCTTGTAGACCAGGCTGGCCTCAAACTCACAGAGATCCACCTGCCTCTGCCTCCCAGTGCTGGGATTAAAGGCATGCACCACCACTGCCCAGCTACATAAAGTTTTTGATAGCACTGAGCTTTGTTTGAGCTCTGGATTCTAGTAAAGCAACTAGAGTACAGAAATCCCCCTACCTTTTTGTAAGGTTCTCAACTAGCTGGAAAGGACCAAATTCCCTGTGTAAATTCTCTCAGATAATATTCTTCCACTTACTTCCTTTGGCTCCCATAGCACTCAGGGATGACTTTTATGTTTGCCTCCAACTACAAAACTACCTTTTGTGGTGTTGTTCTTTAAAAAATTCTCCCCGTGGCAATAGCCTGAATAAAATAATTTCTCTTAATTTTCCAGTGAATCATGTCATTTCACTGATGCTGACTCTGTTTTCATTAATGCCCAAGTGAGAAAACGTCAGCTCAGTTTCATAAGCTCATATGACACTGTTGAGAACAGAGGTAAGTGGGCCTGAGAGGTGGCTCCTTGGTTAAGAGGGGATATACTGTTCTGGCAGGGGACTAGAGTACAGGTGGTTTTTAGCTCCACAGAGACCCAGCACCAATGGCACCATGTAGTATCTGTATTCATATGAGTGTACCCCCACACAAATACACATAATTCCTAACTTTTTTAAAGAATGGAGGAAGAGTGTTTTCTTCAGTTATGTGTAACTCTAAGGCTAGTCTCTGTTTACAATTTTCAGATACAGAGATGTGCCCTTTCTGCTTACAAAACAGCTTAAGACCATGAGAACTATAAAAGCAAGCACCCCCAGCGTTTAACACACTCTATGCCCACTCCTTACTGTGGTGTTTCTCTGGTTCTCTTTTTGATAAGTATAAAGTACCCAAGCCTCCATTTGAAATTTTTTTATGTGTATGAGTGTTTCGTTTGTATGCATGTCTGTGTACCAAGTGTACGCTGGTGCTTGCTGCTGCCCTTGCCTCTGCCACTCTTCCTCTATTAATCTCTATCTACCAATGCATTTCTGCCTCTCTGCTTATTCCACCGCCTCCCCACCTCTCACCTCTGTGTTTCTCCCTCTGCCCCTTTCTGCATCTGCCTCCTATCTACCCCTCCCCACATGCCTCTCTGCCTCTGTCCTGCCACATCTGCTTCTGCACCTCTGACTCTGACTGTTCGTCTCCCTCCCTCCCTCTCTCTCCCTCCCTCCCTCCCTCCCTCCCTCCCCCCCCCCCCCTCTCTCTCTCTCTCTCTCTCTCTCTCTCTCTCTCTCTGCCAGTGCTTCCCTGCCTCTCTGTCTATTTCTGTGCCCCTCTACCTCTCCACCTCTTCTACTTCATCCCTCTGAGCCTCTGCCCCGCAGCCTCTCCATTTCTGCCTTTGCTTCTCTGTGTCTGTGCTTTTTTGCTCCTCTGCCTTTTTTTTCTGCCTCTACCTCTCCGCTTCTTCCACTCTGCCTCTGTCCCTCTACCTCTTGCCTTTCCCACCCACGTCCTTTCCTCTCCCACTCTGCCTCTGCCCCTCTGCGTCTATGCTTGTGTGCCATTCTGCCCCTCTGTGTCTGATTCTATCCACCTGCTTTTTGCCTCTACCTTGGCTACCAGCCCTCTGCCTCGTGATCTTTCTTCTTCTGCATTTTTGCTTTTGCCTCTCTGCCCTCTGTTTCTGTCCCTCTACTTCTACTGGCATGGACCAGCAGGTCTTCTTCAACGATAGATTTCTCAGCGGAAGGATCAGGAGATGAAGATGATAGGAAAGTTTGGGATCAGGAGGTCTTGCATGAGCTATGTCTTATGCGAAGCAAGTTTTTTATAACAAGTATGTAAGAAGTCACATAGCTTCTTACATATAAAATGCCACATAGCTTCTTTCATACGTGTTTGCAGATGGATAGAGGCAGTTAAAGTCAGCAGAAAGCTAAATCAGATACCGAAAAGGAGAACACAGGATCACAGGCTACCTCAGACACAGCTCCTTAGGACTGATAAAGAGAGGGAAAAGTCGGATCCCCAGAAAATGCAGCCTTGATTCCTTTGAGGCTTTGTCCCCAGGCCCAGAAAGGACCCTGGCAAGTCTGCCCCTTTGTCCTTTCATCAGGACATCTGAGGGAAACATGGATGGACCTAGCTCCCAACAGGTTACCCTTGACACACACACTTTTTAAATTTTAAGGCCAGATAAGTTATTAATGTCTAGATGTCTTAAAGATCCTGATATTCCGTAAACCAACAAATGTCCCCTAATATTGTTAAAAGAATCGCTAACACAAGTAATATGGTCATAATACTGAATGAATGTTGGATATTAAAAGGGTTAAATCCTTGTAGCTTTGGCCAATTGCAAAGGGGAACTGGATGCAAGATCAACATGGCCCAGACCAGGGTCAGTAACTAATTGCTTGAAGGTTAATAAATATAAACTTACGTTCTCATGATGCCATATTCTATGCAAATGATTTTTAATTCTATACCATTTCCATTCAGATCCATTATAGTTTAAGGGAGTAACAGACATATCTAAAGTCAGAATGATGCTGTAAAGTGATGTTGTATTGCTTGTACTATATCTTCTAGGTGCAATACCACAATTTTTAAGGCATTTAACTTAGCTTCTAGTAATATATGTTTCTCCAGAGGGATTATAAGCTAGATAAAATGAGCAGTTTGCAGTTGTTGGGTAATGGCCACTGTGGAAACAGCTGTAGGTTGTATAGCATTGACTACGGCAAAAATGCTAGATAAAATCTGACCTAAAAAACTTCTCTTTCTAATAAAAGCTTGGTGTAGTTCAGGGAGAACTTGTTATCCAAAATTACCATACCATGTATATTTAAGGTGCACAGGAACAATAACAAAAGAGGCTCTTTTGAGCAGAAGAGGACTTTACACCTTTAGAGAGAAGACAATTGATACAAGTAATTTTAAATTGTTCCCCACTGTCTTGAATAGAGGGACTCCCACTCAACCATATATAAAAGGTTAGCACAGGCAATGAGTCCAAACGTAAAATGATGGGCATGCAATAGTTGTGTGTTTTCACCAAAAGTCACATAAACAACTACATTGTCCAGGGCTGTGGCTCACAGCCAAAGATCTGGCTGAGCTTTTCCCTCTAGAGGCATTATAACAGGATGTGGCCAATGAAGGGGTCCTGAGAAATCATCTTCATCGAGACCAGGTGGGCACCTCCAAGACAAATCGACCTCAGGTCATCCATTCAGAGTTCTTGTAAAACGGTAGAGCATGCCACCCAAGGGAGGAATTTCATTCTAAAACCAAGGCATGGGATTCTAATTGCACACTGGGAAATATCCATCCAGTGGGGAAACCTGTGGGTGATTAGAGACTGGAAAACTCAAGTGATGGATGGATTGATAATGTTTGGAAAACTGTACACTCAAACTCAAACCATAAGCTTTAAGGTCACTTGGATGAGAGGGACACATCCATAGTGACCCCACCAATGACAAAGTGATAGGAATGGTGGATGATATCCCAGTGTAGTTAAAGAAAGCATGTGAGAGGCCACATGGGAAACATCAGGACTGTCAAAAAGCACTGTATCATTAGTAAATACTCTAACTGGTGGATCTTCCCAAGTGACTGGGTGGCCAAAGTGGGGTTAGGTCCATAAGCCCAGTTGTGATCTGGCTGCCCTCACTCCCCCTGACCAACAACAACAGAACTTCCTTGTACTCTGTAATTGACAAGGATGTTTGTGTTCTTTCTGGCCAGTGGTTTTCCAAAAAAGCAGTCCAGCTGCGTAAAGGTATAAAAGGCTTTAGCTAGGGGCAGGAGGGGGAATAAAGGTTGCTGTTCTTCCACCTGAAAGAAGCCTCCGTGTCTCAATCCAGCACACACACACACACACACACACACACACACACACACACACCCCCACCCCCTCAACCCCTGCCTCCAGTCTCGGCATCCAAGCTGCGCTGGTGTGGCACCCAGTAGACCCCAGCACTGTTGGCCAGCAGGATAGAAAGTCATGCAATAATTGCTGAAAATAAGTGACCAGGAGTAACAGGTTGCCTTTGTTCTTGACCACTTCAATTCCTTCAGCAGTAAGATCTTTAAAGGGTTGCTCTTGGCTCTGCTCTGCCTTCAAACGCATCATCGTCTGTATTGTCAACTTCTGGCAGAGGTGCCGCAGCTGTCTCTTTTGTAGCCTGGAAGTGTTTGATGAGACCCTTGGGAACCCAAGACAGACTATCAGTTTCCTATTGGGGAAAAAAACAGCCATCACCTTTCCCCACATTAGCATGGAATCAGGCCCACACCATTTCCCTCTAGCAAGATCTTTCCACATCACCTCTCCTTCCAGAGCCTGTTAATCCGTAAATGTCCTGCAGTGTCAATAACTGTTGATCCATTCTCAAAAATTTAAATAAAGTTAAGATTAATAGGAGTAGGAGGAGGATATATATCCTTTTCTATTTTTTAAGCAAAACTTTAATAGATCCATGCACCTTGTCTTTGAATATTGTAAGGGACACCTGTTTTACATGCAATGCTCAAGGTGTATAAATTTTCTTAAAGGCATTAGAAGTATATACAGGAGCATTATTTGTTTTCAATGCTTTTGGAAGGCCAGTTACAGAAAAAGATAGCAGGCATTAGGTAATGCAAGGCTTAGCAGCTTCTATTCGTCCAACAATCGACGGTGATGCATTAGGCAATAAGTCTCAAGGATTAATTCCATATCAAGAAGCAGGCAGAGAAGTTACCCAAGCAGAGCAGTCTGTCACAATTTGCTGTGCCTGTTCTCTATAGAACTGAAATTGACACCCAAACATACCAGATAGTTAGTGATGGAGCGTATGAGAGTCTGCAGCTTGCTCAAATCAAACAGACTCAAACAATCATCTGCATAAGACGGGGAGAAGCTTGACCTACGATTTGATTTACCCCTGCCAAAAGGCCAGAGAAGCTAGAATGTGCTTGACTATGTTGAGAAAAGAAGGAGCCTCCCAATTTTTGAACCGTTGCTGCACCTGCAGAAAAAAAAATGAACTAGTTCTTTATCCTCAGTCCATTTTATAAGAGCACCAGAAGTATTTGGGCAACCTTGCAACATATAAACTGTCAACATAAATCTTCAGAGGTTGAGGCGATAACCCCAAAGTTTGGAGTAAAGCAGAGAGACTAAAAGTTTCTGTGCCTCCATCAACAAGAATGAGACTCACTGCCTGTAAGAACTGAGAAATAAAGTTTTGATAGGGCTCCTCTGGACTCTGAAGAATTTCTGAATGTTCCTCAGGGTGCTGGCCTGTGGTACACAGTTTCTAACAAAATGGTTGAGCATTGGCATTAATTTGATCATAGGAAGATTCTGGAACTGACCAGAATCACTAGGCCCTCTCCCTGCCAGAGGAAATAATAAAAGCTGCTGAGAATCACTGTCAGACAAGCCAAGCTGAAAAGAAGACTCTGAGACCCGACCAGCTGCTTGGAAGCAGCAGAAACCAGTCGAAGTGCCTGAAAGAGGATTGGAACAAATGAGGCACATAGAAAGAACACTCTCCAGTCCGTTAAGCTGGCTGCAGGGTGTGCAGTGTGCTCATGTTAATAACTTAGTTACTGTCATCCATACTGAGGTGGGCCCACTGGATGGATATTTCCCAGTGTGCAATTAGAATCAAATGCCCTGGTTTCAGAACTAAATTCCCCCTTGGTGGCATGTCCTTTCGCTTCTGTGCCTCTCAGTCTCTCTGTTCCTCGGTTTCTCTCTCTCTCTCTCTCTCTCTCTCTCTCTCTCTCTCTCTCTCTCTTTCTCTCTCTCTCTCTCCTCTCTCTCTCTGCATATCTGAACCAAGGCCTCCTTGACCCTCAGCGACTGAGACCCACTGCATATCTTGGCCTTGGCTTCTCTGTCCTTCGGCCTCTGTGCCCCTCAGCCTCTCGATGCCTTGGTATAATCTCTCTCTCTCTCTCTCTCTCTCTCTCTCTCTCTCTCTCTCTCTCACGCTCTCTGTGAACCTTGGCCTCCTTGAATCTAAGCTATTGTGACACTCTGCCTAACGTAAACTCAGCTTCTCTGTCTTTCGGCCTCTGTGCCCCACAACCTCTCTGTTCCTCGATTTCTCTCTGTGTGTCTCTCTGTCTGTCTATCTCTCTTTTTCTGTATCTGTCTCTGTCTTTCTCTGTCTCCGTCTCTGTCTCTGTCTCTCTCTCTGCCTCCTTGAACCTCAGCCTCTGTGAGCCTCTGCCTATCTTGGAATTGGCCTTCTGTCCTTCGCCCTCTGTTCCCTCAGGTTCGCTTTTCCTCGGTTTCTCTCTCTCTCTCTCTTCTCTCTCTCTCCTCTCTCTCTCTCATCTCTCTCTCATCTCTCTCTCTCTCTCTCGCACACACACACACACACACACACACACACACACACACACACACACACAAAATGTGACTCTGTAAATTTGGACTCTTGACCTTCAGCCTCTGTGACCCTCTGCATAATGTTGCATTGTTCTCTGTTCTTTGGCCTCTGTCTGCTAAGGCTCTCTGAACCTTGGTTTTAACTGCTTCTCTCTCTCTCTCTCTCTCTCTCTCTCTCTCTCTCTCTCTCTCTCTCTCTCTCTCTGTGTGTGTGTGTGTGTATGTTAGTGTGTGTGTGTGTGTGAGTGTTCTTTCTTTCTCTTTCTCTTTCTCTCTCTCTGTTTGTGTGTGTGTGTCTCTCTCTGTTTCTCTCTCTGTCTCTCTCTTCGTTCGCTCTGTGTGTGTGTGTGTGTCTGTGTCTGTCTATGGGAACCTTGAACTCACTGAACCTAAGCCTCTGTTAACCCCACCCTAAATTGGCCTCGTCATATCTGGCCTTCAGCCTCAATACCCTTAGCATCTCTGTTCCTTATTTCTCTCTCTCTGTCTCTCTCACTCTTTGCCTCTATGAACCTTGGTTTTGTGACCCCCAGCCTCTGTGACCCTCTGCCTATCTTAGCCTAGGCCTCTCTGTCCTTTGGCCACTGTGAGCCTAAACCACTCTGTTCCTCGGTTTCTCTATATCTCTCTTTCTGTCTTTCTCTCTGTCTCTCTCTTTCTCTTTGTCTCTCTCTCTCTCCCTCACTACTCTCTCATCTGTGAACCCTGCACTCCTTGAACCTCAGCTCCTGTGACTCTCTCCCTATCTTAGTAGGCCTCTCTGTCTTTTGCTTCATTGGCCCTCAGCCTCTCTGATCCTTGGATTATAACTCAGTCTCTCTCTCTCTCTCTCTCTCTCTCTCTCTCTCTCTCTCTCTCTCTCTCTCTCTCTCTCTCATACACACACACACACACACTGTGACTCGAAATTTGGATCTGAGGACATGATGCTTTGGAATGAGTTCTCATTTTGTTTTCACAGAGGGTGAGAGTTTTTGGATTGTTTCTATTCCAATATGGTATGATGGACCACGCCCTCCTGAAGGGTTTCTCTGAACACCTTCAGAAAATTGCTTCGCTCAACTGCCAACCGAAATGAAACTAGCACACATGTTATACCACGAAAGACCTAATTAACAACACCCCCATTCATCAGGAAGCAGTTTGGAGAGAAAAAATTGCACCCATGTTCCCAAATATCGTTTATAAACGTTCTTTTACATTTAAAGGGGGATATGATATAGATATGAATAATTTACATTGGTTTGGATTTTAAGGTCAATTTTGTTACATGTATATGTATTTCTGATATTGATTAAGGTATTGTGATTGTGTAGTTCATTTAAAATGTAATGTATAATAGGAAATATAGCTTGCTAATGGATAATCATCGATAATAGTAAAGCTTGTAGTCATGTGAGTTAGATTTTTCTAGATATATAGAGATATACTTCAGTTAGATAGGCATTCTTCATATCTTTCAAAGACTGCAGAATATGGCATTTAAATATTTTAATAACTTAGGGTTTTTCATGGCAACGAGACACGTCTGCTCCTGGCAGCACCAATCTACTTCAAGAGGAAGATGTGCATCGAAGAGGCTCCTTATGGAGTTTGATAGCCATTTGGGCAAGAAACTGCTCTTGCCTGGACTGATGCATAAACTGGACACAAAGAACCCACAGAGAGAGGACTGCTGAACTTGCCTAAAGGTGAGATGATCTTTCGGGGTTCCTGATTCATGAAAGAGTCTGCGAGACATTCTGCAGGACACAGCAGAAAGTGACTGAACTATCTTTGAAATTTCCTGCTTCATGGAAATGTCTGCTGGATACCATGGGCCTGAAGGCAGAAAATGGATGCCCCAACGGTACAGAGGAACTTTGGGTGACTGTCAGGACAGCGAGAAGTCTCTGTCATTTCTAGAGTTTTGGACTTCGTGTTTGCTTGGTAATATTATATCCTTCTGGAGTCTTTGATGGAGATGAAGAATTGTTATTATAGTAACAGTTTTCCTTAGTTATGAGAAAAGATAATATAGATATAAATGTTGAAACTGTAATTCTTGCTTAATATCTGTTTTGTTATATGTAATCTTACTATGTTAAAATGAACGCCTTTCATTTTGTTTAAACAGAAAAAGGGGAAATGATGGGGGAGAGTCTTCTGGCTTCTGTTAATTTCATTGGTTAAATAAAGAGACTGCCTTGGCCTTTAACATGACATAAAATTAGGTAGGTGGAGTAAACAGAACAGAATGCTGGGAGAAAGAAGCTGAGTCAAGGAGTCGCCATGATTCTCCTACGGAACGCAGACGCAGGTTAAGCTCTTCCTTGGTGAGACACCTTGTGGTGTGACAGGGATATTAGAAATGGGTTAGATCGATATGTAAGAGCTAGCAATGAGAGGCTGGAACTAAGGGCCAGGCAGTATTTAAAAGAATGCAGTTTCCGTGTAATTATTTCGGATAAGGTTAGCCGGGTGCCGGGATGCAGCCCATCACGTGCTATTAATACAACATCGCTCATTCTCTCTGTCTCTCTCTCTCCCTCACTCTCTCACCTGTGAACCATGCACACCTTTAAACTCAGAATCTGTGACTCTCTCCATATCTTAGTCGGCCTTCTGTCTTTTGGA